>NC_140542.1:5863627-6478627 GCF_057382185.1 Mchenga conophoros
GTGATATGATTTACTCTGAGGTGTTTGACAAATTTGTGGTGTTGCCACAACACCTCACTTTCTTGCCACATGTATCACAAACCATGTGTGTGGAGGTAAAATGCGTCCGCACATGACTCCAATTACGCTCAGCCATTGTTGTGAGTGCGCACGCAGTAATTTACACTAACTTTATCCGTAAGGTAGCTAAAATTAACTGACAGTGAATAAACTAAATATGAAATGCTTTTAATAAAGTGTGAAAATTATACTTAAGCGGACAGCCAAGAGTAGTGGATAACAATAAAGAGAGTAAATTGTTGAACCAGACTAGCAAAAGTCTAGAAGGTCGTTTCCAATATTGAAAATTCTGACACTTGGGTAGCTCTGCTGTTTTTGTTTTTTGTCAGGGTCACACAAAGCCTTTCTTGTAAGACTCATGGATAAACGGTTAAAGTGGTTACCCATAGCGGGTACTCCACATCTTTGATGGGGAACATTTCTCATGCTGCTTGCCCAAACAAATTTGTCTCCATCACAGCTTATTGAAAGAGACTACCAAGTGTTCTAAGTATATATCGTTAGCTTATGGTTATGAATAACTACTGGATAAATAGTGGATAAACTGAATGCTAAAAGTTAGCAATGAGTAGTTAAGAAATTGGGTAATCCTAAATATATATATTTTAACCAAGCCTCAATGGGGAAAAAATATAATTGATAAATGAACAAAGTAATGTTCTTCTTAACATGTATTCAATTCATTTCTCAATCTGCACTCGAATCAATAAAGGCAAAATAAAACCTGCACTGTTATTTGTTTTGTTAATTGAATTTATATCAATATGAGCTGTTTTGACATTCTTATTAGCTCCTTGAGTCTACCTGTGCCTAATGTCAAGCACTAGATGCAAAAGGCCACACACACACACACGCACGCACGCACGCACACACACACACACACACACGTCTATCAGGTCTCAGTTAGTGGGAAAGGCATGAGGTCAAATGAATTGTCTGTAGATTTGGAAACAAGCTTATGCCAAGGAACAAACTGGAGATACAAAGGAATACAGAAAATACCCAAGAGCTCACTGGCCTCCATTATTCTGAAACGGATGAAGTCTGGAGCCTTCCAATTATCATTACATTTTTGCTGTCAAATACCAGTTTCCCCAGATCTGGCTGCCCAGCCAAACTGAGTGCTTGGGACAAAGAGCCTTTTTTTCAGACAGGTAACCCAGAACCTGAACGAACAGCATAGTCACTGAGTTCCTTTGTAGGCATGAGGGAACACCAGTGCAGTGTTTCACCAAAGTGACCTTTACAGTAATGTCCCAGTTGAAAGAATTTTTCACTAAAAGGCACGTGACAGGCTGCTAAGAGATAGCAAAAAAGCCCACGAACCAGCATGAAGAGTACAATCCTCCATTCTGATGAAACAAAGATTGAACTATTTGACCACAATTGCCAGTGGCGTACAGAAAACAAACAACCAAACAACAGACACTGAGCAGGAAATAGCATCCTTATAGTAAGACACAGTGGTAGCAGGATCATGGTGATGATGGCTTCCTGCAGCTGTGGCAGGGAGCTGTCAGGGGAGAGGAAAAGAGGAATCTTCAGGAAACTTCCACAGGCTTTGGGAAAAATGCTGAGTATGAGCACTTCCCATCCAACCTGACTGAGCTTGAACACATCCATCAAAAAAAATAGTTGTGAATGTCATTATATATGTAGAATAATGAAAGGAAAAGTATATCAGTCGACTGAGTGGTAACTGCATACTGAAACAAGAAACAGAAAAGGCTGAAAAATTCACACAACCACAGATAATTTTCAAAGGAATGACTTCAAACAGATGCAATTCAAAGATGTAACCAGTGAGAGGGAGGAGAATAGTAATGAATGAATGAGTGGGAAAAAAACATAAAAGAATCAAAGAGTGGAAGGATCCTGCTCCTGTTACTCCAAACCCATCTAAATGATCTACAATGAGGGACATGACAGTCTGTTAAAAACAGGTCTAAACAATTGGTAACACCGTGAACCTCAGACGACTCCTTCCCTGGGCCTGTCTCTCTGTTCAGAGAGATCTGAACAGATGCCAGTGCTTTTAATATTCAACCCTCTGTTTTCATGCTTGGTTGCTGGGACTTCAAACAGCACTCTTTTCTGATACAACCCAACAACCTCCATTTGCTGGTGAGCTCAACCTTTTGTTCCGTTTAACCACCGGACACTTTCTCTTGGCTCGATCCTTTTGACATAATTGAATAGTTAATGACTTTGCTCAGCGCTCCACTTCCCACAGCTCCCAAAACATCTTTTGTGCATAATGTGACACTGCAGAAAGCTTTCAGGATTCATCAAAAGTCACACTGTGTTGGGGCATTCAGCAGTAATCTGACACTTTGTGTTGGTTTTTGATTCTGCTCAGTGCCCAGCTGAGGCGCTAACCTGATTGCCATCCTTATGATATTTGTGTGGGCAACAAGAAAAATGTTTGTTTTAGATTACATAAATGTAGGTTTAGTTTAGCAACAGGCAATGCAACTGTGCCACTAATCTTGTGGTTTGGATCTTTGGTAGGTTTCAGTAGTTCCTCTAGCAATTCAGTTCAATTTTCTAAAAGTAATGCCAAGTCACAACAACAGCGATCTCAAGGTGTTTTATATTGTAAGGTAAAGACCCTAAAACAATACAGAGAAAACCTTTACAATCAGACAACATCCTGCGAGCAAGCACTTGGCAACAGTGGGAAAGAAACCTCCAAAAGAACTAGGCTCAGGGGGAAGAAGTTACTACTATAACTACTGCCACACACCCAAAAACAAAATAAATAGAACAATATCAAGACTTCTTTATGAAGTTTATGTGTACGTTTAGTAAAGAAGATCTGTAGTCGCACATCTGTCTGCTTACCAGGTGTTTGGTGGCTAATCTAAGCTTTACATCACTTCTAATTCCTCGCGTGGTCAAGCTCATTGTGACATCACTGGTCTAGTCCAATCGTCTTCAGGCCAGTCAGCCTGGTGTAATGGTGCAGAGGATATCTTCTTACTTACTTTCTTACTGACAATTGAGCACGGTATAGACACCACAGCCTATCTGAGTACTGTTGCTGACTATGACCGTAACTTTATGACAGTGTACCCATCTTCTGATGGCTTCTTCCAGCAGGATAACGCACCATATCACAAATCTCAAACTGATTTCTTGAACCTTTCCAGGTTCAAGACACCGTTCTGGTTTCAGAATCTTTCCAGCATCTAGCTGAATCTATACCATGAAAAATGAAGTCAGTACTTGAAAACAGTAAAGTCCATTGTGTGTAAATCTACCTCTCCTGCCCTTGAAAAGCCACACTAGTGGATACATTTATCTACTTTATACCTGTATGAGTAGAAATGGACTTTTAATACCCTTATTTATAATAGCCATGTGTGTGGGGATCGTGAAACGGAAATGCCAAACTGATTAAGCACACTAAAACTTTAAAATGGCAAATAGAACTTTTGTTGGTTTTTCTAGTCCAAAGACAAAATGACAGATGAGACTGTAATTTATTTTCAGAAGTTTCAGTGGGTGGGCAGATGTTTCCTCGGAGTGTGCAGCCACACCCCAGCTCATCCTTAAACACACCTCTGCTCCCTGCTATAAAGTTTCAGTCGGTTAGAAAGTGCTGGCAGTGTTTTGACTGTTGTGGTCTTTGTTCCAAACAAATAATCTCATTTCAGTCAAGGTTGCGTGATTATAAGCACAGAATTTGTGGTTGTTTAAAATATCTGGCTTGTTTTTACTACTAGCACATGCTCTGCCTCAGGTAACATTAAGCGAGTAAGCGATGGTTTGTGTAGATGTGTGTTTTTCTAAAGTAGGCGGGAAGAGAAATAGACTACTGTGTAAAAACAGACATCTGTACACTGCTATTATGTTGTTTTCATCAGACTGGACAGAGTCAGTATAAAATGTATCTTTGATAGGACCTGGGACTTTGGACTAACTCCACCACACACTAAACTTCAGCTCTCTATTTACTGCATCATGACTTATCATGTGTGCTTGATTGTATGTAAGTTTCATATGTATTTATTCACGTTTTAAATTACAGTAAGAGTTTTATTATAATTGTGTACTGATTTATTTGGCTTAATCATTTGGAGTTATTGGATTAATGAGATAAATCGGCAATATAGGCGAAAGCCCCTATAACTTCGAAGAAAGCGTAAGTGAATGCTGAAAAAAGTCTGCTTTCTCATCCACTTGTTGCTGCTTCTCTTTCCATGTAAATAAATGCCAGATAGAAGGTATTCGCTTTGTAATATTCGGCGGTTCCCATAGGGGGCGCCAACGGCACCAACTCGCAGCCCGACTGCAAGACATGTGGCTGGGACTTTCGGAAAGCTACACTCGCTCTTTAGTCCTAAACAATTCCCAGATTGTGTGACTGGTCAGCATTCCCTAGCAGGAGTTTGCACGCTAAAAAGCCGTTTACTAGGCGCAAACCAGCCGCAGCTGCGCTCAAACGGTGAGTAACGACACCTGACGTTAGCTAAGCGGAGCTAGCTGCTAGGAGGCTAAAAGCAACGTAAGCAGGTGCTGTTGTTCAAAGCCGCTAGTTAGCTCTCAGCTAAACTCGCTAGCTAACTTGTGACCTTCAGTACAATCATCGTGGCTGATATTAAACGGTAGTTAGCCTTATTTACCGCCGTGCTAACAGTCTGCTAGCTCCAAATGTAGCTGTGTTTTTAGCTAGCAGTAGCTCGCTAGCTAACCAACAACAACCGTGTTGTGGCCGTCGTGTTGGCACTGGTTGAACAAGTTGGAGCTAATTTTGTGTCTCCAGCAGCCAGGCCGTACTGGCAAAAACACGCAACAAGCTTTTCAAATACCCCACATTTTACTGATGCAGTATGACTTTTAGACTAAGTTAGCATTTACATTTAAAAGACTGACTTTCAAGCTGCCTTCGGGCTTCGCAGTTAACCGGTGTTCCGAGTAGAAACACTTGAAATGGCCTGTGTTGACTTCGTTTGTTTGACTTGTTCAGTAATGCGGCTGTGTTCTTAGTCCGTTGCAGGAGCTTTAGCTAAACAAATTAGAAGTGTTCATATTTGGAGGATAGGAATTTCCAGACTGATTCGGGGTCAGTTATGGGAGACTCTCAGAAGTGTGGTGGCCTGGCGGAGTTGGGTTTGTTCACAGTGACTCAGGCTGTTAGTTACTCAAGTGTGCGTTCAGGCTACAAACATTCCTTCAACTGATAGACGCTAGAACATGGACTTGGTCAAAAATCTTGTCTGTACCTGTTTGTATTGGTTTTAGGCAACTGTTACCCAACCAAGCGTGCCGGAATAAATCAAATCTAAACCATTTCACTTTCACTTCTTGGTCTGAGTGCAACACAATCTATAGTGGTGATTGTAACTAACAGTAGTAGGTTTGTAATAGTAAAGTAGTGAAAAATTCCCTCATCAGTTCCAAAAATACATCTACCACGCCAAGATATCAGACCAAATGAGCACAACACAGACGAATATTATGGAGTAATTTAAAAAAAAGAGGGGGGGGGGATTCCTTGTTGCTTTAATTGTGTCTGTGGGGCCTTTAATGAACCTTTCACTCTCTCTCCCCTGTTGTGGCAAAAAAGTGATTTCCGGTATTTGCTCCCCCCCCAAAGAAAAAAGAAAGAAAGAAAGATTGCTTGTATTCAGACAGTTGTCACTGACTTGTTGTCCTATAATTTGTGAAACCTGTCAAACCCTATGTCATGAATGATACCAAGTCATTTCGAGCCACAAACAACATTCCTGTCACAAGGTAGAAGCTGCAGTTATTTTTTTTGAAAGTGGGTTTTATACATCCTTCATTCACCTAAACAGTCTTATTTACATTAAAAAAAATGTATTTTATAAGAGTGATCTGACCAAGAGGGCAGCAGAAATTGCAACAAATATAACATAATAGTTGTATAAACATATTTTAAGTGATATATTATCCCTCCATGAACCCTGATGACTACAGTCTTTTTTACTAATATAAGAAAAGACATTACACATAAAAACAGAAATCACTTTTTGGCACAAGGCCTTTCTCACTAGAACGGTAACAATGAAACTTACGAGAAATACAAATCTGTACCGTGTCACAACTGATAAAACACATTTAGCTTTTGACAGTCCCACCGGTATGTTGTTATTGCATTTTTGGGTATCATATTGTTATTGACTGAGTTTTGATTGGTTAGTTCTTACAACACTTATTAGAATTTCTGATTTTACATTGTTAGATAGATTATTGCTTTAATACACATCTTATTTAAAAATAGATGTGAATAGCTAGGTTTCATTTGACGTAGACGTGACGTCGACGTAAAGCGCGAAATTTGACTGGCGGTCGGAAGTGAAAAAGATAAGTGCAAAATCACAGACAGACAGTACGCAAAATGCCTATGTCCTGTTGTGTTTACGGATGCTCCAGTAGGTCGACCAGAGAAACTGATAAACGGTATTTTAGGGTACCAAAAATAGCCCAACGAAGAGGAGAAAAATGGAAAATTCTAACCGAAAAACGTAGGAAAAAATGGATTTTAAATTTACGTTTACAGTCGGGAGGAGCAGAGTCTGCCAATGCCCGTGTCTGCAGCGACCACTTCGTCAGAGGTAATGTTATGTTTGCAAACGAACTTATTAGTATTAGGTTGTCGTTAAATTCTCGTTTACTTAGTGCTTTTAAGTTAGTAGTCTAATATTGACTTGATTGGGACTATAGGCTGCCCAAGTGCTTTGGATGACGAAGAGTCGGAGGACTGGGCTCCGACGGTCAATCTCGGCTACGAACGAAAACCCAGATCGGAATCAGTTCTCAAACGAGAGAAAAGAATGAAGCTTAAGGCAGAACAGCATCGATGTGCAGAGGCGATTTTGGATATGCAACAGACGGCTGAGAATGGTTTACCTTGAAACAAACAACTGTCACTCTAACGAAGTCCTAAGGATGTGGCATGTTTGTTGACGTTAAAGCCGCTACCGCTAACTGTTAGCGTGTTTAAGATAAAGCAATATAAGAACAAACACTCACCCTTGCAAACACCAAACTGTATCCATCACGGAGACGTTTTGTTCCAAGGTTGTGGACCCACCCGCTGACAAAAAAATTGTACGCCTCCAGACTCTTGAAAGCTTTCATTTGCTGCCTAGTGTAGTAAGAAGTCTGGAGGACCAAGTAGTTGGTGATATCCACAGCCTCGATAGTAGGCAAATCCTTTACTTCTGTGGTGTATTCGGACATTTTCAAAGAATACGGATCACGTCCGATATATTTTTTAACTATCTGTTTATATCTCTCCCGAGAAACGGGGTCTAAAGTTGCACAATAGCTGCTCTCCTGACTCTCCACAGTGTCCTCCATGTTTACTTCCGCCCTCCACTCAAAAATCGCGCTGCCTCCGCACGTCATCAGAACCACGTGACCGCAACCCAACTATTGCAAAAGTAGTTTTTTTCCACTTGACAGGTGTGACTAAGCTACAATCTTTTTGCAATAGATACTCAGTTCTTTAATGGTACTCCACCTTTTTTTTTTTTTTTTTTTTTTTTAAAGTTCTATTACACCAGTAGAGGGGTGTATTATCTGTGATTAGGTCATATTGCACAGTGGCTATTTTTCTTCTGATAAATTATTTATTCAGGGATTTCAGCGAAAGTATCGTATTCTCTGCATCTGAGGCTTATCGCTTTGTTATTTCAAAAGAAATAAAGGAGATAAAATCTGGGGTAGATTGTGGCCCCAATAAAGTGCAAGATAACTTCATAATCTGTAGCCAAGTCGAGAGCAGCCGAGAAATGGGGTCACTACTGTTTATTGATGGTGTGACTTGCTGATAGAAGTGGCAGGAGGAGTTGGGAGTGTACAGATCTGTACGCTCTGCTCAGATTGCGTCAAATGCTGTAAAACTGATGAGGCAGTGCTTCACAGTGCAAATGAATAATGACCCAAAGCACACTGCAAAAGCAACCCAAGAGTTTGTCAAGACAAAGAAATGGGATATTCTTCAATTTCATTTAATCACCTTAACGCAACAGTTTACTGATGACAAAAATGAAGGCAGAGAGACCCACAAACACACAGCAGCTGAAGGTGGCTATAGTAAAAGCCTGACAGAATATCTGGGAAGTATTAGGACTATGTATAAAAATGGTTGTAATTCCTGAACAGTTAATCCAGTACTTCTGCTAAACCCCTTGAACTCAAGCTGAAAGTCAGCACTTCAGTCACGTCTTGATTGTATTGTTAAGACTTTAGCAACTTTACTTCTCCTACTTTACTGCTTCCAATCCAGTACTCTAACTGTACTCTTAAAAACTACTTGTGCTATTATTTGAGAGAATCAACTCTCTCAAACTCAAAGTTTTAATCAATAAGACAGTCAAACAAGTTTTGATCATCTCAGTAAAAAAAACAAACTCAAAAGTTCACAGAAAGTGTCACCATTCACTCAGTCTCTACAGTTATTAGTGGGATGCATTTAACTTCCACTCCTTATAAATACACCTTGGCTTTGGGATCTGCTCATACAAAGTACGGATCCCTCAGTGTTAGATCAACAAACTTTTTTCTTTACTGAGAGGAATAGACGGTGAATCATTCTTTAATCTGCAAGGCAACATCTGCCTCCGCAGGCATGTTTCATTCTGGACTGCTTTATGCTTTATACTTATGCTTAGCATTAAGATTCCTTATTCCCTTATGCTGTTTTTTTATGGTCATGCTTGATTCTCCTTTTTCTGCCGTCTGTTTTGATTAAATATTAAAGGTACAGCCCTTAAATGGTTCCAGTATTTTTTGTCAGATAGGAGTTTCTCTGGCCAGGCTGTGTTTATTCGTGTTTTAGTATTTATTGGTTGCTGATTTAGCGATTTAGCACACCTGCTCATGCACGAAGAGTTGAGCTGATACATGAGAAGCAATGATGATGTTAACTGAATTGAATCCAGCTAAGTCAAAGCTTTGTGTTAAGTGTTAAACCTGTGATAATATGATGAGAGAGTGAGAGGGAAAGAGCCATTGACTGAGTTTTTCAGTCTTGTTAACTCTCTTGAACACAGTGTTCATTCACAAATTTGCTGTGAAGACACAAAGAAATGTTTTTGTTGTGTGATAACATGCAAACATTTGGAGGCACCGTTCTCAGACACGGATCGATGCAGAGCAGTGAAAGATGCCAACCTCAAATGAGCCAGTGAAAATCGTGGTTGTTGTTGGTTCTTGTCAGTCTCATTATAAAGTGCTTTTAGTCCTTGTTTTTTTTTTTTTTTTCTTTTCTTTTTTTTCCCTTCCCTCCTCTGTAAAATAGGACAGTGTTAAAGCATTCTCTCTCTCTCTCTCTCTCTCTCTCTCTCTCTCTCTCTCTCTCTCTCTCTCTCTCTCTCAGTCCTGGAACCAGCTAATGGGCCCTAAAAATATATACAGAACTTTGCAAAAATATGATGGCAGTGTAAATCACACAAGCTCAGGTTGAAACTTGTCATAAAGATTTCTACTTTAGTGTTGCTTATTCTGCAGAATATGTGTTTTGTGAAAGTGGCAGTTTGATGACTCGCTGTATTTCCACTAAGCTGATGTTGCATTGACAGATTTTGTTTTTGTGTAAGACTGAATAAATGTGGATTTAAAAGTGAATGTACCTCTTCCAGAAAGGACAGTATCCTTTAATTGTATTGTGCAAATTCATGTGCAGGATGTTGATCCAGCATAATGTAATCATCCTAAAACGTAAATATACCTGCATGTCTCTATTCTACAGCATGAACCAGGTTTGATGTGCACAGTTGATTCCCAGAGAAAACTGAGCTTGGACATCATTGCTTATTTCTAAAATAAGAAAGAGGTTTACCTCAATCTTGTCTTATATTGTTTAGAGCCAGGTGGGAGTTTTCCTCTGCAGTTCATTTGTATTTTTCACTATTTATTTGTCAAAATTCAAGGGACCTGCTAGTAGGAAGTGTCTGACAGGTTTGTTCAGAGGATTTGATAAAAATGCAAATCTTTAACAAAGACGCTTCATAGTAAACTGATAACTAAGGCTGTTTATCTACCATTAACCTTCTGAGGGGGAAAAAAAGAGATTGTTTTGTTACATGCTACATTCAGTATCTTGCAGTATCTAACCAACTCTTCATTTCTGTCACCTTCCCTCTGTTGTAGTGGGGATCACGACAGCCAGGGGCCGGACATGATTGGAGCTGGAAGCGGTGAGAAATTCTAACCTTCGTTTAGCTGCATGTTGCATAAACATAGCAGACTCTATTTTTTTAAGACTGATTGGTGTAAGTAAATATTTTTCATACTTGTGTGTATCCTCTGCGGCGTATACAGGCGGCCAGGGCCCGCCTGATGGGGCAGACGGCGAGGAGGCGGAGAGGTGTCCTATCTGCCTGGGCGTCCTGGCTGGAGGCGAACTCGCCATGCCTGATAGCTGCTGCCATGTCTTCTGCCTCAGATGCCTCCTCACATGGGCAGAGGTGACACTCAGATAACGCTAATATAGTAGTGGCACTAAGTGGAAGTGATTTTTAGGTCATGTCATGTGTAGTGAACAATTATATATCTGGTCTGTCTGTGAATTAATCACTATATTCTGTCTTAGATCCAGAATGATATTTTAATGAGTATTAGTGCATTGACAACAAAGGTGACTTGGGATGTGAGAAAGCAACCAATGCCATCAAAGCCCGGTTTGATGTGCTAAAACTGGCTTTCTGTTTGTTAATGTTGGCTAACGTTACCTGCTAGCAAAGACACATATCAGTGTAACAGCTAGCAGGCTAACCGTAGTTTACTTCCTCACTAAAGTTGTTGCAGACAAGATGTTACCTGTAGCTCCTTATAACAAGTTTTTGTTGTGCTGGGTGTTGGTTGACATTAGTGATTAGTGGATTTTTGAGCTACATTTAGCTAGTGTTGCTCACCTTTGACACTGGGCCCCGGTCCACATGCTGTTGGAGGAAACCAGGGAAGTTGGGGAAGGTCGGATCATTTTAGTTATGTTTATTCTCTTTAAACTTGGCAGTAAAAAGCCTTGAGTACAGAGGGAAAAGTTCAAAGGCGTTAGCAATGATATTCTTGTGCCAGTACTCATGCCAAAAATAGCATCTAGTGATTTCCCTCATGTCAGACTGGAAAAGCCCGTAAGCCTTTAAGCATTCATGCCTTTCATTCGTATTAGTGTACTAATGATGTTTTGTTTGCTTTAATTTGAAGCTGCAGATGGCTCCTTCCTGCCCCGTGGATAGAAGACCTTTCAGTCATGTTTACAGATGGGACAGGATTCTCGGCTGTGTGCAGGTCAATGTGCTGTTTTCTCTGTTTACTGCTGTTGTTTTAAGCTTTGTTGAAATTTCCTGTGCTGTAAAGCTGAGACACCCGCTGCCTGCTGTTAACGAGAAATACGGAGCGTTATTTTCCCATGATGTCAGTTTATTTGAAGTGTATTTAAGAAGAATTTTAACAGCTGAAAAAAAATTTGGTTGAAGTGGTTTTGAGTTAGCCTGGGATTGACCTAGAAGGTAAAGCCAGCAGTCAAAATTAGTTTTGTTTCCAAGTCACATGTAGGCCAGCTGTCAAGCCACCACACTGCCTCACATGACTTTTGTCTTTATATGTACTTAAAAAATAAATAAATAAATATGCTTCTATCCTCAAAGGTCCCTGTGAGGAAGCGACTGTCTCAAAGCGATGCTGAGAACTGCTGCTGTAGAAACCCTGAACAAAAAGTCTGTCTCAAGTGAGTGTTAGACTGTTTCTTTCTTAACATTACTGGGTCGCCTCTTAGGCCGGCCCTTGACATTTGACTGTGAGTGCAACCAAGAACTGATAAAATGGTTATCTTTTCAGAAGCAAGCCCACAAGAAGGTTGAGACGGCAAAAGGTGGAGAGGACGGCAGGCGCTAAAACAAAAGGACTTGTGAGGAAATGTATGTTAGAGTGCTTCTGCCCCAGAAATGTGGCTAGCCTTTTCTCGCATTGTGTCAGCAATCTCACGTCTTTAAATGTGTTTATAGGTAACGATGAGGATCCCTCCTCACTGAGCAGAAAAAAGGTAACTGCTTTGTTTTTTTTGTTTTTTATCTGTCCCACACACGTTTCACTGTTAGGTTTGATGTCACTGTTGATTCTTTGCATTTCTTTCTTCAGGTGAGAGGAACAGACTGCTGTACGTGGTCACCTCCTCCCTGTGTTTCATTAGTTACGTCAGCACAGGACGTGTAAGTGACACTGATTTAATGAAATAATATGTTAGTAGTTTTTTTTGTAGTTTGTACTCTTTGTCAGGATTTTTTTTTAAAGTGCTTACAGCGATCATGTTTAAAGTGCGCTCAGTCGATCAGTTGGAGAAGTCAAAAAATTGGGTTGAATTCTAAACATAGTAGGTGGATCTTTAAAAAGTTTTATGGTATTAAACACATTAACATTAAAATTTATTAGTGGAGTCACTGCACAAAACTCCAGCACACAGTGCCTCTTTGACATATTGCATGCATTAACGTCTTGCGGTTTTAGAAACAGGCCAGACTATGGTAAATGGTAAATGGCCTGCATTTGTATAGCGCTTTTCTAGTCCCTAAGGACCCCAAAGCGCTTCACACTACATTCAGTCATTCACCCATTCACACACACATTCACACACTGGCGATGGCAAGCTACATTGTAGCCACAGCTGCCCTGGGGCGCACTGACAGAGGCGAGGCTGCTGGACACTGGCGCCACCGGGCCCTCTGACCACCACCAGTAGGCAAACACGGGGTTAGGAAACATCTTGGGCAAGACTATGTTTCACATCCTATGTCAGTAAGGCTTTATTGATAGGACAGCTCTGAATCATGGTTAACTTCATTCACGTGCAGTGATGAATTATTGTGCTAACTGTGCACTATTAACATGTCACCTAAACAACCAAAGGTTGACTTTTTATGTGTAAGCAGGATTAACTGTAAGAGTAGACTGATACATTGTAGCTTAACAGTTTTAGCTCATGTCTTTAAAAATAGAAAAAATAAAAAACTTACAAAATTCTCGATGCTGGCAGAGGGTCTCCTGAGGCTGCAGTGTATAGACAGAAACTCTGAAAACGATAAAGAAAACATCCTTACCAACTCCGTCAGTGGAACTGTTTTATTCCCGTGGTTTTCAACCCACTGGGGATAGAGCAACTGAAGATGGAAACATCAGGGAAACTAAGATGAATAAACATTGATTTTGTAATGTGCTGACCTTCAGTTCACTCAAATTTGACTTCAGGCAGACATGCCAGAAAAAGTTGGTGTTTGGATATGGAAAGGTGCAAGTTTAATGACACTCCTGAAGAAAACCACAACTCGTGGTGGTTAAAACTGGTGCCTGAAAGCGTTTCTGAAACTCCCCACACTGTGTGTGGAAGATGTTTCGGTTCGGATATCGTTTGGAGTGGCAGTGATTTTTTTTTTCTTTTCTTTTCACACTGATAAACAAGTTGGAAAAATGTTGTAAATTTAACCACATACTTTAGCTTCTTGCTTTTATTTTTGAACTATCATCAGTGTATTACATGAAAATTAGACAGATGTTTTTACATTTGTGTTTCCATGGTGATCTTGGTCATCACTGCATCATAAAGTGGTATTGAGGAGCACTTAAAAAGTAACTTGTAAAATTAGCTGTAAGTATAGACCTTTTTATAGATATAAAGTCTGCTTCTTCTAAGAATAGGTAACATCAAATAATTGACAGATTACAGTTTAGACCTATTTTAACTGTAGAAACCAAAAAATATCTCATGTTCAGAAGCTGGACGGCAGGGCAGATGGGTAAATCTACTTCTGAACATGAGATATTTTGGGTACCTGGGAACCATTTATTTTGGACTATAACTTTACATTTGAAATTCAAATTAGTGCTGTGTAGAAAGCACTTTTGTAACTCTTACCCTGCTTTCACTGTCCTTCAGTGCAGATCCTGAGTGGCTGGCAGAAGATATACCATATGACACTGGACTCAAGCAGTGCAAGCCCCAGGTGCAGCACTGTCCCTGGCTCTCTCCTGCTGCTCCCATCCCTGCTAATGGCACCTCAAGGTAATAAAATTCCCACTGCTGTGACCGTTTTCACAAACTGACAACATCTTTCATTAGATCCTATCCACAGCCTCAGTTTGACACTCGTGGTTTAGTCTGTCAGTCAGGACTATAGAACAGCGCACACAAGGAATTGTCCTGAGTATAAAACACAGGAGCTTTAAAACTGCACACTGAAATGTTTCACTTGGTAAATTCTTGAAAAGTTTGTTTTGGTAACATTGATTGGGGTCCATTCAAACAGGACATTAGAATGAGTTCTTCTTTGGGTTTTTGGGACTTTAAAATTGTGGAAAAGTAGGAATGAAGAACGCACTGAGATAAAATCTGACCTCTAGCTGTTTGTTGGTTTTACAGGCAGAGTTTCCATGGAACCAGTTGGAATCACAACACGTTTCCATTTGGATTTGGCTCATTTCCATTTACCTCCAGCTCACCGTTCACCCCGAGCAACTTTGGTGAGACACATTCGACACAGTTGACTTTTTTCTATGATCACAAAGCAAGAAAGCACGAGACGAGGCTAATCGAAACGTATTGGCTGAAGCATATGCTTATTACGCCAACCAGACAATCCTCATAGGGGATTGTCTGGTTGTTGGGGTTTTCTGTTTCATGTTGTATGGTCTCTAGGTGACTGTAGTGACTGTATGGATGGATGAAATGTAGAAGAACCATTAAAGTCTTGAACTAGATATCAATAAGAAGTAAAATCAAATGACTGTATTCAAACGGCAGCTGCTGTTCATAGGAAACACTGGACCAAAATAATAGTGAATCACAGGCTTCTATAACCAGTCTCTCTGCCGTGTAGTGTTTCAGGGTGTTGTCTGCGCCATCACGTGTCCCAAAGGAGGAGAGAAGAGAGGTGGCCGAGCTTCAACCTCCAAAGCCCCCACCAAAGAGACAGAGTCTCTACCGTCGAGACGATCAGGACGCAACAGCAGCAAAACTCAAGAAGAGACTCCTGCATCTGACCCTTCAACACCTCCACAGTCCAGTTTGTCAGACTCCGACTCATCTGCTAGCCAGTCCACAAGGCCTGGCAAGGCTTCTCAGGTGCCGGCCAAGAGGAAAGGGAAACGAGTGACAAACCGAAAGGCTAGCGGCAAACGGAAAGCCACAACGAGAAAAAAAAGCTCTCCGGAAGTTGTTAACAGTCCAGCAGCTAGCGAGGAGGAAGCACAGGAGGACGCAGTGGAAGAGGCATGTGAGGAAGTGCAGGAGGAAGCACAGGTAGAGGCACAGGAAGCATCACAGGAGGAGGAAAATGACGTGAGTCAAAACAGGGAGGAGGTGGAGGAAGAAGAAGAGGAAGATAAAACTGAACAGGAGCAGGATGGAAGTCACTCAGAACAGCAGCAGTCTGACGCTGAAGATGGTCTCAATGAGGAACAGGATGGTTTCAATTCCTCTGATGAGCAGCGAGCCGGAGGAGCTATGAATGATGTGGGACAGGAGAGTGAGGAAGCTCAGGAACAAAGTGATGAGCACGAGCAAGAAGAGAAAGCCGACGAAGGTGAGAGTGACGTCTCATGTCCCTCAGGATCAGCTGTTAGCAGCCCTGGTTTGTGCTCTGAAGGAGTCGAGAGCAAAAAAGAGAAGGAAGAGCAGGCCAGTCCAGTTTCCTCTGGAGAAAAGCATCCAGAGGAAAGGACTTCGCCATCCCCATCCCACTCCTCCACACAGAATGCTCTGGAAGATGTAGTGTCTCCACAGTGTGACGAGCAGGTGGAGCAGGATGATGAAATGGACATTTGTGCAGAGTCAGAAGATGCCAACAATGAAGAATCTTCAAAGAAAGTGAAGGCTGAATCATGTGGGAGTTTAGCACAACCTGGTTCTCCCTCTGCTCGAGAGGAAAATGTAGCTGACCAAGAAGCGAAAGTTTCAGAGGTCATTGAGGCAGAAATGCTGGCATCAATAGAGCATTCGGGAGTCGACAACTCTGTGGAAGAATCCAAGGATGACACAAGTGTTGTCCCCATGGACTGCAGTTCACCCACGAGCGAGCATGGGAACAGCCCCGTTTTGGAACCTCCGAGTGAGACTGCTTCCCCTGCTCCTGTAGAACCACCTCCTACAACTTCTGAAAGCCACGTCACCAAAGATGAAGGCGCCAAGGACAAAAGGGAGAGAGACAGGAGCCAAGAGAGGAAGAATGGCAAGCAGCGGAGATCTCGCTTCCACTCTCCAACTTCCACGTGGTCACCTAAGAGGGACTCAAAGAGAGAAACATGCAGGCGTTCACGTTCACGGTCTAGAGAACGTGACAGCAGCCCTTCCCCGAGGCGCTCTTCACGGGCTCGCAGCAGAGAAAGAGACAGGGACCGGGATGGAGACAGAGACTATTCTAGGAGAGATCGTAGTCGGGACAGAAGGAGGCGACGGTCCCGCTCAAGATCCCGGTCAAGGTCCCGGTCTAGATCTCGATCTAGAACAAGATCACACAGACGAGGGCCCAGCCCTGAATGGTCGACATCTAGAGAGCAGTCTCCTCAGAGGAAGGAGCGTAGAAGCTGGAGATCTGGAGCCGGTGGTGGGTCTGGCAGTGAAGGACGGAGGTATCACGGCAGCGCTGGCCACTTTGAAAATGGTGTCCCTGCAGAAAGTTCTCCTGATCGCCAGAGCTCAGACAATCCCGATTGGGTTACAGAAAAGATTCGAGGAGATGCTGATGGAAGGAACCGGGACTTCGGGTACAGCAGCAGCTCACGCTGGGAAGACCATCGTGGAAGTGGTGGGAACAGAGGAGAACAACGAAGTCGAGGGGGCCCTGGAGGGTTTGAACGTGGCCGGGGCGGAGGACGTGGTGGTGGCAACCGCAACTTTTACAACCAACAGGAAGAAATGTCTGACAGCCGCTGGCAGTCGAGGAACAACTTCTCAGGTACAGGCAACAATTCAGGGAACGACGCATACAGCCGATTCAATGAAAACCGAGGTGGCGGGCGCAGGAAAGAGCCTGAGCCAGGCGAGCCTATGGTTGACCGCTCAGGCTGGTCCTCTGCATCCAGCTGGGCTGTCAGGAGGACACTGCCTGCAGATGTTCAAGACTATTACTCAAAAAGGGAGAGAGGCCCGGGCACATGGAGCCGGCAGGAGGAAGAGCAGCAGCCACCAGCTGCAGCAGGTGAGACCTCTTTATTTTGTCGATACACCGCCAAAAAATCAGGCATCACTGTGTTGTCTGCACTGCAGAGTTGAAAAGTAAAGAAGCATGTTATACATTATGGTGGTATGTGTTGAATATTCTCTTTGAGCCAACGAGAAGAAGATAATTTTAGTTCATGTGTGAGGAGAGAACAACTAGAAATTACCCCCAGGTATCTGCACTCCATTCGATTTAGAGGAAACTGTGATTTCTTTGAAGTTAATTTATTCCTTTGAAAGTCTCACAACATCTATTTTTGATATAAGGCGGCTCTTTTCATTCTGCCTTCTGCGAATCCTGTCCTGCACTTTTTTATATAAACCTACGTGAATAAGCACAGACAGAGTTTTATTTAGCCTCTCACATTCACTGTCCCCTCACATTTTTTCATTATTATTTGTGGTCCTTGTTCTCCAGATCCTCCAAAAAGCGATCCTCCTCTCCAGGCAGTCCCCGGTAATGCTCCGGTGCCTCTGATGAACGTGATTCCACCTCATCCTCCGCAGCTTAATGTTATTCATCACTACCCCATGCAGGCCCCACGAGGAGCCCTGCCGGTCAGCTTGCAGCCTGCAGCACCCTATGCCATGCCTCCTCAGGTCCCCATGCATCTCCACCCTGCTGTGCCGCTGCTGCAGGTGCCCGCTGTGGGTGCTCAGGGCCTCCCACCTCCTCCACCACCACCTCCACCAATGCAGCAAGGCAGCCAGACAGCAGCGGTTCAGCCAGACGGCCACGCTGCACAGGTATGGTAGTCTTGGCAGGATTAGTTTCCAATTCCTGAATGTCTAATGTTTTTATTTATTTATTTTATAAATGGGCACAATAACTGTCTCCAAGCAGTTCTTCCCATAATTCTCTCTGTGATTTTTCCATTTTGCATTAGATGGCCAATACCAAGGTGAGTTTTGTGAAACCAGCATTGCTTCCAACCCCAACCAAAGCTGGGGTTGTAGCAGTGACACAAGGCCAGCCGGCACCAAGCCAGGCGCTGCCATCCTCTACAACTCAGCCCGGCCAGCATAACAAGGCCCAGGCTGACAGCTCCAAAAAAGAAAAGGTAACTGATCTGTCACTCCATCAAAGGTCATTCAGTAAAGTTTTTTTCTTCTCTGCCCTTTTCTGTTTGTTGTCTTTTGGATAATCCAAGTTCCTCTTACTGTTGCAGAAACAACAGATCCAAGAGAAAGCTATAAATGAAGTGAAGACAGCCATCAAACCATTTTACCAAAAGAAGGAGATTACAAAGGAGGAGTACAAGGAGATTGTGCGCAAGGCAGTAGAGAAGGTAAACCCTCAGATTTCTTTTACTGTCATCTGCATTTTTAATGCAATCAGAGCCCTATACACGGCCTTTAAATTATATTGAATACAGACACCTAGCTGTGTGGTAGCCAGGTGTAATGTTCACACAAACTCTGAGAGCAGCTAGCTTATTATTGTTCTCATTATTGAGTGTATTTGCCAACAGTTGCTGCTAACATTAGATATTTTTGGTTTTGTGAAGGCCAAATAAAAGCCCGCTGCTTTTTAAAACAACCACATACAGACTGTTACATTTAGGGATCGGTAGTTCCTGACTTTATGTGTTTGGCTTTTCTTCCACTTCAGGTGTGTCACAGCAAGAGTGGGGAGGTGAACTCTGGTAAGGTGGCCAACCTGGTGAAGGCCTACGTGGACAAATACAAGCATGCCCGCAAGAAATGAAACGTCGCCCTGCTGCTGAGGTGGCAAAAACCCTCAAAGACCCATTGAGCTGCTCAAGTGCAATTTCTTCTCCTTGGAATTTGGCCTCCGAGCTGAAAGATGATGGAGAGCCAGCTTTTTTTTTCCCCTTTTCTTTTCTTTTTTTGATATCTCTACCTTTTATTGAATGATGAAGATTTTTTTCTATAGATTTTCATATTTTGTCAGAAAAGAACAACCCAATCAGAAATTGTAATGCAAGAGCCCTTTATTTTGCATAGATCATGTGACTTGGGAACTACTGTAAAGAGCGCAGGCTAGTGTGGGGAGAGGGGGTGGGTGGGGTGGATGATGTTAAAGATGCACCACTCAGTGAAAGACATTTCCAGGGTGCCAGCTGGTACAACGAATTTCTCTGTTAGGGCATCCTGATCGCTTCTGAACTGAATATTGTCAGTGTCCTTTTTTAAATGTTAAATAATATTTCAGATGAGATCCTAGTTTATTGCCTTTATCAATCTGTGTGGCCCAGTGATGGGCTGGAATCTAATGAACGTGATTGTAATCAGGGCCCTGATTGGACCCAAACTGGGTTAACCAATCAGCAGTGAGTGTATAATGTGAGCTGTAGCTCCTGGGTGGGAGGGGGTAGTTTAGAAACTCCACCCCCTTGCTTGAATGTGTAATAAGTGTCTGAGTATACATGAACTGTGGAAGCTATCCAGAGAGTAGTTGAATAAATTAGCTGCCTCCTAACGTGCTTCTGTGTGTGTTGTGACAGGAGTTGCATGAAAGACTTCCTGTTAGAGCGCCGGGTCACTGTAAGATTTAATTGCAGGCTACACGGTGTGACATGAATCTAATAAACAATATCAAGGTAGATATATGTAGAGTGACCAACAGCGTTGGTGCGTTCATGGTCGTTGGAGAACAGCGTGACATGAAGAGAAATGCTCTTTTTCTTAGGTTTCTTTTATGGTACTGTGCAAAAGTCTAGAGCCAACAATGTATTGAAACGTGTAGACATACATGGATACATACTGGGTCTAAACAAAAAAGCTGACTGAGTCTGACTGTTCCAGTGTCTTTTTCTGTCTTTGCTTTTACTGTATTAGCAGTGTGTTTGGGATCATCATCATCATGATGGAACAGGAACATCACCAACACCACTGGCTGACAAGCACCCCAAAACCAAAGCCTCCCCCGTGTTTTACACGTGGTTGTAGACACTCACTGTTTTATCCTGTCTGCGCTTAGTGACAATAATTTATAGCAGGAATGTGGAATTAACATCTCAATAAGACCTGATTTTCAGTCCAGCTCTTGAGTAATTTGGCATACCCTCAGTCTTTTCTCCGTTTCCCTTCCCTGTTTCTAATGAGGTGTAAGTGAACAGTAGACGGATGGATTTTTCTTTTAAAGACATGACTTTCAGAATACTGTTCCTCTGCTGTAGATCAGTTTTTAGGCTTTCCTTAAGTCTTCTTTGGCTGCTTTTGTTTGTCAAATTTCCTCAAATTTGTAGAAGGACACACTAAACGTCTGTGTGTCCTTATATCGACTGGGATTTGCCAATTTTTCAGCTACTAGCGATACTATTTTTCCTGGGGTTTTTTTGTTTGTTTTGTTTTGGGGTTTTTTTGGGCTGTCAAATGGTTTCATCTTTTCAGCTTTATAGATACACTAAAGAAATTTGGGGAAAATGTCTTTTTGCAACAGGCTGCAAGTATCTAAGTGCTTAAAGAAGTTAAAATGGGTTCTTTGCCAAGTTGTCTGTTACTCTGTAGACACAACACTAGTTCGTCCCTTGAGTTATGCTTGAATAATTCATAAGTCAGTGTTAAAGCATTCCTCTGAAAATGGTCAGGCACAAGGACTGGACTGACCTCTGCAGTGCTGTTGCTAATGACTGCTTTTAACAAAATTACAATGCAGTCTGGCTCTTTGGAAACAGGATTCTTGCAAAGTACTGTAAAACAGTCACACATTAGATTAGATAAAACTTTATTAATCCCTCGGGTGGGTTCCTCCGGGAAATTTGGTTTCCAATAGCACAGCACCGACAGAAGTTACAGAATGTGAGCAGAAATGTACCATATATACACACACAATACAGAGACATATATAAATACAGAGTATACAAAAGGGATAAATAGGAATAAGAATACAAGGGAATTGCACATTTCACAGTATTGTGAGTCTATTGCACCGTTGGATATTAACAAAAAGTATTGCACAGTGAAGAGGCACTACAGCTTAGTTCCCTCCTCCTTTGTCCTCCTGTTTCCCCTCCCTCTCCCCTCCAGAGAGGAGTTAAACAGTTTGATAGCGTGTGGAACAAAGGAGTTTTTAAGTCTGTTGGTTCTTGTCTTTGGGAGAAGCAACCTGTCACTGAACAGACTCCTCTGGTTGTTTATGGCCGTGTGCAGAGGATGCCCAGCATTGTCCATAATGTCCAGCAGTTTCTTTTGTCCTTTTCTCTGCCACTGTCACCAGAGTGTCCAGCTCCATGCTGACCACAGAGCCAGCCTGGATGAGTCCTTCTTTGCTGTGCTGCTCACCCAGCACACCACAGCATAGAAAAGTACTCCAGCAACCACAGACTGGTAAAACATCCTCAGGAGCTTCCTGCAGATGTTGAAGGACCTCCGCCTCCTGAAGAAGTACAGTCTGCTTTGGCCTTTTTTATACAAGTGCTCTGTGTTGCATGACCAGTCCATCTTGTTGTCCACCCACAGCCCGAGGTACTTGTATGCGTTGACCACCTCCTCTCTCTCTGTCTGAACTGGCAGTGGACCTGATCTGGACCTCCCGAAGTCCACAACCAGTTCCTTGGTCTTTGAAGTGTAGAGTTGGAGGTGGTTTATGTGACGAACTCCACATTACCGTCGTGTTAAACCCACTATTCTTTCACATTAGTGTTCATGTTTTAGATTAAACATCCCAGTTTGCACGATTATGACACATTTTTGTTTCCCATCCAGACATAAACATGTTGAAGATGCACCTCTTTCACTTAGACATGCAAACAAATTGAGTCTTAACTCTGCTATCATCCAATTCATGTGTTAGGCACAGACTCATATTAAAGTCGACTCGTCCCCAAAAAGAACAAGAAGAAAGCATGTGGAGGACAAGGACCAGCCTGAGATAAGAGTCCTGCTGATGATAGGGCATCTGTTCATTGAAAGATGTTTGTTTTTTTCAGGCCGACATCATTTGTGTACCTAAAATTGTTACGAATTCACAAATTCAGGTAAGAAAATAATCATGAAATCTGCATTTGTGGGTGAGCTTCCGTGAAGTCTGAGCCCATGTTTGAAGGAGGGAGGAGTATCTACAACTATGAACTACAATTCTGTTCCCCCCCCCCCCCCCCCCCCCAATTTGTGCTTAAAAAATGGCAGTCAAACCCTGCAAATATCAGAAACGTGACCTCTGGACTTTCAGTTACGATGGCAGATTGACCAGCTGTTAAAGGTATTCTTGCATCAGAATGAAGTTTCATTTTGACCTGCCCCTTAAAACTATTCAGGGTACACACCACACAAATCCTGAAATGAAGTCTCAACACACTTGCATAGCTTCAGTAAAACAAGTTGCAGTGAAAAACTCATCTTCCTTGGCCTAAACACACACACACACACACACACACAGAGCGCTTAAGCCAACTGAATTGGTGCCATGGATGAACCTCGGTGTCTGATCCTTGGAGCACAATGTCAACCTCCGTCAGCTTGGGGGCAGCATTGTCAAGCTGGTGTTTCAGCTCTGCAGAAATCTTTCTCTGGAGAAATAAACTAAAACTCAAAATTATCTGAGCCCACTGCTTCATTTTTAAAAGACAGTGGAGTTGAAGTTGTCTCCATGTGAACAAACACTCACTTTGTTAAATACTAAAGAATCTGAAAGACGTGTGTGTTTTAACTTTTCTTTTATTTGAATTAAACACTGCCTCCTACAGGCATTGATTGGCTTACATTTCTAAAACAAAGCCCTCAAAGGTACTTTTTGCAAATTGCAACTAAAACTTCATCCACCAGTGGGCAGTGTTTTTAATTTTTAAAAGGGCTGTTGCTGGTTTTTTTTTTTTTTTTTGACAGCTTGTTTTTTTAACTGCACCTTTCCCCTCATGAAGCTTTTCCTTTTCTCACACTGTTGTAAATAAAATTTTATTTTCATTGATAATAAATTTTACATTAACCTGCTGCACCATCTTATGGTACAGAATGGTATTACAGCAAAATATGGCCTGGGTCTATCTAAGCTGAACTTGGTCTCTCTCTTTAGCACGGTGCATAGGTGTTTTGGAGATTAAAAAAAAACAACTAAACATAGTAGTTCTTCCACATTCTGTTGTTGGCTTTAGCTTGGAGGTTTTTTTTTTCTTTGCTGCTGAGGTCAAGAGTTGGTTGACGTACTCTCAAGCGGAGATGTGCAGAAACAACATTTTCTGCACATCTCCGGTCTTCCATAAATAGATGACAACATTTCGGTGACGTGTGAATGTTGGAAGCACAGTGTGCCATCTACGACGGGCTCTCCACTCGGTGGGAAGGAATCCGCGTCGAGCTCTCTTGTTCGTTATTGTTTGGTTGAAGGTGTTCAAGAGTGCAACCTGTTTTTAGTTGTTTCTTAGGTTGGTTTTTTTTTTTTTTTGCATGTTTAACAGGTATCACGGCATGTGGTCAAAATTCAAAGTATTCTCCCATAAAGAAAAAATTTCAAGTTTCCCACAACCCCTGAGTGGGGGAAGTGGAACCGGGAGGCTCGCAGGCCTTCTCAAAGCAGTAGTGTTGTCGCTGCGCAGACCTTCAGCAGGTTATAAAGACTAAATACAGTTTCAGGAGAGACCTCGCTTGTGGCGTTCTTGATCCAGTCCAGAATGATGAGGATCATGCTGCTGGACATGACCGTGATACAGATGAGGAGGAAGAGGCATGCCTAGAGAGCAAAATAAGATCACAGTTAGCTAATGTGTTCATTCACACCAAGTTAAATGAAACCTTTCACAGTTTAAGACGTGTAATTTGTTGTCTTTGGTTCAGTATAAAGCTAATTATCTTACTTTAGCTTAGCAATGCAGAAGATATAGTATTAGTTTGTTGCACTGTACTGTTTTGTAATTAAAAATATGATAATTAATGAAAAAACAATAAAACATAAGATTGTTTGCTTAATATGAAGTTAAACTAAAGGGCTAATTACTGCAGCTACAACCGTGTCGAATCCTTGGCAAGGAAACAAATAAGTGTAAAGTTCAAAAACGGTTCATTTCATCGAACTCCATCTTACCCCGATCTTTTGCCCAGACTTCATGGACTCTTTCTTGACCAGTCTGATGTAGAAAGCTGAAGGCAGGATGAAGATGAGCATGGCAGCAGCAGAAATGTCTGACATTGTAAAGACATTTGGCATTTTAGTCACAATCCTTTCTTTTACTGTTGCTCTTTAAGATGTTATTACAGTATCTTGTATGCAGACACATACCTATAAAGCCAAAGATGTCCCTGATGGTGGGAACGAAAATAACCAGGGCATTTGTGCCAGCCAGCAAGAACACAGTGATGGTAGTGTGACGAACCCAGCTGAATCCCTTAGAAGGGCACAGGAGGTGGTTGACAGTGGTACGAATCTGCACAATGAGAAAGACACAGGGAGGTTATTCCACACGACCTATTATTTGTAGTAATTCATATTTTACAGTCCCTAACATTTTTTTCAAACTTACAGGGAAGAACAACATTTTTTCGTTACATGTATATTTAAGCAAAAGAGGTTTGCTTCCACACACACCACCTAAATTCTCTGGTGGCTTCTATGTTGTTTTAGGAGTATTTAAGTGGGTCAAACTAATATCATTTTGCAATGTCGACTCATCCCGACTACAAACTGGCAGGGTCGTTGAACTCTTCGTGAAGTTAACAACCATCTCTTTAGTCTTCTGAACATTTAGAGACAGGTTATTATTCTGACACCAGTCCACCAGGTCTTGTACCTCCTCTCTGTTTTCAGACTCACCGTTGCTGGAGATGAGACACACCACTGTTGTGTCATCTGCAAACTTGATGATGTGATTTGAGAATTACTGTGCAATACAGTCATGTGTTAGCAGGGTGAACAGCAGTGGACTAAGCACACAGCCCTGCGGCGAACCTGTACTCA
The DNA here is from genome assembly GCF_057382185.1 of Mchenga conophoros. Taxonomy (NCBI): domain Eukaryota; kingdom Metazoa; phylum Chordata; class Actinopteri; order Cichliformes; family Cichlidae; genus Mchenga; species Mchenga conophoros. Next base: position 5,888,725 of record NC_140542.1, read on the forward strand.
GTCTGAGGACTTTGGAAGTATTATTTCCTATGAAGACAGACTGGGGCCTGTCAGTTAGGAAGTCCAAGATCCAATTGCAGAGAGTGATATCTATTGTCAGTAGGTCCAACTTCTTTACAAGCTTCTGGAGAATGACTGTGTTGAATGCTGAACTGAAGTCAATAAACAGCATTCTGACAAAAGTGTCCTTTTTGTCGAGGTGGGAGAGAGAAAGGTGAAGAGGAGACAAGATGGCATCATCTGTGGAGTGGTTTGGGCGGTAAGCAAACTGTAGCGGGTCCAGATTCTTTGGAAGCTGAGTTTTCATGTGCCTCAATAGCAGCCTCTCAAAGCACTTTGTGATGATGGGTGTAAGTTCCACTGGTCAGTAGTGATTGAGGCAGATCACAGTGGACTTCTTTGGCCCTGGGATGAATGTTGTGGTTTTGAGGCATGCAGGTACCAGAGCTGAGCTCAGTGATGTATTCAAGATGTCCGTGAAGATGCCTGTGAGCTGGTCAGCACGCTCCCAAAGCACCTGGTCAGTTATGTTGTCAGGTCCAGAAGCCTTTCATGGTTTTACTCTGCAAAGAAGCATTCAGTTTCTCTGGCAAAGAGGGATCACTGCTGCATGCCGGAGGTGTTGGCTTGTAGCACATGATTGTTTGAACGCCCTACCATATGCGCCGAGTGTCCTTTGAACCTGTGAAGTGTGTGTTGATTTTTTCTGCATACTCTCGCTTTGCCTGGTCTGCTCTGGCTGTAGTGTAAGCTTCCCTATTGTTGGACTTAAAGGCAGAGTCTTTGATTTTCATCAGGCTATGTAGCTTTGCAGAAAACCAGGGTTTATGGTTTGCACGTTTGATGACGATCTTGGAGACAGTGACATGCTCTATGCACTTCCTGATGTAGCTGGTCACTGAAGTTGTGTACTCCTCAGTTCAATTCAATTCAATTCAATTTTATTTATATAGCACCAAATCACAACAACAGTCGCCTCAAGGCGCTTTATATTGCACAGTAGATCGTACAATAATAGATACAGAGAAAAACCCAACAATCATATGACCCCCTATGAGCAAGCACTTTGGAGACAGTAGGAAGGAAAAACTCCCTTTTAACAGGAAGAAACCTCTGGCAGAACCAGGCTCAGGGAGGGGCGGGGCCATCTGCTGCGACTGGTTGGGGTGAGAGAAAAAAGACAGGATGAAAGACATGAGACTAATAACAGATATGATTCAATGCAGAGAGGTCTAGTAACACATAGTGAGTGAGAAAGGTGAGGAAAGAAAGGGACGATTCAGGGTCACCTGGTCCAGCCCTAACTATATGCTTTAGCAAAAAGGAAAGTTTTAAGCCTAATCTTAAAAGTAGAGATAGTGTCTGTCTCCTGAATCCAAACTGGAAGCTGGTTCCACAGAAGAGGGGCCTGAAAACTGAAGGCTCTGCCTCCCATTCTACTTTTAAATAATCTAAGAACAACAAGTAGGCCTGCAGAGCGAGAGCGAAGTGCTCTAATAGGGTGATATGGTACTACAAGGTCATTAAGATAAGATGGGGCCTGATTATTTAAGATCTTGTATCTGAGGAGCAAGATTTTGAATTCAATTCTGGATTTAACAGGAAGCCAATGAAGGGAAGCCAAAACAGGAGAAATATGCTCTCTCTTTCTAGTCCCTGTCAGTACTCTTGCTGCAGCATTTTGGATTAACTGAAGGCTTTTCAGCGGGTTTTTAGGACATCCTGATAATAATGAATTGCAGTAGTCCAGCCTGGAAGTAATAAATGCATGAACTAGTTTTTCAGCGTCACTCTGAGACAGGATATTTCTAATTTTAGAGATTTTGCACAAATGGAAGAAATCAGTCTTACATACTTGTTTAATATGTGCGTTGAAGGACTTGTCTTGGTCAAAAATGACTCCAAGTTTCCTCACAGCGTTACTGGAGGCCAAGGTAATGCCATCCAGAGTAAGAATCTGGTTAGATACCATATTTCTAAGATTTTCAGGGCCGAGTCCAATAACCTCAGTTTTATTTGAATTAAGAAGCAGAAAGTTAGCGGCCATCCAGGTCTTTATGTCTTTAAGACATTCCTGCAGTTTAACTAATTGGTGTGTGTGATCTGGCTTCATGGACAGATAGAGCTGGGTGTCATCTGCATAGCAGTGAAAATGTATGCTATGTCTTCTGATGATACTGCCAAGGGTAAGCATGTATAATGTAAACAGAATTGGTCCTAGCACTGAACCCTGTGGAACTCCATAATTAACCTTGGTGTGTGTCAATGGAAAATTGTACTTAGTAGTCATTATAAGCTTTTAATGATATAAGTTTGCATATGATAGAATACTGCATTATGACCTTTTAGATGTGTTAGACTGTTGTTCACTACAAAAACTTGTTCTGTTCTCTTTCTTAGTTTCTTCCCACAGCGATAATAAGAGCTGAACCACTCTTGTCTCCACTCCCTTCTGAGTCCCACAACACACACACACACACACACACACACACACACCTGCATATGCACTAACATTCCTCTGTCTATGAACAGATGTATTCACTATTGTATTACTTTTTGTATATAAATAAAGACCAGAGTGGTAACAAAGCGCACTTCACAGGGCCCCCACTCTGATGTGAGCGCTCTGTGACCGCCCTTGCAACGTGTGTGTCTCCACTCTCTGACTCTCAGCTGAAGAAGTGTCATTTAGAATAAATCTCTTGACATTTATTTTGGTCCTTCGTAGCCGGGGCAGAAACATCAGAACTGTTATCTGTGACTCTGTTCCAGGATCCAGCACTGATTCCTGACGCCGTGGGAAGCCAGCACCGAAGTCTGTGCACAGCCCTCTTAGACGAGGACGAAAGCCCTGGGACGTGAATTCAGGTCCGGGCCGGTGTTTATAGTCTGGTCCACGGCGGTGGGATTCAGTCTGATGATCCGAAACACCACTGAGACGTCTGAGGGTGAGAAAACACTATTTTGGTCTAACCCGCCATAAGGGTTTAAAGAAACGCGTAAAATAGGTTTAAGTTCACCAAAAGGACCTAAGTGTAGGCTGGTTTTAGAGGTAGCCGAAATTACTTCGTGACCAAATAGGTTTAAGTTAAATAAGCGCGCAAATGTCTATATGTGTGTATGTGTCTGGAAGTAAGTTGATTTTACAGCACAATACGCTGCTGAACTACTTCCATTTTTTGTTTTCTTTGCTGAGGCTCACGTACTGGTGACAAAGGAGAACGGTTGAGTTTCATCTCATAAAACTGATAGCGCTTCACCTTTAGGGTGAAGTCGAAGGCCGTATCAGTAAACCACTCTGAAGTCAAGTGTGCCAGTGACGGCCCAGCAAAATCTATGAAAATGGAGAATAAACAAGAAAAATTAACACTTGATTAGAAATGTTTAGAAAAACAACAAGCTGGAGCAGGAATAATCCAAAAGAAAGGGACTGTAAGACAGAGAACGCCCGACACGGAATGATTAGCTGCAACCACTGTGGCTGCCACCACCCAGACAGATGAAAGGGAGAGACAGACAAAAAAGTAAAAGCATTAAAAAAAAACGTAAGGAAGAGTATAGACTTTTCCAAGCATGAGAAATCGAAACTGAAGGGAGAACTGAAAATTAGAGATCAAAGTAGAGATCACAAAAACAGGATTGTATTATCAGCCGACTGAAGTTTAAAAAGGGTTGGAAACAGACCCGACTGAATAAATATAAATACAAGAGGAATAAAGTAAAATAAACAAAAGGCTAAATTACATTAGAGCTTATCTTTAATGTATTCAAACTAATAATAGCAAGGATAACAACCTGTAAACTGGTGTTAACAATGAAACATAGTTAGGATGAAGACCATGCCCAGAATGAATAGAATGAAAGAAAGCAGATAATTCACACAAACACATATTAAATGAAATAGAGAGATGCATAAAGTATATTAAGGTTGTGTCATTGTTCAGCCAAGGAAAGTGTGTGAAAAGGAAAATGTCTCCAGCTTGGGAAAGGGTGAAACTGCAGATCACCCACAGCCATTGGTGGATGCAAAATAAAATATAAATAAAATATTGTAATATACTATTGCTGTTATATGAAAAGATAATAGCATTAATAATGAAATAATATTAATATGATGTGAGGTGGATAATTGTTAAAAGTAGTCTGCATCAAGCTTAAGGTTTGCTCAAATTCAGTACAATGACATATGAGATGACGGTAATACAGAAAATATCTAAACTAATTAAGTGCATAGAGGCACTTGACCTGCTTGAAAACCTGTCATCCAAGATGAGACATTGCTGAAATATAGAGCACACCTATACTAACAACTAATAAGCTAAACCCTGTATGCAACAGCTAAAGCTACAAAATTGAGAAGCTGAATTAAATATGTGGTCACTGCTAAGCTGATGAGCAAGTAACACGTTTTTTAGAGCAGGAGCTGCATGCTATTAAACAAACATGCAGCTGTCTGTGAGCTCAGTTTTTCCCCTCATACTTCTGATTTGTTTTTGGCAGCATCCTTTATTTGCATCCTGACTCATGTGTGTAAAGCGTTCATGCCATCAGCAATTTGTTTTTGTTTTTTTGTTTGTTTGTTTTGTTGGATTGAAAAATAAGTAAATTTGTGATCACACTCGTGGATCACAGTGACATATAATGATTAGGCATATGATTTACTATTGCAGATGTAATAAGTTTATTCTAAAGTTCAAGGAGGACAAACAAGAACAGCATTTCCAGTTGTGTCTTGGCTGTTGTTCTCTGTGTAGTGTGCTGAGTTTAGTTTTTTTTTTTTTTTTTGAAATGTTGAAATGTGAGGAGTACTGTGACTTCTGAAGTGGCTCTCACCATGCGACCTTGATGATGATAAGTTCAGAGCCAGCTGGGAGATGGGTTGTCTGCTTTGCTTTAGGTGATAAGGCAGAAAAGTTAAAACTTAGTTTCTTGTCTCGAAAGAAAAAACAAAAAAAACAAAAGGAGGTTTTATGTTTCTCAGCCAAGAACAACTACAATTTCATTTTCTGTTTTTGAGAAAGGAGAATTTAAATAATAATAATAATAATAATAATAATAATAATAAAACAACAAAGACTGATGTTTTGTTTAAGTGGTGAAGAAAGCTAATACTGCAAAATACCGTCTAGTGCATGATCTGCGAGCAATAAATGAAATCACTGAAATGATGCCACCAGAATTAGCAAATCCCCACACTATACTGAATCAAGTCACTCCAAAAGAACAATGGTTCTCAGTGATAGACTTATCAAATGCCTTGAGGCGACTTTTTTTGTGATTTGGCGCCATATAAATAAAATTGAATTGAATTGAATTGCCTTTCCACCCCGACCCACAACACCTGTTTGGCTTCACTTTTGAGGGGCAGAGACAGTTTCTACTCTACGTAGATGACATTTTAGTGACTGGCCACACAGAGGAAGGGTGTAAGCAAAATACTATGGCTATGTTACGTCACTTGGCTGAGTTAGGGCCACAAGGTATCTTTAAATAAACTCTAATTATGGAGACCCGAAGGCACATACCTAGGGCACACCCTCTCAGGTGAAGGCAGAAAGCTACTAAACAAAAGAAAAGAAGCTATACAAAATGCGCCACAGCCACAAACCAAGCATTCACATTCTTTCTAACTGTCAGTAAGCCTGAGTTATGACCTTGGCTCCCTGTTTTTCTGCTTCCAACAAAAGGTGGGTGTTGTTGCGAAATCAGTTTTACCCCGGTTCTTTTATTCGTCAAAACTTCCAGAGACGGCACCGGAACTCAGTCATTTCACAAAACCTTTATTCATCTTTATTCATCTTCATTTAAGCATGCACTTCTAGAAGGGAAGACGAGGCCGGTGTGTCCCTCTGCAAAAATCTTCACCCCTTTGTTCGTTACAGCCAGCTTTATAGAGGCGTCCCCATCATAAAACCCCCACGGCGTGCTGCAAACTCTGTGTCTATGTGCACGAGCACATGAATGCCTACATGTGCGCGTTCCCGCGTGTCTATGGCTACGTTCACACTGCAGGTCTTGATGCTCAATTCCGATTTTTTGATCAAATCCGATTTTTTTGTCAAATGCAACAGCAAACGCGCTCTAGTGTGAACCCTCAAAGCGGCCCGCATGCGCAAAAGAAGACGTCACACACAACGCGCTCTGTTTAGACCCAGAGCAAACAATATTGTTTGACTGATGGCCATTAATATAAAGACTTCGGACTTTACGTTTCTCAATTTTTGCTTTAAGTTATTTACATAATAATGTAGATAACCTAATAATGATCCTTATTGCTGTTTTAGAGGAGCAGTGCTTCAAAGGATAGTTGCAGATTTGTCAGAATCTGCAGATTATACAGTACAAAAAATGTTCACGTTTCTCCAACATTGTCTTCCCAACAGTTTCACTGACATCTACACGGGATGGCCAGGAAGCGTTCGCTATGTCTTCTCCAGCGCTGATAATTGGCGTCTGTCTTGTGTCAGTGATGTAAAAGATGGATTTAATGCGACTTGACCGTTCAAACAGCAGTCGCTTTCTAAAACATCGGATATGTATCGGATTCAGTACCACATACGAAAGTGACCCAGATCGGATTTGAAAATATCGGATTTGTGCCGTTCACACTGTCATAGTATGATCTGATATGGGTATAGGGTCAAAAAAAAAAAAAAAAAAAAAAAAAAAAAAAAAATCGGATTTGATGCGCTTTCGCCTGCAGTGTGAACGTAGCCTATGTGAGTGCTCGTGTGTGACTGTGTACGCATACCTGTGTGTATGTGTGTGCACATGAGTCAGTGTGCGTGTGGATGTGTGTGCGTGACAGTTAAAACACTGTGGGTGTAGGTGACTCCCTAGGTCATAAAACCCATCTCCCTTCCAGACCACAGTTATCCATTTACAAATGTTGAGACCCCCACCCAAACATTCTCTGGGGAATTTCCACTCAGCATTAACTCCTCTCTGTTTTACTTTCACAGTTCAAGTGGGGGAGGGGTCTCCTACAATCTACTCCTAAGTTCACGACACAGTGAGGCCTTTATTATATCGGGGGCAGTGTCTCTAGTGTTCTACATTCTATGTTAACACATTTCTAAACTCTAAAATCAGCTAAACACTCCTACAGTGTGAAGCTCCCGTGCAATGTGCTCTGTTGTCTCTACTATCAAAAAAAAAAAAAAAAAAAGGCCCTGACTCTCTGAACACAATATTCTCTTCATAACTCAGCAGTATGAAATGTCATGAAACAGTGTAACTCACTCACAGTAAGTCAGCAGTATAGGATAATAGAAACCTATCTAATAAATCTAATGATTTTCATATTCTTTTAACTCAGAAGTATGATGCAAACTATGTACTGATTACACAAGAGAACGGCTGTTCAGCAGAGAGTTGAAGACATGTTTTATTTAGTCAGCAGACAAAAATCACTGTAAAAAATTCAAAAGTGTGTTTTTTTTGTCAGAGAAATTTAAATAAATGGCAGCGTATACTCACTCTTTGAGCTTGTTGTAAATGGGCAGGATATCAGGGTGGCACACAAAGGCAATAATAGGGACAGCATAAAGGAGATCAAAAAGGGAGATCAAAAAAAAAAAAAATCATAACTGACATCCAAACACTAGAAATGATTCCCTTACGGTTTATTTCAGTTCTACAGATGTTCTAAGTTTTGAAGGCTTTTACCTGTGAATTGATGACAAAGTATTTTGGCCTGCAGGTGTCCTCGTCAGAAGTATTGTCGCTGTGTGAGCTGTTCAACGAATGAGTCGAGTTGTCATTGTGAATATCAGGGAGAGGGCATGGGATCTGGAACTTTTTGATGATCACCTTGAAGGAGCGGAGAGCAAATTTCCCATTTTAGCTCCTTATTGTGAAGGTGCAAAGGTTTATTTACAGCATTTACAGCATGATCAGAAACAAAGACTTGACCGTTGTTGTGCTGTCCTGTTCCACTATTAAATTAATTCATTTGACTACATTTTTAGAAAAAAAAAAAAAAAAAAGGAATCCTGCTCTTTTGTGTAGCAGGAAGAGATTTCACTGGAAGACTGAAATATGTTCTGACTCAAACTCAACTGGCAAACCAAGAACAGGCATTTGCCAAAGATTTGCGTAAAGGATGATATGGTAGCATGAGGAATGAGGAAAGGTGTGTCACTCACCACAATCAGAAAAAAGACCATGCATAGCAGTGGCAGACCACTTGTGTAACCAAGGCAACCTGAAAGAGGAAAAACACAATTAATAGCGATGCCCCCCTGTATCACGTCACTCTAAGCCAGGGGTGCCCAATCCCGGTCCTCGAGAGCTACCGTCCTGCAGCTTTTAGATGCATCCTTGTTCCCACACACCTGAATCACATGAATGGCTTGTTATCAGGCCTTTGCCAAACATGATGGCATGCTGAAGAGATCAAACCATTTGATTCAGCTGTGTCGGAGTAGGGATGCATCTAAAAGCTGCAGGATAGTAGCTCTCGAGGACCGGGATTGGGCACCCCTGCTCTAAGCTATTAAAGTTTTAAAGGTTTTGAAATCTTGCATGTGTGCTAGTGTGTGTAAAGGGAATTTCTTTTCTTTTATGTATTGTTTATATGTTTTCGGAATATCACGGCCACCAGACTGGCCTTAGTCCATGGGCCCCTGGCGGGCACAGCCCAAAAGAGGGACACTGGACCAGCTCTGTATCCTCTCAAAATACTTGAGGTTTGCCCAACCAGTCTACATGTGTTTTGTGGACATATGGGGTGTATGGGGTGTTTGGCCCATTGCTCTGGGCCATTCAATCCTTATACAACCGTTGCAAGACTGGTCCGCATAGCCAGCAATAAGTCGGACTCGTTACTTGTGGGTGATGGGCTCTGCCAAGGCTGCTCTTTGTCACTGATTCTGTTCGTAATTTTTATGGACAGAATTTCTAGGCATAGCCAAGTTGCGGAAGGCTTTACTTGGGTGGGCTCAGAATCTCATCTCTGCTTTTTGTGGATGATGTGGTTTTGTTGGCTTTGTCCGGTGATGGCCTCCAGCTCGCACTGGAATGGTTTGCAGCCAAGTGTGAAGAAGTGCGAATGAGAATCAGCACCTCCAAATCTGAGGCCATGGTCGTGGCTGTGGTGTGCCCATTCCAGATTAGGGACGAGTACCAGGAGAAGGAAGCAGGAGATTGAAAGTGGATTGGTGCTCTGGCTGCAATGATGCAGACGGTGTACCAGTCTGTCATGTTGAGGAGAGAGCTGAGTGTACAAGCAAAATTCTCAATTTACCGGTCAATTTATGTCCCTACCCTCACCCTATGGTCACGAAAGAACAAGATCGCAACTTTCCTTACCTAAGTCTCTGCGCAGTGTCAGGGGCAGGATAATGCAAAGACTAACCAGCAACACCAGGTAGTCACCATGATGTACCATTGTCTGAAATACAGGACAGAGCATGTCAGTGTTAGTTGACAGAGATCACCAATGAATCATCATGTAGGTAAAGATTTCTGTAGCTGTGTTAAAGGGGCAACACACCATGTTAGGTTGTTTTGCAGTGTTATACTGTGAAATCTACTATGAATTAGTTAGAGTTAGAATGTTCTGTTAGTCTTATCATCTTTCTCAGGTGTATCTTGCATATGAAGTAGCTTTGATCTCATCATAAACTGATGAACCAGGACTACAAGTAAACTAATTAGTTCTGTGACACAGAAAACCGCACACTGAATCCACTTTCTCATCAGACTCCTCTCAGATCCTCTACAGCTTTTAGTCCTGTTTAACACCGGCTACATCAACTGTAAAATTGAAAGCATTTTGTTTGTCACTAACCAAAACAACTACCATTTTCATCTCATAAGGCCCCCCTGGCGCCAGCTGGATGCTCAAGGCAAAAGCTGACGGGAATAACAAAATATTCTCCTTAGATAACAAGACTGTGTTGTGACTTTCTTCCTCCTCATTCAAGGTTACCTGCGTCGACTGAAGATTGTTGACTTTTGCCCAGCCGGGTGAAGGGACACTTTTTGGTGAAGGGACACTTTCTCTCGGCTGAACACGGAACACACACGCACACATATGCATGTACACTGACACAGACCTACACTCACCCCACAACCCCACTCCAAAGCGTATGCTTCGAAGCTTATGCCTTCTATGTTGTGAGATGTGATGATTCATGTGCTGAGGTGTTTTTTTCTGTTCTCAAACTGATCTCCCTGTGTGGCTCAGTCTGGGGGGAGTTCTTTTTTCTTGTCTTTCCTCATGTTGTGCATTTTCCATTGTTTCGACTGGGGTCGCTGCTCGTGTGGTCAAGCAGCCAGGGCTACCTAGCCTGACCTGTTCAATTCAATTCAATTCAATTTTATTTATATAGCGCCAAATCACAACAAAAGTCGCCTGTCTCCCCAATATGATGTTTGTGTATTGTATGTGTGATTGGCATAGTATCATCTATCTTAACTGCCCATTGGGGATAAATAAAGTGTCTCTGACTCTGACTGATTCCCTAAAAGGGCCCTCTGAAAGAGCCACTCAGAGAGATGGAACACCCTCCGTCCTTTAAAAACAGCCAGACAGTCCTCCTACACATCCCGCCTGTGCTCCAAGCAGAGCGACAAATGCCTATTTCACCTTCCCTCAGCACTTGAAAAACAACTGGCAGCCATTTTGCTTAACATGTCCACCTCAAGTGCTTCTCTCAGGTGTTCCTGGTCTCTTTCATTCCTTCTAGGAATTTTTGTTTTTCACCAACACCTTAGTCTTAGTGCAACCAGGAAACATTCCTTTTAGGGCGAGTAAACTATGCCGTATTGACATTTTGTTTACATCTTTGGCTGCACAACAAATGGTCTGGTGCTCTGATCTGAACCACTACCAAAATCAAATCAGATGTTCCTCCTTGGACAGAGGCCAACCTGACTGATTTGTCCTCGGATATCTTGGAAATAAGTGTACAACCTCCAGGTCCATCAAATTAGATTTGGTAATAGTATTTATTTAAGTAATATGCCAGTATCAGCAGTGTTTCTTGTGGTAGGTGAAATAAAACAGTGAAACATGAACAAGAAAGAAATTTTGTGTGGAAGTTGCTAAAATATTTAAGTTACTCACTTGACATTGGCTCCTGTGAATGCTTTTATAACGGTGGGTAGTTCGTATGATGTAGAGGTAGCTCGACATGACTGTTGAGGGGGAAAAAAAAGCAAAACAACAACAACAACAACAACAACAACAGCAGTTAACACATTTTCCTGTAAAACTGAGGGAGAGAAAAGAAAAGGAGGAAACTGCCATAAAAATAGCGATCTCTAATATTTGGCAAGGGGCCCAGATGTTCCAAAGAAAAGAATCACGACATGTTGTAAAATGACTCAAGGTTTTACTGGAAGCTGCTTCCAAAAAACACAAGCTGCTTTCCATCAACCAAGGTTTCCCCGTGTCCTCCCCCCTCCATGCGCTCATTGCAGACACAGAGGAGCAGTGATTTGGCTTTCTGAGTGAGCACATGTTGGATCTATTACAGTCATGTAACATTCATTTTTCTTACCTCCAATATACCTCATGATGATGAAGAGGGAGGCTGTGAATTTTCCCAGTCTCCCAAAGACTTTGTAACACAACTGCTCGTAATCCAGTACACCTAAATACACAAAGAATTGTGGATTAAAAAAAATACACTAACAAGCATTTGGGGATGTTTGCCTGTTAAACTTATCTAATTCATTGGCTATCTTCAGCAACAAGTGCACAGAATACAACGAGAAGATGGTGAAAAACTTAAGGAGAATCCTGTAAATGGAAAAGGGAGTGCTCTGAGTCCCCGTGTTTTAACCCAGGGGGCATGATTATGGATGCCGTGCAGGTGCGTCCGCCCTCCCTGCACGGCACCGCAGACCACGCCCCACCACACTCTCTCCAAACAATATTGACCGAACCAGCAGCAAATGAAGATCCAAACTAAGCTTCACATAAACATCGTCAAGGACTCCCTCTGATTTTTGCTGTTTTGCTTCCACCACAATAAAATCACTTCACTCTCTCTCTCTCTCTTTCTCGGTGTACTTCAAGAACAGTTTCCCGTCTATCTCTGAAATCTGTTTTCTGCATTATTCACTTGCTTGTTACGCACAACACTACAGTTATTTACAGGCTGTCGGCCGATGTTTTTTTTCCTTTTACTTACTTCCGAAAAGAAAACCTAATTTCTGCCATTCAATAGGCTTCTGAACAAATTTAAACTTTTTAAAATTATACAAAATGCAAAACGCTTAGCGTGTCTCTAATAAAACCGCTGTAACTTCAGAGGTAATGTTCATAAGTTGATTAATGATTTTCTTTCGTTTTTGATCTACTGCAGAATATTTTTATAAAATCCAGGCCAGGAAAATCACCTTCATGTTTTTCTGTGTTTTATCTTCAGCTACTTTGACACAAAGGCATCTGCTGTGATGCTCACACCTTTGATAAAGTCTTGCAAGTGTCAGCTTCCTTTTTATAGATACAAAAATATGTAAATATACTGATCTGAATTATAATATTTCTGACTGTCTGAGGCAAAATTTCCCAGATTCAAATCAAATTGAATCGAATCGTGGATCAAATTGATTCAGGAACTTGTGAATCGGAATCGAATCGATTCTAGAAATCAGTGACGATACCCAGCCCTAGTGCTAGTCTCTTGTCTCATTTTCTTAAAGAAAAAGGGGAGATTGTTAAAATGTATGTAATCTACCTACTGGCTATGCACAGGCGGGAAAGGGGGGGCGGAAGTTTTATGTGGGGACTTTCCACTTGTTGTAAAAAGGAAGGCGACCATTAAAGGTGGAATTCTAATGTCAATTGTCTGATTATTGGACCATCAATAGTACCAGCCAGCACTTCAGTATATAAACACAAAACAAGGAGCAAATAGCCAGCTTTGTCAGTTATGTAGGAGCCATTAGGCATATGTAATCCCCAGCTTCCTGCAGATGCAGGGATCAGATTGGTCAGCTGGAGCACCGCTTCATTCACGATCTCCTGCGAATGTACATTATCTCTCCATTTACGTAACTCATGCCTGGCGCAGCAGGATTACCTCAATTTAGCTGCTTTTCCCCTTGTGTCTCTGAAGGGACACCATTTGGGTGACTCCCAGAGATCTCAAGTACTGCGAGTAGACTCTCAAAAATATATATATAAATATTTTTTGACCCAATAATCTGATTTCTCTACAGTTGGTTCCTGACAAGCTGATTGTGATCAATTCCAGCAGATGCTGCCAGTGTGAGTAAGAAACAGAGGGCTAAAAAGCACCTGGCTGATGCAAGATGGCTTCAGTCTTTCTACACAAGTGAGCAGACTGACGATAATGTGCTGAATAACTAGCAGGGGGCACTCTCACTCACAATGAGATGCATTTTTTTAAAAAAATATCAGGCAAACAAGACTGCTGGTACTTCAGCTGAGCAAAATTTGAACAATTGTAAACTTTTAACCCTGGCTCTCAGCATAGAGCTGGTATGCCCAACGGTGATTTTTTGTTTTTATGGGCTGATGTCTTTTTGTTTGTTTGTCTGTTTGTTTTTTGTAATGGTATAAACATTTAAAGGCGTGGATTGGCTAATTGGTCATGATCGACTCTAGGCTGGACCAATTACAGCCGATGAGGTTGAACTTTAAAGTTCTGTATTGAGGTGAAAAGGAACGCAATTTGTCCCATACTTCAGCTAGAATGAAAAAAAAGAGCAAAGCTGGAGTTTTTCTGCGTCTTTATGCTGCACAGCTGCCTCTTCTTCTCTCATTTTCTCCCCCTCCTTCTCCTGTTGCTATTTCAATCATGAAATTGATCAATGATCAGCTGATCGGCTTTTCTCTCTTGTTTGTTTATCGTCCCCTTTGCGCCAGAAAGAGGAAACAGGTGGAGGTCGCGCTAAACAACAGCAGCATGTTTAAGCTTGATCAGCTGTTGTTAGAATTTATTTAATATTACTTTCTAGTATCAGCTGATGTTTGCTGGAGCCACAGCTGTAAAAGCTGCTGGTCATGATGTCGGTTTGGATATGTGGTGAGAGGGAAACATGAAGATGAAACCAGGAGATGTCCTTACTGAATCATCAGAGCTGAACAGGTGATGGAGGAACAGGTTTACCTTTTAGGTGACATGAATGAGTTGAAGGGAAGTTATGAACTGTTTCTGAGAAATAACACCAGGATCCTTTTTTAACGTAGCTGGCGGCTGATAACTGTGCAGGGGCGAGTCTAGCAAAGTTTTGCCAGGGGGCCAGGTAGGGCATTAACAGGGAAAGGGGGGCACAAAGAAATACTTTTCTTTCTTATTTTCATTTTAAATGTCTAGCTTTTAATAAATAATTATCTGAATCTTACAACCAAAGTGGTCATCTGATGTAAAATGTATAGAAATTCATTATTGCATATAGTAAATATCCATCCATCCATCCATCCATCCATCCATCCATTTTCTTCCGCTTATCCGGGGCCGGGTCGTGGGGGCAGCAGCCCAAGCAGAGAGGCCCAGACCTCCCTCTCCCCAGCCACCTCCTCCAGCTTATCCGGGGGAACACCAAGGCTTTCCCAGGCCAGCCGAGAGATATAATCTCTCCAGCGTGTCCTGGGTCTGCCCCGGGGCCTCCTCCCGGTGGGACATGCCCGGAACACCTCACCCAGGAGGCGCCCAGGAGGCATCCTTGTCAGATGTCCGAACCACCTCAACTGACTCCTTTCGATGTGGAGCATCTGAGCCCCTCCCGAATGGCCGAGCTTCTCACCCTATCTCTAAAGGAGAGGCCAGCCACCTTTCAGAGGAAACCCATTTCCGCCGCTTGTATTCGCGATCTTGTTCTTTGGGTCACTACCCACAGCTCGTGACCATAGGTGAGGGTAGGGGCATAGATCGACCGGTAAATTGAGAGCTTTGCTTTTACACTCAGCTCTCTCTTCACCACAACAGACCGGTACAGCGTCTGCATCACTGCAGCCGCTGCACCAATCCGTCTGTCGATCTCCCGCTCCCTTCTTCCATCACTCGTGAACAAGACCCCGAGATATTTAAACTCCTCCAATTGGAGGAGTTTAAATATTTGTATGTGTATGTATGTGGTTTAGAGACATCCAGGTGCCACAGGTAAGGGAAGTGATGGGTCACTACTCAGGAATCTGAGACCACGTGACCATGCTTTAGCTACGGCGGAGTCAGATGAGGAAGAAGAGAGAGGAGGGGTGACACCGGCAGAGTTTTTTTTGACAGATGTTTTTAATTTTTTTAGCTGCTCTTTTCCCTCATGAAGCTTTTCCTTTTCTCACACTGTTGTTGTAAATAAAAATGTATTTTCATTGATAAAAAAGTTTACATTGACCTGCTGCACCATCTCATGGTACAAAATGGTATTACAGCAAAATATGGCCTGGGTCTATCTAAGCTGAACTTGGTCTCTCGCTTTAGCACAGTGCATAGGAGTTTTGGACATAAAAAAAACTAAACATAGTAGTTCTTCCACATCCCCCCCCCCCAAAAAAAAACAAACAAAAAACAGTCCAACAGAGGACAAGAAAGAGTGTACACAGCTCAAGTTACCATTTGTCTTTGATTTATTTGGACAGTAATTACAGGATATACATAGTGTTTCATTGAAACAACAGTGTAACACTGATGGGCAAAGCCCTCTTTGCTCCTGAGGTCAAGAGTTGGTTGACGTACTCTCAAGCGGAGATGTGCAGAAACAACATTTTGCTGTGTTTGTGTTCAGGGGCCAAAAAGGAAAAGAAGACTGATACCGCTCAACAACGGGGCTTTCACACAGTTCCTAAACGAGAATTTCAGTCAGTCTTAACGGAGAAGAACCGCTGAAGCTCCGATGCACTGAAACAAATTTGGTATTAACCACCTTGGGATTTGTTTTGTTTTACAGCTCCAATACAACATTGTACAAAAAAAAAAAAAAGCATATTTACAGGTGAACTCAATAGATATATATATATATATATACACACATATACATGTACACGTACAATATTATATAAATATAGTAAAATATTTTAAATTACATTGATTTCACGGTCTTCCATAAATAGATGACAACATTTCGGTGACGTGTGAATGTTGGAAGCACAGTGTGCCATCTACGACGGGCTCTCCACTCGGTGGGAAGGAATCCGCGTCGAGCTCTCTTGTTCGTTATTGTTTGGTTGAAGGTGTTCAAGAGTGCAACCTGTTTTTAGTTGTTTCTTAGGTTGTTTTTTTTTTTGCAAGTTTAAACAGGTATCTTATAACCACGGCATGTGGTCAAAATTCAAAGTATTCTCCCATAAAGAAAAAATTTCAAGTTTCCCACAACCCCTGAGTGGGGGAAGTGGAACCGGGAGGCTCGCAGGCCTTCTCAAAGCAGTAGTGTCGTCGCTGCGCAGACCTTCAGCAGGTTATAAAGACTAAATACAGTTTCAGGAGAGACCTCACGCAAGAACCTCTGCAGCGCCCAGTGCTGGGTTTGAAAGGGCAGGTTCTGTTGAGTGACGCACAGTTTTACAAGGAAAGCTGACACTGTTAACAAGGTTGCAGAGGCTTGGTACAAATACTGAAATAGGCTGTGTTAGGCCTTGCCTGTGAAAACTGACAAGTGTGCTGATTTTAAGTGCTTTTCACTATATAATTATGCTTTACAAACACAGTTTTGGCAAAGTTAAAAAAAAGAAAAACTGTTGTAAAGAACGTAACTAAGTCTGTTCCCACTTGTCAGGATTTGGAAAATTCACAAGGTTTTTCTTTTGTTTTGTCAGCAGGATCTATTGTTGCCGAGCTCAGAGGACAGTTGCAGCGTACCTGAGCATAAGCTCTATTTTGAACTCTATGACTATTTCTTCTGTGGCGTGAGGCACGTTAAAAGAATTTTGTTTTCAGCTGTACCTTTAGTAACTATTCAAAAATAAAAGCAAAACAAAGCCCCATACCTCAAACTATCAAAACACGAAGAATAAAAATGAGCAAAAATGACAATGAAAAAAGTTGCAATAAAAACAGAAACAAACAAAAAAAGTAAAACGCTGACGTTGTGGTCTATCACAGCATACTGTACAAAGTTCAGATACATTCTCTTGGAATGGCATGGTCCGTCGCTCAGCGAGTCAATGCTGAACATGAAGCGAGTTCTTGTGTTTTTCTTTGTTTACAATAGGTTTGATGTTGGTTACAAGGATGTCGAAGAGCCAGCAGCAAACAGCAGGAGAGCTGGAGGTTTAGTGTCCGCTGTCGCTTGTGGCGTTCTTGATCCAGTCCAGGATGATGAGGGTCATGCTGCCAAGCATGACCACGATACCGAGAACGAGGAAGACTAATGCCTAGAGAGCAAAATAAGATCACAGTTAGCTAATGTGTTCATTCACACCAAGTTAAATGAAACCTTTCACAGTTCAACAAATGTGTAATTTGTTGTCTTCGGTTCAGTATAAAGCTAATTATCTTACTTTAGCTTAGCAATGCAGAAGATAAAGCCCATTTGTTGCACTATTTGTGTTATCCTTTAGTTAAAAATATGAGAATTAAAGAAAAAGAAAAAAACAATCAAACATAAGAATTGTGGTTTTGAACAGAGTTAATTCAAGTGTTTGCTTAATATGAAGTTAAACTAAAGGGCTAATTACTGCAGCTACAACCATGTCGAATTCTTGGCAAGGAGACAAATAAGTGTAAAGTTCCAAAACTGTTCATTTCATCGAACTCCATCTTACCCCGATCTTTTGCCTAGACTTCATGGACTCTTTCTTGACCAGTCTGATGTAGAAAGCTGAAGGCAGGATGAAGATGAGCATGGCAGCAGCAGAAGCTCCTGACAGAGTAAAGACATTTGACATTTTAGTCACAATCCTTTCTTTTACTGTTGCTAAGATGTTATTACAGTATCTTGTATGCAGACACATACCTATAAAGCCAAAGATGTCCCTGATGGTGGGAACGAAAATAACCAGGGCATTTGTGCCAGCCAGCAAGAACACAGTGATGGCAGTGTGGCGAACCCAGCTGAATCCCTTAGAAGGGCACAGGAGGTGGTTGACAGTGGTACGAATCTGCACAATGAGAAAGACACAGGGAGGTTATTCCACATGACCGATTATTTGTAGTAATTCATATTTTAGAATCTCTGTGACATTTTTTCAAACTTACAGGGAAGAGGACAACAGGGACAGTAAGGGTGACGGCGGTCAGCACGGCCAGACGGACAATCAACAGGAGCACATCAAACTTGTACACTTTGGTGTAGGTATGCAGCAGCTCATCTCCCACGTGCTCTATAGACAAAGACAACAGATGTCCTCCACTTAAGTCAGGGTTAAAGTCATCTACTCATCTAGAGGACTGTACATGGATAACTAATGGTTAGAACCTGATACCATTTTATAAATTAAATTTTAGAAAAAATTTAAATTTGCATTGTTAGTCAAAGATTTTTTATTATGAAGTTCTATAAACGCAAAGTAAGTAAAACCTTATATATTATATCACCCATATTTATATGTGTATATGTGCCATTAGGATTAATAGCATAAAAATTTGCTTCATGACAAGCTAAATTTCTTTCATATCTTTGCAATCAGTGTAAAGGTGGGAGTAGCTGCTAATTAGCTTATCTTAGCATAGTAATTTGGCTACACGCTATTTATATTTTTAAGAATCTGTACTACAGTAAAATAATAATGAGAAGAATGCTAGCGCTTCAGAGACGTCTCTGGATCGAGCTAAGCTAACCAGCTAATGAAAAAAGCAAACATGTTTTGACTCTGTTTTTTGGGGTCTAGTTTTTACATTTTCCTTTGCCTTAAGCTGTGTGCTTATTCAGATTTTTTAAATTTTCCACATTTAAATTTAAGCTAAGCTAACTGAAACAATGGTTTGCTAAGCCATGTGGTTTTACAAAGGTTTGCAGGTTGACATTAGCATGCACAGCAACAAAAAACATTTTGTTTCATTTTTAACACCCTGTTATAATATTTTAATGTAAAATAAGTGTTTTACTAGAACTAAAAAAGCATTTTTTTGTTAGATGTATATTTAAGCAAGAGTTTTACGGCCACAAACCACCTAAATTCTTTGGAGACTTCTATGTTGTTTTAGGAGTATTTAAGTAGGTAAAACAAATATAATTTCGCAATGTCGACTCATCCCGACTACAAACTGGTGGGGGGGGGCACGCCACACTGTCACAGTTTTCACTATCACTCTCTTGTATAACTGCTGGTAAGTTCCAGGAACATTTCTTGGTGGTCTATCAGTTGTTTTTGTCATGACGCGCGGGAACACAAACATGCTAGCACACTGCTCAGTGGCATCAGGTGGGTTTTTTCACAGTCTTGCATAACTACTGTTCCTGAAAGTTTCTCGCTTAACCTTAGATGACAGAGCCCATTTAACATTTTGTATAACTTCTTGTGAACTGGTATAGGTGTGTGTTGACATTAACTGCGTCAAGAAACTAAATTTAGTTACATTTTTTCCCCACGTAAAAAATTTGTGTACATATTTACATTTTTACTGTCTTGACTTACGGTTAAAAGTCAGGTATCCAAAAAGGGCAGCCAGCAGGTACATGATGAACATAGCCAGGAAAGAAACATTGGCGACATTCTGCATCTTCTTGCGGGAACGGCTGTTCAGCAGAGAGTTGAAGACATGTTTTATTTAGACAGCAGACAAAAATGACTGTAAAAAAGTTGTAAATTGTGTTTTATATGTCAGGGAAATTTAAAAAGACGGCAGTGTATACTCACTCTTTGAGCTCGTCGTACATGGGCAGGATGGCGGGGTGGCACACAAAGGCGAAGGTAATAATAGGGACAGCATAAACAGTCTAGGGAGGTAAATAAAATTCATTAAACTAACGTCTAAAAAGTAGAAATGATTTCATTATGGTTTATTTCAATTCTACAGATGTTCTAAGTCTTTACCTGTGAGTTGACAATAAAGTATTTTGGCTTGCAGGTGTCCTCGTCAGAAGTATTGTCGCTGTGTGAGCTGTGTGAGATGTTCAACGAATGAGTCAAGTTGTCATCGTGAATATCAGGGAGAGGGCATGGGATCTGGAACTTTTTGATGATCACCTTGAAGGAGCAGAGAGCAAATTTCCCATTTTAGCTCCTTATTGTAAAGAAGCAAAGGTTCATTAAAACCACATTTACGGCATGATCAGAAACAAAGACTTGACTGTTGTTGTGCTGTCCTGTTCCACTATTAAATGAATTCATTTGACTACATTTTTTAAAACAAAGGAATCCCGCTCTGTTGTGTAGGAGGAAGGGATTTCACTGGAAGACTGAAACTCAATTGGCAAAACAAGAACAGGCCAAAGGATGTGTGTAAAGGATATGCGGTGATACGCTAACATGAGGAATGAGGAAAGGTGTGTCATACTCACCACAATCAGAAAAAAGACCATGCACAGCAGTGACAGACCACTTGTGTAACCAAGGTAACCTGAAAGAGTGAAAAACACAATCATTAGCGATGCCCTCCTGTATCACGTCACGCTACGCTATTAAGATTTTAAAGCTTTTGAAATCTTGCACGTGTGCAAGTGCGTCACTGACTTTGAACCCAACCCTGTTCAGAAATGCATCTGACTCGCAGCACCCACCCACAAAACACACACACACACACACTTTCCTTACCTAAGTTCTTTAGCAGCGACAGGGGCAGGATAATGCCAACACTAACCAGCAACACCAGGTAGTCACCGTTGACGTACCATTGACTGAAATACAAGACAGAGCATGTCAGTGTTAGCTAATGGAGATCACCAATGAATAGGTAAAGATTTCTGTAGCTGTGTTAAAGGGGCAACACAGGTTGTTTTGCAGTGTTCTACTGTGAAATCTACTGTCAATGAGTTTGAATTGTTTGTTAGTTTTATCATCTTTCTTGTGTATATCTTGCATATTAAGAAGCTTTGATCTTATTACAAACTGATGAACCAGGACCACAAGTAATTTAATTAGCTACGTGATGCCGAAAGCAGCACGCTGAATCTACTTTCCTGTGAAATCCTCTGCAGCTTTTAGGGCTGATCAAACCTCTCAGCCTCTGCACACTAGCTGACAAGAACTGGCCTCCGCAAGCATGACTGCATAGCTTACAAAAATAGATGTAACAAAGCGGCACAGAGGAGAGCGAACTACATCAATTTTTTAAACTCGAAGCCGGGTGGCGGTGAGATCATCCCGCGCTCCATCTCTGTGCGGCACCAGCTGCATTTTCTAAAAGGGCTCTTTGAAAGAGCCGCTCAGAAAGACAGAACACTGTCCGTCCATTTAAAAACAGCCAGACAGTCCTCCTACACAGCTTGTGCTCCAAGCAGAGCGACAAAGCCGCTGCTTCACCTTCCCCGACACTCAGCACTTGAAAAACAACTGGCAGCCATTTTGCTTAACATGTCCACCTCGAGTGCTTCTTTCGGGCATTCCGGTTCTCTTTCATTCCTTCTAGGAATTTATTTTTTTCACCAACACCTCCCTTTTGTAGTCCTAGTGCAACCAGCAAACATTCCTATTGGGGCGAGTAAACCATGCTGTATTGACATTTAGTCTACATCTTTGGCTGCACGACAAATGGTCTGGTGGTCTGACCTGAACCACTACCAAAATCGAATCAGATGTTCCTTGGACAGAGGCCAGCTTGACTGATTTATCCTTGGATTTCTTGGAAATAAGTCTACAACCTCCAGGTTCATTATTTGATTTGTTAAAAATATTCATATAAGTAATGCGCCAGTTTCAGCAGTGTTTCCTGTGTTAGGTGAAATAAAGCAGTGAAACATGAAAAAGAAAGAAATGGCTAGTATTACTATAAAGCTTGAAAATTCAAAGCCACCAAGCAGAGCGTTTAGCTGCTAGTGGAGCCATCCAGCAGTGTTTGTATGACTTTCCCCTCTTCATCTAAACACAGCTTATGTTTGTTTACAAGAAAACACCACACGGTGCATTTAAAGAGGTCATGTCGGCCAGTTTGAGGCGCTGTGTCTGTTGGAGCGGTGCGCACAGACATGCAGTCATTTCTAACTTTTCCAGACCTGCGTTTGTGTGTGGAAGCTGCTAAAATATCAAAGTCACTCACTCGTCGTTGGCTCCTGTGAAAGCTTTTATAACAGTGGGCAGCTCGTATTTCACGATGTAGAGGTAGCTCGACATGGCTGTTGGGGAAAAAACAGAAAAACAACAACAACACCAGTTAGCACATTTTCCTGTAAAACTGAGGGAGAAAAAAGAAAAGGAGGAAACTCTGCCATAAAAATAATGATCTCTAATATTTGGCAAGGGGCCCAGATGCTTGTAAAATGACTCAAGGTTTTACTGGAAGCTACAAAAACAAACAAAACAAGCTGGTTTCCATCAACCAAGGTTTCCCCCCGTGCCTCCCCCCTCCATGCTCTCATTGCAGACACAGAGGAGCAGTGTTTTAGCTTTCTGAGTGAGCACATGTTGGATCTATTACAGTTACGTAACATTCATTTTTCTTACCTCCAATGTTCTGCATGGTGATGGAGAGGGAGGCTGCGAATTTCCCCGGTGTCCCGAAGGCTTTGTAACCCAACTGCTCGTACACCAGTGCGCCTAAAGACACAAAGAATTGTGGATTTAGAACAAAAGTATTTTTAAAAAAATACACACTTGGCATTTGGGGATGTTTGTCTGATAGACTTACCCCCTTCATTGGCCGTCTTCAGCAACAAGTGCACAGAATACAAGGAGAAGATGGCGACAGACGCAAGAAGAATCCTGTAAACAGACAAGGGAGAGCTTTAGCTGTATGTTTACCTGCGACCTTGATATAATTAGGAGATTTAAAAAAAAGAAAAGCAGAAAAATCAATGATGAAATGTTCTGATCAAGGCTGAAGTGCTGAACATGGGCCTTTGAAGGCCAGTTGAATGACAAATGTATTTTCCTGACTGGTGAACAAACACATTGACATTTGGCTGACGTGAAGGTCACATATTGCTGTGCAGGGTCTACTGATCATGTCTCACATCCCTTCTCTCTTGTGATGGCTCAGATCTCGTGTGTTTTGGGAGAATTTGCCGTTAGGATGATTTCTGCTCCAAGAGCAAAGTGTCAGTACCTTTAGTGTTTCCTTCGAGACCTGAGCGTGTGCAAGTTTGCAATCTGCCTTGTCAAAAACAAACCCAGAACTCTAAGTTCTTTGAGTCACAAGCAGCATCAGCAGGAATCCAAAGGACGAAAGGTTTCCCTGCCCCTGGGATGCTGCAGAGGCAGCACTGTACACTCGGCGTTATTAATAGTTCAGATGAAAGTAAATCTCTTGGCCTTCTGAGACTTGTCTTTGATAAACGCAATGTTCAGCTGTGTGTCCAGCTGCTTTAGTGGCTGCTCGTCTGTCTATGACGTCCTTATTCTGTCTCATCTTAGTTTGCAAAGGCTTGATCTGCTTTACTAGCACCAGACAGTACTTCAGCATATAAACACAGAGACATAAGGCGCAGGTAGCAAGGTTTGTCAGCTGGGTAGGAGCCATCAGGTGTTTGTAATCCCCAGCTTCCTGCAGATGCAGGGATCAGACTGGCCAGCTGCAGCTCCATTCATGATCTCCTGCAAGCGTACATTATCTCTCCATTTACGTAATTCGTGCGTGGAGCAGCAGGATTACCTCGACTTAGCTGCTTTTCTTGCCACTCCCTTTTGTTTCTGACTCCCAGAGATGTCGAATACTGCGAGTGGACTCAAAAAAATATTAGATTTTTTATTTGGACCCAATAATCTGATTTCTTTTAATTGGTTGCTGACAGACTGATTGTGAAAAGTTCCAGCAGATGCTGCCAGCGTGAGTGAGAAACGGAGGGCTAAAAAGAAAAAATTAAGAAATGCAGCACGCGGCTGATGCAAGGTGGCTTCAGTGTTTCCACACACGCAAATAATGTGCTGAATAACCAGCAGGGGGCACTATCACTCACAATGAGATGCACTTTAAAAAAAATCTCAAGATTGCTGGTACTTCAGCTGAACAACATTTGAACAATTGTAAACTTTCAACCCTGACTCTCAGGGTCGAGCAGTTGCATAAAGGACACATAAACACTCTGCTGGCGGCGAAAAGTCGTCGTGCAGAGATTCAATGATTCAATGAGATGCTATACATCACAAGCTGTCACACCAATGCAACAGACAAAGCCATACCTGCCCGTGCTCATCTGAGCCGAATGCGGATTATGAAATAAAAACACACCAGTTTTGAGTCATGCTTATTTGGTTTTCTTTACATCTTAACCTCTTGACTCTGGTGTTAGCTTAAGGAGTTTCTTTGTTTGTTTCCTTTTGCCTCTTTGCATTGGACAGACGTAAGTAATAGATGCTTACACAAACAGGGCGATGCCAGTGTTGGCCATGGCAAAGGACAGACCCAGGATGCCACTGCCCATGATGGCGTTGCCCAGGTTGAAGACGGACATGCCAAAGGAGGCACTACCCTGGTGCTGTGGAAAAGACGCAGGACGGTTAGGACAAGATGAGACATCACATCACTGGTTAAAGGAGAAAGATAAATGTGCTGGAGGAAAAAGAGAAGCTCTTACAGATTCAGTAGCATACTTCTTCTTGCCCGTGTGTTCAGGGAGGAAGTTTTGGCACTCTGCGTCAAAATCGGGGTATTGGCTTTAAAAGAAAAGAGAAGAATCAAGAGTTATTTTTGTGAAGTGTGGTTTATACCATGTGCAGTTTTCAGTTCTTAAGTATATATTTTTCACTATAGTGTGTGTAAAGTGAGCCTTACCCATCCAGTGGCACCTTCTTTGGGCATGGGTATTCACTGCTGTTTGAGCTGCTGCTGTCATCTTCTGGAACATTGTTGAAATCTCTCATCTCGGGCATTTTAAAGCTAAAAAAAAATAAATAAAAAAAGTTGTTTTAACTGTTAATTAACTGTATTTCTTATATTTCTGTATACTGCGTCAGTTCCTCAGTCTTTTCCCCCCATTTCTAGCTGTGCGCGTTCACGCTGCCTTGAGAATAATCAATATTATAGTGGCTCCACCGCAGCGTTACTCAGGAATCTGAGACCACGTGACAATGCTTTAGCTACGGCGGAGTCAGATGAGGAAGAAGAGAGGAGGGAGGAGGGGTGACGCACCGGCAGTGGAAAAATACCAGACCGGCATCACCCCAACTCTTCCATAGATACTGAATGGCACACACACATACAAAAGAAAAAAGCCGCAGTACACGCGGACAAATGTGACACTTTGCGCACATTTCCCCCTCAAAAATCGTCTTAAAGTCTGGACTTTTCACTTTCCTTTTTTCTTGAAACATCCCATTTTAGAAACTGCCAATGAAACAAAAACGAGGTGACAATCAGACATAGCTGTCTAAATCGGGCATATAGTAAAATAACCTTCTTGGATGACTTTTACGCACATGAAGATCCAAACAGAGCCACAATGGCATTAAATGGTCAGAGCCATTTAATGCATTAAATGGTCAGAGCCATTTAATGCCATTATTCCCATGACCCGACCGGCTCCACTGGAAACAATGACACGTGTTGTCCCTTTATGGGCATGGCTCTCCCATTTTGCGCAGCGGCCGTGGCTCAGGCGCAGGGTTATCTTTAGAGCCTTTTCAGATTACACACAAGAGACACTTTTCTATGTCTTTCATTTCGCACTGTGTGTGTTTTGTGATCTGTGTGGCAGTAAAAAGCCCGTGTCCTAATACATGCCCAGCACTGCAGCATCACTGTCAAGCGGACACTCCATTATTCATTTATTTGGATCAGGGCTGACCTAATAAGAGAAAACGCCTCGGGATTCTCAGACAATGACATGTTATGAGTCTTTAGTGAGAGATCT
Organism: Mchenga conophoros; assembly: GCF_057382185.1. Classification (NCBI taxonomy): domain Eukaryota; kingdom Metazoa; phylum Chordata; class Actinopteri; order Cichliformes; family Cichlidae; genus Mchenga; species Mchenga conophoros. The sequence goes on from NC_140542.1 coordinate 5,914,528, forward strand.
GCACATGTACTGTGTACTGTGACAGGAAATCATTCTGTTTCACACTGATTAGCTTTTAACACCCGATAACAGACGATTTTTAATTAAAGAAAAATACCTCGCATTAAAAATAAAAAGGTAAAGACATAAAATGCTGTAATAATGTGCAATCAGAAACTGTGCAGTGTGTTAAAACTTGTAAAGATTTGATTTTTTTAAATTTCAAATACTGTTCCGCCCACATCCGCCAATTTTCCCTCTGACGGTAAACGAGAATGTCGACATTCTTACCTTTTGAAGATGTCTTAGGATGCCTGAAGATCCTTTCAGTAAGAAGAAAAAAACGTCCAGACGATTTCTTTATAAAAATCAGCTGATCCTTGAGAAGACTATGGTTTTTTTTAATATATATATGTATATATATTTATAAAGACTGAAATTTTGAATGAATGAATGAATGGACCTACTAGTAGACCAGATCTGACTTTAAAAAGCATAAACAGAAACAGGCCAAGGAGCAAAAAGATAAATAAACCGAAGCAAAAACGCGAAAAGAATTTCGATGTATTGACTATTTGAATCAAAGTCCAAGAAATGCGGCGAGCTCGGAGAGAAAACCCAGTTCTGCTAGAAAAAAGGGGCGAGGGCTCTTCCTTTTATAGATGCCACATTGCATCAGCCCAAACCAGCAAAGAGGGAGGAAGAGGGTGGAGACCTTTTACGCACGGTGACGTGGTTTGTGTACAAACAGATTGACTTTCCCTCGCTGGGAAACCACGGGCGCTCTCTGATACATTTACAATAATCAAACCACATAAACACTACACCAGTGCTACATAACACACACAAATGTCTAAATCCGTGGATAACTAGGCTTTACTTAATTTTTTTATAGTAACATATATATCAGTTCAGAATTTTCCGTTTAAACGTTCTCATTACTTTTATTTTATTTTATTTTTACTCTCAAGTAGCTCTACGCTGGAACTCTCTCATGGCTTTTTTGTGCGATTAGGATTGCTCTGTTTTGAAAGCAGAACTTGGCCTCGCTGAACCCCACAGATACACTGTGAAGCTAGTTAAACGCTTTTTCTTTTTTTTTTTCTTTTCTTAAATTAAGGTAAAGTGAAGACTCAGAGTGCACTCTGAGGGCCAGAGTGTCAGTCTAGATCAGGATGTGCCGGAGCTTCAAAGCAGACCTCCCCGTCTGAAGGAGATTACGCACAAACGCCATCATGTGACGGTTATCCTGATCCTTATTCACGCTGCTGGCTCATCTTGTCAGGTCAGGTGTGTGTGTGTGTGTGTGTGTGTGTGTGTGTGTGTGTGTGTATGGTGTATAATCTTCTACTGCTCGGGTTTTAAGTTTATTATTAATGCTGACTGAGAACAGTACAGTTTATGGTTTGGCTTTTGACTTACCTGTAGATAAAACGTTTCCTTCTGTTGCTACACTTTAGATAACAGTCCAAACAGAAGTCATATACAACACATGGAAGGCAGTACTTGCATTAGCACTGTGCTGTTCACTACCCTCTATTTAGATTATGCTCACAGTATTATCATTACTCTTACATGTGTTAGATTTTCAACTGTTTCTTCTGTCCTTCTCTTATTTGTTTAAACAATATAAGCAATAAACCCATAATCACACATGTGGTTACTGAGTGACAGACAGGTGCAGTTCATCTTTAGTTGAATGGAAGTGAATTGGATTTAAAATTTCTTTTAGTCAATACACTCAATTAACGTCCCACTGACCTTTTTTGTGTTTTGTGCATTGTTTGGCTTTCCCCCCACCATCTCAATGGATTTGTTTTTACTCACTTTGGTTTTTTCATTTTCACCCACTGGGCTTGATCCCTTTGCAGCAGAAACCATGCTTATTGGTAAAGTTGGTGAGTTGGAATGACATCCCCGTCTTGCCAATGCCATAAGCCCTTAAATACGGCCCAAGGACAACTTGTGCCTAAATATGGCATTCCAGAGGCTGTGAAGCAGCAACATTAACTGACGCCTAGAAGATGAGAACTGATTGTACTGATGCAACTGTACCGCCAAACGTTGAGTAGCCGACCACATGCACGCCATATTCCAACCGTTCAATGGTCAACAGCCAGCTCAATGACACCCTTCAATACATAACATACTAGAATATGCTAGTGAGGTTCAGAACCACACCTGGTGGGGTGTGGGCAACATATCCACTACTACAAGATCTACTACCTGCATCAGTGCTACACTCAGTAGTTCTTGTACTAGTACTACTTCTACCAGAGTACTGTTTCTATATATAAAACCACTAAATGTACTGATGCATGTGCAGAACTAGTTGTACTGTTAAAATTTATTAACGATTTTTGTCACAACATAAAGGTAGTAGTATTAATATGTGGTAAAAAGTAAAAAGTCCAAATAGAAGCATTGCAAGAAGTACACATACTAGTTGTAGTAGTGTTTGCAGCCCTTTACTTTTGCTACTTCCATCTAATAGACACTTTGTACAGGTTATACTACTTATAAAATGAGTTACTACTATCTAATAGTCAAATTGTAATATCGCTATCAACTTTATACTATTCAATACAATTTAATTCAGTTGTATTTATATAGCACCAAATTACCAGAACAGTTCACTTGAGGTGCTTTTTATTGTAAGGTTAGGGCCCTACAGTGATGGAGAAGAAACCCCAGCAACTAAGCATTTGGCAGGAAGAACTCTCTTCTCTTAACAGGAAGAAACCTCCAGGAGAACCAGACTCAGGGATAAGCACTTCCTACTATAACTACTTAACTTACAAAAAACATAGCATTATACCACTGCATGAACTGGACTTCCTACTGTTACTCTTAGCACCTTGTAGATTGTTTTTATTGGTAATATTACTTTTAAAACTGCTTATTACACCTTCTTGTACTGTCTCATTGCCACCCAGTTGCTTACTCATATGGCTAATACTATTCATTGAACCATGACTATCAGTAATACAACTGAAACTAGAAAAATTTGCATTTCCTGCAAAAATGCTGTGTGGATGCCTTAACGCTGAAGTTGCCAGCTGAAAAAACAGGATTCGAACCTGGCCCTCCTTGTCTCAAGGCGGCGACTCATCTCACTAAGCCACGCTCATTCTCGCAAAGAATAGGTGGACAGACTGACAATTCTGCTGAAATGAGCAGAAGCTGCTGAGAATTGTGCTGATAAGAGGTGAAAAGGCTGAAAACTTTGCAGAAAAGAGGTGAATCAGCAGAATTTCTGCTGAAAAGAGGTAAAGAAGCAGAAAGTTGCGCTGAAAAGAGATGAATCAGCAGAATTTCTGCTCAAAAGATTTTTTTTTCTGAAAAAAGCTGAGATTTGTGCAGATAAGAGGTGAAAAGGCTGAAAATTTTGCAGAAGAGGTGAATAAGCAGAATTTGGGCTGAAAAGAGGTGAAAATTCTGAAAATTCTGCTGAAAAGAGTTGAATGAGCAGAATTTCTGCAGAAAAGATGGAAAGAAGCAGAAAGTTGCGCTGAAAAGAGGTGAATGAGCAGAATTTCTGCTGAAAAGAGTTTTTTTTTTCTGAAAACAGCAGAAAAAAACAGAAAATTTTGCTGCAAAGGGGTGAAAAAGCTGAAATTTGTGTTGAAAAGAGTTAAAAAAGTTTAACTGTTAACTGAAAGAAATGTTGCCATAAGCAGGATTTGAACCCGTGCCTCCCAGTCTGAGAACGGCTGCTCATCTCACTGAGCTAAAACACAGCTCAACCGGGCAAGGAAAACTAGTGACCAGACTGATAATGTGGAAGAAATGGGCAAAAAATATTGCATAAAAAATTCAATATCTCAAAAAGTATAGAAGTTATGAGCACCAAAAGTCATAGCAGAAACAGCAGAAGTTTAAACTGAGAAAATCGGCTGAAAACTGAGGGAGTAGTTAACGTCCAAAAAACGTACGGAAGCAACTTGTATTATTGGATTAAGATTAAGATTGGATTGCAACTACCAGCTGTGCAACATCTAACAATTTTTAGAAAAGGTATTGCCTGGATTTGTATTACTACTTATAATACTACAGTGACTACTGTGGATATTATTAAACACAGTGTGCTGAGTGTGACTTCTGTTGGGAGTTGTCTGTGGTTATTTGTCCTCCCTTTAAAGTGGAATTAGAGGTCAACTTCTGGTTTTTATGGTTAAACATCTTCAGTGGAATTTAGTGATTCATGAAGCTGATCTGAATTGCAAAAAAGGAACAAGTTGTCTGTAATACCCGTTCACAACAAGCAAAAAGCAAGTCCAGTGCGCAGTCAATGTCTCAGCTGGAGGGGAAACGTTAGGAGCAGCACGTAAAGAGATCTTTCTTCTCCTACACATTATGCAACATTATTATCTCTTTACACCCTGAGCTGCTCTCCAATATGTTCATGGCCTCACATTTACTTTGGCTTTGTGATCTTGTGACACAAGTTCGAATTACACACATTCCACTTCTCTTAAGAGTGAACCGATTTACAGCCTGATGAGGGACACTGGGTTGGAATAAAAACAGCCCGTGAAAGCTGCAGCGAATTTGATTATCTAAAGCCACATTTTCAGTAAAAAAGGGCACAAAGCAGGAAAGCGACAGCTTAGTTTATTCTGGAAGTGCGCATATACAAACATCCATGTATTCAGCTATTATTGACTGAAGTTGGTTGCCCAGTCAGGTGTCATATTAGCCAAAACAGAGTCAGTCCCCCCAGACTTTATAAAAGACGGAACCAGCTACTGTGATGTCACACACTGGTCTGTGAAATTTTGAAGATTGGTTTTCAGCATTGCTATCTTGGTGTTTGGTGTTACTGGTCCTCTGGCTAGTGGCTTATCAAGGTGTCAGCCACTGATTGTCATGGTCCTGAGTTGTTCAGCCAGTTTTTGAGTTTGAACGACTTTAGTCATTCCTTCGAATTTCTGAAATGTTTATGTTTTGTTTTTAGTATGGGAATGCCCCTTTCGAGTCCAGTCTGTCCTAGTCTCATCTCCATGTTTTGTTATATGTTCTGTCTGCCTGGTCATGTCCCCGTGTCTGTCTGATCTCTCAGTTCTCCATGGCTTTCTGCATCTTGTCTTGTCTAGTTAATATGTCTGTAGTCAGCTGTGTTCGAGTCACTCCACCGTGTTTGTAATGCTGGTTCTTTTTGCAGCATTTTTAATAAATTATCTAACTACGCGTATCGCTCTTACTCTCAACAAGCAGCTGGTGCTGCGGTGGGCACCTCGCCCGAGCTAAAGCGCTCAAGGGTGGAGGATAGTCCTCCCCCAGCTGCTATCAGGGCAGGAGATGCTCACACCTATGCGGCCAAACTGCAAATGAATTGCGCTTGAGCGAAGCCGGCCGCTGCTCCCGCACTGACTGTAACGCAGTCAGTTCTTCTTTTACTGTTATGTTGTTTTGTGGATCACAAGGTTTAAAACTACTTATAAACACACAGACACAAAGTAACTCCACCAGAGTGCCTATTTCGGGTCACTTTTGCCGGTCCAAGGCCAGATAAAGGAGTAGGGTTGGAATTGTGACATTAACAAAACAATAATTGGTAAAAGAAATTTAATTTGTTGTTCTAAATAAATTCTAAATGCATTTAGGACATTTTTTACTCACTTTATGTCTCTTCCACGATGTGATTTTTTTCTCCTACAATGTAGGTTACTATTACATTAGCATGACCAATTATGCAAATTAGACAATGATGTCATTTAGCGACTTCTAGCGACTTTTAGGACAGCCAATAGCGATTTTCCTTACTGAGGAGTTGGCAACACTGTCTGTACAGTGCACAATACTGTTTATGGATGCAGCTTGTTTATCAGGCTTTTCTATATAAAGTGACTTCTGTCTAAAAATAAAATAAAATAAATAAAAAGAAAGAAACAACATGCCAATCAGAAACTAAAACCGATGGGTAACATCACAGTAGTTAATAATGCTAAAGCATTATGTTAGCATGATGGGTCTATTTAGCTGCTAGAAACCAAAGGTTAGCATACTACTGTCATCAGCTTAGCCAGCTGCTAATCTAAAATTACTCAGTTTTTTGAATTACTCACATTCCAAGATAATACAAGCTGCAAACTTCCATTTTTCTCCAACGTATTCCACTTGTACCCAGTGGTAAGCAGGTAATGGTAAATTTTTGAATGCAACCGCTACAAGTGGGCCGAGTGTGTATACAGTAAAAAACCAAAATAGAGAGATGCTAGCTAAAACAGCTGCTGCATCTCAATAATTTGTCTGACTCCATTCTATGACTTGTAGTTATCTATTACTTATCTGATAAAAAATATAAAAGATATAGATGATATTTAGGTGTGGTTGTAGGAAGGTTGGTAGTCTGATCCCTGGTTGGTCAAGTCTGCATGGCAAATATTGGGGGCGAGATACTAACTCCAGTTTGCTCTCTGATGCATCCATCGGAGTAGAATGTGTTTAAATGTTAGATAGAAAGCACTTACATAGAAAAAGAATGAAAAGGTGCTTGTGTAAATGTGGTATGTTGTATAAAGACCTTTGAGTGCTCAGGTAGAGTAGAAGAGCGCTACATAAGAACCAGTCCATTTACCATAAAAACAATCAAATGTTTACAGTAATTTCCTTGTGAATGAAAGAGAAAGTGAACAAATATTCACACTCTTGGTGTAAAGACGAGACATTCATGAATGAAAGAACTTCTGTTGATGCTCTCACTCACTATTCTTCATAATCTCTTGTTCTCTCCCCCTCTCGCCCACACTCACACATTTGCATTCCTCTGCTCTCAGTCAAACAAGAATGAGACTGTGTGTGGCTCTCTGTGTGAGCCTTTGTTTGGGACTTTGGCTTGACCCTGCAGGTCTAAGACGGATCAGGAAATTGAAGTGGGACAGAGGTGCTTTACCCCATCCAAAGACACTGACAAAAAACAAAAGAAAACATGAAACAAGCATGTTATCATGTCAGGGACTGAATGACAGACTTGTTAGATTCCAGTGTGCAGTTATTCTCAAAGAAACCATAAATTGCAGGTTTGTCAAGCAGAATCTCCTGATTCACTTGTTTAACACTTTGTTTAGCTTGTTTTTTCTTTGACTTACTGAACTTAAAAAAAAACTTGGTCAGGTTTAGGAAGATTGTGGTTTGCATTAATTTTCTGGCCTTCATGCTGTTTGATAAATGATAAGCTGGGAGTGACCGTCATGTGTCTCTGATACAATAGAACACGTTGTACTAAATAAGCCACTTCACTACTATTCACAAAACAGAATTAAGTGACACCCCAGGGGAGAGAACTGACTGTACCAGATGTATGAACAACATTTATTAATTGACACGTTAGCCTTTATTTTTAAAGTGCACAGTAGAGTAGACAGGAAAGCAAAACTCAGGGCCCTGCTATGACCTTTTGGTATATGGGTACTTTGTAAGGCTGTTCTGGCTGACACACTTCTACAGAATTGCATGAAGATTTGGTGTGGTGCCTCTGGATTGGCAGATATCGTGGTTGAAGAACACCGGACCAGCTCTTTATCCTTTCACGGTATGTGGGAGTTAGCCCAACTAGTGTTTTCGACATTATCCCTCAGAATATCCTTTCGGCGTGCTTCTAAAAATGGGATAGCAGTGTCCAACATCCTCTGGGAATGAGCCTGACTTATTGCCGGCAATGCAGTCCAAGCCCTTGTAACGGTTGCACATGGACCGAAAAGCTCTGGCCCATTGATACGAGCTTGCAAGTCCTTGTGCAACTTTTGCAAGGGCTTGGACCACATTGCCAGCAATAAGTCAGACTCATTTCCAGTGGATGTTGGACACTGCTATCTATGGTGGAAGACTTCCACTCTAATGGCCTCAGAATGTCATCACTGCTTTTTGTGGATGATGTGGTTCTGTTTGCTTCATCAGGTGGTGGTCTCCAACTTACACTGGAGATTGTGGTGAACCTTTCTTGTGTCTATGACTCCACTCACCTCTGGTCTCACGATTTGGGTAGTGAAGTATGCAGTTGTATAGATCCAGGACATCTGTCGGCCGGCCTGGGAATGCCTCGATGCTTCCCTGGATAAGCCGGTGGAGGTGGCTATGGGGCGGGGAAATGTTCTTTTAAGCAGAAGAAAGTGAGTGGATGGTCATCTTCCACTCACTTTCACAATGAGTAATGATGTCATTACTCATTGTCATTACCCAATGATTAATGACATCTCCCATTTTCAATTACAATAATAAACAATTTCCTATAAAAATATTAAAGTAGAGCATAAGAGCTTTTAAAACTGAGGGACAGGGAACCTAAACAGGTATGATGGGGTCATCTCCGTGAAAATAGGTATTTTAAATAAACGTAAATAAATTTTTGGTGTAAAGCGGTAATACTGATGCTGCCACTATAACTGCTGACTTTGGCATGTGACAGCTCAATTAGATCCAGTTCTGAGAAGTTAAAGAAACAATGCTTTCACTGTAACAATGACTGGATCTGAGTGACTGCACAGAGACTGTACTGTAGCAAAAATGAGCTGTCTGTCTGCAAAGCCTGTAACAATGCAACTCAACAAACCAAAGTTGCATGGGCGTGTGTATGTGTATGTGTATGTGCTCGGAGCGAATCATGAGGGATTTAGCGGCACACACACCTTTGCAGATAAAGGTGTAAAACACTGATAACTCAGAGTGTAAAAATGTTGATATTTCACTCACAAAAATAAATCTAATTAAATCACTTGTAAAATAAATCTCTTTAAACTGTCCAGAGTCATCTTAATTTTGATGTCCTCCCAGGAAACACAAGTTGTTTTTCACAAAGAACTGTGACCTTTCAGAAGCGCCAGTGTCACAGAGAAATGTGACCTGTGACACCAGTTCCTCATGGAAGGAGTTCAAATGGAAACAATGGTCATTTAGTCGGTAACAGAGAAAAAAAAAAAGATTACTTAACAGGAGAGATATGGTTGCGTAACACTGCTCACACAATAAGGGATTTCATTTTTTGAAGTATGAGTTTGGTGTTACTTTCGTCTTTGGACATAACAAGACCATACTCAGGATTAACTTAGCCAGCTGCTTCCAAGAGAAGGCAAGTTTCTACTTACACAAGCTAACTTAGCAAGAATGTGCAACTTTCCCAAACTATTAAACAGAGAAATGATGAATCCAGTAGTGCTTTTTGTCGGTATAGTTTGTTTAAATGCTAGGACTGCCGTTAGTAAGTACCAACAGATTCCAATTCAGTTCAGAAATCAGGATTTAAAAAAAAAAAAAGACACCTTAAAAATGGTTGAACAATGAATTGAAGTATTCGCTTGGCTCGTCTCTGTAAACATTTACCATCAGCAGGTTCTAAAAGAGAAACTGTGCTGGTACAACAGGAAAAATCTTTTTGTTTTCGCATCCAGCTGGTTTGACTGGTTCAGTAGTTCCTGGTTGTAGCCTATAGTATTTCTGCTTTCCTACTCTAATAGTACGATTTGTTTTCTTAAAGTCAGCCACAAGTTCTAACTGTACTAAAATGCGTTGCCTTTTCTTTTGTCAGAGTAAAGTTCAAAAACATTAAAGCATTGTTCATTTCACATAATGACAGGCCACAAGCACAGTTCCCACCCAGTAAGTACCCTATTTGCACATGTGCCACAAAGGTAAGCTGAGAGCAGGTGTGCTCCAGTTTCATCCCACGATTGAAGTTAAAGAGAGGCGGGCTGGTGACCTTCTCAACATGAATGTGTTATAGTTAAAGCTAGAATATTTAACCTTTATGACCTATTCTTGGTTTAGTAGAACTTTACATATACCTGCGTTTCACTGGAGTCACTGCACCTGATCACCCCTGAGCTAATCACCTCTCAGGCAGCTTTCCATTTTCTTATGCAAGTCCATTGCACACTGCCAAGTGAACAGCTCTCAGTACATTACATGTAGTCTCACCAGTCTCCCACTAAGCCCCCTTCCTGAGACCAGCCCGGATCACTAACACTATTGCTCCCCACCTGCTCCTCCATCCCTCAAGACAATACTTATTAACTTTTTATTTTCCCTCACATTAAACTGGGATTTTCTTGTTCTTCAACCTTACTCACCCCATCCCTACTGCGAGTGTTCTTGGAACGGTTAACCTCCAAGGAGGATCTTTATTACAATATAGACGGGCAGCCTTTTTTCTTATTTGTTATCTTTTCCAAGAAGGAGATCTGACGATCGGTCAAGTTTTATTAAGAAAATAAAGGTCACTGGGTTTTTCATCCTCGGGTTCTTGGTGCAAACAAAAGTTAATGCAGGGAATGGCGGGTTTCAAAAAAGCGAGGAGATACCAGGTTATTTCCACCAAGAGAGAAGGGTGCAGCATAAGCTGGGATGGAGACACTGCAGGAGTCAACCTGGAAAGAATTTAATGTTCCCATGGAGCCCCAACCATCTGTAGAATTTTGGCCTTTTTCAGTAGAGATTTTTAATAAAGTAAACTCCTCCTTTCATCCTAGATTGCTTGTTCTATAAGTGCTTTTACACATGCGCGCATGTGTGTGTGTGTGCATCTTTTTTTGGTCGATGTTAGATGCCTTTAGACGTTGATGACACAAAACAGGCCATTGGCCATCAGACTGAAAGACAAACAAATCACCGAAGAGGAAGTGAGTTATCTTTTGGAAACCTTGTCATGTCGCCTACACACACACGCACAAATACACGCACTTGAACAGAGGCATAGTTGATCCTGATCGGATGTGAGGTCTCTGACGGGATCAGGGTCCCTACGTAAACATTCCTTAGCTAAACACGACCTCCTAACACAGTGGGAAAACCTATAAAGTCCAACAACCATCGCGGGAGCCTCTTCACAGTTTGTACTGAGCTCTTGGACATTTGCTTTTAATGCTGCATTCAAGTTTAATTTTACTGACAGGTTCCCAAGCCAAACCAAGCCAGTCCAATCCCACTGTTGGCTTAAATATCGCAGAGTGTCACAAGGCATTTAGGATTGTGCGTTACACATCGTATCTGCTTAAAAATGTGGTGAGGGGTTTTTAATATGCCAAATGTTTGACTCCTGCACAAGACACTAAAAACTGATATGATTTTATCAATAAAGTTCCTGCCAAATCCAAAGAAACAGCAAAATCTTGCCCACTGTCTTTAGCAAATTCTCACCACCATTTGGCTCTGGAAACCACCTTAGGTAGGAAATAAAACTTGGCTCCTTTAAATGTCAAAGTATGTGATTATTCAGATGGATACCTGGAAATGTTCTCGGTATGATAGATGATTAATGAGGACAAGGAACTAATACACTGCTTAAACTGGCTTGAGCTAAAAAAAAAAACCTCAACTAAACAAACATTTAAATTGTTCAAATGGCCTAAGATAGCAGTAGTGATTGGTGGGAATCTACTGAGTGGTGATGCTGTTGTTGCTGCACTGCTGTTTACTTTCTGCACTTTTTTTCAGGGCAACAATGAATACACCGTGACAAGAAATCACAATCAGCTAATTTTGTAATTGAATCATTAGAAAAAGACATCAAAAATTAGTTTAAAGTCCAAAATCAGCACCGATTCCCTCCTTGCCTAGGCTGCCTAGCTGGTAGCCACACTGAACATCAAAGAAAGGCGCCAGTTTGATTCACAGAGATGAACTCAATCCAGCACTGTACATGGGTTATTAAATTCATCTTCACATTGCCCGCTTGTACCGGAGCATCTCTTGATTCTGGAGCATTACCTTGGTAATCCTCTTAGTGGTGGGAAAGTGGTTTAGCGGGTGCATTCTTTATGACAGGCGCACAAATGGGGGGATCACATTAGCCTTAGGGGCCCTGGAGGGGAGGGTCGGGCGCTCGTCTCCCTCACCAAAAAAACTTTCCACCCGAGATGGACCTCCGTCAGCCCTGTGAACCCGCTGACTCCCAGCTCGCCTCCGCTGCCCTGCTGTGGGATGTGTGTTTTATACAGTGACAGACAGGCAATGAAAGACACAGATAAACCGAGAAGTGTTTCAAAGGTCATGCCACAATTTAGCCATCAAACATGTTTTTACCTTACAGGTTTCATCCAGCTAAGATTTCGACACCAAAGAAGAATAACAGTGACTGCATTCATTTATTCCTACTGTTTTTCTTCCTTGTTCCAGAAGAAACAGGAAGATACTGTCTTCAAGTTTTTATGTTCACAGACTAACCACCACAGACTGAGGAAAAGGACAAAGCTCTTTCATCAGAAAGGTTAAGCCTGCACAGAAGCGCCTTATAATGCCTTACACTGGGTGACATATTGGGGAGGAGTCCCCTGGTCCAGTAAAAAAGTGGGGTTCTATAGAAGTCTATTGGAAAATAGCCTTTACCTCGCATACTGAGATCAAACTAAACCATTTCTTGATGACGATGAGCTCAAGTTTCAGTTTTAATTCTTATTGCATGCAACACAAAGCTCAATTGGGTCCACATTTGCATCCAAGGGCGATAAATCATGATTTACTCCAAAGCAGTGCTATATCTTTGACAAGTCACTACCCACCCACGGAGAGTGCTTCAACTTCTCAGTCAGATCCAAAGATGGTGACTTCATGGTCACTACACTTTTTTATATCTAATAACCTGTTGTGTTAAAAAGAGAAACTAACACAATGGTGCAGTGTCTGGGCTGGCTAGTTTAGGATGGGTCTAAAATTCGAGCTAGTTATCTCAGTTTCACCACTCACACAGCTCCAGCTGCGTGGCTTTGTAAGGCAGTATATGCAACTTTGTACTCTTATGCACGATAGAGTAGCTTTTAAAACATGAATCGAGTCTTAACGTTTCACACTGCCAGCGGGGAGAAAAAGAAATTGGGAAATACAGAGGTTATTCGGTTCGCAGCGCAGGGGAAAGTAAGGACTCTGCTGTGGCACAGGAATTAGCGGAGCTGCAGCAACCGGGAGGATTAGAATAATAGGGTACAGGAAAGCAAACACATATACATTACTGTGCAAAAGTATTGAGACACCTATTATTTAAATAAACATTTTGCTTCCAAGGAGGCAGGCTTTCTAGTAACTTTTTTAAAAAAAAGTGATATTAAACATTAGGCTCTGCAAGCATTCTGGAGGTCTTTCAAAGGTTTTCTTTCAAAGGTTTTCTTTGGTCACTGTCTGCTTTCTCACTTATTTTCAGTCCAGTCTTTGTACATCAAGATTTCAAAGCAATGTCTTTTTGTTTATTAAGCCTGACCTAACTGAAAGTCATGTCCTTAAGAAAAAGGAAAATTCCAGCAAAAACTTGACACAGTACCCGATAGATGTATCTGACTCTTCAGTTGATACATCTTCTAGTGGTTTCAGCAGAGGGGTGACCATCAGAAGCTATTCTTAGGGAAGGAAAATTACAAAATTACATAAAAACAGGACTAAAAATCAGTGGCAACAGGGCTATGGAGGAGATCAGGAGAGAAATACAACAGTGAAGGCTCTGTCATGGTTTGGTGCTGCCTTTCAGCCAGTGGTGTTGCAGAGTAGAGCCATCAGGTTTTGATCCACTCTACAATACCATCTGCAAAGTGTTTCTTTTGTTTCAGCATGACAGTGATCCTAAATACACTGCCAATGTATGTCAAGGATCGGCCTATCAGGTGGCTGAAACGCAACATTATTGAAGCATGATGGCATCATCCTGACTGAAAACAAACAAAAGGGAACCAACATCCAAACAAGAGCTTTGAATGTCCTTCCTAAAGACTACTTTAAGAAATGACAAGAAAGCATGCATGCAAGAGTTCAGGAGTTCAGGATGATTTTAAAGCTCATTATCATTACTGTTTTACCTTATTTACTGTATTTGAATGAATGCTTGCTCATATATCTATAAATTGCTCCTCCTTAGAAATTATGAAGAAACAAGGGGTGGGTCAAGAGTTTAGCAATGTTCTGTATTATTTGTCAGACATGAGGTACAATGACAGACTTGTGACTGTCACTGTCCATTTTTAGCCTGCAGCTGATATATTAGGGCAGAGTGTAAGGCACATCTCTGCCAGCAATGTTTCACAGGTACACTTATTACAGTACCTTTAAACAAAAAACAGTGTTTTATTATACAGTACTTGAGTACAATAATAAGGATAAAGCAAAAACCTCTGTCATGGTCCTGAGTCTGATGACTCAGTGTTCTGTGTTTCTTTATATTATTCTGTGTTCTTGTTTATTCTGTTATGTCTTTGGGTTCAGTTTGCCATTCGTTAGGGTTTGTTTTGTGCCTGCCTGCTCCCACTTCTCTGTGTTCCCTCTGTCTGTCTAAATAATCCACACACGCTTGCCCCAGTAACCCGTGACAGTACGAACCAGCCAGCATGGACCCTGCGGCATTCAATCCGTCCGATGAGCTCCAAGATGACATCATCTACAATGTGGAGATTCTACTTGGGCTGTGGCTGGAACACCCTCCGGAAGAGCCTCGCTGCACAGTTGAAGGCCGGCTACAACGGCTCTTTTCTGACCTTCCGTGGCTGTTTGGATCCCTTCCCCCGACCATGCAGGCCTTTCTCCGGAACACTCCACACCTTCTCCAAGCTACAATTGCTTCGCTACCTGACCCACCGGAGGACGTTCTGTCCGGCCCGTCGGTCCAGCCTCCAGAAAGAAAGCGGCGCTCACGCCGCAGACGCTCCTTGACACAGTCAAAAGATAGCAGATAGCAATAAGAACTGCTTATCCCCTGCCCAGCAGCCTTCGGCCCAGCTAGCTGCCCAGCAGCCTTCGGCCTAGCTAGCTGTACACTCGCTCTCAGCTCAGTTTCCTGTGTCAGCTGCTCACTCGCCCTCAGCTCAGTCTCCAGTGTCAGCTGCTCACTCGTCCTCAGCTCAGTCTCCAGTGTCAGCTGCTCACTCGCCCTCAGCCCAGGCTCCAGTGTCCCCGCTATCCGTAGCCCAGGCTCCAGTGTCACCACTAGCTCTGTCACTCATTCTGTCACCAGTCTCACTCATTCGTTCTATGCAGGGAGAAAATCTAATTTCCACCCAGGGTGTTTCTCTGTTTTAGCTGCTATGGGCACAGTTATGCACTCCAGGGCCTCCCCAGAGGCTAGGTTTCAGTCCCCAGCTAATTCTGGATCCCTGAAGGTTAAGCAGCCCCCAGAGAACTACACCATGTCAGCGCTGTCTGGGCAGAGCCAGTGCTCAGCGCAGCGCCAGTTGCCTTCATGTCTGCCAGAGGACTCCATGCCTGCTGGCTTCGGGATAGCCTCCACTGGAGGGTCCGAGGGGGCCGTCCCGCCTTCGTTTCCTGTCTCCGCTGGAAGATCCAAGGGGTCCGGCCCTTTTTGGGCTGTATTAATGACCCTCTGAAGTGCCTTTTTGAGTGCCATGAAGATGTCAGCACACTTTCAATGGAGCAACGGTAGAAGACGATCAGCAGCTCCTTCTTCAGGTCCATTTTTCTGAGGATTCTCAGAAAACGGAGACCCTGTTGGGCCTCCCTTACAAACGCTGAGGTGTTTGAGCTCCAGTGGAGGTCTGTGTCTATGTGCACACCCAGGAACCTGAAACCTCGACACCCTTTCCATGAGCTCCCCATTGATGCTGATGGGCTGCAGCTCAGACTTCCTCCTTCTGAAGTCGACTACCAGCTCTTTTTGTCTTGGTGGTATTGAGGTCCAAGCTGTTGTCTGCACACCAATCTGACAGCCTCTGAGCCTCCGCTCTGTATGCCGTCTCATTCGCCCCGTGGTGGGGCTCATGTCTGGGGGCTAAGTTTGCAGATTATACCACGGTGGTAGTGGTGTAATCTGCAAACTTAATGACTGCGTTGTCTGGGTGGGTACTGGGTGGGTACTGACACAGTCATGTGTAGGCCTGCACAATAAATCGAAAATTTATTGTCATCGCGATATCAGCCTGTGCGATGGGCCCATCGCAAAAGACGCCATAAACTGCGATAATTGGGTACCCTAAAATGTTTACACACGTGCTTTAAAGAATTTACCAATCAAAGAAACCCCTTTACACATTTGACCAGTCGAATAGAGCCCTTCACGGCATTAACCAGTCAAATGGATTAGAGGCCCACCTCCTACGCAGGTGGGGAGTGAACAACGCTGCAGCAACGAGTCAGAGTTGTAAAGGCTGAGAGCGAGACGCATGACGAGAACGCTACTGACTATGAACTCGTGCCTAAAAAAAAAAATAGTACCTCGCTTATTTGGAGGTACTTTGGATTTGATAAAGACGACGTTCTCCAAACACAGGTGCTCTGCAAAACTTGCCAAACACTCGTGGCAACCACCAGAGGAAACACGACTAATCTCCACCATCATCTTCAATACAACCACAGAGAACTGTTTGAAGAGTTCCAGAAAGACAGGGCTAGCCAAGCAAAGGTTGCTAATGTTAAGACAAAGAGCACAGCAGTCCAACAGCCGTCTCTGTATCAGAGTTTTTCAAGTGGAACTCATGAGAAAACGTCGAAGCGCTACAAAGAAATAACAGAGGCCATTACACATTTTTGACAAAGACATGATGCCTATAAATACAGTTAGCAGAGAGGGCTTCACCAGTCTGATATGTAAAGTGGACCGGAGATACCGCATCCCCTCACGAAACTACTTTTCCCATGTCGCCATTCCACAAATGTATGAAACATGCCGCATGACCGTCATGTCAGTGCCGCCTCTGTCAGTGCGCCCCAGGGCAGTTGTGGCTACAATGTAGCTTGCTATTGCCAGTGTGTGAATGTGTGTGTGAATGGGTGAATGACTGAATGTAGTGTAAAGCGCTTTGGGGTCCTTAGGGACTGAGTAAAGCGCTATACAAATGCAGGCCATGTTTGAACTGAGCCAAGCTGAAAACTACGCAAGCCCTACAGTAAAGTTTCCTCTTCAGCTTTGACTTAGATCATAACTACTTGGTGAGTGGTAAAATGATGAACAACTGCATTGAGATAATTTGCAGTATAATTTAAGTTATGTTTATTTAAAACTAATTATAGAGACTGGGAAGGATGTCTTTCAGAATTCAAGCCTTAGAATTTTTTTATTTTTTATGGGGGCAATGTTTCAAAGTTAAAGTGCACTTTGTTGCTACACTGCTAATACAGCAGCTTTCATTAAATACAACTGTTGCAGTAAAATGGAAATTATGTATTCGTGTTTTTTTTTTTTTTTTTTTTTGCTATTTATTTTATCGCAAGTCATATCGTTATTATAGTATTGATCAGTTATCGCACATCGCAGGTTTTCCTAATATCGTGCAGCCCTAGTCATGTGTGTAGTATTTTTGTGGTGATCTGACTGTTGTTGTTACCACGAGATTTGGTGAAAGTGTTGTTTCCTTTTGTCAGAATTTGAGATAAAGTTTTCAAGAGTGCTAAAAAAGCTTGCTGAGAGCATCTTGTTTCCTGTGTGGTCTGTGTGGCTCAGCTCAATCCAACACAGGAAACTAAAGAAATGCCTTCACTGTGAACAGCTTCCTGTTTGAACTGAAGTTAACGGTACACAGTCAGTATGCTGATGCTGGGAAGAGGTGTCTTCTTAAAAATATCCCTATAATTAACTAGAAGTAGTGGGATTTTCATTCTGACAGTAAGTTGTGTTACTTAACTTCCACAGGCTTAGTGATGCAGTTTCATTCATTTATTCTGAGAAGCTGTTGCAGCATATTGCCAAAGTTTCACAATGAAGCTCAAGAGGGCTTTCAGTTTTAAATATTGACAGAGCAGTGGGACTGTGCTAACACAATACAGCAAACCAATCAAACAGAGAGAGTAAAAAGGAAAGACCTGCAAAGTAAGAATAAAGGTCTGCTGCAGTCTGCAGTTTAGGTAAAATAAAAAGGCCCCAGACACTATTTGATGAATCATCTATCTTACTTGGAAAAGCAGTCACTTTCTAAGAACAGGAAGTTATTTCAAAGGAGGCTCTTAACACAAGAATATAAAAAGAATTAGACATCAATCCTAGTCCCTCAGCCCCCCCTCACTTTTGCAATAAGTACCACATCCTTACTAAGAACATCTGCTATGATTAAACATTGCAGAAGAAACTTCTGGACAGTTGGTTTATATTAAAATATTAAAAAATATATTTAAAGAAACCCTACCTAAAACAGCTAAGACCTAAGAATAGGCTATGTATATATATATATATATATATATATATATATATATATATATATATATATATATATATAAAAAACACCCAGCACGCCCCTGCGGGCGGTTTATCCTTCAAGCTCGGGTCCTCTACCAGAGGCCTGGGAGCTTGAGGGTCCTGCGCAGTATCTTAGCTGTTCCCAGGACTGCGCTCTTCTGGACAGAGATCTCCGATGTTATTCCCGGGATCTGCTGGAGCCACTCGCCTAGCTTGGGAGTCACCGCACCTAGTGCTCCGATTACCACGGGGACCACCGTTACCTTCACCCTCCACATCCTCTCGAGCTCTTCTCTGAGCCCTTGGTATTTCTCCAGCTTCTCGTGTTCCTTCTTCCTGATATTGCTGTCATTCGGAACCGCTACATCGATCACTACGGCCGTCTTCTTCTGTTTGTCTACCACCACTATGTCCGGTTGGTTAGCCACCACCATTTTGTCCGTCTGTATCTGGAAGTCCCACAGGATCTTAGCTCGGTCATTCTCCACCACCCTTGGGGGCATCTCCCATTTTGACCTCGGGACTTCCAGGTTATACTCGGCACAGATGTTCCTGTACACTATGCCGGCCACTTGGTTATGGCGTTCCATGTATGCCTTGCCTGCTAGCATCTTGCACCCTGCTGTTATGTGCTGGATTGTCTCTGGGGCATCTTTACACAGCCTGCACCTGGGGTCTTGCCTGGTGTGATAGACCCCAGCCTCTATGGATCTTGTGCTCAGAGCTTGTTCTTGTGCTGCCATGATTAGTGCCTCTGTGCTGTCTTTCAGTCCAGCTTTGTCCAGCCACTGGTAGGATTTCTGGATATCAGCCACCTCCTCTATCTGCCGGTGGTACATACCGTGCAGGGGCCTGTCCTTCCATGATGGTTCCTCATCTCCCTCCTCTTTCTTGGGTTTCTGCTGCTTGAGGTATTCACTGAGCACTCGGTCAGTTGGGGCTTGGTTCTATACAAAGACTGGCATGAATGAATAAATACTACATACATACATACATAGCCCCAAGTGCGATAGGATATATATATATATATATATATATATATATATATATATATATATATATATATATATATATATATATATATATATATATATATAATTCAGTGCGACCATAAAACAACTTAATCCATTGAATAAAGCCTAGCACTCATGCCTGTCCAACATAGAAAGCTGAAACCAAGATACAGCTAGCATAATCTAGCAAAGAAAAAACAAGCAGGTATAACTGCCGGGCTGGTCTCCATTCAAATATAGCACAACTATAATTCACCAATTATACCTTTACAACTGACTTCTTTAATTAGTTGTACTAACCTTAACCAGTAAATGAAATGTTAAAAGGTAAAACTAGCATATTTTAGCTATGTGCAAGTCTTAGCTAGCAGCTCAACACCTTGTGTCGCTGCAAGTTTGCCAGTTGATTTTCTGTTCCTTTTTAAAATTAATTTGCTTTTTATGTAATTCATTTAGTTAGTATTTATTCATTCATGCCAGTCTTTGTATAGAACCAAGCCAGCCATTCCTTGTCAAGGTTAAGCTAACCCTCTTTTGGCTCTAACTTCATATGGTTAATGTATCTCTTTTTTATTTGCATTTTGGCGTCACTAAAGTTTAAGCAAACATGAATTGTGCTTTCATTTGAAGACGTCATTAATGTTGCAACATAGAACAGCGCTATGCCACAAATACTACTTTGGCAAATGGTGTTTATGGCACAAGCAATATTGTTTTAGTCTTATTATATAAGCCATTTTTGAAAGTGACTAACTACAGGTCCTCACAGTTTGTTGGCCATGTGTGTTACTATGAGTGCAGCTATTTGGCAGAGTAGTGTGACAGTACAACTCGCCGACTGATTTCAAGTGTGCATGTTAACCTGCTCTTTTATCTCAAGGCCTGTTGTGTGGACTAGCTACAGATGTCCTGGTTTAACCAGACACTAGAATTATGTAATGTTTTCCCAAGCAAATATGAAAAGAAGCAGCACTTAGCTTTTAGCAGTGAATAGCCTGATGTCACAAGAGTTCAGGCATCATTTCTCTTGTTATCTGACCCTATTCCAGCCTGGTGTAATGTACATTAAACTTTTTGAATGTGACGAAAGCAAGGGTAACAGATCCTTTAAATGAACTGTTAATGTCCCTCACTGAATCAATATTAAGTGTTATTGCTTGTATAGTTTTTATGGATAGAATTGTTAAAATGAGTATGTGTTGTCTTCACTCAGCCTGCGTATCCATGACCCTTGTCAAATTGACCCAAGACTTCTTTTTTAATGAAGCCAAAACACACACACACCTCCCCACAAGTTAAAGGCCAGGACAATGACATGTGATGCAATACTGCACACAGTGTGATAGTAAACAGAGACAGCAACTTGTGTCTGTTGCTGTCTCTGTTTGCCATTTTGCCAATTTTGCATTTTTGTTTTGCAAAATTGGCAAAATTATTAAATTATTGCTTCTGTAAGTTCTCTCCTCTTTGTTCTCCGTGCTTCTTTTTTTCTTTTTTTCATCCTCCAGTCAGTTACACCAGAGGCCTGCATGTCTATGAGCCTGGTTGTGTTTCACAGAAGCAGATGTTTTTTTTGTAGCTGTCAGATTTAATTTACTCATTTAACCCTTTGACATTTGAAGGATTTGATACATTTTTCTCATAAGTAGTTAGCTATTGCTAACTGTCATTTAGTAGAAAAAACTTGCACAATCCTGATATTAATGAGTACATTTGTATGTGCTATTATTTAGTATTAAAAAGCATAATTTTTTTACCGGTATTATTTTCAAAAACTGTGTGAAATATGGAAATATAGGATGAAATATATGCATAAGTAAAGCTAAATAAATAAAATAAAACAGAGTTCATATATGAACAGCACCTAAATTATATACAATATATAAATAATAAAATGTTGCTTTTTTCTGCAAAGTAATTATAAAGCTGCAAAACTTGTTACTGTGTTGCAACAAAGACAACCGAAGCATGGAGTAATTTAGTTTTGTGCCTCATGCTTGAGTTTACCTGTTGTGCTGTGATTTTCATATTATTACCTAATCATGTGACTTAGCAACAGCAATTCCTAAAGTGATCTTTACGCAAAATGTTATCAAATGCTCACGCTCTGTTCAACCATAACTGGTTTACCACGTGTCTGCCCTGCAGTGATGTTGCAATGGTCAAAAAAAAGAGAAAAACCAAACTGCTCAAACACCTGCTGCAATCTCACAGGGACATTCATGTGTATGTGTAGTCTGCCCTGTCATCATAACACTACACACAATCAGTACAAAGCTCCTTGCAGCTTGGCTTGGTTGTGACTGGAAAATTTAGCTTTCAAGGTTTGTAAGTGAAGGAGTGGGGCAAAGTCTGGGCCCCGATGATCTGAGTCTCCACGGAGACTGAGAAAATAAAGCTGGGCTTCCAGGTGCAGAGAAGCTCTGCAATGTTTTGGTGTGGTTATGTAACGCATGGGAGTGCTGGCTTATCACTTCTCAATATTCAGCCCTCTGATTTGTGTGTCGGTTAATTTATCACATGTTTTGAAGTCAAAGGAGGAGACTTTTTACAAATATTTAATTTATTTGTCACATACACACTACAACATATAGTGTACTGCTTGTGTCCTGAACTGTGGACAGGCTGCAGACGTAGCCGCGCCATTTCAGGGCTGGTTTTTAGCATGGGGGGTTTAGGCAGGACCCTTACTGGATACCGGGTGTGAATTGAACTTGATTGATCCTCACAATTAGAGACACATGCAGCTTGCCATTAGAGACGGATTAAGTTGTGGTGGATAAATTTGACTGTTACAAATCTGTTATGAAGCCCAATTAAACAGAAAAGGTCTGAGAAACAATGACTTTTTAAGCATGTTGGCTAGTGCATTTAATTACTGGCTTTCTTCCAGCTCTTTTTTTGTATTATCCTTCAAATCACAAATGCTTCTCACCTGCATCAGGGTGGAGCTCAGGTGGTACTTTCTCACTGTCGTTTGTAGTTAGGTATTTCTCTAACTCTACAGTTAGAGGGATATGAAACCTATGCAAATGTGCCTGTGTGCAAGTCCTAAAGTCCAACAAAACCTTCTATGGAGAAATCTACCATTTCATTTTTCTTTAGGCCTATGGAAAATGAGTTAATCCTGAGGACAACCTGATTAAAGCACCATAGGCTTGAACTTGTTGGCCTTAAAAGCTCGGCTAGTAAGCCT
The DNA here is from genome assembly GCF_057382185.1 of Mchenga conophoros. Lineage (NCBI taxonomy): Eukaryota > Metazoa > Chordata > Actinopteri > Cichliformes > Cichlidae > Mchenga > Mchenga conophoros. The sequence continues at coordinate 5,936,804 of NC_140542.1, forward strand.
ACTTCCCTGTGTGAATTATGTTTTTATTTCTGTTCTTTATTTGCTCCAGAAATTTAACACTGCCTGGTTTGAAGCTGAAAGCCTAAAGCTAAGACTGTCATCCATGCCATAAGAATACATCAAAGCAACATGCAGTAGGGGAAATAATTATTTGTCGCAGTGAACACATAAATGACTCAGAAAAGTGTTCAGATGAAACCAAAATCAACCCGCCATGTTTGGAGGACGAGAATTTCAAGTATGAGCCAATGAACAGTCGAGCACAGAAGTGGAAACATTATGCTTCGGTCAGATGACTTCACTGCACCGAGGGGCCATAAAATCTTGGACGCTGAAAAAGGGCTGTGGACAGACCTTGCAGCATGTCAGCGACCCAAAACTTACTCTAAGGCAGGGGTCCCAAATCCCAGCTCATGAGGGCTGGTGACCCTGCAGGTTTAAATGTGTACTTGATCCATCACAGCTGATTTAAATGGATAAATTACCATCTCAACATGTCTTGAAGTTCTCCAGAGGCCTGGTAATGAACTAATCATGTGATTCAGGTGTGTTAACCCAGGGTGAGATCTAAAACCTGCAGGGACACCGGCCCTCATGGACTGGGATTGGGGACCCCTGCTCTAAGGGAACAAAGGATTGGCTAAAAAGGTCATGGAGTGGCCCAGTCGGTCGAGAGACCTGAATCCTATAGAAAATCTGTGGAGGGAGCTTAGACTTTCTGCAAAGAGGGCCAAAGTCCCTCCTGAGACGTGTGCAAACCTGGTGACCGTGTGAACTACATGAAACATCTTACCAGTGTGGTTGCCAACAAGGGTTTCATAGTCATTCAAATTCATGTTTTGCATGAATTTGCATGATAACATTTATAACTTTTATCTAACGTGTTTTTTTTTTCTGGATTTTTGGTTGATATTCTGTTTATCTCCCTTAAAATGAAGTTGCCATACAATTAGAGATTGTTTATTTCCTTGTAAGTGAGCAAACGTACAAATTCAACATTAATTCCCAACTGTATCAATTTAATGGAATAAAATTGAAAATATGAGATGTATTTGCCTTAACAGTGGGTCAGTACTGTTATTAAGTTATTTATCACAATATTTTCCTGGTTGTAGAATTACTGTTTCTTTAATTCTCCATTATATTTAATATTATTATTATTTAACAGCTTGTCAGCTAGTGATTAGTAATGTAATGTCACCACCACCTGTTTTATGAGAACACACTCATAACTAGAATCCTGGTTGGACTTACCAACTATCGCTCAACCATTTAGCATTATTGCATCATCTGGGTTAATGAAACCAGACAATAGAAAAAATAGCCTCGATATGCCAGACTTCCTTGTAGTACAGGCTTTGCTGCTGTTCTCATTAGCTCTCAGTGTACAGACAGATCCCAAAGCAGCGGCAGTCACATGCAGCTGCAGCAGTAAAGCCGTCGGCTCTGCGTCTTTTACTTTTTGCTTAAAAAAAAAAAAAGTAATCCTAAATCATACTGAAACTGAAATTTTCAAAGAACACATCATAAGTTTTGACTAAACTCCAGAATGTTTTCTATGATCTTGCTTGCTTACTTTTGACTCAAACTACCGAAAGTAATGTTTGAGCATTTGTTCAATTTACATACATTAACAATAACATGACAGTCAAATTTCATCTGCATTTGAATGTGTCACAAGCATTTGCATTTCACTGCTTGATAAAAATTGTATTTTATGAGAAGAGTAAGTCTGCATGAAGGGCACAGTTTGTTAAACTGCACTGTGCGCGCCCAGACTGACTTCCTGGTTAGAATGGTGCAAATACTCAGAGGATCATAGGTTTAAGCATTCCTTTTCATAAATAACGGCATTTACAGAACAAGTCAGATTCAAGACAGCGGCATTTTAATGAAAGATTTACTTTAAGCCAGATATTTTAACCCTGCTGAGTGAGATTTCATTTCATAAGTGACTGCTCAATATGGTCAGTACTTCCTGCAACGTGGAGAAGACACCTCATTCAGCTAATGTGGCATCTTTCACAACAAAAGTGATCACACATACTCACAAGAAGCAGTCAGAGTTTCAACGGTTTTATTTTCTTGACTTTTGGTTGATATTATGTTATTGTTTAGAGATTGTTTATTCCTTTGTAAGTGAACAAACTCATTCAACAGAAGTTCCCCACTGTATCAATTTAATGGAATAAAATTGAAAATATAGAATAGAATAGAATTCAACTTTATTGTCATTGCACATGCACAGGTGCATGCACCTTGCAACGAAATGCAGTTTGCATCCATCCAGAAGTGTTTTAGCCATGATATAGATATATTACAATATATATTAGCAATAATATAGATATGTAAGTATATTACAGAAATGGGTCTATTATGGTATGTTATAATGTACACGGTATGAAGTATGTTATGAATATTCTATAACTATAAGTACGTACAGGCTGTAGTGAGTACAAGCTATGTACAGGATATAAATATGAAATAAAACACTATACAGAAATATGAGATATACAGTTATACAGAAATGTGAACTATGCAAGTTATAAACAGTTGTAGGGTTAAAAATTATCGTATGTACAGAATGATTATTTACACAGAGCTATACAGTAGTGCAGTTAAGATAAGTGAGATATGTGGATAATTTCTACAGAGGCTATATAAAGTGCTAGTGGTTGTGAGTGGTGGTTCAGTCCATGAGTTTAACATGGGTCAGATGTCAGGAGGCAGAGTTCAGGAGTCTGACAGCTGTGGGGAAGAAGCTGTTCCGGTACCTGGTGGTCTTAGTCCGGAGGCTTCTGTAGCGCCTCCCAGAGGGCAGGAGGGTGAAGAGTCCATGTGATGGGTGACTGGGGTCTTTGATGATTTTCCCAGCCCTTTTTAGACACCGCTTCCTGTAGATGTCCTTTATGGCAGGAAGTGGTGCTCTGGCGATGCGCTGGGCAGTTTTCACGACCCTCTGCAACGCCTTCCGGTCCGAGGCAGAGCAGTTCCCGTACCAGACTGTTATACAGTTGGTCAGGATGCTCTCGATGGTGCAACGATAGAAGTTCACCAGGATGTCTGAGGACAGGTGGTTCTTCCTCAGAGTCCTCAAAAAGAAGAGGCGCTGGTGAGCCTTCTTGACCAGCTTGGAGCAGTTGGTCGTCCAGATGAGATTCTCGGAGATGTGGACTCCCAGGAACTTGAAGCTGCTCACACGCTCCACAGCCGTCCCCTTAATGTGGATGGGTGGATGTGGGTCAGCATTTCTCCTGTAGTCCACGATGAGCTCCTTAGTCTTCTCGGTATTAAGCAGCAGGTTGTTTGTGTCGCACCACTCAGCCAGACGATCCACCTCCTCCCTGTAGGCGGCCTCATCGTTGTCACTGATGAGGCCAATCACCGTGGTGTCATCTGCAAACTTAATGATGGTGTTGGAAGCATCAGCAGGTCTGCAGTCGTGGGTGAAGAGGGAGTAGAGGAAAGGGCTCATCACACAGCCTTGTGGTACCCCGGTGTTCATTGTGATTGTAGATGAACAGTGGTTATCCAGCCGGACATGTTGGGGGCGGTTGGTCAGGAAGTCCAGTAACCATTTGCAGATGAGGGACCTGATGCCCAGGTCTGTCAGTTTCCTGATGAGTTGTGAGGGGTGGATTGTATTGAATGCTGAACTGAAGTCTATAAACAGCATTCTGGCGTAGGTGTTGTTGTTGTCCAGGTGTGAGAGGACAGAGTGCAGTGCGATGGAGAGTGCATCCTCTGTGCTCCTGTTCTGGCGGTATGCGAATTGGTGGGGGTCCAGGGTGGGGAGGAGAGTCAGAGGTTGGTGGTCTGGCGTCATGTCTGTTTTGGGTGTGGTTGTGGGGTTCCCTCGCTCAAAACGAGCATAAAAGTTGTTGAGCTTGTTGAGGAAGGAGACATCAGAGGATGCGGGGGAGGGTTTGGTGGTCCTGTAGTCTGTAATGGTCTGGAGTCCTATGGTCTATGAGATGGATTCGGGTCAGTACTATTATGTCAGATCACAGGACACTTTAGCTTTTGTTCACACTGAACTTTAAACTTTAAATACTTTGCTACTTACCTATAGAAAGGAATGTGGTTGTCCATCTCCATATCTTTTGTACAGGTCTGTCTTGACAAAGAGATCTTAATCTCAGTGAGACTACCTGTTCTAAAAAGAAAGAGTGACAAAATATATTTTTACCTATAGTTATATTTTTTTTATGTACTATGTAAAAACCAGTGTAAAGTAACGCTTTAGATAGGCTCGTTATTCATTACTTCGTGTGGTGGCTATCGCGGAGCTTCCACAGATTTAGTAACATTAGCAAGTGGTGGAAGCCAGCAGGTGGATGAAGGAAAGGGGAGGCAGGAGGAGCAGAGACCCGAAGCGGCCGCCGGTCCGAGTGTCAAGTGAACTGAACTTCATATAAGAAGTTATGACCTGCAGTCTATCCGGGTCAGATATAAACCAAGTTTAGGTGGAGTTTATTTTCGTTATGCTGACTTTTTCGTACTGCGTACTAGCTAGCATGACGGAGTTTCTATACAGCTGGGTGGGTGCTATGATGTTGCTGATGTTGAACTTTATCTTGTTCATAAGGTTAATTATTAGAGTTTCCAACCATCCCGTAAAAAATGGAATCGTTCGGTATTCAGAGAAAATATCACGCGTTTCGTATTGAGGTGAAAAGAAACGCAGTTTGTCCCGAACTTCAGCTACAATGAAAAAGACACAAAACTGGATTTATTCTGTCTTTGCTGCACAGCTGCCTCTTCTTCTCTCACCCTCTCCTCCTCTCTCTCCCGTTGCTACTTCAAGCATGAAACTGATCAATGATCAGCTGATCGGCTTTTCTCTCTTGTTTGTTTATCGTCCACTTTGCGCCAGAAAGAAGAAACCAGCAGATGTCGCGCTAAACAACAGCAGCACGTTTAAGCTTGATCAGCTGTTGTTAGAATTTATTTAATATTAATTTCTAGTATCAGCTGATGTTGGCTGGAGCAACAGCTGTAAAGCTGCTGGTCATGATATCGGTTTGGATATGTGGTGAGAGGGAAACATGAAGATGAAACCAGGAGATGTCCTTACTGAATCATCAGAGCTGTGATGGAGAAACAGGTTTACCTTTTAGGTGACATGAATGAGTTGAAGGGAAGTTATGAACTGTTTCTGAGAGACAAATAACCCCAGGATCCTTTTCTCAGTAGCTGACAGCTGGTAACTGTGCAGGGGCGGGTCTAGCAAAGTGTTGCCAGGGGACCAGGTATAGGGCATTAACAGGGAAAGGGGGCACAAAGAAATACTTTTCTTTCTTATTCTCATTTAAAATAATAGCTTTTAAAAAATAATCATCTGAGTCTTACAACAAACGATTGATAGATTCATACATATATACCATCAAGACAGTGTACATCACTTGTGACGTATGACCCTGAAGGTAAGTGCGTCATGGACTAAAGTAAAACAGTATGTTGGATGTGCCACGCAATGCTCAATTACACGGGTGGGAGCTAGTGTGTTAGCGCAGTTAGCTCGTTAACGTGTTGGCCGTCTAGCCCCATGCACGGGGCTATCAGGGGTAGCTCGTTAACGGAGATTTGCCGTGTTGTGGCGTTAAGGTCATTTTAACGAGGTTAACCTGAAAGCACTAGTGGGAACACAACGAATATGACTGCACATTTACGCCGACATCATCGCTAGCCCGACGTCCTGGGGCTAGGACGCTAGCGATTTTTCCAGTCGGGCTACCAAAATCTATCTCTGCCCTGCCCGTCCGGCTATTGTAGGAAGGAAAAATATATGGCAATGCTTTTGCATTCTTTCAGAAATGTAGCTGGGTAATTATGTCATTGGCATCGGTGAGCCACTGTCAATATGTGACATATTGAAATCACGTTTGAATTTGCGCTTGTTTTTTTGCTTTCACTTTGCAATCGCGTGAACTGTGTATAGAGAGCGACAGCACTGATCTGAGTGATGATAATTTGTGCACCAATTCCTCTGACATCGTCTTATCAATCGTTAGCTTACTATGCAAACATGACAAGTGAAATCTCCCGCAGCAAGCTTAAACATGTGAGAGGTTGATCGCGCAGAGAATCGCTGAGCTTATGTGAGTGCCTGTGTAAAAGCAGCAGGATTTATATTTCAGTTCTGCTGAGCCAAATAAGACAGGTCAGGGTGAAGAAGTGACAGCCAAAGAAAAGCTTACCACAAAACGAAAAAGTTATGACAAATCAGACTATAAGGCAAAAAGAAAGTGCAGCTTTATGATTTCATGGACAAAATAATTTCTGTGGCTGCGATATGATGAGCTAAATAACCAGGGCTGCACATAAGTGGTCCGCAGGTGCGCATTCGCTGTCAAAATAAAAAAACACGCACAAGGGTTAGGGTTAAATTTAAAAACTGTACTTTTGAGTTAAAATATATATTTATAATTTTAATAAATGACAAATTAAAAAGGCATGAACATTTTTTTTGTATCGAAAAAATATAGAACCGTGACACCAAAGTATCGAACCGAACCGAGTGGAAGAATCCGCGAGTTTCTCTGTGAGTTTCCCATTACGTCGTTGCGCACTTGGTGCTTGTTTGGAAGGTTAGGGTTTTTTTTCGCTGTAAAAAGAAGTTTTCTTCCCACGCACGATGGACGCTAATGTTTTTGTCACTTTTTATGGAATCAAACTCAAAGTAAGGTCAGTACTTCCACGCTTTAAACGCTGCACGCTCATACTCTCTCCCACAATTGATATATGATCCATTGTTGATCTGCACACAGCTGTTGTCACTAACGTCTCACTCGCTTACGTCACTGTAGTGAGACATTCTCGCAAAAAATCACGGTTTTAGTAACGCAGTAACGCAGTGTTCCTACGGGAAAGTAACGGTAATCTAATTACCATTTTTGCAATAGTAATCCCTTACTTTACTCGTTACTCGAAAAAGTAATCAGATTACAGTAACGCGTTACGCGTTACTGCCCATCTCTGGTCCAGACCAAGTTGAAAAACAGTAAAGTATGTTTTCTTTAAAAAAAGGCCATTGTTTTTTTTTTATTCTTGTGAAATATGCATGTCAAAAGCTTTATATGTTTGTATGTGATGTTCTAGCTCTTAATCCAATGTTGACATGATGGTCTAATGTTGTGGTTTTGATTGTAATTAGTGATTGATTTTACTTTTCACATGTTTTACAACAAAATTAAAATGTGTTCTTTTATTCCTTTCCATGGTATCCTGAGTGATGCATCCTCGTCCAGTTTATTAGTTAAGTTTGAAGCAGGCTTTTAGAAGAAGCTCAGCTTTTTTGAGCCACCATACTCACCTTGACAAAGCAAACTTCCCTCAAAATTCTGACAAATTATAAGGACTCAGGTATGAATGGTGTGAATCCACCTGGGATTTATTTAATTTAAAACAATAAAGCACTGAACCTGATAGAGAATAGAACAAAAGGCAAGCAACATACAACAAGAAGAGGAATGCACATGTTCCAATACATTGTTGCAGCCATTTACCATTTTGCTATATAAATAAATACCCAGATAGATACCCAAAAACTCCAACCCATCTTGCCTCAATGATTACCGCCCAGTAGCACTCACCCCCATCATCACTAAGTGCTTAGAGCGACTGGTCCTAGCACACTTCAAATCCTGTCTCCCCCCCACCCTGGACCCCCACCAATTCGCATACCGCCGGAACAGGAGCACAGAGGATGCAGTCTCCATCGCAATGCACTCTGTCCTCTCACACCTGGACAACAACAACACCTACGCCAGAATGCTGTTTATAGACTTCAGTTCAGCATTCAATACAATCCACCCCTCACAACTCATCAGGAAACTGACAGACCTGGGTATCAGTTCCCTCATCTGCAAATGGTTACTGGACTTCCTGACCAACCGCCCCCAACATGTCCGGCTGGATAACCGCTGCTCATCTACCATCACAATGAACACCGGTGTACCACAAGGCTGTGTGATGAGCCCTTTCCTCTACTCCCTCTTCACCCACGACTGCAGACCTGCTGATGGTTCCAACACCATCATTAAGTTTGCAGATGACACCACGGTGATTGGCCTCATCAGTGACAACGATGAGGCCGCCTACAGGGAGGAGGTGGATCGTCTGGCTGAGTGGTGCGACAGAAACAACCTGCTGCTTAACACCGAGAAGACCAAGGAGCTCATCGTGGACTACAGGAGGAATGCTGACCCACATCCACCCATCCACATTAAGGGGACGGCTGTGGAGCGTGTGAGCAGCTTCAAGTTCCTGGGAGTCCACATCTCCGAGGATCTCACCTGGACGACCAACTGCTCCAAGCTGGTCAAGAAGGCTCACCAGCGCCTCTTCTTCTTGAGGACTCTGAGGAAGAACCACCTGTCCTCAGACATCCTGGTGAACTTCTATCGCTGCACCATCGAGAGCATCCTGACCAACTGTATAACAGTCTGGTACGGGAACTGCTCTGCCTCGGACCGGAAGGCGTTGCAGAGGGTCGTGAAAACTGCCCAGCGCATCGCCGGAGCACCACTTCCTGCCATAAAAGACATCTACAGGAAGCGGTGTCTGAAAAGGGCTGGGAAAATCATCAAAGACCCCAGTCACCCATCACATGGACTCTTCACCCTCCTGCCCTCTGGGAGGCGCCACAGGAGCCTCCGGACTAAGATCACCAGGTACCGGAACAGCTTCTTCCCCACAGCTGTCAGACTCCTGAACTCTGCCTCCTGACATCTGACCCACGTTAAACTCATGGACTGAACATACACACACCCACAATGGACAACTGTACCCTCAAACACAATAATAACATGGACTGAATCACCACTCACAACCACTAGCACTTTATATAGCCTCTGTAGAAACTATCTACACCCTCACTTATCTTAACTGCACTACTGTATAGCTCTGTGTAAATAATCATTCTGTACATTCGATAATCTTTAATCCTACAACTGTTTACAACTTGCATAGTTCCCATTTCTGTATAGCTGTATATCCCAGATTCTGTAAAGTTATTTATTTCATATTCTGTATAGTTTTTCATATTTATATCCTGTTCATATCCTGTACATAGCTTGTACTCACTACAGCCTGTACATACTTATAGTTATAGAATATTCACAACATACTTCATACCGTGTACATTATAACATACCATAATAGACCCATTTCTGTAATATACTCACATATCTATATTATTGCTAATATATATTGTAATATATCTATATCACTAAAGCACTTCTGGATGGATGCAAACTGCATTTCGTTGCCCTGTACCTGTGCATGTGCAATGACAATAAAGTTGAATTCTATTCTATTCTATTCTATTCTATTCTATTCTAAAGAAATGAGTTACTCAACAAAAAGTACTGGCTCAGTACTTCTTCTTTTTGCACATTACTGCAAACAGGGGTTTAACTGCATCAGAAATGCGACCTTTTGTGTGAAATTAGGGAACGTGTAGCTCTGTCCAAAACTCAAATTCCATTTCCCAATATTAAAAAATACTGACCTAGCATCTGAGCCATCTGGGAATAAATATAATAAAAACATTCACAGGCTAATGTTAAGAACTAAGAAGCATGCAAGCTCCAATTTTTAATCTAAGTAGTCACAATGACATAAGCATTGTTAGTTAAAAGATGTAGTAGCTTGTGATCAATTATATAAGCACACACCTTAGCACATGCACTTTGCAGGTGATGAGGCATGATGACATAGCAAAAATCCACCTTAGGTAAAATGCACAGCAGACTAATATAGGGTGGGCCATTTATATGGATACATATAAATGTAGAATAAAGGCAGTTTGTGGGATTCGTAGTTTTTGAGAGTCTTCAACTAGTAAAAACTAAAGTTATAAGGAGATGTCTGTATGTTATGTTGCATAGACACCAAAAACAGGCAACTGAATTTAGCATGCTAACTGGCTAATTAGCTGCAAAAGTCTCTCATGTTGCTGGCGAGTTCATCATCAGACATCAAAATGACAAATTTGACTGGCAAATAAACGCTAGCACAAAGATTTCACTTTGACATGTTTCAGTCCCAGTACTCACTTATCCTTTCCCTCTATCACAGCCGTTATCACGTGAAAATTGTGCCAAGTCATGCTGTGCAGTACGTGGGTTTAATTGCCTGAAGGAAATACAGCACCTTACCAGGAACATCCAAAATCACATGGAGCTTGAGAATAAAATAAACAGCTCCATGCAGCTGAACAAACACAACTCCAGAACACTGTATGATTGTCTGTGTATGATTTATCCCCCCCTCTTCCTCTTCATGAGGTACCATCAGAGGGTCAGTCCCATTGTGTATTTACATTGTGAATTCCATACTGACCCTGTCTAAGCCTCTTGAACCTGCTTATCTTGAACCAGCTTATTTCCTTCTGGCTGTGACATGAAAATAACACAACTACGCCTTTTTTTACACGACAACTTCAAAAAGATTGTTTTCACATCAAAAGGGTTTAATATTACATTCATATATGCCTGCAAGAGCTTCATGAGTCCGTAGTAATACGCTTGGCAGCTGAAGCTTTACTGGACCACTGGCCACGGGTTAAAACATTAATGAAACACTGCTGCCTTCTGTGTGCCGATAGCACAGACAAGTGTTGACACTGACTCAGGCTCAGATGCTATTTCCTCGTGTGTGCTTGCTGTAACTTTGCCCAAAATGAATGAATGTTGCCACATTATAAGAAGAAAGCACCTGTCTCTTTGTGAACCAGAGTGATGAGCTAAACCGTACCTATGATTATCAGTATTATCATCTGTTTAAACGTGACCTTTTGTGTGAAATTAGGGAACGTGTAGCTCTGTCCAAAACTCAAATTCCATTTCCCAATATTAAAAAATACTGACCTATTTCATCTGGGAATTAATATAATAAAAACATTCACAGGCTAATGTTAAGAACCATGTCATTTCCTAAAATAGTTTTGGAGTTGGAGAAATACTAAACAAACCTGACCTTTGAACTGTACGATGTGTTCATAGAGAGATGATTACCAGCACAGCAAACTTTGTCATTGTTTGGCTGTTAATGTGAAATGCAAAGTTTGTATCAAACACAGTGAGTCACAAATATTTTTACAGTCAGGAATATCTATTATATCCACAGGAAATACTTACAGGATTGATATCATTCACAACATTAGGATAACAGCCAGCGTTTGAAGTCTGTTTTATGATGTGGCCATTAAGATAAACTCATATAGATGAAGAGTAATCAGTGTAGGTTGTTTGGATAGTTCAGCTTTGAATCATCATCATCACAAGGCTGTGTTGCAACCACTACATGCTGATCATGGATACTTTATTTGTTTGTCATTTCTATTTAATAGAGTTATGAAATGCTGCATTACTAGTAAATTTAGCAATGGTTGATTTCATATTTCGCATAGAGTTCAACAAAACATAGGCTGTAAGAAGACGGTAAAAATAAGAGAAATTGACGAATTAAAACATAAAGCTTGGCTGTAAGTTTGTATCAATTTTCACAGAAAAGAATATTGCTATAGAGATTTCCATCTAGACCAGGGGTGTCCAACATAAGGCCCAGGGGGCCTTAATCAGCCAGGAAAAGACTCCCATACTGGATGTTGCTAGAGTATGTGAAAGAAGCATATGTTTTAGACTTTAAACTGTATTTTCATACATTTTACACCTCGCTGATGGCCAATTAAATCTATTTTAACTTCAATTTCATTTCAATCTGTCCAATTACAGGAAATCACAACAGCAGTTGCCTCAAGGCGCTTTATATTGTACAGTAGATACAGAGAAAAACCCAACAATCATATGACACCGTATGAGCAAGCACCTTGGCGACAGTGGGAAGGAAAAACTCCCTTTTAACAGGAAGAAACCTCCGGCAGAACCAGGCTCAGGGAGGGGCGGGGCCATCTGCTGCGACCGGTTGGGGTGAGAGAAGGAAAACAGGATAAAGACATGCTGTGGAAGAGAGACAGAGGTTAATAACAGATATGATTCAATGCAGAGAGGTCTATTAACACATGTTGAGTAAGAAAGGTGACTGGAAAGTCACAGCTCTTCAAAGGAGAAGATTATTTCACAGTAGCATTTACTCACCTTGTGCTTTCTACCTTCAGCCATCCGGTCAACTTCCCCTTAGATCCTCTGACTATACTCACCTGCATCCAGACGTTGGTCTGTACTCGGCAGCTCACATCGGCTTAACTCACCTGCCTGCCCTCCTGTCACAGTACTCTTAGAATCACCCTCACCTGGAAACCATGCTGCCTCACCTGGACCACTTGGCCCTCCCTTGCCATTTCTCCACCTGCCTGTTATGATTCCTATCCACCAGGACTTCACAGACTGAGCCACTAAATCTTGTCTCCTCTCATTCTAGTGTTCAGAGCCTCCTGTTTGCTTTACCTGATCCAAGACCTTGTACCTACTCCCCTCGTCACCGCTCCCAAGTGCTTTTCTTTTTTTTTCTTTTTTTTTTCAAGTAGCAGATCATTTAATTTTCTTAAATACTTAATTTAATTGACCTATTTTAGGATCACAAGACCTGTCTGAAGATATTATTATCAAAGTGTTAATAAGCATATATACGTATATATAAGGAGTATGAGCAATATATTGATATGGTAATAATATAATTTATTTGTATCAAACTTTAAACAATAGTTCACCCTCATTACTATTAAATTATTAAGTTGAGTGTGTGTGCTGAGCTCACTGTTTATACAGGAGGTATTCTTTATCAGTTTGAGTCATGAATATTTGGCAGTGGTACACTTTCCTAGATTTATAGCATTATCTTCTTTCTTTTTTTTTTTTCTTTTTTTTTTTGCCTGTCCCGTTTGACTCTTTTGCCAGTTATAATTGCAGACAGCAAGAACTTCAACAAAAAGGATATACTTACATTTTTTGCCAAAAAAGGCTGATGCTGATGGACTACAGCAGCAGAGAAGACCAACACTGGACAACAGAAGTTTAGAAAAATGTTGTCTGATAAGTCACGATTTTGCTGCAGCATTCAGAATTTCACATAAACAACCTGAAATAATGGATCCCTCATGCCTTGTATTGGCAGTCCAGGCTGCTGGTGGTGGTGTAATGGTGTAGAGTAGAGCTTTCAAACAAAAGGACTGGGAAAGACTCCAATCCGGTGCACCGGATTGCTTTGGACCAAGTGAAAGAGAGCATATGTTTTGGACTTTTGAACTGTATTTTCAGAGGTTTTGTAGCTTTTCCTGCTTTTCCTGCTTTCCACCTTCCCCATGAACATTCATACTATGATAAAGTCATTAACTAATAAATAAACAATTACATGACAGAAAGCTCCTGTTTTGACCATCTAATGTAGAAATTTTAGTTTTTCACAGTGAAAAAAGCAAACAACTGAAGCTTATGAGTAAGTTCAAAGGAAGATCTGTATTCACTTTTCTGCCTGCTTTCCTGGGTGTTAGGCTGCTTTCTGTTCTTTACATAACTACCACTTTCCCACGCTATCAGTTTCAATACTGACATCATTATTCCAGTCCAATCATCTTCTCGTCCACCTTTGAGCCAATCAGCCTTTGCTTTGCATGATTTAAATCTGTGTGCTCCATCATTCTCCCTTTCAGACTCTCATTCGCGCAGCCCACCTCCTCCTCATCTCCACCTCACGCACCTCAGTCAGGGCTCCATCCATCGGTCTCCAGCTTTACCGCCACCAGCATCTAGACTCGGGGGAGTCCTATCATGGCTGGGATTCTGTTCTGCCCTGAGGGGTCACTGGAGTCTAATGGGAAAATGTGTTAATTTCTATATCTTGATAAATCATGTTTAATTCTTCCAAGTCATCAGTTCTTCTCAATTCTTCCAGATGAAGTTACTGAACTTAAAATATCTTTACGATGAAATGCCTAGCATAGGTACTTTCTCTGGTCCAGCCCACTTGAGATCAACGTAGGCTGCATGAGTGATGTCACATCCCTGGTGTAGAGAAGATTGTTCTGTTTCAAGAAATGACTGTTGTTTAGGTGTTTTTTTTAATTTATAATTTTAAATAAAACTGAATTAAACTGAACACTTCATGTATATAATATGCCAGTTAAACATTATCGATCTTAATGACAGACATTGAGTGACAAACATGGAGTGGATGGCACTGTGCTCCGTGTGAACACACTGAGGAACAGAATGTACCCAGAACTGAACTGAACCAACATATTGACTGAGGTTGATTCGCACAGACATATGAAACTGCAGAAATCGAGCTCAGTTGTTTGCACACGTAGCAAACGTTCATTTTCTTAGAAAGGGTGTGATGTACTCTCACTGTCCTGGCTGTTAGTAAAGCAGATTTATTTTCCATCACAGCAGGTGAAGAGCACAGAGCTAATGAAACACATGAGTGAAGGCCGTCGGCTGGACTGGTTCCCAGGCCGCTGAGTCTGTAGCAGTATTTTACCTCATTGTGTGTTTAGGTTAAGTACACACTTTATTCAGTTTTCATAGTTTGATTTTCAGAAATGTCTAACTGTGCTTGTAAGCAATTTCTATCTCTTTCGTTTCTCAGGAATAAAGACTTTCATTTCTTTTCAGACATGCGGGGCTAGCATAACCTCCCAGGCAAATTTAACACACCTAGGTTTTGCTCCACCACGCCTACACGGTCCCCAAGAGGTCACGATCAATACCCCCCCTTTTTGCATGCGTAGTGTACTGCATGTCTGTGGTTGGAGGTGGTTATTTCTCACACCTAAATGTAGTTTATGTCACAGGGTTGCCATCTTTGCCACTGTAGGCGTGTCATGCAGCACCTTACAGTCAGACACATAAAATCATCCATCTCTGATCTCAGAGACCGAGCCCTGCTCTCCTGAGCACATCCTTTAAGTGATTAAAAAGAGATAGTGTTTGTGTGTGTGTGGTTTTCCATGTTGTTGTGGCTATGGAAAATGTGTGTATCCTGTGTGTGTTGTGCTGATGCTGCTTTCAGATGAGTCATCAGCATATGGTGAGGACCCCGAGCTTAATTACGTCCTCTAGTTTTAATTCATTTAAGGTCATTTAGTAAAGTCGATCAGTGGTGATGACACTGACATTTCCCTGATGCACTCAATCAATGAGAGCGGGGCCTTTTTCTGACTCTGCTCAGCTGTTCTAAAATTGAATTGTATTTCATAAAAGTCTGTTAACCACATCTAGACAGATGCTTGTTCAGAGTGGGTACTGGCATCCACTCTGAGGCCACCGAGAGCATCCTTGGTCTCACACACACACACACACACACACACACACACACACACACACACACACATATGTATATATTAGGGGTGCAACGATACACAAAATTCACGGTTCGGTTCGATACTTTGGTGTCACGGTTCGATATTTTTTCGATACAAAAAAATGTTCATGCCTTTTTAATTTGTCATTTATTAAAATTATAAATATATATTTTAACTCAAAAGTACAGTTTTTAAATTTAACCCTAACCCTTGTGCGCGTTTTTTATTTTGACAGCGAATGCGCACCTGCGGACCACTTATGTGCAGCCCTGGTTATTTAGCTCGTCATATTGCAGCCACAGAAATTATTTTGTCCATGAAACCATAAAGCTGCACTTTCTTTTTGCCTTATAGTCTGATTTGTCATAACTTTTCCGTTTTGTGGTAAGCTTTTCTTTGGCTGTCACTTCTTCACCCTGACCTGTCTTATTTGGCTCAGCAGAACTGAAATATAAATCCTGCTGCTTTTACACACGCACTCACATAAGCTCAGCGATTCTCTGCGCGATCAACCTCTCACATGTTTAAGCTTGCTGCGGGAGATTTCACTTGTCATGTTTGCATAGTAAGCTAACGATTAATAAGACGATGTCAGAGGAATTGGTGCACAAATTATCATCACTCACAGATCAGTGCTGTCGCTCTCTATACACAGTTCGCAAGATTGCAAAGTGAAAGCAAAAAAATCAAATCAAATCAAATCACTTTTATTGTCACATCACATGTGCAGGTACATTGGTACAGCACATGTGAGTGAAATTCTTGTGTGCAAGCTTCACAAGCAACAGAGTTGTGCAAAATACAATAATGTAAACAAGCAAAATACAAGAATGGCTACATCTGAAACTAATAAATATATGTACAATATATAATAGTATATGCATTTCTGGATGTGTATACTAAATATTTTTCTACGTGTGTGTGTGTGTGTACACATATTTTACAAATTAAATAGAGTAAACAATAAATAAAATATATAAAATAAAATATACAGAGTGAGACATGTGCAAAACAGTGGCGTTACTGTACAGTATGGAGTGCATAATGTTAAAGTTCCAGTAGTGAAGCTGAGGTGTCTATGAAGTGTTCAGCAGTCTGATGGCCTGATGGAAAAAGCTGTCTCTCAGTCTGCTGGTACGGGACCGGATGCTGCAGAACCTCCTTCCTGATGGAAGTAGTCTGAACAGTTTATGGCTGGGGTGACTGGAGTCCTTGATGATCCTCCCCGCTTTCCTCAGGCACCGCTTCCTGTAGATGTCTTGGAGGGAGGGAAGCTCACCTCCAATTATCCGTTCAGAGCACCGCACTACTCGCTGGAGAGCTTTGCAGTTGTAGGCGGTGCTGTTGCCATACCAGGTGGTGATGCATCCAGTGAGGATGCTCTCAATGGCACAGTGATAGAAGGTCCTGAGGATGCGGGGGCTCATGCCGAATCTTTTCAGTCTCCTGAGAAAGAAGAGGCGCTGCTGCGCCTTCTTCACTGTTTTGTTTGTGTGTACTGACCACGTAAGATCCTCAGCCAGATGTACACCAAGGAACCGGAAGCTGCTCACTCTCTCCACAGCAGCGCCGTTGATGGTGATGGGGGTGTGTACTTCTCTGCACCTCCGGAAGTCCACTATCAACTCCTTTGTCTTTGCGACGTTGAGGGTGAGATGGTTGTCTTGACACCAGTGGGTCAGGGCGCTGACCTCCTCCAAGGAGTTAAGCTCTCCTTGCGACATGGCAAATTGAACCTCCCCCACCCTCATTCAGATCTGGCGTTTGGAACTATTTTGGTTTTCATGTGAAGTATGACCCTGAAGGTAAACGTGTCATGGACAAAAGTAAAACAGTATGTCGGATGTGCCACGCAGTGCTCAATTACATTGGTGGGAACTAGTGCGTTAGCGCAGTTAGCTCGATAACGTGTGGAAGCCGTCCAGCCCCACGCACGGGGCGATCCGCGGTAGCTCGTTAACGGAGATTTGCCGTGTTGTGGCGTTAACGTCATTTCAGATTAACGCTGACAGCACTAGTGGGAACAAAATGAATATGACTGCACATTTACGCCGACATCATCCTAATGCAAAGACAAGTGGAAGCAGACAAAAACAACAAGCACACATGCTACAAACTTTACCCGAGTCATTTAGACAGCTGTTAGCACATGATTCTCCTTATGGGGACCTGATATGTTTCATGTGCTGCTGAGAATATAGCCCAGAAGAAGCGTATAGTATAGCTTTTATTTTGGAAAGAGACATTCCTCTGTAATAAACTCTCTTTTCCAAAGATGAGTGATTTCTCGATCAGATAGATTTATTTATTTTTTATTACTTTGTTGTTTCAGCAACATTAAATTTAAAAACTGCACTTTTGAGTTAAAATATATATTTATAATTTTAATAAATGACAAATTAAAAAGGCATGAACATTTTTTTTTGTATCGAAAAAATATCAAACCGTGACACCAAAGTATCAAACCGAACCAAACCGTGAATTTAGCGCTTTACACTACATTCAGTCATTCACCCATT
The DNA here is from genome assembly GCF_057382185.1 of Mchenga conophoros. Lineage (NCBI taxonomy): Eukaryota > Metazoa > Chordata > Actinopteri > Cichliformes > Cichlidae > Mchenga > Mchenga conophoros. The sequence goes on from NC_140542.1 coordinate 5,954,591, forward strand.
CACACGGACATTCACACACTGGCGATAGCAAGCTACATTGTAGCCACAGCTACAGACAGAGGCGAGGCTGCCGGACACAGGCGCCATATCTATATCTATATATATCTATATCTATATATATCTATATAGATATAGATATATGCTTATTGTTGCCATTTTCTCATTGAGTTATTTACTTGTGGTACTCAATATTAATTTAAGTGACCTCTGAATTAAATCTCTGCTTTTACTAATTACCAGCTGTAATAGAACAGATGTTTGTACTGCATGTCTGTCTAGCTATGGAAAGATTTTTATCAAGACATTAACATCAAAGCTATGTAAGCTGCAGTCATGAAACTTGACACTGAAATGAGAACTCTTTATAAGGTCAGTGTGTTCCGAGAACTCACACAACTGCAACACGTCTCCACACGTCTTTGAGCTCCTGTTAAAGTTTCTCACTTACACTTGGACAGTCTCTTTTTAGGGTAGTTTCATTTTAATGAAGTAAGATAGTATATCAACCAAATGTCAAGCATTAACACATTAAATACGTTATGAACTGATTTGCATGTTGTTGAGTGAAAGAAATATTTGATCCCAAAGCAAAACATGACTTGGAAAAACCCTTGTTGGTAAGCATTTCTTGTAGTTGGTCACAAGGTTTGCACAGATCTCAGGACAGAATTTGCATTGTTTAGGCTTGGGCCAATTGTTTAAGAATAGTGAAGCAGTAGCACTTTTGCATGAGATGCCCATCCCTAGTATGAAGCAAATGTTATGTATATCTGGACATACAGAGACAGAAACTATAACTTAAATGGTTATATAATTCTCATTTTTATATGGAAATTCTGAAAGGTATTTCACATATAATGTTACACCTACAAATAAACCATGTTATGAGTCTCCAGTTACCCTATACCAGGGTTTCCTGGCTCAACAGGCTTCTGGTTGGTGGCTAGACTTCTGATTCTCATAGTGAAAGCAATAAGTCCATGTGATCTTATTTGACAGAGCTTAATGCATTTTCCTGTGTATATATATATATTTTCAACAAATTAAACCATAAAGAAATTTGAAACTAATTTTTCCAAAGCAAAGGATCCATTAGTACTTGGTGGAGAGTCCTTTTTTGGCTTATAGTTGGTCTCCAGGTTTGCGCACATCTCAAAAAGGAATTTTGAGAAAGGCCAAATCTCTAAATCCTTTAGGTTTCCTAGCTCTCGTCTTCAGACTGGCTAGGCCACATCATTGCCGTAATGTGCTCCTTAAATAACCACTCCTTTATTGCCTAAGCAGTATGTTTTGGGTCATTGTTATGCTGAAAGACCCATCTACGACTCATCTACAGTGTTCTGGCTGAGGGAAGGAAGTTCTCGTCCAAGATTTTATTGCATATAGGCCTGTCCATTGGCCCCTCAATGCAGTGGATGCCAAAGCGCTTAATTTTAGTTTGATCTGACTACAGCACTTTTCTGAATGAATTATATGTTCACTGGCAAAATTAAGATGGGCCTGTATCTTGTATTTTCCCAGTTTAGTTGGTCCGCTGTTTACCGGCAACCTGCTAATAAAGCGGTTATTTTGAGTTCTACTTTGCCTCACTGAAACCTGCATTTTGGGTCCTTCTCTCCTTGCCTGCTGGTACGCGAACATGACAGAATGATGCGACCATTTCCTGGACCCAGCGGTTTCATCCCGGGAGCATGACCTCTCCCGCATTCACCGCCTGATCGAGTGGGTTTCCCACACTAAGGACAATAAGACTATGGCAGTTGGGATTAATGCAATCGAAGCGATCCTGGAGGGGAATCCTCATTTGCGCACACTAAAGGGATTTATGGGCTTCATGGACCAGCTGCATGAAGCCCAGGAGGTGCTACAGGCTCGGGAGCTTGCAGCCTTTGCCCGCGCCCAGTATTCTTCGCCGAAGCCATCGCATCGGCAGCGGCCGCAACATAAGGAGCTCTCCGCGGAGTCGCCCGCCGCACAGCAGCAATTGCCACGGGGGAGAGGGGTTTCCGCACCGCGGCCACAGAGCTCCACTACTTGCCGCTCAGGGCTTAATTCACTTGCCTCCTGCTTGGCGGCGATGTGGTCGCAGGACGAGGACGTCTTTTCTCCATCGTCACCAGTTTCTCCTGTCGCCTCAGCCCCTGCCGCCAGGAGGAAGCAGCGCCACCGCCGTCATTCCTCACTACAACCGGAGCCCAATCACTCGTCAGAACAGCAGGCAATGGTGAGTGATGTTGACTGTACCCCTATTGCTTCACCTGTGAATAGTAATGGGAACTGTTTTCTTCTCACGGCTAAGAGTAGTGAGGTGAAGGCGGTTTGTTCCATGGACATTCATCCCGGCCCTGTAGAAAGAAAAGACTCCCTGACTAATTATGTTGATGCTTTTTCCGCTGAAGTATCAGAATGTATGGGCAAAACTCTGATTGTGCACCCTCTGTTGGAGCCAACTAAGAATTTTTCTGTCGATACAGAGTTAACCCCGGACAGTTTGAATTCAGTTTTGACATGTACTGCTGAATCTATGAATGACGCTGTGGGTTCGCTATCCAAGAATGGGGAGGGAGACTTAACGGGCTGTTTCTGCCCTGTTCTCTTAGAGCAGAGAAGCCTAAGCAGAACTGTTTCTTCTGAACTCGTTCAGCTAGTTAAAACCGAGCCCTAGAGGCTCAGGGGAGCCTATACCACCCCCTGCATCACGCTCACTACAAACACCTCTTCAACTGTTAGCTCATTCAGCAGCCCAGCTAGCTGTTCAGCTGCCCTCAGCTCAGTCAGCTGCCCAGTTAGCTCCTCCATTACCTATAGCTCAATCATCTGCTCCTTCACTAGTTTCGTTCTCACCACAACTGTCACTTCAGCCTTTTTCAACCCAGTCTCCTGCTGAGCAGCCATCTTTTCTCACTCGTGTTAAGCAGAAAAACATTCCCAACAGGACTGTTTTCGTTCCTCAAAAGCTGGCCCGTTTAGAGACATTTACTACCTCCAGGGCCTCCCCAGAGTCCGAGTTTCAACCCGCAGTCGACTCTGGACCCCTGGAGGCTAAGGAGTCAGCCGAGGACTGCACCCAACTGTTGCCTCCTGAGCCAAACCTATGTGTTGCTCAGCCCCAGTCAGCATCAACGCTGCCAGAGGCCCGTGCGCCTGCTGGTCCTGTTCTGTCCCTGCCAGAGGTCCCCGCACCTGCTGGTTCTGTTCTGTCCCTGCCAGAGGTCTCCGCACCTGCTGGTTCCGTTCTGTCCCTGCCAGAGGTCCCCGCACCTGCTGGTTCTGTTCTGTCCCTGCCAGAGGTCTCCGCACCTGCTGGTTCCGTTCTGTCCCTGCCAGAGGTCCCCGCACCTGCTGGTCCTGCTCTGTCCCTGCCAGAGGTCCCCGCACCTGCTGGTCCTGCTCTTTCTCTGCCAGAGGTCCCCGCACCTGCTGGTTCTGTTCTGTCTATGCCAGGGGTCTCCGCACCTGCTGGTTCTGTCCTGTGAGTGCCAGGGGCTTCGGTGCCCACTGGTTCTGAGACTGTTTTCGCTGGGGGGCCAGAGGAGCCCGTCCAGCTTCCTGCCTCGTCAGCTGGAGGGCCCGAGGAGCCCGTACAGCCCCAAGACTCGTCAGCTGGAGGTTCAGGAGAACCTAGCCAGCTTCCTGCCTCGTCAGCTGGAGGGCCCGAGGAGCCCGTCCAGCCCCAAGACTCGTCAGCTGGAGGTTCAGGAGAACCTAGCCAGTTTCCTGCCTCGTCAGCTGGAGGGCCCGAGGAGCCCGTCCAGCCGCCAGCTGCAGCCTCATCATCCTCGCCAGCTGCAGCTTCATCCATGCCACCTGCAGCAGCCTCCTCATCTGCTTCAGCGCCGCCTGCAGCAGCAGCAGCAGCTTCATCCACGCCGCCGGCAGCAGCAGCGGCTTCTTCCACGCCGCCGCCTGCAGCGCCACCGTCTCCGGCTTCCACGCCGCCGCCTGCAGCGCCACCGTCTCCGGCTTCCACGCCACCGCCTGCAGCGCCACCGTCTCCGGCTTCCATGCCACCGCCTGCAGCGCCTCCGGCTCCGGCTTCCTCGCCGTCGCCTGCTGCAGCCTCGTCATCCTCGCCAGCTGCAGCCTCCCAGTCTTCATCCTCACCAGCTGCAGCCTCCGAGTCTTCATCCTCGCCTGGTCCAGCTCCGGCTTCATCCTTGCCTGGTCCAACTCCGGCTTCACCCTCGCCTGGTCCAGCTCCAGCATCGAAGTCGCCTGGTCCAGCTCCAGCATCGGCGTCGCCTTGTCCAGCTCCAGCATCGGCGTCACCTGGTCCAGCTTCAGCATCATTGGCGTCGCCTGGTCCGGCCTCCTCATCAGCTTCAGCATCATCGGCGTCGCCTGGTCCGGCCTCCTCATCAGTTTCGGCGTCGCCTGGTCCGGCCTCCTCATCCGCTTCGGCTTTGCCTGGTCCGGCCTCCGCTTCAGCTTCGCCCGCTTCGCCTGGTCTGGCCTCCGCTTCAGCTTCGCCTGGTCCGGCCTCCGCATCCGCTTCTGCCTCGTCTGGTCCGGCCTCCACCTCGCCTGGTGCTGCGGGGGCCACGCAGCCTTCAGGTCTACAACTGCCGGCTCAACATCGTCGGCCATCTGCCAGGCCGCTTGTTGGGCATCTTCGCCACTGTGGACGACCTCCTGAACGCCGCCACTGCCTTCCGCGTGGCCGGCCTCTGGACTTGCATTGCCGCTGCCGCCGTGCGCATGGTTGGCCCCAGAACTGTTTCCACGCCGCCATTGCCGTCCGCGCGGTCGGCCCCCGGAACTGAACTGTTTTGGCCTCCTGCACTGTCGGCCTCCGGGTCAGCCCCCTGAACTGTTGGTTGGATTTGTTTTTCTTGACCACCTGGGTTTTTGGTTTGTTTTTGGACTCTGTTTACCGGCAACCTGCTAATAAAGCGGTTATTTTGAGTTCTACTTCGCCTCACTGAAACCTGCATTTTGGGTCCTTTTCTCCTTGCCTGCCGGTACGCGAACATGACACAAATATTCATTTTACTCAATGACATGGAAGTTAGATTATAACTTTTATATGTTTATGTTTTTTCTGGTCTTTTGGTTGATATTCCTTCATAAAACTGTCAAAAAAAGAGACTGTTCATTTCTTTGTAAGTGAGCAAACCCAGTGGGAGATCAAAAACGTGTGGAGACATGTTACAGTTTAAAATGAGTTTTCTGAACACACTGACCGTAATATATGAGTAATTAGAATGACTCATCAGTCAGACACACCCAGGGGCATGTCCAGAAAGGTGGCATCGGCTCCCCCTGAAATAGGATCAGTGTATCATTATAGGGCTGCATATAAACCTGAAAATCATGGCATATGTTTTGTACACTATTTTTAATTTGATTTCATGCTGTGCAGTGTATGTAAATGAATACTGTAGCTTCCATATACTGCATATTTGTGTAGCATAGTATAAGGTGTCCTTGGTTATGATAGGAGATAGTATTATTACTGTTTCTTTAGTTTAAATGTTAGCAGTTTTATTACAAGGAGCTTTCATACACAGGATGAGGAGTCTCCGGACTTCTAGACCTGGATTTGGCCTCTGCAAGGATTATACTACAGACACAAATGTCCAGAATTAGTTTCTGGGTTCACCCTTATGGCATGTTGGGGGGGTCAAATATCTGGAAGAATCTTAATGTAAACAGAGCCAAATGGAAGCTCCCAAATGAAATGCTTCTCACATTCGTTGTGGAGGTATTGGTAAATGTTTGCAAATAACTTTTAGCCATAGACCCAGGTGGGCTAAGACTTAGTATTGTGTTCCCCCAGGAGAATCTGAAGGATGTGGCTAGAAAGAAAACTACTGTGACAACTTTGCCACATGACTCAGATGAGCTGTTGTGGGGATTTTATGCCTCCACATTGGCAACAGCTATAGCCAGGAGGCATTATGTTCTCAGTTGTCTGTCCTTTTGTTCAGTTGTTAACAAAATATCTCAGGAACATCCTGAGGGAATTTCCTCAAATTTGTCACAAACTTTCACATGAACCGAATGATTTAATGAACTGATTATCTTTTGGTTCTCAATTGGCAATGTGAACTCACAAAATAGATTGTGAAGACGATGATCATGCATTTTGAAGTATCATGCATTTTGAATTATATAATTGCATAGTAATTCAATCATAAAACATTCCAATAGTTTATGCAGCTTCTTTAAAAAAAACAAAAAAACAAACCCTTTTCCTTATACTGGAAATACACTACTCCTGCCAAGAGTGTGACAGTATTGCGCATGGAACAAAAACACTAGTGGTGTGGTGTGTGGAGTGGTGAGATTAGATGCTAATGCAAAAGAAATGTTTAAAGCTGTCAAAAAGTTATGATGGCCCAGTACAAATTCTATCAAATACAGCTAGCATGTCACAAATCTGGAGTGGTTTGGGGTTTATTGTTGCAAATAAGGAACAGTAGTTTTGCATGAGGTGCCCATCCCTGGTATGAAGCAAGTATTATGTAAATCTGGACACACATAGATGTAAATTGTAACTTAATTGGTTATAATTCTAGTTTTTATACTGAAATTGTAAAGCTGTTACACATTTGTAGTTTTACACCTACAAAGCACTGAGAAAATTAGCTTCTAGCTTGACATAGCTAATCACCTACTAGATGACTCATTTAGCAGCTACTTCTACAAAATATTTGGACACAAAACAGAAGCCAAGTAGCATAATTCACATGTAACACATTTGCGATCGGGTCTAGTACACTTGTAAGAGTTTGCTTACACACCCAACATACCAGATAAATCACTTTGTGGTTTATAAGCTGCATTAGGAGAATTTGATGATCAGAACTGGAATTCTTATTAGATCATGGTGGGAGCTTTTAATTATGGCCAGGTACTTTCTCAGGTCAAAAAATCTGGGTAATGTGACTTCAGTTCTCAGCAGTTTAGTGGTGCTGTGCTGAGCCTCTTTCCCACACAGATAGTAGGTTATTAACGGTGAGTGTATTCCAGGAATTTACAGAACGGTACAGCTAATCCTCATAAAATTAAGATAGTGGGTGGTATGGGAGGGGGGCAGGAAGCGAAGAGGGTTTTGGAAAGGGGGGACTATTAGTTCCAAAGGTAAAGAGTTAAGAGGAGGAAGAGAGAAGAATATAGTTAAGAAGAAACGTCTTGGTGGAGAATGGTGAATCAGAAAAGAGGAAAAAAGAAGAGAAGAGAACAGCAACAGGAATCACAAGAAGCAGGTCTGTTTTGATTATTTACATTGGAGTGGCACACCTTGATCCAGTTTTATTTGCTCCCTTTTTCAATTACACTTCCATCTAAATACATTTAAAGCTTTACATTCTTCAGAAACAACAAATAGCAACATCAAGCTACGGCTTACTGACTGGTTACACAGTTCTAAACATTATAAATTAAGTTATTCATAAAAAGCTCCATTAACAATGGATTTGGGTGTGTAGAGTGAGTCATATTTGCTGTATATCCTGTGTTTACTTAACATATCTAATGTGGAAGATAAATGTGCTATTCAGTTTATTACTCATGCATCCTATCCTTTCCCTTTGCCACTGCAGCAAGCTGGACTTCTGGGAAATGGGAGCATTTGAAAGACATTCTTACTATTTTTGTGGATGCTAATCTATGAATGCACACGGTTCATTATTTATGTATGAAGAGAACAAAAATGTTTTAACAGGTATATGAGGCAAAGGAGCAGCACAATGAGGTGAAGGGAGGTTTCTACAGATTGTCAATCAGAGGTCAAAGCTCACACGTGTGGCATAACCAGATTTACAACTTCCATGTGGTGGAATCTGCATTGTCTTGTAAAGATGCCGTGCTCACACATAAAATCTCAGTTGGACAACACAATTTTTCATAGAGGCATTTTTAATGGCATTGATGAAAAACTGAAGCATGGGCCACCAGGTCCTTGCATAATTAAAGCCTGTTAATGAGTTCTTAATGATTGTTAAAATAATGGTGTAAAAATACTATGGTAAGTACAATACAGTTATTTGCTTTGAGCATAGAAATGTCAGAAAATAACTTTATGTCTTTTGCAAAGTGAAATAATTTTTATTTTAAGAATAATCTTTGTTTCAGTGAAAGTCAAAATGACACTTAAGTTACAGGAAGTTTTAGCATCAAGTAGAAAATAGAAAGAAAAGCAGCAACAAGAGTATTCATACAGAAACATATGGCACTGGTCAGCACTTTTGCCTCACAGCAATAAGATTCCTGGTTTAAATATTAGCTGGGGGCTTTTCTGTGTGGAGACTGCTGTGCCTCTGTGGGTTTCCTTTGTCCACAATTCAGCCGCATGCATGTTAGGATAATTAGAGATTCTAAACTGGACACAGTGTGTGATAGATGGTAAAGTGCTTGTACTCTAAAAGCCTTTGAGTGCTATATTAAATTAGGATTATTGATTTGTTGATGTGTATAGCCATTTTAATGCTCCAGCTGGAGATGAGTTTAATTATAAACTGTTGAGTAGTTTTTTTTTTTTTTTAAAGTAGTTTTATATTCATTGGCACAGGAAAATATGCAGTATTAGTGGATTTTTTTTAAAACTCTGCAAAACCTTTTAAAATGAATTGCACATCATTAGAAGTGTACAAGCATCAGTACATTCAGTCACTCCAAACCATTATGAAGTATTGTTGGTCACTGTACTACTCAAGCTCAACAGTGTTGTGGCAGATATATGAAATTTATGCATTTTTATTACTGTATTTGCAAAATGCAGGAGAAAAACTCTTTGGAGAAAGAAAAAAATGGAAAGATTATAACATTCCTCATTTTGACTCTTGGGACATTACAAGCAGGTGTTACATGTCAGCAGCAGATGCTAGGTATCCAGGAAATTGAAGATTTATTTCTATAGGCCCAATACCATCTAATTGTTATGACAGAAATATGGTTCTGGTCACTACCTTCTGTGATATTATTCTGTTATTATATGTTACCTTATAGATGTAATCAAAATAGTTGAATTATGATATTGTTGTAGATCATATTATACCCTTTAAAATAGAGTGTGTGATCTGTATGTAGTTTAGTTCTCATTATACTTTTGAGTTAACAGAACATATTCACATATTAGTTCATTAGATAAAGGTGCATCCTTGATCTGCTGGGAATGTGTTACACTGTTTTCTTGACATGCTTAATTGTTGAATCATGAAGAGAAGGTTGTAAGCAGGAGACTCTGTGTCTAAAGACAGGGGAGATAGACAGACCACATTCCACACCCCCACCTTACAGAAAGCAGAGAAACAACTGCCGAGGTCATAACTTAGGCGCTGTAACAGAGAAAAAATGTGATGTTTTGGCTTTTACGACTAGCTGGGGGCCACTAGAGATTATAAAAAGCTGAGCAACCCGTCACCATTTTGAGACATGTGCCTGACCCTCTGGTAGCATCTCTCCCGTCCGGACGTTGTAATGCTCTGACTGTTGAATTGTATGGAAATAAATGATTGTTGATTGAGCATTTATACACCGAGTATTGTCCCTCCTACAGCCCAAAGATTCAAAGAACTGCGTGTTTTCAACACTTCTCAGACACAAACTAGAACCCCCCCACCCCCACCCCAGCATGTTATATAAAATCTGGAGCGACATAAGGGATTTTTCCCATATCCACATTTACAAACATTTTATAATATACTGCATTTCTATTATTACCACTTGTTCGTTTGCTTTGGATTTCTTTAAAGAACTATGATTTTAAAAGTTAAAAAATGATAAAAACATGGTTTTTATTTCACATTTTTATTGTTCATCATAATGAAACAGCATCACCGATACAAAAAAAAGGAAAAAAAAATCCCCTTTGTTTAGGTAAAATTACAAATCTGAATGTTCAATCTGATCCATAGGAACACTGTGAACAGCAGAAACATTAAGCCAGTGCTTCTACACGGCTGAGGCTCCATAGAAAAATAAGGCAGGTGGTTTTTCTACACCTTCTTTCGAAACACATTCTGGGGACTTGTCTGTTTTACAAATCCATGAGAAGACTTGTCATTTAGACCAGCACGGCATTGTACAGCTTGGCTCGATCACACAAAAAAGGAAAAGAGATATGATACGAGTCTATCCGAAAGTGAGAAGAAAAGTTCAGCCAGACTGAATACCTGAGATACTAAAGTAGGTTGAAAGAGCTTTCTGATAAAAAACTGCTGTCTCTTCTTTTTATTGGATGAGCTGCTTGAAAAGACAAAACTCATCCTGAGGAACTGAGAAAAACTCTTACATTAGTAACAGACCCAGAGGAGAGAGTGAGGCAGATTTTCAAACACCTATTATTGAATATTGATAGTGAGTACTGCACGGGTCAAGTGACCCTTTAGTCGAGAAGCTTGGTGACTTTATCAGGCTGTAAAAATATTCAAGTAATGCCTTGCAAATAAAACCTGACCAAAAACTGGGCTTTTTAAAGATGTCTATGACACCAATGCGTCACAAGCCACTGACATACATCCAGCAATGGTGTATGATTGTCCTGGTAAAGCTTTGAGCTGGTGAACGTGGAAGATTCTTATGCATAAAGATATACGCTTACAGTACATGTTAGTTTAAGTGATGGCTACACTGCATTGCACAGTGCAATAGCAAAAGAACCACTTGGTCTTGTAACAGATGACTAACGTGTCTTGTAAGAAACTTCCTGTAGTGTGGTCATAAAATACTTGTCTCGTCCTAATTTTGTTGAGTGTTAAATTACATGTTTAATATCAACACGGCTTAATCGTGGCTTTAAAATTCAACCCAGTGACGGTCAGCTAGTGACATAAACCCAGTTGCCTTATTTCTGAGACTCCTGGGAAAACCGTGTTGGGAAGTAGGCTGTTGAGTTAATGCATTGTGACGACAGGTTAATGTTAAAATATGAAAACAGATATATAGCGAACAACTTTTCTACAAATATACAAGCTTCAAATATAGGACCAAAAAAACCCAGAACAAACTACTGTCTGACAGCAAGAGAAAAAAAAGGTCTAATACATACTTAGAAACTAAAACAAACACGGATTGCAGAAGAAGTCAAGTAGAATTCATCCATCAACCCGCTCACAAGCAATGAGTGTCAGTGTACCATAAAATAAAGATTATTTACAGAGCATATACAATTGTTCAAAAAGACCATGTTTGTAGGCCAAAAACATGCACATTATATACTATTTCATTTGAAATATCTATTTGTTTTTATGTACGTAGATCCACAAAGGATCTATAAATGCTGTCCACTTTGGCTGCGTGTGACTCGCAATGGCACGGGAGAAGCGGTGAAACGGAACAAGTCTGAGGTTGTGATGCCGCCATTCACTGTTACATTTAAGGCACCTGTTTCAAAAGCCAATTACAATACCAAGAATTCAGAAGGCACAATAAAATAATGAATACGATTACTGGTTGTATATTATTCTTTTAAATTAAAAAAAACATCAAGAATTATATATATATAAAAAAATATATTGCTAGGGGATATCCAAATGTTTAGCTTTAGATGTTGAGGTAAAACATCTGGAGTTGCAACTTGGGATCTTGGTAGACACCCTTCACAACATACTTAAAAATGGCTGACACCTTTAGCATGGTCATCTAGGTATTGAAGCATTCTTTGTTAGTTATTATTTACCGCACCCTTACTTCTAAAAATTACTGCTCTTTGATATTTTGTGTGTGAAGGGAACATTTTCACTTAATTGTCAAGACTTACACGTGAAGATTGATAACAATCTCGTTTATATGCCAAGTAAAAACAAAGGAACCTGGAGACTTGTTAGCCCTCGCTAGCATATTGACTGACTAGCTAGCATGGTTTGGCGTAAAGTTAAAATTTGCCTACCACAGCCTCTAAAGCTTAATAACTGAAATATTATATTTCCTTAAATTAATTTCTATATATCCGTAAATGTTTAAGCATTGCATCACACTTTAATGGAGCGTTTCAATCCCTACAGGCCTGACAGTAAAAGGTTAACTTCCTACTTAACGTGCCTACATGAGATTGTTATCAATCTTCGCATCTAACTCATAAACTTTTACAAAGTGTCAAACAATTACTTCAAACTAAATAGCATATAATTATGCAAAAAAACAAAAACAAAGGACGTACATTCGAATAAAGTTCTTCTTGAGCATAATATGGCACGAGTTAAAATAATTGTAATATTTAGGTCAACCTATTCATATGTATCTTTTTTAGCTGATCTTTTTTAAAAATTGTCTAAAATGCATACTTATTTTTTCCCCATATAATTACTTATTTAAAAAAAAAACAATTCAATGTTTATCTCATGAGTTCTACTGTATGTGCCTTAATAATGATTCCAGCAGGTATATGTATACTGCTAGTTGGAAATGATCATCCAGCTGAATGGGAAACAGCCTTAAGAGGCCAAGTAAGATATTATATACAACAACCATTTTGTCAGTAGATACACTTAATTATGTACATTCGTATCTTGCATATTTAGATCCATCTGTGAACAGTAATACTGAAAGCACCCACTTAATCTTGTGTGCACAGCCGAAATGAAAAAAGACCAGCAAGGAAGATCCTTGTCTTTTTGGAGCTGAAAATATCTAGCATAACTCTACTAAAGAAAATTGTTTGTGCGTGCCAACTTTGGCAAAGCTTCTGGTTGTTAATACGTAACACAGCAGCAAATCGATGTTGAATTTCCCAAATAAAAAATGGAATTAAATTGCTCATCAACCGTCATTTTGAGAAGAGATGAATGCTTAATCGACCGCAGGAATTTTAGGAAATAGTAGTAATAATTATAGTAATGGCTTCTTACACAGCTACTACTGAACACAATGCTAGATGTGCTCCTTTTTCCATGGATGATGGCACACTCCAAAAGACTCCTTAAAGTTCACAGAGGACTGATGGACCTACATGATCGTTCCAGCCCTTCCAGCTTCAAGTACAGGCTGCAGAGTATCTGTTCATTGTTGTTTCTTCTTAGCTGGAAAAGAATGATCATCAAGATGATGGTGACGATCTAAAGCTGTCTCGGTGGCATGTTGGCATTTTAAACCAGAGACCGGTACCCCTTGTTGTGATTCTTTCATTTGTGTCGTTTCACATCCAAAAAAAGAAAAAAGAAAAAAAAATACAAACTAAGCTAAAAGGATCCCCTCCAGTGGGACTTTCTGGGAGGATACTGAAGATGTCTTAACCCAGTGCTGCACTCATGTCTATAGCCTGAGGTTCTATAACGATTTGATGAAATGAAGGAAACCAGTGGGTACGGAAAACAAGTGATTTGCTGTGGGGCAGTCAAGGAAGTGGCTGCACTTCTAAATGGGAAACTGAAGACGGTAGAAAAGTGTTTTAATGGTGTCCCCCAGAGCCTGGGGGGTTGTGGATCCAGTCAAGAACGATAAGCGTCAAGCTGCCAATCATGAAGATGACTCCCATGACCAGGAAGATGGCTGCCTGAAGAGAGAGAGAGAGAGAGAGAGAGACAGAACAAGAAGGGATTCAGCTTGATGAGATACACAGAAGAAAGAAGGGGTCTGTGGAAATTTCTGGCAGATCACATTCATCTGGCCCTCAGTGGATACATGGAGAAAGCCAATACAGTGAGACAGCAGCAGAAAGCATTGTGTGTGACTGCGAGTGTGTTTCTGTACACTTACCCCAATCTTCTGTGGGGAGCGCAACGGCAGCGACTTTACCAGGCGCAGGTAAAAGGCAGCGGGTAGGATGAAGATGAGCATTGTTGCTGCAGAGGCGCCTGCAATTAAACCGAGAGGAAAACTGAATCTGCCATCAGGTGACAACAACTGAAACAAACAGCCAGACCAATCACTATGAGGAATTCTTTAAGTGACACGTTGAGTGACAGCTGTGTTTTTTAGACTTTTTAATAATTAAGGTGCATAACATAAGCTTTTAAAATACCTTTAATAAAGCATCAAGCCTCATATATTATAGGCATGCCATTAAGTATTGATTTGAGGTGCTGGTACTCAGTTACAAAGTAGTACTCTTCGGTTTGATTTAGGGATTAGTTTTGCAGAGCTGATTTTTCTTTTTTCTTTTTTTTAAACTTTGCTCGAAGTGATCGTCTTTGCTCCAACAGAACATGTGCACAGGCATCTGCTGGCAACTCTTTATTAAAAAGGGGGTGAGTAGGAAAGTGTTCTTCCTGACAATCTTAAACCTGAGAATCCTCACCAGGTAAGGATTTAACCTGACATTTTAAGCTTCTCTGTACTTCCAGCGGCTTTATCCAATTAAACAATCCCTCATCTGAAGGTGCCAATCAGGCGTGAACCGGCAAACCTCACTGACTCACTCTGGGTTCATGTGTCTTTTTGAAAGGGCAGAAATGTTGCTCTCTGTTCACACTCAGTGTCAGGACTCACCGATGAAGCCAAAGATGTCCCGGATGGTGGGGACACAGATGACCAGGACGTTGTTAAAGGCCAGGATGAAGGCGGCAATCAGCAAGTGGCGAGTCCAGCTGAACTCTCGCCCGCTGAACAGTAACGTGGTGATGGATGAACGGATCTAGGAGAAACAGTGACATAGTGGTGATGAATGTGGTGAAACAGTGTTTTCAGCTTTCTTGTAAATAGAGAAATAAACGTTTGTTTGATAAAAACAATTTATTCCAACACTAAAGTCAGTTGCTCTCTTCTTGTCTCAGTCAAAGAACCGAATCATTAACAAATATGCACGGCTGCCAGCCTGCGACTGAAGCCGATTCCTCACATTTGGCCAGTGATTGAAGTGTGTCAAGAGTTATGAACTTGTGTGTGTGTGTGAGTCAGAGAAAACCAGGAGATCCTTGAGCTACAGGCAACCTGTTAAAGCCTGAACTGGGTGAAAGGTCGCAGGTATCAGGTAAAACCTGAGGCCCCTTTAGCCCGTAAGCCTCTGGGAGAGAGGTCACAAAGAGCCCTGCTTACAGCGCCCATTCAAAACTGTTTGGGATTATCTCCCGCAGCGCAATGGAACTATGGGATTGCATCAGCCAGTGCAGAGAGGAGGGCGGGCTCAGCCCCAGGGGGGGGGGAGGAAGAGGAGGAGGAGGCGTGTCTTTACGCCTTTTCTCTTTTTTTGTTGCTGCCAGCATGTGCTTTCTTCTCTGTGACAAACTAGTGGCTCACAGCACAGATAAAATGAACGATTCAAACCCAAGTTTCTCTCTTAGCCGTTTTAAAACAGCCCCTCCTCACTGCCCCAACCCATACCTTCACTTTACTCCCACCAGCGTAATTAGGACTGCTTGGAAAACTAGAGCCTGGACGCAGCATTTCACTCCAAAGCTTCAAGTTATTCAGCATCTGACTGTCATCTGGCACTATGACTCTTGGGAGTGCACCCTTTGATATCTGCGCACTCCTAACCTATCAGTATGGCCAGGCTTCGGTCAGTCCAAAACAAACCACAGATGAAGATCTAAGGTAATAAATAGGCAAGCATATGTGACTTTTTCTGAGCAAAGTTAAATGTGTGACTGACAAAACCAAGTGTGAACTGAAACTACAAGCAGCACAGTAAGGAAAGCCCCTTCTCGGATATACATATATATATATATATATATATATATATGTGTGTGTAAAAAAAAGTGTTGCCTCGCTGTAGAACCACTGAAGCTTTACAAACCATGACTTCTTCTCTAGGCAAAAGGCTTTAATGCAGCCAAGCAAACCTAAGAAGAATATTTGTGAACCGTGCTCTCTAGCGGTGACACCGATCCTGATGGACAACAACTGCACTGTGTGAGGCACAGACTGCCCTGCCTTCCCAGAGGTTTACATACAGAACACGCTTTGTACTTCAGCAAGAACAACATTCGGGTGTTGAGGTTGTGTAATTTCTGTCTGGGTGGTGTTTGTCCCCTCCAGCATGACACCAGTGTCATCCTTTTAACCTAAATTCAATAGAAGACCCCTCAGGCTTGTTTGCCCTCGGCTCTTTTGGAAGCGTTTCAGCACATCTGGACTGAAATAACACAACTGTTTACAGAAGCACACTTAGGAGGAGCACACCTATTAAAAAGTAAGACATTCACACGCCTGGATTAATCACCAGAAATGACCACTCATGACACATTAAATATATTTAGCTTGAGTGGCTATCTGCAAATATTCACAGTCACATGTACATTACTAAAGCAGGAGCAGAGGAAGTAAAGAGAAACCAGCTGTAGCATACAAGACTTTACATACATGTATTTAAGCCAGAGCTACAAAAGGAACATTTTTATGTTGATGATAGTAAGTTATTACTGGCTGTAAGTGTTAATCAGCTCTCTTACAGCCGTCTTTTGTGGTTTCCATCTCCTGCTGGAGCCTGAGAACTGGAGCACGTCTGACTCCACATAAAACCCTTTCATTATATCCTGAATCCTGGCAAAGCCTTATGTGATGTGGCCTCTGTAAGCATCTATCCTTCACGTGACTGCACCGCCCTCTGCATGCACACACACACACACACACACACACACACACACACACACACACTTTCAGGCTTGGACGTTTATCTGGACATTTATCTCCCACACATACAGTCTTGTCTCGTCTCTTATAGTCCTCTACAGGAGTCAAAGACAGCTGCAGATAAAGCTAAAGTTAGTCTCTAGCTGAAGGTTGGCCACATTTTCCTACAAAATGAAGGTCAGGAGCATTCAAGACAAGATTCTCAAATGCCACACGGAAACTTGGCATAAGCGTTGCTGTGACTGAGCAGTTCTTTTGATCCGACGCCGTGCACGGATCTAGATCTAGCCAGTCTTCCGGCAGTGTTATGGCAACGGTGATTGTAGGAATAGTTATGGTCAGTTAATTAAAACCTCCCCAACTTTGTGTATTTTAATCAGAACGCTGTTAATCAACTTTCCCAGTCACTTCATTCACACTGTCACCAGTTAAAAGTACACCCAAGACTGACTAATGTTATGTGTCATGTCTTTACATGCAGGCATATTCAATCTAAAATCAGTTTGCAAAGCAGGATAACTAAAAGAAATCTCCTTGTAACAGCTTCAACGCTGATAAAACAGCCACGTGCACATTAGTTTTTTAACTCCAAGCCAAGGCTGCATAGCTGCCTTTTTCCTAATTCATCACAGCATCCCGTTTCAGTCTCGTGTTTCTCTGCTGCTATCAGTTTTCTATGTCCTCTGTCAAACTCTCTCTATTTCTCTTGAAGGACTCAGCTGGATATGTTTCACACAGTGACTAGACATCGATCATAAATACCCAGGATTACGTTTTTTGATATGATTTGAACATAATTTCACATATGGCCGCAATATTCAATTCAATTCAATGCAATGTATTTTATATAGTGCCAGATTTCAACAATAGTTGCCTCAGGCACTTTATATTGTAAGGTGAAGACCCTACAATAATACAATACGATAACACAATAATGCTAACAAAGTAAGTCCATTACACTGTCTTCCTCATTGACAGAGTGGGTACAGATGCATATTTCTTATCAACAAAACTACACAATTGGAGGACTGTGCGGTCCTGGCAGAGGTTTGTGTCTGTTTCTCTTCTCTAGCTCGTCTCACTGGCTCCACCTCTCTATCGCCCGGAAGGCAGCAGTTAGAGTCGGGGTTTTTCCACTGTCCACTCCGAGTCTGTAAACTTCCACTGCAGAGACTGAGGGGGCTGAAGGGATTCCCCTCTAACATAACAAAACACAACAAAGGAACTGAGGCGGAAGTGGCACTGTGCGGGCATAAGCTCCATCCATGCGTCTAAAATATAACAAAATGTGTAGGCTGTATGTAAGAGAGCACCGATGTACAGAAATGTGTCTGTATAAATGTGTGTGCGTGTGTGTGAGTGCGGTGTCGCAGTGTGTTTCCATAACATGCCATCACTTGCTGCATCATTCTCCATCAGCACTTTCCTCTGATTGAATGCTCCTGCCCCCTGGTGGCAGTCTGCTGTAACTTCAGGTATTTCCGAGAAGAATTCATGCCCCAGCTGCTCTTCTCTATATTAAACCCAGTTTAGATGTGTGTGTGTGTGTGTGTGTGTGTGTGTGCGTGAGTGCCTGGAAGCCAAAACGGGTCAGGAAACTTCCTCTGTCTAGCAGCCATTCTTGTTCTCCTCAAGTCAGATAAAGGTCAAGCTAAAATTAGTCCTTGACCATGTATGGACAGGCAAGTAAGAGGGGAAGCGTACGTGTGAATGAATGTGGCTTGTGAAGTTGTGGTGACTGGAAATCACACACATGCAGACTTTTGACTTCATGCTGAGAGAAAGAGCAACATAAACGGGTGTAAAAAAGAGTCGGGCCTCACTGCTGAAATCTTACAGTGTGTATGCCTGTTTGCGTTAATGTGATAAAAAGTTTTGTTTTTTTAAAGAGCCTTCGTCTGTGCATTTGAGCTTTGAGGTGACGGCACAAGATGGAGCTCCAAACTGAACAGTGTGTTCTTTTTTACCAACGCCGGGAAAAAGCAGCGGTGTCCAGAAAATGACAAAAAAAAACCCCAAAACATTCTGAATGACTGCAGTGAATACAAAACACAGTCTGTAAGCAGACTGACAGAGAGTGGCAGCAATGTTCAACATTTACAGGCGTGGTGTTTGTGCTCGTGTGCTCTGACGTAAATCAAATTAAACTGCTGCCTAAACGAGGCTCCAAATGATGAAGGCGAGTGATGAAAGAGGTTAGAAATAAGCTCTAGGCATGATATTTTACCATAAAGGCAACTTTTTCGGCTTCCAGAAGACAAGACAGAGACAGACTGTGTGTTTATGCAGGTTGTACTTACAGGGAAAAGCACGATGGGGACAGTAAGAGTGACGGCAGTGAGGACAGCCAAACGCACCAGCAGCAGCATGGTGTCAAACTTGTACACTTTAGTGAAAGTGTGCAGCAACTCTGCCTCCACGTTGTCTGTGATGCAGAGGGATAAAAGAGCAGTCCGTGAGAAATACTGAGACTGAAGAAATGGAAAAATAGGAATTCTAGCAAGACAAAAGAACGGAATGGCAGAACAAAACAAACAAAAACCAATCGTTTTTTTCTGTTGTTTAAACTGTTGCTTATACCATAAAAGGTGAGGTAGCCAAAAAGTGCCGACAGCATGTACATGATGAGCATCGCCAGGATGGACAGGTTAGAGACATTCTGCATTTTCTTCCGGCTCCGACTGTAGATGGCAAACACACAGACTTTTAGAGAAGTGACTTCACGATCGAAATATAAGGATTGGACAAAAGGGTGAACACAAAAGGAAGTGTCGAAAACAAACCACTTCCTGCAGAAGTAACACCATTATCCCGCCACTTCTGCAGGAGGTGGTCTGTTAAAATTAGGTAGTGACCGACAGAACAAGATTGTAGACACAAGTGGCAGAAATGACTTTTCTCCAAAGGACTTGCCTCCCCCTTAGCGATTGGGTGCCAGTTGAGGTTGTTCGGGAAAGTGACGAGTACGCCTCCCGGACACCTCATATGTGAGGAGTTCCAGGCATTTCCTATTGGAAGGAGGCCCCTATTTCTCTCTAGTGTGTCCTCGGGAGATTATATCTCTTGACTGGCCTCAGAATGCCCTGGTGTTTCCTCGAATAAGGTGGAGGCGGTAGCTGGGAGCTAGCTCACAACTAGCACTTCCCAAATGACAGTATTACTGAAAAATGCTAATTAGAAATCCATGTTAAAGTCCCTGACAGCAGTGCACGAGGAGGTATCTGAAACCAGATGAATGTAAACAATACCAGCTCTGGCAGAGGTCCACTACTAGGAGGCATCCACTAATCCACATTAGGAGTACCCCACATAGACACCACAATTTTTGCCATGTCAGAATTACTAATCAACTTTTTTTTTTTGCTTTGAACACATCAAGAATATCGAGAACTAACTGTTTCTTCGCTTCCTCTCTCTTGGAAGACGTCATTGCAACGGGTCAGCATATGATGATTTAAATGTATGTATAAGATGTTTGATGGTTTTTCAGGATGTGATGATGTAAATGTAAGTAACATACTTACTCTTTAAGCTCGCTATAGATAGGCAGCACCTCAGGATGGCAGACGAAAGCAAAGGCCAGGATGGGAACAGTGTACGCAGTCTAAGGAAGGATGAAAAAAGTACGGAAACGAGCCATTAACATGATGTAATATATATGAGAAGTATTCTTCTACTGGGTAAAGTAGCTGTAAAACAGAAATGCCTGCTGATATAGCCTCAGGAGAAAAGAGAGGAGGGAGAGCACTAAAAAACCTTTTCCTCAGCATTTAAGACTTCTGATGCACTGGACAGTTGAACACAGCAGTGCTGCACTGCTGTCTGCTCAGGTCATAAAAACTGGTATGCATAAAAAGACACGGAATATGTTTCCTTTCTTTGTCTCCAATCAAAGCATGACATGCAGACAATACAATGACCTTTACTTCTACCAGCTGCTACTTTTGAACGGTCTCATTTTTCTACTTAAATTATGTGAAAGGTATCATCGTGAAATTTTATTTGTAAGAGCTGTTATTACACAAAGTTTGGATTTGGATTAACTCGCTTTTATGAAGTATAATGCCACATTTAAAATGTGTACCCTGATTTATGATTATATTTGCCCACAGATTAAACAAAACATTTGTCACTCAAAGGCCGAAAACACAGCACCAAAGATGTCAAACATGTCTTGGCTTGGCATACTGGTGTCTTGTCTATTCCACCCCTACAGCCCCATGATACATTGTGTACATGTTTTCAAGACTTTACCCCAGCAACAAGATTATCTTCAACTTTACTAAAGTCTTGGAGTGTCTAATTAATTGGGAACTGATCAATGGTGAATATTTGCACATGTACAATGACAAACCCAACAGTTCTCCATTTCAGAAGCTAAAACCTCTTAAAATAACAAATAAGCAATGGACTGTGAAGGCAATCAAAGGTTCTGCACCAGTACAACGAACTAACCTGTGAGTTGAAGACAAAGTATTTCGGCGTGCACATCTCCTCAACGTCTGGGTGAGGTTCAGAGTGTATTCCCGTGGAGTGCTGGGTATCGTGGCTGCCAATGATTGCTGGGGAAATGTCAGCGTGGGAGAAATCCATCTGTATAGACTTGTTTTGCAAGGCGTAGAGCCCTGGCATGTCCGAGCCATTTATGCTGAGATTGGATGAGTGGCCATGGAGGAAAGGCAGAGGGCAGGGTAGCTGGGTTTTTTTGTATATTATCTGAAAAAGATTGACATGAAGTCTGACTGTGCTCTTCAAAGTAGAATTGTCACATATTGTATGCTAACGTACTAGCTAACAGTTTTTATTACGACATCCAAAAGATACGGAGCAACATTAGCATCTCAGCAACTTAGTGATTTCAAACTCCTTTTAGCTCTTTTCTAGCTTCCTTCAACTCCATAGAAAAATAAACTGGCAACTTAGTTGCTAAATAATTGACTGAGTTCTCCAGTTAGCAGCTAAAATTATCTGTTTTTTGATGCTGCGGAGGTAGCACATGCTGGGTTTATCAAGACTGTTCACTGAAGCAGGCTCCTTTACCAAAGAAGGTGCACGTGAGGAGTGACAGTGAATCAAGAGTTTAATATTGTTAAAAAATGTCATCTTTGTAATTTGCATTTAGTGTAATTTTGTCATACTACCTAGCAAGAAAATGCCAAAAGATACCATTATAGCGTCAACCATACTGAAGGGTTAAAACAAATAATTTAAGGACGGTTGTTTTACTGCTTAGTTGAGGTGTGAGGCTGTATCTTAGGTTTTAGTTGCACCTTCTTCAAGAATAAGAAGTTGCAACTAAAATGTATTAAAACGTGGTAACAAAAAAATTATTTGACCCTTTTCCCTACCACTTTTGTTCTTTTAGGCAACAAGTTGAGTGTTGACCTGGGAAAGTAAATATGAAAAGAAAGAAAAATCTACTTCCTCCGTTAGTAGTCCTGACACTGGCAAATCGGAAATCTGAGTAACTGGCAACAGGCCGTAACACAGAAACTATTAGCTGAAAGATGCTAACATACCCCAAGTGACAAACACCTACGTACAGATGGTTTATGTTCATACTGATCTCTTGACATACAATTCTTAATCACATTATTATTAGCACATATTACGATTGCTCACACTCAACTTACCACACCTAGGAAGAAAACCATGCAAGAGAGGGAAAAACCACTGGTGTAGCCCAGGTAGCCTAAAAAAGAAACGAGAAAACAAAAAGTGAGTTCCTTTCTTACTCTGAACCTAGATAGCTGTTTTTAATGCATTTTGATGCCTTTTCTATTATATGTGTCACTCTTGCTTGTCAGCCCTATTAAAGAAACGCACCAACCAAGTGTGATCTGAGCAGAAACAAATTTAAATAGTGACAGATGCAAAAAACCCCACCATCATCATCATCAACAAATTCAGTTCTAACATAAAGAATTTATCCCGTCTGCTGCTTTATACAGCTGTCTGTATGTTTTACAGACAGCTGCAAGAACATGGAGGCACTGAGGAATTTGGCGAGACATAGCAGGAAGCGAACTTTAGAAACTTTAGTGAAACTGGAAGTCAGTCTGTGGTGGGAGCAAGTGGATAAAGTTTACAAAACATGTGAAGGAGAAAATATGACGGTTTTCACTTGTGTTCCTACCCAGATTTTTGAGGAGGGATAAAGGCAGAATGATTCCGACGGACACAAACAGCACCAGGTAATTTCCATTTAGGTACCATTCACTGCAAACACAACACAAGGTTAGACCACAAGAGATGGCACACGAACATTAGTTTGCTTCATCTTTAGAGGAGCCCATTCTCACCCAGAGTTTTCTTCTAAGTGCAGGAATGCGCGGATCACTTCTGGCAACTCATACTTCACTATAAAGAGGTAGCTGGACATCGCTGCAAGAGGACAACAAGGGCAACTTCAGGTTTCATGCAAACTACAAATACTTCTTTAGAGGTGCACATTACAGATATTATTGTAGCTCCAGTAATGCAATTAAAAACACATATGTTTCATTGAAATACACTGATTTAGGGCCTACCTCCAATGTTCTGCATGATTATTGATCCAAATGCAGCCATTTTTCCGGGCCAGCCAAATGCCCTCTCTCCAAGCTTCTCATAGATGAGGGATCCTGCCAGAACAGAGAGAGTGACTAAGGATACCAGCCTTAACTAGACAATCAGGTGTATGTTACACAGTCTCTTTTGCAATTCTTACTTAGCCCCTTCTTTGTAAAAAAAAAAAGTTATCTTTGCAATAACTACTTCATTCTCATTTCTTCAAATGCCTTTAGGTAAGGGTGTGGAGATTTCCAACGAAAGTTGGCATAACAGCAATTACTTTTTTGTGCTGTTACAATCACTTGTCCGAGCATTTTCTCATGCGTCATACTCCTCCCTGTGACCTACAGTAACCTCCCAATTAAATACTGTATATAAAATGTTATCATCTGTGGAAACATACACTTGTAATCCCTTAATCAGCAGTCATAACATTTAACGTCGTAACATTTAAAAATGTTTAAAGGTCTGAAGAGCAAATACCAACCTCCTTCCTTAGCAGTCACAAGGAGCAGGTGTACAGAGTATAAGGAGAGAATGGCTATAGCGATGAGGAGGACTCTGCGCAGAGAGAGAGAGAGAGAGGTGTAGAAGTATGAAAAACTGGTACTGTGTAACTGAGTATCTACCCCTTGCTGTTAAAAAAAACGTAATGACATTTGAAGCTGCTCTGGCTCATGTTTGTGTTCGGTGGGGGGGCATTCTGTCCTTTCAAAATGACTTTGGCATGGTTGTAGCATGACTAATGTCTGTGTCACGTAAATGCTACAAATACATCCATTGCTGCATTCTTCAAATACCATACTGTGTGTCAGCAGTGAGATTATGACGGAAGAGGGACAAAGTTGTACAGCTTCCTGTAGTTATTTCACACCCCCAGCTAGTTCTCATTTTTAGGCTCTGGACTGCAGCCATGTGCGTGGACAGTGGATGACAGAGGGAGTTGCGGTGGGTACACCGGGGGCATTTAGGGGGTGTTGGATAATGGAAGTCATCCACAGTCCAATAATGCATATGCATGGGACCAGATTGGTGAGGGAACTGACCACTGAAGCTCAGATGTCCCCGTGGGGAACAGGTGCCCCCTAATCCGAGTGGTACGTGACCACAGTCTATATCTAAAAGAGTCATAAAAATCATTTTTACTTTGTCAGTGCAACAATTAATAATCAGACACTCTGATTTCCAAACAAATTAGTGACATTCCCTTCAGCCTTAGCTGTACCATAATTATCACACTATTATACCATACAAAAGATTCCAAAATGCTGAATTGTCATGGTTGTTGTGGTAACACGCGATTGTCACCTTTTCTAACAAAAAGTGAAAAGAACTTTCTGCCATCATTTGGTATAAGTTAGTTAGTACACACACTAAACACTCCACCTAGTGACGCAGCAGAAAATCTTTGTCTTTCCTGCCCAACCCATAATTCTGTCATCTTAAACTCCACTACAATAAATTCTAAGAAGACATGAATTAATCTGTGGAGAACAATGCAATGCTAACCGGTGTTTATTTTAGGTCTCTTTTCAGGACTGTAAGGAGGGGTGACACTGACAGGGAGCTCTAACAAGCTTCAGCTTATAATTGCATTAGTTATTATTAATCCATGTATTTTGTGCTGTCTCCCTCCCCTCGATCTAAACTGGTCGTGGCACATGGTTGCCCCTCTCTGAGACTGGTTCTGCCGAAGGTTTCTTTCTGTTAAAAGGGAGTTTTTACTTTCCACTGTTGCCAGGGTCTTGCACATAGGAGGTGGTCTGATTGTTGGGGGTTTCTCTGCTTTATTTTAGGGTCTTTACCTTACAATATAAAGTGCATTGAGGTTATTGTTGTTGTCATTTTGTAATTTGATAAGTAAGTTGAACTGAAATTGAATAATCTTTCAAAGTATATCCTGTGGAGCAATCATTGTTTTTGGCATTTATAACCAAATTAACACCTAATCTCTATCAAACATGTAACACAATGCACTATATATCCGCTAGTCCAAACATACTTACGTAAAGAGAATGATGCCAGTGTTTGCCATGGCAAAGGACAGGCCCAGGATGCCGCTGCCCATAATGGCGTTGCTCAAGTTGAAGACGGACATGCCGAATGAGGCGTGGCCAGGATGCTGCCCAAAGTCAAAAGAAAAGACAAGAGCTTTTTAAGGTAAAACTACCTTCAGTTGAGTGATGAACTATTGATATTTACTACATGAATCATTAATGTTAGCATCATATGCGCCCTGTTTTAGAAAAAGAAAGAGCTAAACATTTGGCATAGTAAGCCACCTACAGACAGATAGAAGCTTTAGGAGACAAGCTGCAGTTCTTCTGCACTATTCTTATGGTTTTGACCTCACTCTCCTACAGCATCTCATAACTGCTAACAACTTAGAGACTGTGGTCTGCCATGTGGTCTAATTTAAAATAATGAGCAGTGAACTGAACACATGAAAAATTGATGTAGAACAGTAAGTGCGTCTGTGTGTATAATTAATACTTTTCATTTACTTGAATTATGAAGACAGGATGATGAATTGTTGACATGTGCATATGCATTATATGGTGAGTAAAACCAAATATAAAAATAATATAACAGATTATATTGGGAGTCAAAAGGAGATACATAGTTGATGTGACTAAATCCTTACATATTCTTCTTCATATGTCTTCTTCTTTGGTATACCGTTTGACAGAAACCTGTGGCTCTCTCCATCGTCATTATCATCCCCATTAAATTGGCTGTCAACATTGAGAAAGATACACGTTAGGACAAACACAGTGAGAGGTTCACTTCAAATGTGTATCAACTTTCAGTGCTATATTTTATGATGTAACCGCCTGTCATCAAATGCAGTCTTTGTGCGTAAGTGCAAGCGTGAGTGCAAGCAATAAGATGCTCAACTGTTTATATGGTTATACCGATCTACACTGCTCTCAACCCAGAGACTTCCTCTGAAGTAGAACCAAGTTCAAATGAGTGATGAAATATGTAGATTTTCTTTTGCAAATTATTAGTGTTAGCATTCAGTGTACCTTGACTTGACAATGTGCAGGAAACAAAAAGACATTGGTGCCACTTATAAAAGATTTGTTAGACACAAGAAAAACAATCTACCAACACATAGTCCTCCATCCAGGACTATGGTCATCCATAAACTGACTGTGAAAAAGATATACATTAGCACATGCAGTCTCTGTATCAACTTTATGTGCTACAATTTACTGTTAACTACCTAAATCTGTAGCCGTAGTCTTTACGTTTAAGTGCGAGTGTAAATGCAAGCAACAGAAAAGAAGCTGGACTGGTTATGCTGGTTATCTGACGACATTTGTGTGTGTCAGGGTTTTAAATGTAAACGTAAAAATTGTAACTGCACCTCTTTACACCTATGCCTTTCTTCATTTGTTCTTAAAAACGCATCAACTCTAACAACTCAGTTTTTTTTTAAAAAAACTAGCTACCCGCTGTGGCAAGGGAGCAGCAGAAAGTAGCTAGCTGGACTGAAACACCTTCCCAATTCAATAACCACCAGTGTGCCTCACCCTGATAAACACATTATTTACATGCAATTAATCTTGCCGCTTTAAAGCCAAAAGATAGACATGCCAAATGAGGAGTAACTTCGCAAGTGCAAGCACAAGTGCAGGGAGCAGAAAAGGTACTGGACTATCTATGTTGGTTATTTGTCATGAATCTGAACCTTCTGTAAAAGATTTGTCAGACACATAGTCCTGTGCTAGTTTTATAAAGTTCTTATTATCACCTTTGTCCTTCTCCGTCTTCATTATCATCCATAAATTGACTGTGAGGATTGAGAAAGATATATATTAGCACATGCAAACACAGCTAATGGTTAATGTCACATATGAATCAACTTTCTGCCCCACAATTTGCTTTTAACCACTTGCCATCAGCTGTAGTCTTTATGTTAAAATGCAAGTGTCAGTGGAAGCAACAGAAAAGAAGTTGGACACCAACCTATGCCCAGAAAGAAAAGAATGGACAAGAATCTGTAATAATCTGTATAAACCAACCTAAAATGAGTAATAAAATATGTTTATATTTATTCTATGACTCATTAGTGTTTGCCAAGTCTGCTAGTCTTAGTGGATGCTATGTGCAAGCAAACCAAAGCCTGGTACTGCTGGTGGTGAAAGATTCACCAGTAGAAGGAAAAACTATTTATTATCATACTTTTTCCTCCTTCGTATCTCATTTGGAAGGAACATATCATCCATGTTATATTCACTGGCAGAATAGAGAAAGCAACAGAATGTTTGTATGTATTATTGTAGGGTCTTCTATAAAATTGAATTGAATTGAAAGTTATACGTTGGGACATGCAAATGTAGCTAATGGTTCAGTTCAAATATACGTCAACTGTGGCACATCTTTTTTGTAACCAGCTGCCAATAGCTGTTGTAGTGTTTATGTTTAACTGCAAGTCTTAAGTGCAAGCAAAAGAAAATAAAGTAGAGTCTATAGCTTTTGTCAAGCGGTTGTCCTCAAACACACCAACCTTCACCAGACAAAGACTTTTATTTATTTCATTAGTGTTAGCTTTAAGTTTACACTGTCAATGTGCAGCAAACCAAAGGCTTTGGTGCTGTTGGTGAAAGATTTGTCAGAGAGATTGAAAATCCAGCTTCCCATAGACATGTGTTAGTAATATAGAGTATTTATTATCATACTTCTGCCTCTTTGGTATCCCATTTGTCAGGAACACATTGCTTTCTCCATCGTCATTATCATCCACATTATACTGACTGATAGGATTGAAAAAGATATGCATTAGGACACAAACACAGTGGTTCAGTTCAAATGTATATCAACTTTCTGTGCTATGTTTAGCTTTTCTTTTTTTTTTAGCAAACTGCTAACAGATGTAATCTTTATGTCTATATGCAAGTGCCAGTACAAGCAACAGAAAAGAAGCTGAACTGGTTATGCCACTTGTCTGAGGTCATTTGTGTGTCCACGTCTCAACTATATATGGAAGCTATGTGTAAAAAGATTCACTGTGCTGCTTCAGACTAAAACATATGCAATTTATTCTTAGAAACAGATCAAACATCCCAAGCAGGTGTCCTGAAGTGATGCAAACACAGAGAGTCATTCATTGAAAACATTACCGTGTTACGATTTATGATTTAATCACCTTTCTGTGCAACGAGCAGAGAAGAAGCTGTCTACGCTGATTATTTGACACCAATTTACAACTTCTGTCATTTATTCTGACGCACCAATGCACACCAATTTATACCCAATCATGGTAAAGCAGGAGTTCAAAGATCCGCTTGTGATTAGATTGCCATAACCAGAGGCTTGCCCACAAAAATCCAGCCTTCTCTAGTCTACTGATATTAAGAAAGACATCACAGTCACTGACCTGCTCATGGTGGCCTTCTCACAGTCGGTGGGCTCTGTGAGTTGTTCATCAAGGCTGTCGTCGTCAGCCACTGTGGAGACTTTCCTCAGTTCCATGCGTTCCACAATTCCCGGCATAGTGGTACAGAGAGCAGGACCAGAGGCAGAGAAATGTACCTTTCTAGGATTTTCAGGGTTTAGACTTCACTGGCACAGGATACAAGAACCTTGTCAATCACCTCAGCTATATCTTGTTACCGTTGAGAAAAGTCCTGAAACAATAAAGGAAAAACAAGACAAAGTTTCAGTAACAGAATTGGCTTTTTGTCTGTTTATATGTTGCTTTCCTTTTTTTGCTGGTCTTAAACTGTTCCAAGAACTGGAATAACTGATTACAGGGGCTGTCAGTGGTTTTAGTATCTGCCCTTATCAGGTTTTTGGCCATGATGAGGAAGGCACACAGAAAGCCTTTTTGGCAGAAAGCCCTGAAGGCAAACTTCAACTTAAACATGGTTAACCATGATGTTTAACCTTTAACTATCCAAGTACTTTATGGCAGAAAGGGTTTCTTGTAGAAAGCCCCGGGGGAAGACCACTCCCACAAGAATAAAAAAATCCTTTAAGGTAAAAATGGAGCCCTCTACTCTGGAAACCATTTCCTGGAACTGAGGGGCTTCCTAAGAGATTATATGTGCCTTGGCACTTGTTACGCAGCTTCACCTGTACCAGGAAGGGTGACTTTGTGTTAATTTTATTGCCTTTTACATTTCACACAGGCTCAATTAGTTGTGTTAATGACTAAAGTTATTTGTATCTCTTGTCTCTTTAGGAAGATATCACAACCAAGTGCTGACGTACATAATGACTGTTGAGCGGAGTCGAGTCAGCTCCAGTGACGTGAAACTAGGTCATGGATATAGCATGTCCGTGGGGTCGTCGGACCACCATCAGCTGCGCCCTTGATAATGCATGAGCTGGTTTACACAACTTAACCCTTAACATCAAAGAAAAGAAATGACACTCCACTTAGGGGCACCGCCTTCAATTTCTGTAGTGTTTAAGTTATGTAAGAAGGAGCTCAACACACTGAAAGAAGACAACGTGATTATAAACGAAAATAGCAGCAACGTGATTTACAGTGCTGTTTCCCCCCTCACACAAAGAGCTCTTTGACTGAGTTGGAAGAAAAGAGCCTAAGGGCGACTCACTAATGAAAAACTAATGCAACGTGTACAGGACCAGCCAGAGCCGTGACACCGATGAACCCATGAGAAAGGACACTTCTGACATCCTCTTTTGTTTCACGGCACTCGCAGCAGTAATGATGTGGTGTAATGCATTGAGAAGAACAAATATGTTAATGTAAAGTTAAAGGAACAGCTCGGCAAACCACATTTACCTATTCACACAGCTCTTTCTTCTGCCATGAACTTAACATACACTAATGCAGACCTTCCCAAAGTATGGGGCCCGCCCCCTAGGGGGGGCGCAGAGCCATGGCAGGGGGGGCACGGGATGAAAAGGGGGGAAAAAAACAAAACGCTTGGACACTGCTAGCACGGGCGCCTACAGAAACGCAAAGCAGGAGATGAAGCATCGCTGAATGTGTTTCCAAACCAACTTCATTCTAAGCCAAAGACTAGAAAATATGGTGAAGCATATCTTCCCTTTGGCTTCACCTGCACAAGTGCCGAGGTAGGTCTCCCCTGCAGAATTGGTTTTCCCTTTGTTGGGAGCAGCACTGGGCTGTTTAAATCACGGACAAACAGTATCCCACATTCGTGATTTTTAGTTCACAAACACTTCCTGTAATGACTAACTAGATATGGACAGGTCTTTATTCTACCTTGATTACCTTTATGCATAATGATAGCTTTGCTTCTTTGCACTGAATCAAACAGTGTTTCTCTCTGTTTAAAAAGGTCTTATGTTTTAAACCAATCATTGGGTTTTTCATGCAAATTTCTGATAATGCCACAATACGACAACAACTGTAACATCAACGATGAACAAAAACCTTCCCACAACCACCTGGTGATGATCAAGTGGAGCAGTAAAAACATAGTTGAGCTACCATCCATCCGCAAGTGGTCAGTCTTAAGGACAGCTGATAGAAATACAAAGACCTGCAACTTAAGCAACAGCTTTTAAAGAGGGAAGCGGTTGAGCCACTTCAAAGTGTAAACAAGCGTTTGCAGTCAAAACTTGAGCTCTTTTAGATACACTACCAGGGGTGTTCAATGTCCTGGCCGATGCAGTTGAGACCTTCTTTCACAAAAACTTATTGTTACTGACAGGTTGTTGTACTTTCTGTGAAGTAAAGCCATAATAGTTTTGAGCCAACAGAGATTAGGTGGCTGTGTCATCGTTAAAAGCCACATCACACACGCCGCTACACCTAATCTCTCAAAGTCCTTGTCTGCCGTGCTGTTAGAGGGAAATGGAGACTGGGGTTCGCTCTCTGCAGCCAAGAGGATTAACCTGTCAAGCTGGGTTAAAATGATGTGTTGATACAACCATTACTTATAGAAACCCACATTAAGTACTTCCCACCATCGGTAAAATTAATCTTTATAGGTTGCTGGAATTTGTTCATTTCTTTTCCAAACCCGACCCAGCTATCTCACTCCTGAGGCCAAAACATTTTTAAAGACTCCAGAGACAACACACAGTTCATACAATATGCATTTAAAGATTTTGACTTGGTTCTTTCAACATGTTTCAAGGCAAATCACACAGCAGCAGTCATTTTAAGTTTCTTCTCATATATAGAATGTCTGCTATAGTGATATAGACTGTATGCAGTCATGTTAAGATAAGATATTGGTCTTATCTAAAGTGTTTGGCAAAAAAGGAAAAGAAGCCAGGCTTAAAAAAATACAGTAATTTGTAAATTTAGAATGAGAGCCCTTTACCTATTTAGTCTGAAACCATTCGCCTTCAGTGTACACACAAGCTGTTGCATCAGCCATGGTCTACAAGTCTTGGCACGAGCAAACACACCCCTTTATAGCTAAGTGAGTGAAGTCAATGCTTTAAACTGCTACGTGTTACACAGAAAATTCCTTGAAAGCAAACATTACACGTGTTTCTGTTTTACCCCCCACTCAACATTTGCACAACAGAGGTCCTACCTGCTGTGCATGGCATGGCTCACTTTTTCAAGAAAAAAAATCTCCCTAAACAAACAAGCTCACTTACTGAAAGGTTTCTTAAAGCGGTTCTAGGAAGGTTCCTTGTTTGTCCTCCCTTTTTGAATGAATAGATTTGAAGAAAAACAGACAGAAGAGAGACGAGTGGATGGGTGAGGTGCTCTGGCCCTTTTGTGACTCAGGTAAGACAGGAAGCTTTTAAAAGAGAGGAAGGAGGGCCTCTGTCAGCCAATCAGGATGCGCAGTTTGCTCAGACTCCTCCTTTTTTGATCAGTCATAAGCGGGGTCGTAACCCTGATAGCTCACTCCCAATCTCCACCAACACCACCCACTTGGTATGCATACATGTATATACACATCTGACTCAACAAATATAATCGAGGAGAGCACACGGAGAATAAACTATATACACTCACTGAAGGACGGATAGAGCTACACTGTAACGTGGCCAGTTTGATCATCGGCATCGGACTGAAGATACCAGCGTGCACCAACTCCTAAATACCCTCAGCAGCTTCAAGACACGACCACATGACAGGACACATGACCACTTATAAATGGACCTAAATCATACAGATCAAACACAGGTGGTCTGTATGATTTAGGTCACAGAAAACTGCTGTCTGGACTGGTCTCTGACACACACACACACACACACACACACACACACACACACACACACACACACACACACACACACACACACACACACACACACAAAATTGCTTGCACATGCAGGCACACAGATGCCCAGACACAGACATACTGTAGGCGACTGTCAGTGTTTTCAGTAGTAGGCCGTGCCACAGGCTGACCAATCAGATGGCTCACTGTCTGGATGTCGGCGTGCCCAAGGTCATGTTTGTGTCAGAGATGGGTTTTTTTTTACTTTGTAATGCAGTTCAAATAGAAGAAAACACACACATGTACAGATCACTTAAGGTAAAAAGACACTATTTTCTTCCTCAGAACATCGGGCACTGAGCTTGTAAATGCTGAACATGAAAAGATATGTTTTAAATATAGACTCCAAATGCTGAACTGCTACAAAGTCTTCGTTTATACGATACTTTACTGTGTTTTAATGTTTAAATAAAATCAGAAAATTTACTTGAGCCCACACGAGCCATTATTAGTCCACATACTTGGCTGCAAATAAGGACTAGCTGCTGTCCAGTTTGTAGTGAAACTGTGAAAAGTATAACCTAAAATGGGAAACGGGGACAGTTTGCTTTTGAAATATGTCACCTGCAGCTCTGCACAACTTTATCTCTTATCGTCTCAACTTTTTACCATCTCTGTTGCACTTTTTCACGTTTCACTACCACTCGTCTAGTAGTTAGCAAGGCGAGCACAACCTGACAAATCTTGAGCAATGTGTGTGTGAGATCATGTGAGAAACTTCAAAATGTACCAGAGCAAGAAAGCAGTAATAATAATCTCACTTTAAATGCAAGTAAAATCAAATTCATCCCAAAAGTTTGACACAAAGAAGAAAAATGATGAAGCAGAAAAATGCACAGGAGAGACAATTTCTGTGAAAGCTAAACTGTGTGTGTGTGTGTGTGTGTGTGTGTGGGGGGGGGGGGGGGGGGTGTCTTCACACACATGCTCGGCTAATCACCTGTGACTAAGCATCAACCCCCAAAGACACAGATTCGGGGGTTGGGAAAGAAACTTCTGAGCCGAGCTGAAAAGCAACTACCAACCAAAGTGTCTGAGGTCAGAGTTTGAGGTCACATGATTAGCACTGCAAACAAAACAAAGACTTGAAGTATCCGTTGGAGGCAAAGACACGTGCTGGCTTCAGCCAATCCATTCAATGATCTGTATCTGCCTCAGTTCCAGCCTACAACTAAAAAAACATAAACCCAAAGGACCAGTCCACCAACTTTGCTCATTTAAAATGAAGGTTTTTAGTAAGAAATATGTGGCTGAAAATATTGCAAAGTTGCTACAAGCATCTACAAATACAGATATTTATCCTTTTTTGAATCTTCCGATTCTTCTTTCTTTTAGGTGTTTTTTTTGAGTAATAATAATAAGTTTCAATCCTGGAATTGAAACTTCACTTATTTACTGATAGGTTTGTACAGAACAGGGTGTAAGAGTTCATGTTCTCAGTTCTCTTCTCACTGGGTTCAGTAAAGGTTGATCATTGCTCACGCTGATATCTCTACCCACATTTTGAGCCATTAGCATGTCCCCAGTCAATGTTTTGGGAACACTTTGTCATTTAACTGGCAGATCCCACCTACTGCTGGTGTTTGCCACCACACTCTGGCTATTCTTAAAGTTTGCTAAAGTAATTGCCTAAATAAGAGCTGAGGTAATCATGTGGTTCTTCCAGATTAGAGAGTACACGTTGTTACTCTCCCGCTTTAACTGCATGTCTGTAGCGGGAGAATAACAAAGTATGTTGAAATCAGGTGGCTGACAAGAGGCCACGAGGGACGTTTCCATCATGGATCGAGGGTTTATTAACCTCCCATTTTGACCAAAACATCGTTGGCACCATCAACTTTAACTTCTCTGTATATCTTTATTGTTAGTGAAGCCCAAACCTCTCAACTCGATGTGACTGGGTGCAAATACCAAACAACTTGCAAGTAAATCATTAGTTGTCCTCTGTCAGCACGTGTTTCTAAGTAAGTGCTATGTACATCATATGATACTTAGCAATTATATTTGTGGAGATCCCTTCAAGATAATCTCAAAAATATTCAATAACACATACATTAAAAATATAAGCTTAATTCAAATGACTAAAGTTACTTTCAACATTTTTTTGTAAACATTCTAAAAGTTAGTGCAAAGTTGTTCTGGCGTGCTTACGTCAAAAAGAAGTCACACACGTCACAGTAGCTGCAAATTGCAACCACATTCCTCCACCTGAAACCACAAATTCAATTTAATGAGGCAGTTTGGATGTACAACGGTAGCTGTTAAGGAGAAGTTGAACCAGCTGGTTCATACCTGACACCAGTAGCCTGCCAGCCTCTCTTGGGCTTTAAACAATTAAAATGAACAAAAAGTTATCAGTCAGCAGAAATGGCCGCTAGTTGTTTGCAGGTCAACAGAATGAGTCACTAAGAATCAAACTGTTCTTCTTATGATGCACTTTGCTTTAAAAATTGTGCTACAACCGGCCACAAAACTTCCTGTTAAGAAGCAATTGGGTACCCTGCCACTAGGTGAAGGTAAAGCAATATTCTGGGTAACAGATTAAATAACAAACTGTATGGTGTCATAGAGAGGCGAGAGGCAGGGTACACCCTGGACAGATCGCCAGTCTGTCACAGGGCCACAGGGTGGTAGACATAGTTTATAGAAATCGACATAAATATGGGCCTCATTGTATGTTTACATGCAGCAAACTCTATTTACCTGCATGCATGCATCAATGCTCAACTACTACACTCAGTCAGACACTGACCACCTCCATTGAGTGCATAATAAAAAATTAGAATGCAAGATTTTGCTCAATCAAATAAACATCCATGTAGGAAAGGAGATTTTCATACCTTAATTTTCATTAAGTTATCATTTAATTATGGTTTACCTGCACATAAGCAACATGCACCAGACAAAAATGCATAAAATGCTGAAACAAAGGTGACTTTGAAAGCTGGATTAGATCACGTAGCCTAAAATACATGCATACAGTTATCTGACAACCTTTTGATATGGTTCCTAAGTACAGTTAACTTGACTTACTAAGTTACCCTGTGAAATGATGTAATACTAATACTAACACTGGACTAATATGGCACACTTTGGAGATGTCAAAAATGAGTATACTCAATATTTGTTAAATTAGATGTTACTGTTATAAAATCAGTATCATATGACACTTTTATAAGGTGTTACTATTCATAAATGCTAGAAACTAGCCATTTTAACCTATTGGTCGGAGGTTGCTAAGTAACACGATGACACCCGATGAACAAACGCCACATTCCAACCAGAAATATCACCAAGACCTAGAAGAACAGTGTTACTACCTCGGACAATCCCTGCTTTCTAAAACTCGTGAAACTTTTAAAGCACAAAACAGTTTTGCTAACCTTAGGTTTGCTTACACTTTCCAGTCATTTCACAATTGCCAAAACATGAAATCCTATGATAGATGGATGAACAATAAAGTGTTATCTCTAAAGTCTTATCTGTGAAGAGCCATACAGCCAAGACTGGAATCCCCAACGAGAGATCTTGCTATGATTGCAACTCGTTTTGTAAACAGTCTGAATATGTACTGATAACAGATAAGGACAGCTGAAGCTCACGGAGCTAAAAGTTCTTTTTCATGAGCGCAAAAAATACCAAACTGTCCATTAAACCAGTGAAGTCCATCTGCCTCTGCTGCCTAAGAACAGTGACAGAAATCAAAGCGTTCTGAATCTGCAAAGAATTATGACAGCCTAACCATAGCTACTGGTGAGGCGTGTCATCTGTGGATGGCTTAACATTCACTTGTGTCCCTGCAGCAAGAACTATAACAACATATGAGAGAGTGTGACAGAGGCACGCATGCTCCTTCAGATCATCCAGTTTGTCATTGTTTGCACTTGGGACGAATCATCATGTGTGACATGTGGACGACAACTCCCTCCTCCCTTCTGTAAATTTCCCTTGCTGTTGCGCTGGAATCGAATATCACGTTTTCACATGTTGAGAGCATATGAACAGACTATCCTGGAAGGCTGCGTTCATGCTATTCATATCTAGTTTGAAACTGCTACCATATGGAAGGGTTAGGAATCTATTTCTTGATTTTGATGTTCCATAGAGAAGTTTGATTTTTAATGTTCTGCTTCTGTAGGGTAAAGTAAGCACAGAGGACTGAGTGTTCCCAGAAAAGGTGTGGTGGCTGGTAACTATTTTTTCAACCTCAGTCCTGAGGTATTCCCTCTAGTCTGGAACAAATAATCACATACAACGACTCTCCTGAATAAGGGCAACTTTATACTACATCCAAAGTGCTAGGTTAGCTGGTTAGATAATTCCTCTCAACTGTTTTCCAACATTTTCTGTTCATTTCCCGTTATCGTTTCACAGCGACGGGCTAGATGTGTGAAGGTAAAGAAGAAGACGGGGTTTGAACGCACCTCTGTCATTTCATGCGATCACTGTGACGTATGTGGCCACTGAAAACAACTGCAAACACTTTTTGACGTAGCCAAACCGCACATGGTGTGACCTATTTCTAACATAATATGGAACGGCCCTTATTGCCTGTGACATTTAAGATACCAGTTTGCGTCCACTGTTAGGCGACAGCAGTGTCGGAAGTGAAGGAATGAATCGTTTCATTTATTCAAAAGAAACTGTTACATAAAGATGGAGATTTCTATGACGAATATCAAACAAGTAACACACAAAAAACAACCAAAAAAAAAGCCCATATTGACAAAAACCTTTGACCTTAGACCTAAAGTAAACACCATATTGACCTTTTGGAATAAACCTGGTGTGTCCAAACCTGTTTGTGAACCCTGGAGACTTTCTCTCTCTGTCCATCTTATCAGTTAATATTGATTTGCCAGCTCATGTCTGCTAATAGTGACGACAGCATTTTGTTTTGTAACAATGTGTAATTCTTCACAAGCTCAAGGTTTCACCCTTGACTCTAGCTGGAGGTGTGGATGATGACTTCAGAAGGGGCTAATGGGCCAGAGAAGGGTTTTTGTTTCCTGTTACGTCAAAGGCTCAGTTCTCGGTGTCTTCAGTTTCAGTTTGATTAAAATTAAGCTAAAAGACTAAAACCAGTTCCATCTGTGGTCTTTTCCACCATGAAAAATAACCCGTGGGTGTAATTTGAGAGCTTGGAGCCAGTAACTTTTGTTAGGTCACCTGTATAAAGACGTCACTACCTGATGCACAGAGGAGACAGACTGTTCTCTCAGTAGGAGAACACATTTACAAAATAACCTGCTTCTTTTCATGTTTCTCTAGTTGGCACCATTTTGAACTCTGGATATCTTCATCACGCCATAGTAAGAACTTTCCACATAACAGTCTGCATTTTAAGTTCACTTTAACACAGAACTACTCTGGCTGCTTATGTAAAGCTGACACCTTTGTCCCTAGTAGCTTTATAAAGTGTAATTGAAGCATACAATATTGAATTAGGAGAAACAGAAAAAGAGTCTTTACACTACACAAGCATGAATTCAGGTCACTTTAATTACATTAACTGGGTCTAAGGAAGGAATTGTAGAAGAAAAATGGAGAATATTTTAGTAACCATCAACCCGGTGTTCTCTGATTATTCAGAGGTGCTATGTGGGATATTTAGAGCTACAATCATATCAAGTGCTCTGCACTAATCTCTTGCTAAGGCACTGACTCATAGTTCTGATTCCTGGCAGACAGATAAAAGAAGAAAATATTTAAATATATTACCTCTCTCATGCACAGTGTTGCCTACATGAAACTCGTGTTTACCTTTGCAGGGACTTGCTAACATTAGGTAAACTCAGAGTTACTCTGGGTAAATTATAAATGCTACATTTTTAGGAAAGGCAGAAGTATCTTGGGAAGTCTGTATATTGTCCTTTCTTCAGAGGTTTTAGATGAGAATATTCTAAAACTCTCAAGTCTGCAGGACAAATATGAAGGCAGAGTAAGCATGGGGAGACAGATAGCCTAGCTAAGCCCCCAGTCACACAGGCCTATAGCCAGGTTGTTAACTGCAAGGAAACCACTGATCATGAGGGGAAAATGTACATTCCCCAACAAGTTGCGAGTGGTTGAGAGCAGTCAATGTGATATCACTTGCCCCATTCACACAGGCCTTGAGAGCTGGCAGTCACCTGTCCTGCTGTGTATTCTGCGAATGCTTAGCAAGTGGTTGCACTGTCACTACCATGAAATTGCGTTGCAAAGACGTGTGCAACTATGGATAACAATTAAGGAGGTTTTTGAAGCAGTACTCTTTTTATGACCTGTTTCACCTGGTGAAAGCTAGCAAACTCCAGCAATCACTTGTCAAACGGTCGGGAAATACATGGGTCGACAGGTCTCCAGGGCTATGTGACTGACACCTGATATGCTTGCTAGCTGAAAAAAATAGTTTACGAGTTTCTATCACTCCCTCTCTTTGCCTTCTTTTCCTTTTGTGGTTTTCTCCTTGACATTTACCCCAGGTGTACCACAATCAGTCAACTGAGGAATGCCCCCTAAAACTACAAAAAAACAAAACAAAAAAACCTAATCAGGAATCACACCTTATTCCCTCCACAGGAGTTTTTAAAGTGCTCAAGCAGTTGTGTTGGCAAACATCCCACAGTGCTTAGAGGACACTGAACCCCTGCAGCTGACCCCTGACCACCCTGTTGGCGAGAAAAAGAAAAGGGGTAAATTCCTTCCAAGGTTCTGCTAAGTTTTACATTAGAAAAAAGCTGGATTACTGCATACAGGCAGGTGGTTACCTCAGTGAACAGCCCAGGTTTGTGAATTATGCAATCATTCAGTTCACACATTATACAGTGTATTTACCTTTTCACATTCGCATTGAATGTGCCGACAGCATTCTGGAAAACTGCCAGTTGCTTAAGTGCTTTGTGGCACTGGCTCAATGCATCTTTGTATGATATCCATTCCTTTGAAACTGACACGGCATCTGGCTTGTGGATCATTTGCTCATACTCCAAGTTAGATCAGCCAGTGCAGGCAATATTTCAGCTCCCAGCTGCGCAGCAGGATC
This sequence comes from Mchenga conophoros, assembly GCF_057382185.1. Taxonomy (NCBI): domain Eukaryota; kingdom Metazoa; phylum Chordata; class Actinopteri; order Cichliformes; family Cichlidae; genus Mchenga; species Mchenga conophoros. The sequence goes on from NC_140542.1 coordinate 5,993,819, forward strand.
TGACCTACATGTGTCATTCAGGTATCCATGGGGTCAGTGAGGAGTAAGGCTTCACGAGCTCCAAGCTCTAACATGTGCAGGAATTTCCTTCCCACCTTTATCTTGGAAAAGCAGTTAAAATAACTGTAATGGCTGCTTTCACAGAGACCTTTACAGTCAGCTGGTGTAAGACTGAAAGGCACTGCACGGATATTAAACATGGAGGTTAGTTTAACCAGCGTGCAGCTGGTGAAATAGTTGGAAACTGCTCAGTTGGTACGTGATCCACAAAACCTTTTCCAAGCTGGAAACACGCTTATGTTATGCTTCTACAATCCTTTGACTCTGACCATACTCTTTAAAAAAAGTTACAGTTTAGGAAGTTGTCAAACTTCATTAAAGTGCACTTCTGCTCAAGAGCTGGAATGACCCACTGCCATTGAGGCAATGGGTCATTTCAAATTTCTTATAAACTTAGGTTACACATTTACTCTGTAGTAATTATTAAAGCTGCAGCAAGGTAATAACTTCTCTTCAATAACTGATAGCCATTATGTCTCCACACAGTCTTTATGACACGAGTGTGTACCACTGCCACCACCACATTCCTCAAAGAAAACACGCCCACATCTAGAAACTTAAATATCCATGTAGGTGGAGTCATACTCAGACCTCTATTATGCAAGTAGGTTGAAAAGAAAAATCTAGGCCTTGGTTTGAAAGTGTACGGTCACTGAGTAGCAACTGGGTATTTTTAGCTTCCAGAATGGCAGTGACAGAACCTTAAGTCACCACTTGAATACGCCCAAGCCTGCAGATTCTCCAGGCTCAATCTAAGTCTTTGTTTTCAGTCCTGTGCTGTCACCTGGCTGTCTGCCACTAAGACCAGTGTTCTCCAATTTCAAACCAAAAGACGCTCAAGAGAGTAAAGTGGAAAGTGAAAAGCATCCCATTATAAAAACCTCACTCTTTACAATCTGTAATCTATTATGATGCCCACAGTCAAAAAAAATGATCTTCCAGGTGGTAACTGAGGGGCACACCATGACAGACAAAGAAAAAGAAAAAAAAAACAAAAAGCGTGGACATGAAATCTCGTCAAAATAAACTGAGATTAACCATATAAGCATCTCCATCAAAGCATGGGGACAGTATGAGCTTGTGATTGCAGTCGTAACATATCTATTAGTCCTCAGAGGGCTTCCTCAAGCCACGCTCCGCGTGCCTCGCTCCGCTGTTACATAAACCACGATCCTTTCTTTCTTTAAGCATCTTCTCCAGCTGCTCACCGCTTCAAAAATCATTACTGGAATTGTATTATATACAGAGAGACTTTATGAGTCACAGAAACTATGGAAAGTGAAAAAAAGCAGGGAAATGTTAAATAAAAAGCGAGATGAAAATTGGAAACGTTATTAGCCGCCTTTGTGTAGCTTTTTTCCTGCGGTTTCAGTGAACGCGGAAAAGCATGCAAAACACACACAAGCTCCACGCAAAATCCACGTTTGCTGCATGCGATCAACTGGTGGCTCGAGAAACCCTTTTGTTAAGACAATAAATGCTCACACCAAAAAAAAAAAAAAAAAAGAAAGAAAAAAGCGCAATTTTCTCTTATAAATAAAGACACGTTTGGCGCTGTTTATTGACTTCAGGCACCACCCTGCAGGAAGCCTCCGCACACAGACGCTCCTTATCTAAAGACACGCTTTACTGTAGAAAGAAACCCGATAAAAACAAACAAAAAACAAACAAACGAATAAGCATGCATGCAAACCCAAATAAACCCGCGCACAAGTGAGCTCTCTGTCATTATTATTATTTATGATTTGACTTACATGTTCTAATTTTAGTCATTAAACCTCACCACACTGCTTACCAGGCGGGGGGAAGCCCTCCGAGTCAAACTGCCCGCTTCCAGAGTATCAGAAAGGGAGGGTAATGATTAGGCAGCTAATCACAAGAAGGATGGAAAAAAAAAAACTTAAAGTAAAGAGCAGATGTTAATGGAAATGTCGGGGTCTTACCTACTGTGTAAGAGCGGCGCAGGAGGAAGCGGACTACTGGAAACGAGCGCTTCAGACCCTTCCCATTTAACAAGCAAGGACACTGAATGGAAATTTCCATCTGCCATGTGATGATAGCAACTCTTTAAGCGTCGTGTTACACCCACCGCTGCTGGGGGCTCCTTCTTCTCCCAATTACCTCATTTGATTTGAGGATACACTTAAACAGCCCAGAGCTCAGAAAGTGACGGTCTGAGTGGAGTCGCTCAGTCAGTCTTTTACCAGTTTTTCCACCTGAAACAGGCGTTGTAGTCTTAGCCATTTATAATGAGTGTCCAATTTTATGTTTGGGCAGTGTTTAGGATAAATACAGGTTTAATGACAGGGAGTCGTTGTTTACATTCTGGCTGACCACATTGTTGGAGAAAAACAGCTTCACGCTGCCAGTTCAGTGCAATTCACTGCTTTTAAAGCGAGCAGGACCTGGAACGGACTTATCATTTGGGCGTTCCTGTGGTGGTGGCCAAGTTTGAGGAAGCTGCAGTTTACTGTCGCCTTTATTTGCCATGCATTTATTATCCATTGTATTATTTTACTGCCTTGCATTAACTACTTTCCCCCCAAAAGGAATAAATATTACACAAATACACATTAAATCTTAGTGTCGTGAGTTTTAACAGCAGGCATAGAAATCTAAGCCTTTGTGGGATGGATTCAGCAAGGTGTTGGAAATATTGCTGGCAGATTTTGGTGTGACAGCATTACAGAGTTGCTGCAGATCTATCAGTTACACGTTCATGGTGCGACTCTCCCGTGTAACATCCCAAAAGTGCTCTATTAAATTGGGATCTGGTGACTGTGACACTGGTTAGTGCACGTTAGAACAGTGGTCCCCAACCTTTTTTGCGCCACGGACCGGTTTATGCCCGACAATATTTTCACGGACCGGCCTTTAAGGTGTCGCTGATAAATACAACAAAATAAAACTAGTACCGGTACCGAAAAAAAGAAGATTTATTCATAACACACGTGAAAAGACCCAGGAAAACCGAGTTAACGATAAAAACGATAACAAAATGACGCTGAAAACCGATAAAAACCCTGAAAACCATACATTTCTCACCTGAGCGTCAACTCTCGCGGCCCGGTACCAAACGACTCACGGACCGGTACCGGTCCGAGGCCCGGGGTTGGGGACCGCTGCGTTAGAACAAAACTTCAGTTGGCAAAGTGTGCCAACAAAGTATCTCCCACACGTTACACATTACAGCAGCAGGAGACAGATCCATGCTTTCATGTTGTTTATGGCAAACTCTGAATGTCACAGCAGAAATTCAGACTCAGCCCATCAGGCAGCGTTTTTTCCGGTCTTTTATTGTCCAACTGCCGCTCACTGCCGCTCACCGCCACCAGAGATGGGCAGTAATCTGCTGTAATCTGATTACTTTTTTCAGGTAACGAGTAAAGTAAGGGATTACTATTGCAAAAACGGTAATTAGATTACCGTTACTTTCCCGTAGGAACGCTGCGTTACTGCGTTACTAAAACGTGATTTTTTTGCGAGAATGTCTCATAACAGTGACGTAAGCGAGTGCGACATTCCTGACAACAGCTGTGTGCAGATCAACAATGGATTATATGGGTGCGGGAGAGAGTATGAGCGTGCAGCATTCAAAGCGTGGAAGTACTGACCTTACTTTGAGTTAGATTCCATAAAAAGTGACAAAAACATTAGTGTCCGTTGTGCGTGGGATGAAAACTTCTTTTTAAAGCGAACCCCCCACCCCTAAACTTCCAAGCAAGCGCCGAGTGCGCTATGACGTAATGGGAAACTCACAGAGAAACTCTCGGCACACCTGCACCAGGGTAAACCTCCGCCTACGCCACTCCTGCTTTACAGGTGAAAATAGAGCAACAGGACCGCTAGTCTTTGACTTTATTTATTTTCTGCTGTGTTTTACTTGCATCTATTTGAAAGAGTGAGTGTAAACACAAAAAATATTTTATTTTATGTGCTGGAATGTGCAGAAAATAAGTTTAACAAATTTCTTCCAGTCAGAGAATGTTGCATATAATTAAATTTTTGCTTGATGCATAAAGTTAAAAGGTTAAAACTAATAAAACAAGTTTTAAAAAGAGACTTTTCCATTTGATTACATTTTGTATGATGGATTATGTAGAAAAAGTAGAATTGGGCTGAAAGATCTATTGCTTTATCACCTATTCAGTTTGTAAATCGTGTTTTTAAAAAGTAACTAAGTAACTAAGTAATTAATTACTTTTGAAAATAAGTAATCAGTAAGTAACGGGATTACTTTTTAAGGGAAGTAATCGGTAATTAGTTACCGATTACTTTTTTCAAGTAACTTGACCAACACTGACCGCCACTCATTTCTGTTTTTCAGACCATTCTCTAGAAAAACCACAGATGGTTGTGTGGAAAACTCCCAGCAGATCAGCAGTTTTTGAAAGACTCAGATCAGCCTATCTGGCATAAACAATCATGGCACATTCAAAGTCACTTAAATCACCTTTCTTCCCCATTTTGGTGCTCAGTTTGAGCACCTTTTCTTCCATGAAAATAAAATAGGAACCACTTGTCAAAGAATTTCTTGATGCGACGGGTCTGTTGCTGAAAACCTTCTTTGCTATCTTTTCCTCATCACTGGGCCAAACACTGTTTGACCGATTTAAAGGAGATATTACTGGATAAGCCTATTGAGACTGGGTGTCTTCACAATATGGTGTGTTTGTATGTAATACATCGAACTTAATGCAAACATTTTAAAACAATATGAAATGGACTCAACAGTTTTTCTTACATTTTGTAGACTTTCAATATTTCTTCCAGTGTTTGCGGTACTCTCTGTCTGTCTTTCATTACAAACAATTATCTGCCAGATAACTTAGCTATATATGTACAATATCTCTCTCTCTATCTCTCTCTCTCACTCTCTCTCTCTCTCTATATATATATATAGCAGAACAGGGTGGGGATACCAATCTCGACCATGATGTCCATCTGGCTAGGCCCCCCATGCTACCTAAACCATACAGGATGCCATGCTGGCTCGAACATCTCCTAGATTAACAAGTACCACATCAGGTGTTAAGGAATCAGGGCACATTGATGAGAAGTGGGCTACTGGAACAAGAACGTAGACAAGGGATGGGAATAGGGAGCTGTTGGAATGCTACTACACAAGTAATCCCAGCAGAAGGGGTTACATGAACCTATAGCTTGTTCGACACCCAAACTAGGCGAGTGGCTCCAGCAGATACTAGGAATGACATTTGAGCTCTCCGTCCAGAAGCGCACAGTCCTAACAAGTGTAAAGATACTGTGCTGCACCCTCAACCTCCCGGGCTTATGGTAGAGGACCCGAGCATGAAGGAAGACTGCTTACAGTGGTGAGTGGGGATTTTTATATAGATAGGCCATTTTCTTCATTTAACTGACTTTCATCAGCTGTCACTTCAAGTTTGTTGCTTGTGCATGTTTTGGTTTTACATTTGAAAGCTCATTATCGTCAAACATCACCGAAACGACACACTGAACACGTCTGTTTATGAAAACATTCCAAGTGTGCTTTGTTGACCTGCTGTTCTCTGCTACATCCTTGCTCCGTATTTACAGGATGGAAAGAGGAAGCTGATGTTGGTTCGACTTTATCCGCCTTCAGGTTTCACCTCTCAGCAGGCATTCATGTGGCAACAAGCAGGCAACAAGTGATAGTTTTCTTTATTATATGCGCAGTACAGCTGATAACAGTGGGCAGAACAATATTTTGGAATAGCATGGGTGATTGATTGCATTAAAAAATAAGCTTCTTATTATTCTTATTCTTATTATGCCTTCTTATTATTAGCCAACGTGCCCACTGAGGTCAGAAATAGTTGTGTGTGGTGTTACAGGCCAGCTCGACATGCTTTTCCCCCTTTTTGGTGCTACGTGTCATGTGTTGTCTCATGTTTTGAATAACAGCACAGAAATGCTATAAATCATCTCATGAGAGTCGGCTCATTTCAGCTGACAGCGATTATGAATACTTGAACCACACTGGCAGTAATTAGACAGAGCATCTGTCAGCAGGTAAGTAAGTCCCCTGAAGAAGTCTCTAATACCTCAACGAGTTAACCATCTTCGTCCGCTTCTACATCACTTTGGCTTTTTCTGTCAGGTAACAAGTTCATGTGAACTATTGTCACACGATAGCTGGTCCATGGAGCAGCTATATCTGAGACCAGAGGATTTGCAGGCAGATATTATAAACTGCACATCCCAACAGTGCAACACGTGTATGAACATGAAGCCAGATGACCTACTTTTTCCGAGTTCCTTTTCAGGCACAGAACATTGCTGGGTTCTCCACGCTGTTAAAGTGCAGGTAAAACACATGCAGATAACTTTTAGTGTCACTATTCGCACAGAGGACACACACGCAGATCGCTGATCACAGATTCATAACGTTTAATGAAAAAAGCCAAGATGGTTTTACAAAAGCAATAGAAGTTAACCATGGAGCTTCTTAAAAGCTGGGTGTTCAACTTAGGTGAGAATTTTACGACAAAGAAACAGGTGATACTCCTGGGATGTCTCAGAAACGTGAATAAGCCACTCAGGTAGGCTTCTTGTTAGAAAATCAGACAAGTTTCTGCAGTCACCTGAATGTTTTATTCAGGTAAGTAACTCGTCACTGAATCAGAAGTGTCTTTCCTTTCTGTCCTCTATCGATGATACATGGTTGACTCCTAGTCTGGGATGATAGTGGGTCAGGCAGGTATGTAGATGTGTATGCTATTCCAAGAGTAGGAGGAGAGAAGCAGGTAAGTGAAAGCACAAGTTAACAGCAGGTAAGTAGAACATAAATCTGAAATGCAAGCGGCCTGCACTTCACAGCCACATGAAGTAGGTTAACAATCTGGCGAAACGTGGAGATGAAAGCTGGGTTTAAATATTGCCAGTGACTACAGATGGAAAACAGGTGCGCCTGGGCCAATTCCTGGAAGACACACGCTCATGCTCACTGAGAGGAGAGCCAAGGAGAGAGCAAACGAGGAAGAAGTCAGATCTTAATGAAACTGCATAAATATTGCCTACCTACCTACCTTAATACTGCATTCACCATGTGCATTTCTGGACGTTTGGTGTTCGAATGCTATGTTTGTTGTAGTTTGTGCATGTTGGTTATGCTATGCATCTTTATGGTCACTGCAAAACTGCCATCTTTGCAGTGCAGATGAGTGGCCGCTAACTTACTGATATTAGCTAATAAAAGCACAAGGTAGGAACATAACACAGCAGAGCAGATGTCAACAACATCGGGATAAGAGGTAGGAGTTTGGGTGAGCATCATCATCATCATATCATCTACAACTCATCATCAATGCTTCAACACTTAGTACAGTGTAATAGTAATATTTTATACCCTCAGACACTTAAAGCAGATAGCTGCTCCTCCATAAACCTGGCTGTGCCATAGGTTTCTTCCTGTTAAAAGGGAATTTTTCCTTCCCACTGTCACCAAGAGATTGTTCATAGAGGATCATTTAATTGTTGGTGTTTTCTCTGTATAATTGTAGGGTCTTGAATGTACAGTATAAAGGACCTTGAGGCGAATGTTGAATTGAAGTAAAGTTTTGGTACCATATATTTAAAGCGTTTTATTGTAAATGTAATGTATATTACATAAATATATTTGCAATGTTGACCATCATTAGGTGATAACAGTTCAAGTAAGACTGTTAAACTCAAAGTATGTGCCACATTTTCAGTGATCAAACAAGCACTGCAGGCCAGGCAGAACCCACCTGTATGAAACTCAGAGACTATACACTTACTCACGCATAGCGCAGGGATTTGATAGATTATGTTTATGCTCCTCATGCTTTCGTTCAAACACACCTACAACACTGATGAACTAAGCCAAGTTACCATTATGGGATTTTAGAAGCTCTGCGTGTGCCAGACTGTTGCACTTTTATGTTTATGAAACAATGCTGCTGCCAAAATGTGGAAAAAACGGCCTGATGCACCACGTTCAGGCTTTGTCCAAGGCAGCATCTGTTAATATTTGCTTTTTAAAAAAATATTAGTCTCCCTTTAAACTAGTTTGAGCAGAGGACACCTGCAGTTGTAATCGTATTAATGTGACGTGTGCTGTGCTGACAGTGACACATAAATGTTACTACAGTTTTACTGTGCCAGATCAACCTTGTAAGATTGTAGTCGCTAATTTTATAGAAGAGCGACAAGTGTGCACATTCGGACATGAAGCTGACCTGATCAAATGCTCTCAGATTAATGGAAAGGAGTGCATGTCTGGGACTTGACCTAAAAATGGATTTCAATAGCAGAGCTGCAACTATTTGAGAGCCTTTGAGCTGCGGGTTACATTCTGTATCTAAAAACAAAACCGGCACACATGAGCGACGTTCTAATTGCAACATGCCGTTTATAAATAGATATGGTGCAAAAGTTGACACCTTGACACGAATACATTTAATTAAAAACTTTTATGTTTAATGTACAGGATCATAAAGGTTGAATGAGATTTATTCAGTTTTATAGATGACTGCTTCCTGTAATAATGTGGCTAATTGTAGACCCAGAGAGCAGACTCAAAGAACAGCTGGGAAGTTTAAGATTTATTTTATTGACAACGACTGAATGAAGAAGTAGTGGATAGATGGTCGGGAGGTTCTGCAGTTCATTAGTGAGCACTGCCTTTAAATAGGGAGCTAAAAGCAGTCCAGTAGTGGGACACTGTTGACAGAGGTGAAAACTGTGTCAGCCTTACTTGTTTTCTAGGTGAATGGAGTCATGGAGGAGGTTTGTATTTCCAAAGAGCCAAAGTTTCCACAACAGCTCAGACAGGTAACTGGGAGGAAACAAACAGATTGTCATCACCATCATGGCGCCCATTGAGCCACCTTCATTACCTGTTATTTGTAACAAACCTGCAAAGAACTGGTGAATCCACCAGCCAGATATACCCAGCACTCGATCGCAAATGTGAAGCAGGTGTATGAAGGAGGGAACTATAGGGAAATGCTGCCCAGAGGCGGACCCAGTGAGAGAAGCCAGCGCAGCAATTCCACCTGAGACTGATAGCAAACAGTTTAGAGAAACAAAGAAAATTGGGCTTCAAAGCCATCCAGCCACTCTCATCATAACACTCTCATCATAACACTCCCATCATGTGCTTCTTTTGTTTTCAGAAGAGAAACAGAACCTAAAAGTGCCTTCTATGTTTAGATGCGGTTACCACGAGGAAAATTAGTCCTTTATAAATAGCAGTCAATGGATCTAAAGAACTAACATTTTCAAGGCCAATTTTTATTTTAGCTTTTGAAATTACAAAATGAATTACATAGAATCTTAGAAGTGAACTGTAATGACCTTTGTTCTTTCCTACCTGAAAAGGAATGAATGCTGATGGTTAGTTAACTGTTTACAGCAGATTGTGACAGGATCTTCTCCTTTGAAAAATGCTAGGCTTTGTGGTTCATTCATACTTTCATTCAAATAATAACTCTTAAAATATAAAATATTCCTTCCAAACGTCTTCATAGAACATTGAGGCCCAATCACACAAGCCTAAAGACTGGCTGGGACTTCCTGCTAATCACTGCTGACAAGGGGAAAATGTCTATTCCCTGATGTCAACTACCTAGCTTCTGAATTTACTGGTGATTTAAATGGGAGAATAAAATCAAAATCTAAAAAGCAGGAAACAAAACACAATTAAAACTAAACACTTTATAATGGACGATGTTGAACAATTGCAGTACAGATACTGCATGTATTTAAGAGCAAGGTGAAACAATTAATCACATTACTACTAAAATTCTGTTATATGTTGCTGAAATGTGCTGCTCTTTGTGACTTGTATAACGTTGAAAACACACATAATGTCAGTTTGCAGTGTGGCAAACACCATATAAGCAATCTCACAGGTATCGACATGCCTGTGTTGAACATAGTATAACCAAAAACTCATTGTGACAGATTTGGTTGCTAGAAGATTGCTACAGTTGCCCATACTTTCAATGGAAAACGGCAATTTATAGCATAGCATATCACTAGGTTTGTTTGACTTATGCCTCTTATGCCTCTGCTGTCTGGTGTGGCAGTTTCTTTTCCATGTAGAAAAGCCAACTACTTATTAGCAAATGACAGATGAACAGTTAGCTGCAATGTTAGCTGAGGAAAAAACCCCAAACCAAAATATTTCCTTATGTTAGCTAAGAAGGAAGAGATTTTGCTCTGGGGTAAGCAGAACAAAAGTCTTGCTAAAGTGGATAAGTAACATAAACATAATGATAAATATCGCTCTTTATTGTTGAGCATGTAAAGAAGAATGTGCTAATGCTGAGCAGAAAGATAATAATTAGCAAAAATGATAATAAACTTTCTAGCACTTAAGTTTTAATTGAAGGTAAAGCATAATATTATACTCACAACTTTCAGAAAAAGAAAAGAGGGTGAAAATACTAAAACATGATTCTCAGAATTGTGATTTTTGCTTAAATATTAAACAAAAAAAATGAGCTAAAAATATTTGTGCTGTAGAGCTACATGCTGCTATGCTACTTTGATGTTTGCTAATAAGAGGCTGGTGTAACCACGGCTGGTACATAATAACAATAATTGGTACATTTACTTTGGACATATCAACAAACCTTGTGACTAAAATCTACAGCAATCAATTTTAGTGGTTACAGAAGGAAGAATAAAACTGATTATTAATATTTTATTAATAGTGATCACTGTGGTGGGATACACATGCACAATTCAAGTGACAAAGTAACAACAATTAAATATAGATTAAAAAATGTTACAAATTAAGACAAATGTCACATTTTTTATCATGCTGCAATTAAAGGGCTGGCTGCTTTTAAGTATATATTAATAAGCTATTTAAAAGCAGTGTGACCTTTCCTTTGATTTGATGTTACACATGTGTATCCCGTTTATCGGTTATCGTGATTGGCCCAACAACGGTGTAAGAGTTCTATTTGCTCAAAGCCATCCCACCCTCTCTGTTCAAATACTGCTGAACTTCATAACTTGGACTTGGATCGTAATATTAGCAAACAGAACTTAGATAAACTTTAGACTGGAACATACCTGTTGCTGCATGATAATACTCCCACTCAGCAAACCAGTCAAACGAACGCTTGCGTTATGTAACTGACAAACTGAGAAAGACATTGCACAAATGCATTTGCCAACTTTCTGAACTTTTGCTGGAGTGATCGCTGGGACAGGTTGAGTTTACTGCACGTGAGCTGGGACAGATAAAAACTTTAGATTTGGAATTTGGAACTTTTAGGCCCTGCAGGCCCTTGTTCAATGTCAGACCCTGTTTTCTGAATAATAACCACATCTGTGTTTTGACACGGCTGAACAATGTTTACAAAAATCAAAGGGGAGGGCAAACGCGTAGGACCCCAGAGTGTTTTTGTTAAATCTAACATCTGTCTTCCCGATTTAGCATAAAAGAAGTGTTTGAAGACGAGAAGCGAGACCCTGACAAAGACCCTTCACCTCTTACAAATAGATGTTTATCCAGATGGGTGTTTTCTGACCATAAGAGCCAAAGCACATAATTGATTTACAGAGGATAAAACTTTATTTATGACTCACTTGTGGTAAGAAAGTCGCACAAAAAAATCATAAATAATAGTAATCAGATTCCTGGTTAATTCACATTTAATTAATTGAACGTCAGTGTAGGCTGCTCAGATGTACTGCACACGTGAGACCAAATAAAGTTGTGCAATAGTACTAGGAAACAAAATCAGATCTGCTGGCATGAAATCCACACCCCCTGTAAAACTGCATATGTATATGTCAAGCTTTATCTGACAGAAGATAAATTCCTTGATTATGCAGTGTGTCCATATGGTAAATTTGTTTCATACAGTTTTGTTGAATATTTTGGTATAATAGGCTGTTTTAAATTTTTATTTTAGCACTTGTCAGATTTGATCCTAAAATGCTTCAAAACATGCAAATTATGTGTATATAATTTGTCCAATGTTCCTTTTAGATATATAATATTATGTGTAGAATAATACACATCTTCATTCAATGCAAAAATAAAATGCTATCAGCTATTTAAGGCTGAGCTCACATAGGTTGATATCAGTTTGCATTAGTGAAAACAGTGCAGTTAAAGTAGGAAATATATTCTGCTGTGTGTGAAGAACACAGACCCTGCACATGAGTTGTGGTTAAAGATTTAATTCACCTAGAGTTAACTACATTTAACCAATTTAATGTTGTTTTCTATTCAGGAATCAAGTGCTGCTAAATAAATGTGAATGCCTAATTGCAAAGCATTTTAGAAAGGGTTTATAAATGCGCATTACAGATGTTGTACTTTGCATTTGCAATATCAGTTCAGTTACACTTACACCACTTAAGATTAGAAAAGGCAGTGTCATAACTAAATTAGTTTTTACATATTATTAGTTATAGTAATGCATATTCTTACACTATTATTATCATGCACTTGCTACATTTACCTAATTCTAAACATTACTTGAGTTGTTAATTAACAATATAATGTTTAACTCTAATTATGTAATTACAAATTTCTTTCATAGGTTTATGTCCTTTGTCAAAGCTCAATACATATTCTGCATCAGATCCACGTTGTAATTTACGTTATAGCCTGAACCCCATTTTAACCCCACGCCACAACCTTCTACATAACTTGATGTGCACCTCTTGAGAAATGTAACTACAAATCACGTCGACACATACCCCATGGTGTGGAAAGTTACAGTGTCGGGCTATAAGGAATTTCTGGTTTAAAAATAAATTTCTGATAGAAATCTCAATCACGCTTAAGTGCCAAGTATGCATCTTCTATGTAAACTGGAGGAGACTATGGCAATCTGACCAAAGGAATCACGAAGTTTAGTTAAATTCACAATTTGCAAAGCAGTTGGTGAATACACATTATTCCTGACTGACCAGTGGTTGCCAAGAGGGTCAGATTTCAGTCTCTAGGCTTGGTGACTGAGTAGTAGTAACTTAAAGACATAGAAATTGCTCCAAGTTCAAAGTTTGTTTTCATTAGCAGATGCCTTGAGCCGTCAATTCATCAAAATCGTTTACACTTGCAACTTTATACTGTTCAATCTGCACCACTCATTATCATGAAAAACAAAGTCTTCAGGCTTGCTATGGGTTAGATTAGTTAAAACTTCCCTTCTGGTCTTACTAAAGCAGAAGCCAGCCCTGCTAGTGTCAAAATAAAATTTCAAAAACAATGCTTCCCTTTTCTGCACAAGCATGCATGTGCTGCACCACATCACTTCGATGCATTGTTATCAATACCAATCACCCCACTTCCCTTGGTGTGGAGAACTGTCATTGGCCTAAAACCAAAGACAGGAAACTAGCAAGTTTCTTCTTAACTCAAACTCAGTCTTGAGTTAAAATGTTTAACAAGGTATAGATCACATTTCCTATCTTACTCTGTTCTTATGGCATGTTTTTATCTTAACTAGTCAGGAATTTATCAACCTATGATGAACCAAAAGACTTGGAATTACTGGAAAAAGCATCAGGTCGTTTTAGTCTAAAAGACGCTTAGTCTAATAATTTGTGAATTTTTAATCTATCTTGAAAGTCTGAAACTCTTCAAACGTTCTGTTCTCATCAAGCAGTTGACATTCCCCCCTAAAATCCTTTGAGCCCTCCTGTGTGCCCCTCATGCCAGGGCACCGATACAATACTGCAAGGCCATGGCATAATTTCCCAATTCTTCCGCCTCTCTGCCCCATCTATTAATTTCTGAGGCTTGTTACATAAGATATTATGCAATGTCTGATGTCTATTTTTCAGGGCTCCGCTCACTAACAGGTCCGGGGGCACATTTTTGATGGCTGAAGATGCTGTTTATATTCAAAAGCTCACCCCCTGCTCCCCTTCCTGATGTGGATGTTTGGCTCTGATGAACCCAAACAGGCCATAAACAGTCGGCTGTGTCGGAGAGCCCACCGGTCACGATCCACACGTGTGTGGAGAAAACAGGGGACGTATGCAGTTTGTCAGTTACAGCGCAGCATGGGCTATCCTGTGGGTAGACTTATTTTTGTTTGGAAACTCGACAGACAAAAGAATGATTCATGAGCAATCTGGTGTGACATATTTGTAATCTGGATTAACAGTGTCTGTTTTGTCTGTTAAGATAAAGGAAAGTGAAATAATTAATTAGTAATAACTTCTTGATGACACAAAGTGGGAGTATAATGGATAGATCAGCTACTTGCTGTCTATAGGCTGACAAATACAGGGGATTTTTCAGGACTTTAACACTAATACAGAGTCAATGAGACTGAAACTATGACTCTAAAACTGAAACAATGAGCTCAAAGACAATAAAGGTTTAAAGGAGAGTACATTTTTTTGTTTTTCCTCAATGACAGCATCGTCCACATGTCTCTAGTCACTCATCTTTTCCTTTGACAACATAAAAATATTCACAAGAGCAGGTTTAAAACTGTCATATGTTCACATATTTCGCCCTGTGGTTCTGGGGTTATTTTAAGGAAATGAACTTTAGCCTCCTTTCCTAGTTGGTAATACTGTGATAATGTGATACTTGTTTTATTTTTTCCCTCTCCTTTAGAGGTTGGTGCAGCTGGGAGAAAGCCTGAAAAGTAATTAGTGGACCCTGACAGGCAGAACACCTTATCCTGGCTATATACGCTGTACTCAAGGTTACCACAACTACTGATTGTAAATACTCGTCAGATTTAAAACAGAATATTTCTGATCTGGCACTGATTTGTAGTATCGAATAGCTCTCCGTTTATTTTAATTACTGCATTTAAAAATGGTTATGTGCAATAATGCAAATGTTCACTATTTGTAATATAATAAATACAAGGAATCAACAGGGGCAACGGGGACACCAAAATAGACATCAGCTATCTTTGTCCTCATGTGACTTACAGAAACAGCTTCTAGCTACCTTCACTGTTCACATGAGCAAATATGATTGGTCCCTTAGTCTTTTGCCTTCCCCGAACCAGTGGGAAGCCAATATATATATTGCTCAAAGATCCTTCAGCAGAAAGGATATTTACTAGTAGAAGTGGATTTGTCCTTCTCATTCCATTTAAATGTCAGCTCTTATTATGACAGTTCAATCAGTAACACTGTGAATATGGAAAGAACAAACCTTTGTGGGAGTTACCATTCAAGAGTGCTAAGGGTATAGATGGGTTTAGTCACATATAACATTTCCTGTCCTTTAATAAACACCAGCCAGTGACCACGAACCAGGAAG
Source organism: Mchenga conophoros (assembly GCF_057382185.1). NCBI lineage: Eukaryota > Metazoa > Chordata > Actinopteri > Cichliformes > Cichlidae > Mchenga > Mchenga conophoros. The sequence continues at coordinate 6,009,117 of NC_140542.1, forward strand.
GTAAAACAGCCACTTGTTTAAAAACTTGTATTTACTTATACACAAGCAACTTTAGTATAAATTTTAGGTTTAGTCTTTCTGATATAATTCTTTATCAGATTTATTATTTATTTATTATGACCTGTTCCATCCAGCCAATTTAGCAAGCAGAGTCATAGTCTGAATGCTTTGTTGAGCTAAACACATTGGAGATTAAGTTCAGTGATAGTTGGGTCCATAATTTCTTCGACAAAGACACAATTTTCTATACTTCTGCCTTTGTACACCACCACAGTGGATTTTACATCATAGAATCGAAAAGTCCAGACTTTGCTTCAGGGTGTATTAAATATAAGGCCCAAAGAAAGAGTGTAACAGATATTGTTACAGGGAAATCGTTAATGGTGAAATACAAGGACAACGAGTGGTGCAGACTCTTTTTGTCACGGTCCTGGGTCTCCTGACCCAGCGTTTTTAGTTCTTTGTGATGTTTGTATTATTGTACTTGTGTGAGTTATTCTATGGTTTCTAGTTTCGATCCCTTGCCCTTCATGTTTCTCTATGTCCCCTCTGTTCTGTGTAAGTCTGTGTCTGCATGTTTGAGTTCCCCTCTGTGTCTTTCGGTTCTTAGAGTCCTCTGCCTTATGGTTTATGTCTCTGTGTTTCTTAGTTGCTGTCTCCACTGTGTCAAGTTCGTGTCTCTGTGTGATCCTTCCTGTTTTACTTTGAAGGTCCATGTCTTATGTGAATGTGTCCTGCTTTGCTTGTCTCGTCAGTCCTGATTTCTCCCAGCTGTGCCCTCCTCCTGTGTCTCATTCCCCTTGTTACTCCCCAGTGTATTTAAACCCTGTGTTTCTCTGAGTCAGTGTCGTGTTGTCCCTCATGCTGTGTGTGAGTCTCCCCGTGTCTTCTGTATGTGTTATAATTAGCTTTTCCCAGTTTAAATGGTAAATGGTAAATGGCCTGTATTTATATAGCGCTTTTACTAGTCCCTAAGGGACCCCAAAGCGCTTTACATATCCAGTCATCCACCCATTCACACACACATTCACACACTGGTGATGGCAAGCTACATTGTAGCCACAGCCACCCTGGGGCGCACTGACAGAGGCGAGGCTGCCGGACACTGGCGCCACCGGGCCCTCTGACCAGTTTAGTTTAGTTTTGTATTGCTTGTTTTCTATTTTCCAGCAATAAAGCTGTGCTTTTGAGTTCAAGTTCTGTCCCCGTGAGTTTGCGTTTGGGTCCAATCCCTGCCTGCCACACAGCGTTTCATGACACTTTTATGGTTACTTTTATGATAAAACCCCGTTGGCTGTTTGAAAACTCAAAATGGTGGCTATTTAAGACATATGTTGAGAAAGGAAAGAAAAATGCTTTTTTCAGTTAAAGTAAACTAGATTTGCCTTTTTGAAACCATATCATACATATTTGTCCACAAGTCTAAAATTAGTCAGAACATTTTTTCTTCCTTTTCTTTCTTTCAGGATGTCTCAGAGTGCTGGTTTGAAGTTTCCCTCTAGTGTTGGTTCCCGCATCCCCCTGAATTCCTCTTGTACAGTTCTCGGCATTCCAGGATTCATGTGTGAGGCAAAGACCTTCTTGTAGTCAATCCAGGCGGTGCACATGTTCGTCAGTCTGGTCTTACGGTCTCAAGAAAATCTGGTTTATTCTCCTGGCTTCTGTCTCTGGTATACCTCTTTAGGCAGCTAGCCAAGGCTGTTAGTCATTGCTTGGCAGTTTCTAAGGCCTCAGCTTGTTGTATTTCTAAAGAACCTCTTTCTTTACCACACCTTTCTGCGGTTCTGATAGTTAGTGAATTTCTCTTCGTCTAGCATGTGTGCCAAGGTTTAATTTAAGCAAGCACTTTTTTCTATACCTTTTAGTGCAATCTACAGTATTTGTGATCTAGTCTGGCCTCTAGTCTCCTTCTCCAGGGAGGGTCCTGCTCCTTGCAGGCGTTTATATTGTAGCCAAGCATCTCAAGGATCACTGTTGCTGTAGTGTATATCAGCTGGTTGGTTTCAATGATGGTCGCAGTAGAGATTGTCTGTAATACTGCATTCACTTCTTCTAGGAGACTTTCAGAGGGTACTTCACAAAGTCTTGGTAGTTGGCCATGGCTTTGGCCCTCTTCCATTTATGTTTTCTTGCTCCTGTAGCCCACTTATCATCAGAGTGTCCTGGTTCACCTGACACCTGACGCGGACCTTGTTAATGAATTGCACAGTGAAGTGTTCAGGGCTATACTCAAAACTGCAAAACCATCTGACATTGCTTCACAGTGCACATGGATAATGACCCAAAACATACTGCAAAAGCATCCTATGAGTTTCTTAAGGTAAAGAAACAAGATATTCTTCAATGGCCAAGGCAGTCACCGGATCTCAAACCAATAGAGCACACTTTCCAGTTATTAAATAGAAAACTAAATGGAGAGGGAGACCCACAAACATGCAGTAAGGTGGCTGCAATAAAGGCTTTCCAGATCATCTCAAGAGAAGAAACATTTAGTGATGTCCCTGGGCTTCTAGACTTCAGGCAACAAACTTCAAAGGATTTTAATTAGTGCTGTCAGCGTTAATCTCATTAGAATGACGTTAACGCCACAACCGCATTAACGCAACAATTCTCTGTTAGCGAGTTAACACGGATCGCCCGGTGCGTGCGGCTGCACGGCGTCAACACGTTAGCTCGTTAATGCGTTAGTGCTGTGCAGCCCCATGCACGGGGTGAACTCGCTAACGGAGATTTGCCGTGTAATGCGGTTATGGCGTTGACGCCATTTTAACGAGATTAACGCTGACAGCACTAATTTTAATCTAAATTATAAAAATATTAGCAGCAATCCTCAAATGACAATTATTGCATATAAAAATTTCCTAAATAGTAAATACAGTACTTTAGTTAAACCCCTTGACCTAAAGTTGAAAGTCAGCCGTTCAGTCATATATTGATTGTATGAAATCCACTGTGGTGGTGTAGACAGGCAAAACAACAAAAACTGTGCAATTATCAGAGAAGTTATGGGTGTAACTGTCAGCAGGGACTGTACAACAGGGTTTAAGGTCAGATGAGGAAAACATGAACTTAGTGAAATAATCAAAACTGTTCTTGGCAGAAAGCTGTGTAGATCCTTTACTTAATAACCTGTACTTAAGAAAAAAGGCTTTAATTTCTCAAAACACGTGGATTGAGAACACAATATTCCAGTGTCCTTCCCCGACTTGTTTTTTCTGCTGTGTCACCACTCATAATGAGAAGTCGCCCCTCGTGAGAGTGTCTGCACAAACAGGATTTGTGCGATGGAACGTCATGCGCCAGTTGTTTTTCTCAAATTGAGTTGTGCTAATTCTATACACAGAGCAGCGGCTCAGGAGGATGATGCTCCCATACAGATGATGATTAGGCGTGTGGGTGGCAGGCCAAAGACCTGTACTTTTCCATCAGACAGTCGAACAACTTGCAAAGGCCTCTTGAATTTTCTAAGCAGCCATGTCTTATCAAGAGGAATGAGTTTTTCCCCTCGTTTTCCTCTCCTTGAGTTTTTACCTGGATGGTCAGGAGGGGTTAGGAGGGGATTCAAAGAAGTCCCTGAGCGACACTGTTATTGTTTCCGGAGCTACGGATGGCATGCTTCTTAGCGACTCTGCTGAGTGTGAAGCCAGTGCTTTGTTTAAATGCCTGCCACCTGCAAAATGGGGCCCGCCCCCTTCCTGTCAACATGATATTTTTAGAAATGAACATTTGGCTTAATAAACTGACCACAAGTGGGGGCAAACCATTTTACTTTGCAGAGGGGAATAAAAAACGTGTCTCTGAAAACAGCATTTTTCATGATTTGCAATGATCAAATTCTAAAATTGCATCAACGAAAAGCTGGAATAATAAACACAAACCACTGTAGCTTTTCGTTTCTCTCAAGGGCACAATCAGTTTACATGTTTTCTATCTAGAATGCCAACTCTCACCTTCAGTGCCCTATACCGCTCCCCATTGAATGCTGGGAAGTCTCTCAGAGTGTGTGTATAGTGTATAGTGGGGAGTTGTCTTCCCATGCAGCAACCGTAGCATGACGTATGATTTGCACATTGTTTTTTTTCCCCCCCACGTAGTTTTAAGGGTGAGCACACATGTGTCAACACAGCGATAAAAGAAAACGATGCCTCACAGGAAACGCCACACACAAGCACACACAAATCTTGACAAACAGGCATAGACGTACAGCTACGCATTCACAAAATGATAGTGTGTATGTTAAGCAACAGTGGCAAGGCAGAATGTATCTGATGTGATTACAGATTATGACCAGAACAGGTTATTCTATATATTCATGGAGTTTGCTTCCTGGTTAGCTGCTAAAACACTTGCATGTCTAATAAAGCCTGTTTCTGCTAGGTTAACCGTTTTATGCTGTACAGAAATTTGAAGAACTAAAGCTAACTAAATGTAGTAAATGTATCCTTTACCAAAAAAAAGCAGATAGTGGTATAAGTAGAAATGGAAAATTAACATAGGCTTCATTTAGCCAATCGTTACATAATCCCCTCACTTTTAAACTGTGGGGTTGGTCCCACTTGTGGAGCTTGAAGACCTTTGTATTGCTTAATGACTCTGGAAGAAGAATACATGCTATTATGTCATCTTGGTAATTATTTGCCATGATTTTTTTTCACATAAGCACACGGCCAAGAGCTCAATTCCCCTGCACTGGCCTCTTTTCTATGGCCCTCTGTATGGTTTCAGATTGATTTTCACTTAACTGTTTGCTTACAAATCATTCGATGGGCTAGCTCCAACCTCCCAACAAGGTTACTCATGTCCACTGACCAGTTGGGTCTGGTTATCCCAAGATCCAGCCTGAACCACAGGGGGGAATGTGACTTATCTCTGCGAGCTGAGAGGGCCTCAACACTGCCTGCTCTTAAATTCTGTCTAAATAACATGTTTTTGCGGTAATGTTATGTTTATATGACTAGAAACATTATTTCTATAAATTCTTATCTTTTTAATTTTTCATTTATTTGATGTTTGAACACTTTGATTGTATAACATAGTTTGCTTTATAAATACGTTTGAGTTTATCTCTATTTCTCAACATATCTTTTGTGGTCCTTGGTCTAGTTTTTGTATAGCCTTTTTCTGCTCAAGCACTTAAAGCACTTAATACAGCCTGCCTCATTCACCAATTCATAGAAGCATATGCTTAAGTACTTTCTATCTAACATTCACACTCTGCTGTTAGTCCCACCACAGTCTGTCTAAAAAAGTTAATGTCAAATAATTAAAATCTAGTCCACTAGAATACTAGGAATTGTTTTACACAGACATAAAGACATTTATCTTGCATTAAAACAGTGGTTCTCAACTTTTTTTGCTAGGCCCCCCTTTGTTTTACCCCGGAGTTCGTCTCACAACATCAAAGGTATGTGCCTTTTTTCACCTCACGCCGTGCACCACGTTATTGTTTACATGAAATGAATTTCTACAATGGCGGATAGAGACAAAATACTGTTACTGTTAATCTTACTATCTTCAGATTTTACACGATTACATATACACACGCAATTACTGTACCTCCATTTAGAAAGGCAGAGGCGTCACGGTGTAATTATTTTATGTGTAGTTGTTTTTTCTCCTGTGTAATAATATTCAACATTGCTATTGTAGGGAGGCCCCTGCACTGGTTGGGTTACACTATCAATACATTTTTCAAAAAATGTCTCTCTGTGCAAAATGCGTTCAAAATTATTAACAACCGTGGGGTACTGTTTGTCTGTGATTTGGACAGGGGGAACAAATTGTGGCAGGATCAGCCTGATATTATTTATATTTGACAAAGAATAATGTCCTGATTTAGAAAACAGGACCATTCAAAGATCTTATGAAATCAGAATTATATTTACACACCAGCCAGTGGATGTGATGTTAATCACACTCATATGATACTGTTCCCTGAATCAGAAAATCACATACCAGTAGCTAAACTCTTTTACTTGGCAAGTTAACTGTAACAAAGCTAACTAGCTATTGTACAGAGTGACTGTAGTCACAAATTTAAAAACAGAGGTTTCACAGGGACCCATGTACGGAAGAGGATTAGGGCCACTGGAAAAAAAATCTGAGAAAAAAGTCAGAATTCGGAGACTTTTCTTCCCAGTGGCCCTAATCCTCTTCCGTACCCATGTGATTTAGAATGAGGCAGTGCAAGATCTCTGACTAAAATGCCAACAGTACTGATAAACCTGATAGAAATGTCCCTTTTGACATGTGTTACCACTGACACTGTTATCTGCTCAACTGAGAGGGACTGCTTGTTTGTCATTTGATGAACATAAGTTATGAAAGCTTGGGCAGTCAGCTCACAGGTATGTAAAGCAGATAAAGGTAGTTATGTTTAGCTAGTTGCTAACGTGATTTATAATTAAATTTTTCCTTACTACTTCACATTTCAAGTCTTCACTACTACTAGTCTTTTCCCACTACTAACTAGTCTCATAATTTTGTAAATTAAGGGTTTGTGTACCTTGCAACTTAAAAGTCAACATCTGGGTGTGGATGACATAGTTGGGCTCTCAGCCAAAACCAACCCTTCCAATTTCCCAGCTCCACCCTCTCAACAAGACCAGGACAACCAAAATGGAAGACTCTCAGAAAGTAAGTCCAAAAGCTAATAGGTGTCAACATAGTTAGGCTATAATTTGTGTATATATATATCTTAAAGGGAAAATGAGTCACTATACATGTGTTGCTTAGTAGGCAGTAGAGAGAGGTACCTCATATATCCACCGGAGCGTGCTGTTTCTCCATAATAATAACACCACATGAGTTGCTCAATGTAGTTAAGCAGATAGTGCCTTTAAAAAGAAAAACTTTACATTATTTAAAGCATTTGCAGAATCACTGAAAATGTTAAATCCTTCTCCATAAAGGCAAAATGCCTTGTCAACACATTTAAGAAAGCTGTTTCCAGCTGGTAGTCTTTCATCTGACAGACAAAAGAATTGTTTTAAATGGGACAAAGATCCTGTGATGAAATGTGATTTTCTTTAAGCTTTGATTGGCGGTGGATTGGAGGATCTGTTGGAGGATCAGAGCTGAGACTGTTAATCTCCGAGTAATATTTTACACAATAAAAAAACAGCAATAGCTGAAGCACATAGCTTCCCTCACAAAGAACTAAATCTGCCAAACACATAAACTAGTGCAGCAGCAGCAGCAGGAGCCATGTACGGTTTTTACTAAGTTAACTACCTTTAATTTAGCAAACTCCCACCGTAAGGGTGTGTTTTAACTGATGAAACTGTGTCGTACTCAGGCTCGGACATCTGATTGCTGCCTTTTATAAGTTTATTCCACGACCATAAACTAACACCAGTACAGTAACCGTGCCTTTACAGATGCCAGGTAATCAACTGAAAGACACAAAATAAAACAACCATACAACATTAACAAAGCAACACTATTAATGACAGTACAGTTTAGTAATAGTCATATTTATAGCTTTAACACGTTACTTGGTTAACACAGAAACTCACCAGCTCGGCTTCATCAGTCATAACAGCGATATCAATGAAAAGAAGATCCGGCAGGTAGGATCTATGAGCGGCCGTTAACACATACCATCCCAGACTTAGATAAATCACTCCGTCTTAAATAAATTTGTCATTTAAAGCAAATATGAGTCTGGCTGATAATAAATCACAACAAACAAATTGGCATGTTAGTAATATGGGAAAAAACCACACACCTCCCACTTGGGCTACGTGCCAGACTAAGTAGGCCACAATAACCAGTAGCAATAAACACTAATATAGAAAACAAAAAGTCTTATAACAGTGTTTTAAACAGGTTGGGCCTGGTCCCCACACCCAAGAGTCCCCAATCTGCAAGTATCTCCTGGGTACTCAGGGGGATGAACCACGTTCCTCTTGCTCCTCTACTGGCAGTAACACCACCAACCTCCTTACGTCCCTGTGGAGAATGGTGGAATGACATGGTTCCCTGTCCTTCCTTGCCTGAGACCAGTTGATGGGACGACTACAACAAATCCTTACTTTGACATCTCGAACAACACCTAGGTGATCCGGATCTGCCTCCTCCACGCGGCCCAGCTTGAAACGACCCCTAAGTGCGTTCTGATCTGCCACCCAGACAAGGTCCCCAACAGAAACATTTCTCGCCGGGGCATGCCATTTTTGCCGAACAAACAGGTGCGGCCCGGCCAACTGACTCCAGCGTCTCCAAAACTTGTCCACTTCCACCTGGACTGCACGTAGACGACTGAATGGGTAGGCAGGGAACTCAAAACCCATGTTGTCGCCCCTGGGCCCTGCCCGACCCAACAACAAAGAGTTTGGTGTCAACACATCTACAATTTCTTCCTGAATTTGAGCTCTGGCCCCGATAGGCCTCTCATTGGTGAGGTTGGCCGCCAAATAGAGGAGGGTTTGGAATTCCAGAGCAGTAAAGTTTCCCTCCTCACCAACGTTACTCAACGCCCTTTTCAACACGCGAACAGCTGCCTCTGCTGCTCCATTCCGGTGTGGGGAGTCCGCTGGACTAAACTCCCACATCCAGTCAGACCCAACTACGGCTGCCTTTCTTTGGATCTCGTCTTTGTCGATACCCGCAAGGAAATCATAGAGCTCCTTCAGCGCAGGTTTAGCTCCCACGAAATTCCCCTGGTCAGACCAGAGTTTCTTGGGGTGACCCCTCAGGGCAGTAAACCGCTGGTATGCCTTCAGGAAGCCCTCAGTTGACAGATCTTCAACTATGTCTGCATGAACTGCTCTTGAGGCCATACAGCTAAAAACCACGCTCCAAACTTTCTTCTTCACTCGTCGTCTTACTGAGTCTCTGACAAAATATGGACCAAACAAGTCCAAAGTAGTGTACTCAAAAGGAGCTGCTGGCGTAGTACGTACGGGAGGAAGATCACTCATCACCTGAGTGCATAGCTTGGCCCTGCACTTTCTGCAACTTACGCACGAATCAATCACCTTCCGTACGATCCTGGGACCTTGAACTACCCAGCCCCTCTTCCTCATCCGAAGAAGGGTGGCAGAAACACCTTCGTGGTTGACACGATGGGCGTCCTCAGCGAGGAGAGAGCTTAACCGACACTTGTAGGGGATCAAAGGGACCCCGGACCTCTCCTCCTCAACGGATTGAATCCGACCATAGCACATCAAGAGCCCCGTTGTTTTATCCTTGCGCACAACCAGGCGGTTGAGCGTCGTCGTAGGGAAAGTCACACCTGCTTGGGCGGCGAGGCATAAGTCCTGAAACGCCTCTACTCGCTCCTGAGCCGTGGGCACTGCCTCCCACTTTAATCCTACAGCAGTTCGACCCCTGCCAGATAACCAAAAGCGCAAGGCTCTGTGGACATAAGCTATGACCCCACAGAGCTTGGCTAGAGAATTGAACCGTGAAAGATCTACTTGATTTATCAAGGCTGAACCCCAGCACTCCTTGATCCTGCAGACATTAGAAGCAACAGAAGGAGACCCCTTAGTCTCAAAAGACGTAACCTTGTTGCTGAATGGTAAAAGCTCTGGACTTACTCGGCCGCCGACCACGGCTTTGATGCTATCAAAACCATCTGGAGTAGTCTGCGCCCTTTCCTGCGACCTTGTTAAGATGGCAGAAAAAGCCTTTCTTTGGAGTCGACTGACGACTTCTCTAGTCCCAGAGGCCACCTCTGCAGCTGACTTTATGGGCCATTCCTCTACTGGCTTGGTTAGGAACATGGGACCGGTCTGCCATGAAGAGCCCTCACCAAGCTGCTCAGGGGAACATCCTCTTGTGACCAGGTCAGCCACGTTGAACTGGCCAGGAAGCCACCACCAGTCGGTCACAGGCCCAGTCTTCTGTATCTCTCCCACTCGATTGGCAAAGAAGGTCTGGAACCCGTAACTCTCCCGTTGGATGGCACCTAACACAGTCTGACTGTCCAGAAAATGGTACCAACGATCTATTTCCAACCGACTGTACTTCAGAAAGTAACCTTTCAGGCGAGTGGCAAAAACAGCTCCACAAATCTCTGCCTTGACAGCATCTCCCTTTAGTTCAATTGGAGTCAATTTGGCCTTGGACTCCACGAGCCGGGTCTTAACCCCTCCAGATGTTTCCCAGCGCAGGTAGAGGACCGCTCCGTATGAGTCACAACTTCCATCAGAGAACGTGATCCCCCAGGGTTTACCCACCCAGCCGGATGGTGTAATACTCCTGGGAAAGGTGATGGTACTCAGCCGCGCGTACTCCTCAAAGAGCTTGATCGCTCTCCCACGTAGTTCACTAGACAGCGGCTTATCCCACGTATCCTTAGTCAGTATCCCGGCCTCCTGAAAGGCTCTTCTGACAAGAATAACACCTTTCTGCTTCAGGGGCGTCGCCAGACCAAGGGGGTCATAGAGCCCTGCTACCTGACTTAGAAGCATACGGCGGGTGAGGGGATTTGGCGTCTTCTCCCCTATGTTCTCCTCAGTGAGGTCTACTTGAGTACGCATCTTTTTCTTTCTTGCGGAGAAGTTAATAGCCACCATGAGGAAGAGCTTGTCTTCTTCCACGAGATAACCCACACCCAAGGCCTTGTTGTCCTCGGTCCACAGCTGGTTGGGCAACATGATGGTTTCTGGTTCGGCAGGAACAGCACCTTGCCTCCCACTAAAGCCAGACCGCACCCAAGGCTTGAGGTAAAACCCACCATGCTTGAGAATGGTTTCAACCCCCTCAAGGATCTCGCTCAGTCTCTCAAGGTCGTTGTGGGACACAAGGATGTCATCCACGTAAGTATCCTCTTCAATGACACGTCTTTCTTCCACTCTGTTGACAAACTGTGGCAGAAAGGCAGTCTCTCGCATGGCAACCTGAGCGATACAACCTGCAGGCTTGTCACCCATGTTCACACGCACCACAGCATAATCCTTGATGTCCTCCTCCAGGGAATGCCTCCACAAGAAGCGGTGAACATGCACCTCTTGATCCTCCAGCCATACAGAGTTATACATTTTGGAGACATCCCCTATTGCCGCATGCTCTCCCTCCCGGAAATGGAGCAGCACTGCCCTAATGGGATTCAGGACATCTGGGCCTTTCATCAAGATGCTGTTCAAACTAACACCTCTGTACACCTGGCTGCTGTCCCAAACGAGCCTCACCGGCGTGGTGTTGGAGTGTGGATTGGGCGCCATCAGATGGTTTATCCACCACACCGCTCCTTTCCACTCGTCCAACACCGTCTGGGAAAGCTGGATAGCGGCCCCCCTAGCCAGCATGTCGCACACCTGCTTAGCATAAGCTGCCTTCCATAGCGGCTCTTTCTCGAGGCGCTTTTCTGACTTCAGGAAAGTCGCCTCCACAGCTTTGCGGTTGTTAGGCAGGGTCGCAGGGTCCTCTTTCCAGGGATATTTAGCATCCCAATGGGGTTTGTCACTATGATTGTCACTCAGCTTGAAGGTTAGACCTCCTCTGATGATCTCCAACTCTCTTTCATCAGCAAGTGACATTTCTTTCCCTCCAGGGGCGCACTTCCCGCAGCGGCACCCGCCACACATGGGATCACAGGCGGCACCAATACTGTCCCACTGCAGCCATTTGATGATCTCAGTGTTGGATGTAGCCGTGGTACCGACTTCTACGCCGTTCTTTGGTTTTGGGCAGCAGTTATGGAGGGCCACAACTCTCTGAGACTCCGCCCTCATGGAGCATGCAAAATGGGTCGATGAGAGTCGTGCAGTCACCTCCACATCTTCAAACAGATCTGGGTGTGCACCACTGATGGTTTTCCCCAACGGACCATCCCACAGAACCAAGTCACCGCACCTCATCATTCTCTGGGGGGCTAGACGACCCTCCCGGGTGCTGATGAGTAGCTCAATCTTTTCCGGGCGAATCAGTTCCCCGGGTTCGACGGAGCCTGGGAAAAACTTCTCCAGGCGCCCCGAGTCCACGACGTGACCCACATTGGCAATCTCTTCTAATCCATAGCAAACCATCTCATGGAGTCGCCATGTTCCCTTCTTTGTGGCTACTTTTATGCTCACCAGGTATCTCTTTGTCTCTACTTTTGCCTCCATGCCACCAACACCATGAACAACTAAGGTGATTGGTTCACCAGGCAGACCAAGCCTCTCCGCTGCCTCGTGGGTGATATAATTCGTGTCAGAGGCTAAATCGATGAGTGCTCCAATCCAGTCTCCCCTCTTGGTGGTGACGTCCAACAACATCATGAGGACCGGGAGCTCCTTCAGACAACTCTCATCTTCTGAGCCTCTGCCAGCCCACAACTTTGAAGTTACTTTGTTTGTGCAAGCCCTTCGAACAGCCGCCAGCTGCTCCGGGGACAGACCTAGGCCAGCAAACACAGCCTCTTGCTCTTCCGTCAGGCCTCGGGGTTCTCTCCTTTTATCCCCTTTTATCCCTTGCCTAGCTGCATCTTTCCTAGTTGGGATCTTAAGACACAGGAAGAAATGGTGATCCGATGAGGCATCACCCCTTCTGCATCCTTCATTACGACACAGAAAGTTTTTACTACACGGGTCATCATTCCCATGAGAGTCCAGACACCTGGGACATACTTTTGTCTTTTTCACGTAAACTCTCCGCTCTGACGGGTTGGCCTTTTTAAACGTCTTACAGCGGTATAAACGCCCTGTGTGACCCTCTTCGCCACACAAACAGCAAGGATTCTGTGACAGCTCACCTCTCGTCTCGCTCGCAGTAGCCTTGGTGAACGAACGTCTCTCTATCCTCCGATCAGGCCTCTCTTTTGGTTTCTCGCGGGGGCTCGGATCGGCTGCCTTGGCAGTATTAGACTGTCTGATGGATTGCAACTGCTCCAGTTGCACCAGAACTGTCTTCTGATCTTTCAGGAACTGCCATAGCTTATCAAACCGGTTCTGTGGACTGACATCATTGACAGGATCACATCGGTACAAAAGCCACCTTTCTTTCATACTGTCCGGCAGCTTACTCTCAAGTGACCGGATCACTAACTGATTTTTTATGGCATCTTCACAACCTAGGTCTATTAAGTCCAACAGCGCCCTCTCTACAGCTTGGATCAACTGTAAAACCTCTCTGGGTTTGTTGTTGCGCACGCCCGGTAACTCCTGTAGCTCAAGTACAATGTCATCTGCTATCTGTGATACGTCACCATAACAGTCCTCTAAAACTCGGAAAACCTCACTCGCTGTACGGCAGTGAGACAGCCTAAGTTCACATTTTACTGGATCAGCAATACTGTCCATCAGGTGGAAGAGCCTGCACTCCGGGGAACCTGTGGGTTCCGCTAACGCTTGGAGGATCCCCCCAGTTACTCTTCCAGCGCCAGTAGCTTCTCCTGTCCCCAAAGAACTTTGGTAGGCTCAGGGGTGCGAGTGCGATCCTTGTTCCGAGTGATCCTTGAGAGACGGTAGACGTGCTCTGTCCTGCCCCAGCGCCATTGGGTCTCACACCATGCACTCCTTGAAGCTGCTGTGGCGTGCCTGAGAGGCCAGGGTTGAACACAGGACTCCCCAGACCCTGGTATAGTGGTCCCTGTGGTGGCGCTTGAAGGGCTGCAATGGAAGGACTTGCAGCTCGTGCTCCATCGGGGCCACCTTCATCAATAACCTGGTTACTACTGCCCACTGCGGCACTTTGGCATGCAGCAGGGTGCACGTCAGCATCTAGCGCACCACTGGCACGCGCTGGGCCATCATCTCCACCGGTCGCAGCGGGCCCACTGGGCTTGCTAGTGCTGGTCGTCACTCCACCGTCAGCGCCACCTTCATCACTGCTTTCACCTTCACTGCTAGTCCTGCTTCTAAGGTCGCCACACCCAGATCTCCTTCTTCCATCTAGGGTGGTAGCCAGCATCACCATAGCCACTCTCCTCCTTTCCTTGAACTCTTTGAGACAAGCTCGCATAACGTTCACTTCTTTCTCTGGAACATAACGATCCCACTTATGCACAAACTCACTCAGAGCTTCCTCTCGGCCTTCCACAGCAGGGAGCATTGAATCAAACTGATCCTGTTTTATTTGACCCGTTTTGAGCGCTTCCACCTGGCTAATCATATCTTTTAGGTCAACTCTTAGACTGTCAAACTGACCTGATGCACAACGAGACCATGACGCTTCCTTTAGCTTCATTTCTGTGGTCTGGTATTTTGAGCGGCAGTCCTGCAGCTTCTTCTCCACCTCAGCTATTTCTGCTGCAAGCCCACTTGCATCTTCTTCTTCCATAGCAGCGATGTAATCAAAACTGCTATCACAAACCTCACTATAACTGTCTTTGAGTGTCCTACTTTCACACATGAGGTCATGTTCAGTCAGAAGGTCAATGTTAAAGGCAATGGAATTGGCTTTCCTAGTAAAAACTGCTTGCGCAGAGGACCGCCTTTTCTTTAATTCTTCTCGGGATGCCATACTGACTTTTCCTTCTTGTTTATTACCGGCGTTATTCCTTTGCCCTCAACAAAGATGGCGGCGACCCACTTCCGGTCGCTTAGCGGCTAGTAACTGAATTAAAAGTTCGTTTTCGGCGGCCGGCTTATCCTATGCCAGCGCCCTAATAGTCCCAGCAAAGAAATCCACACACAGTCTCTCACGTACGAGGGCTTGACGGTGTTTTGAGAACGAAGTCACGTCGATCGGCCGTGTCGATCGGCCGTGACGATTGGCCGGGCTCCGTCTAATTGCTGGATTCTCCGTAGTCGACACAGACCCTCCTCCACTTCTCCGTCGCGGGGGGTGGCTAAGTGTTGATTACTGTACGGTTTTTACTAAGTTAACTACCTTTAATTTAGCAAACTCCCACCGTAAGGGTGTGTTTTAACTGATGAAACTGTGTCGTACTCAGGCTCGGACATCTGATTGCTGCCTTTTATAAGTTTATTCCACAACCATAAACTAACACCAGTACAGTAACCGTGCCTTTACAGATGCCAGGTAATCAACTGAAAGACACAAAATAAAACAACCATACAACATTAACAAAGCAACACTATTAATGACAGTACAGTTTAGTAATAGTCATATTTATAGCTTTAACACGTTACTTGGTTAACACAGAAACTCACCAGCTCGGCTTCATCAGTCATAACAGCGATATCAAT
Source organism: Mchenga conophoros (assembly GCF_057382185.1). Lineage (NCBI taxonomy): Eukaryota > Metazoa > Chordata > Actinopteri > Cichliformes > Cichlidae > Mchenga > Mchenga conophoros. The sequence continues at coordinate 6,024,200 of NC_140542.1, forward strand.
GAAAAGAAGATCCGGCAGGTAGGATCTATGAGCGGCCGTTAACACATACCATCCCAGACTTAGATAAATCACTCCGTCTTAAATAAATTTGTCATTTAAAGCAAATATGAGTCTGGCTGATAATAAATCACAACAAACAAATTGGCATGTTAGTAATATGGGAAAAAACCACACAAGCCATGAAGATCATTTTATCCAGAGAAATGAGCAGAACTAATGGAGGGAGAAATCATTTTTAGTTCTTCTCATCATGTGTTTGTGAAATGCTTTTGGTACACTTCATTAGCTTTAATGATAACAAGAACATTTGGTTATTTTTGCAATAATCTGGTGATGTGGATATTTTGTATTGGATCAGTAAATCACTCTTTAAAAGGCACAGGACAGCTTGTGCTTCTCTGTTTGCTTATATGCTTCTGTACTTCGTATGTTATGTGTTATCCTAAATCGGAAAGTTCAGGGCCTCTAACACCTCTGAGATTTCTTCAACAGTAATTTAACACTAGAGTGAAGATGGATTTAAAAACTTGTTTTTGCTCTTTTTTTTGAATCATTGTTTATGAGCCATTCGTGTCTTATGTCCCCGTTTTCTGCTGGCGGGTGAGGCTTGCCTTAATGGCTTTAAAGGCACAAAACTATCTTGATGACTTTGGGAAAAAGATCATAGTTTGAGTCTAGTGCAACATTTTAAAACCTTCATTTTACAGAACCCTTCTCATCAGAAAGCACTGAAGGCAAACTTCTCCTGCAGCTTTTATGTGCAAAATAAATTTAACTAATGAGTTAAGTAAGCCGAGGGGCTTTAAAAAAATGTTCACATAAATGTGGAAATGTTTATCATTTCTTTCTATATGTCGAGATTGCCTTCAAACCAGAAGGTGAACACCTATCTGAAGATTCAGAGGACTGACTATGGAAGAGAAGAAAGCAGGTAACAACAGATCAGTTTAAAAAACACACACACAGGAGAGAATACGTGGCCCACACTTCTGCAAGTGGGTCACATTTTTCAGAGCAGTTTATTCAGCAGGAAGACAATGACCCCAACAAGCCGAAAGGTCTGAGGCCAGTCAAGTTAGTCACTGGGCTGTGATGTAGCACGGTTTTGTCAAGGTGTCCTTTGGCATCGGTGCACTGATGCATCAGCCGCTGCTACACTGGCCACCTCGGCATAACAGTCCCGTTTTAGAAACCTCGTCGCAGTTTTGTCAGCCAGGCGACTGCGGTTCAAAGACAGAGAACCCCTGCAGCTGACGGAAAAAACATTTCCAAAGACAACTCTAAACACAGCAGGTCATATACTCGCAAATATTTGATGCTTTGGATGTTTTTTCGTTTATCTGTTATTCACAGCTGGTTGCCTTTGAGTTGCTGGGCATTAAAGTGACTCTTTGTAGAAAAAAGTATACAACTATTTTTGAGTTTTATAACAACGAGCATTTTTTTGGTATAGAAGAACTGCTGAACGCTACATCTTAAATGCAAGTTAAAAAAGAATGTTATTACATGCTGTGGCAACCCCGAGTGAATAAGGGAGCATCTCTGTATTGAAAAGCCGAACATGCTTTTGGCAAACAGCAATGAAATTTGAAATGAATGTTTTGGACTTTGCTTTCACCCTGCTGTCCAATTTCTCCAAGTACAGCTCAGCCACAGACTGTGTGTTTCTCCAACATTTAGAGTAATGATCTTGCTGCAGAATGAACCACAGACCAACCAGCCTCTCTTCCTTTGTAAGCATTGACTCTGTACAGAAGAAGGGGTTTGAAAGAAACCAACACATTCATTATTCCCCACTATAGCAGGCTGGTTTTTCCAGCCTTTCAATATTTGGAGTTTTTTTTTTTTTTTTACTTTTCCCATATTTCATTAAATAACTTTAACTTAACTTTAAGGTAAACTGTGATCTTCTAAAACGTTTTACAGGTGCACAGAAAATTAATGAAGTGCCAAAGCTTAAAAACAGTCTGTCACGGCGAGTGAGGTGAGCCGTGTGGAGGCAATGAAGGAGGATCCAAACGCAGGCAGTCGTGAAGGTGTGAAGGTGGTTTATTGAGCATGAAAGTAAATACAAACGGCAAAGGGAGCTATGACTAACTAGACTGGGAACAAACTAACTACACAACACGAACCTGAACATGAGCAGAAACACTTGGCGGTTGACAGCAGGGAAACACACAGATGACGCAGGGTGGAATACACAGACGGACCAGCAACTACAATGACGGCAGACATGACTTAAATACACAGAGAATCACAGGGGAATTACACACAGGTGGTGGACACAGCTGGGAATAATCAACAAGACGAGACAAAGGTAAAACTGAACACACTCACATGAGACGCAGACCATCACAATAAAACAGGAACAAGCAACCATCACACTAAGACACAAACTCGACATAGAGAGACAGACAGAAAATGGCACATGGAGCTAGACAAATACTAAGCAGACACAACTGAAGAACAAATCCTAAACACCACAGAAACATGAAACTCAAATAATAAACATCATCATAATCAACACTACCAGAGAACAAGAAAACAACCCCTGATGCAAACTAAAACCAAAACATAATAAAACTCAAACTACTGGGTCCGACGGACCCAGAACCGTGACAGTCTCTGTTTTTTTGGGTGTCTTTTAAATTCCTATAATAGCACAAATATCAAATTTCAACCCATGATATAGGTCACACAGTAAATAATAATGTGAGAGGGAGTTTTTGGTTTTAGGATCATGTGACAAATCATTCTTGATTGACCTGAAAAGGGTCAAAGGTCACATGAGAAGAAGCCAAAAGCCGTGTCCAAATTCATAGGCTGCATCCTCCTGAGGACCCGGCCTTCATGGTCTACATGGGCCGGGCCCACCGAAGGCCGGGTCCTCAGGAGGATGCAGCCTATGGGTCGGCCAGAAGTGAGTGGCTGTGGAGTGGCCTTCAGCCTTCAGATTTGCGTCACCAGCTGTCTCGGTGGCGTTTAATAAACTCAGCTGTCTGCTCCTTGCTATGTAAAATATATCAGGACACTGGTGTAAATTCTCTATTATCTCACACTTCTGTTTAATCAGTTTTCCGTTTGAAGTTTGTTCAGCTGTAATCTCAGCCAAACCGATTTACTCAGGAACAAACCAAACATTGCAAAAAGCCAAATAATAACATTTTTAAGTAATCTAAGTGACTTATATATCATGTATAACCTGAGTAGCGAAAGACTGTGAGGGGTTTGAAAACGATGTGCTGGGAGTTTGCTGTTCTTGCTGGCTCTAGTGAACCTTGACCACCCGGTCAGCTATCGAGCTGGTGGGTAACAGACGTCTCCGAAAACGTTGGAGCACTTTTGCAAATATGTGATATCTTGATAAACCGAGCAGATATTTGAAGTTTACACAGCTACATTCTCCTCTGAAAATATGTTAAAGGCTTATTAGTAATACTACTTAGAGTAATATTAAAACTATTAACTATTAAAACTATTAAAACTAGATAGCTACCGCGATTGTTGGAAACTGGAATTGACTGGGCTGCGCTATGAATTCTGGGATATGGTGGGCCACGAAGGATGCACCTGACCCATCCTTCAAATCTGGGGAAAAGAAGAGTCTAAGAATGTGGACAGCCTTCAATGCGTCACTGTGACGTAATCGACCTACAAATGCAGCCCCAGGAGGATGCAGCCTACGATTTTGGACACCCCCAAATAACGCCACTGCGTTGTTGTTGTTGTCTGTCAATTCGGTTTTGTTATAATTCTACCACGAAATGACTAAATCCCATTTAAAATGTTCCTTACCACTACAGTGAAATGATTACTATTTAGTATAAATGCTATTGGTATTACTAATACTAATAGTATTCACTGTGAGAATGTGGGCTTGGACACTCACTACAAAGCACTTTTAATGTCATGAGGGTCCTGCAAGGTGCTACATGCATTATTTAACCCACACACTACCTCACACACACTCAGAAAGAGGAGGTGGTGGTAGGCAGCTTTTGAACAGGGGAGAAATGTGTAACACCAGTGTTTTAAGTGCAAAACAGGAGAGTTTGGTGTATGAACATAGACATAACACTATAGTCACCACAGCTGAGAGCAGTAAAGTGAGTGGAAGCATGAAAACTGTCTGCATCAAGAGATAATACAGCTGAATTTGAGAAAAACACGTACATGGGGAAGGAAACAGTAGCTGCGGATGAGCCGAAACAGTAAGCTGAAAAACACTAAAAGAATGTCCACATCTGTTCTTTTGTGTGAGCTTCCTCTTTGACTTTGAATGTAATTGTTACCAAGAAAATATTGACTGGTACAGCTTTAACCCTCTGAGATCTAATGGGGAAATTATGGTTCAGCAGTATTAGTGTGTTGGCAGGCTGTTGGCTGCCCATCTACCTGCCGAGAGTGTCGGTTTACAGATGGGGGCAGTTGGTTCAAGACCCCTCTCTGGTTCTCTCAACAGGCTCTCTTTTGTCAAACACCTTGGCAAACAGACAACAGTAGCAATAAATTAACCGACCGTGTTATCATCGGTGATTGTTTTGTCTTTTTAAAAAAATTAAATTGCTTGTTCTAGAGTTGCCTGTTTAGCTCATTGTGTTGAACAGGCAATCCATATGCTGCATGACTATTGCAGAGGACATGGTTTAAATCTATCCCCAAATCTATGTCTTCCCTCTGGTCTTCTGGTCTTTCTTCCAGTTTACTTGTTTTCTTTTCATTGTGCTATGAAAAATACTGTCGGAAAAACTCAAAGATATGCTTAAAGACATAATGTATAAAGTTTTCACCACTAGATCTCAGTCGACTGAATTCTGCTGCTTCTTTTAGTCAGCCAAGATTAGATCAGACCAAAAATATTACATTTAGATTGTACCCCATAATGATGTGTTTCTACTACTGTTTATGTAAAAAAGAACACTTTTGTTACCACTTTATTATTAGAATATAATAATAATAGCAACATGGTAAAAACAGATATGTGCCAATTCAATATTCTGTACCCAGCTAGCAAGCTGAGGTGTTGTGGACATCCTGAACTTGTTTTTGCCACTGTTAGCTACTGGTAGCCTGAGTTAGCACGTGTTGAAAAACTTTATTTGAAGTGCATATAACATTGTTGGACTCAGACATGCAGTAAACTCTGATAACATGTGCGACTACAATCAAACTGCTTATCAGAGAGAAAAGTGAAAGGAGGGAAAGTTTGATTTTTAGGACACTCAAGCCTAACATTAGCTGGCTTTGTGTTGACCAGCTAATGTTGTTGTTCTTGCTGTTAGCTGACTCTTGTGCACTGAGTTGTACAGAGAGGGATTGCATGTTTAATCTGATCGAATCTAATCTGAGAGTAAGTTATTGCATGTTTATGCATACTTTATTTATATTTCGTGTCTTCAGGTGAACAGGAAGAGGATGACATTTTATTCAGATACCAGTCACATCTCTTTCCTTTGTGTTTCCCTTTCCCTTCTCAGATAATAAAACAAAGGTATGATGCTTCACGTCTTGAGTCGGAAGGTGCCAACATGAATTAAAATTGCGTCCACAGCACATGAACGCTTGCAGCGTCTCTGCCTTTGAACTACTACGCATTTGTCGGGTCTCTAGCTACATACACAAAATGTGATTAAATTCAAATCAAATTCAAATTTTATTTGTCACACACACAACCATACACAGTATGACATGGGGGTGAAATGCTTGTACCTGTACAATGCCCGACCATTAAATCTTACCGTCTTACCGTACACTACTAAATCTCCATTTGCACTATTTGCCTATTTGCACTACTCTGCCTGGTTTACACTCAATGTCACTTACCCATTATATTGTATATTGTATAGCTTTCTTGTTATATGTAAAATTGTATTTATTTAAATTTTTACTTTTTAATTATTTTACTTGCATTTTTTAAATCACTTTTATATTTAAATATATTTAAATGTTCATTTGCTATTTATCTAGGGATTGAAGAGTAACGCAATTTCTATTCTCCGTATGTCCTGTACATGTGGAAGAATCGACAAATAAAGTTGACTTTGACTTTGACTTTTTGACTTTTTAAATGACAGAAGAAAAGTTTTACAATATTTACAATTTACAGTTTACTACAAAATTTACAAATTAACTTAGGAATTTACAGTAATGAATGTGCAAATAGCAGAAGAGATTATAAAGATTATAAAGATGATAAATTATAGGAATTATAGGATTATAGGAAATGTGTGGTGGTGCGTGTGGTGATGTGTGTGAGAGTCCAGTCTTATAGTGACGTGTGTGGGAGAGTCCAGCCCTACACCTGGTTCAGGGCCCGAATAGCCTGGGGGAAGAAGCTCCTCCTCATTCTCTCTGTTTTGGCCTTAAGGGAGCGGAAGCGCTTCCCAGACCTCAACAGTGAGAAGAGTCCATTCTCTGCATTGCGGCCACTGATTGGTCCGTCCAGCGAGCGACCTCCCTCCTGATTGGTGGTTGCTGCTTTAGCCTTTGTTTGTAAGCAGGCATGAGGAAGATGGCGGCATGGTCCGATTTTCCAAATGCCGGCAGGGGCTGAGCCTTGTAACAGTTCTTGAACGGGGTGTAGCAGTGGTCTAATGTTCTAGTGCCCCGGGTGGGGCAGTTGATGTGCTGGTGAAGGTTGTGAAATGTCCGTTTGAGATTCACTCTGTTAAAATCTCCCATAACAATGAGTGCGGCATCTTGGTGAAGTGTTTGTTGATGTGTGAAAGCCTCATAGCTCACATAAGGCAGTGAATTCCCGAGGGAGATAGAAAGGGCGACATTTAACGATCAAAATCTCCAGATTGGGCGAGCAAGAGCGTGTGAGTGGGGAGATGTTTGTGCTGTCGCACCATCTGTTGTTCACCATCAGACACACTCCACCACCTCTTTTCTTCCCCGACTCCATTGTCCTGTCCATGTGGTAAACCGAAAAGAACCCCGTCGGCTGCACGGCGTGGTCTGGTATTGCTGGGTTCAGCCAAGTCTCGGTGAAGCAGAGGAGGTTGCAAAATGTCTCTCTGGAACTTGATTCTGGCTCTGAGGTCATCAAGCTTGTTCTTGATGGATTGAACATTGGCTAGCAGGATACTGGGCATGGGTGCGCGGTATGCGCGAGCCCGTAGCCTGTTCCTGATGCCGGCTCTTTTACCTCGAGGCTGTCGCTTAGGGTCGCGTCCTTTGTTCTCTCTCAGGATCTCCTTTGGCCAGGTTGGGTCCGGAGTTAAACATGGTGAAATGTTCGTGTTTAGGTGGAAGAGTGATGTCCATCCTGTGTTCATGATGGTGAAGAAGTGAGACACATCAAAAACATTCACATTTTTTTCCACAAAGTCGGTTTTGGCTGTTTGCAACATATGTGGTTAGGGTCAGAATATGATGACTGAGTGCTCACAGGGTTAGGACATAAATGCATTATAAATATCTTCCAGGCTTAATTTTTTTTTAACATTGGTAGTTCTTTTGTTTTCATCATATTGTTTTCATTGTACTCTACTGCATTGAAAATATTCCATTTGGTTGAGTGGATTATAGTTTAATAATAATGGAGTTTCCAGCATTTACTTGGGAAACTAATACAAAAGAACACCCAAATTACCTCTAATAGTTGAAAACAAAAGGCAACTGACTATGCATCGGATGTTTAGTTCACATTCGATTAGTTTCAGCCGGTATTTGTGCAAAGCCAGTATACCTACAGTACAAAACAATATTAATAGAGAATCAAATGACACTCAGTGAGTTAGTTTACATAACTGAAAAACTCCTAGGAAAGGCTAATTATGGTAGGAAAATTACTTCTGATATTTAAAACCCCCCCAAAAGTTAGTCTGTGGGGAGTGACTCCCTTTTGGAGCCATTTTCGAACAACTCCTGTGTTTACCCTTTCGTCATTGGTTTTGTTTTGCAGCTCCAGGGGTTGCCCCTTGGGTCTAACCTAGTGATGTCAGACATGACATCATAAATCAAAGTGCAAGCTATCCAAAACCCAAAGCAATCTTTTGCATCAGGCTGTAAATATGTTTTTTTTTTTTTTTTTTTTAAATGTGTTGTTAGTTGTCACTTTCAACCCAGGAGTCTGTGCAACATGTGGGTCCATCTGCTGTGGTGACCCTTTGGGGAATTAGAGAGCAGCTGAAAATACCTAATTTTTGGGGATTGACTCTTTTATGGAGCCAGCCTTGAGGAACTGCAGTTTTTAACTCCTTTGTCATTGGTTTTATTTTTCATCTCCAGAGGTGCCCCTTGGGTCTAAACCTAGTAATGTCGGACATGATGGGGAGGGGGGATGCCTCTAAAATAATAGTCTAACATGGAGACTCATAACAAAAGAACAACGTTTAAACCTGCAACATAGATACAACAGATACTGGGCAAGGTTACATTAGCAATGGTTAATTAGAGTCAGTGGTACTAGGGTCTGAGCAGAGTGACACTTTTCCCCAACCTTGCTGTAGCTTACATGACATGGAAGCTCTTTATGTTGTGTTTTTGTGCATTTTTTGACCTTGCATAAGCTAAAGTGCATTCAGAGGAGGAGGAATATGAGGGGTCAGCTTGACCTTCGTGGATTAAAATGTAAAAAAAACTTGTTGATCTAAAGCTTCTGCAGGTACCGTCAACACACAGACATCTCATGGAAATGGGCTTAAGAGCAGTGTGCCCTCCACAAAATCACTGCTTCCAAATATAGTTATATTTAGCATCAGTTTTTTAGTATGACAATGCTGATGCCTTTTTCCCCCACTGAGACTAACCAGATGGTTCCTTTTTAGTTTTCCAGAAACAAATCAATGGCAGTTTCATTTGTAATGTGTTGCATTTATCCCACAAATCCCACTGAATTAGCTCACACAGCATGTAATATGCTGCATAAAATTTAGCTTTGGTTACTCTGCGTTTAAAGCTCAGAATCTTTTCTTGGCTTTTGTAAAGCTTATCCTACATATGTAGATTATCAAGTCAGTCTGCCGCATTACAATTCCTCCCTATCTCACTGTGGGCTAAATACTCATCCCTTCAACGAAAGGGATGAGCTCGCATCAGTCTCTCAGCACTGAATCACATTCCCTCCTCTGTCTACCTACCTCCTCCACTGAAAACATCCTTTCTCTCTCCAACGCTCTCAGTGTTCTGGGCTCAAGCACTTTATCACTGTAAGCTTGCAAAAACATGTTCAAGCATTTCGACTTGCACTCGTATGGAATTTCAATCTTGTTGCTGGACATTCTGGGCAGCTCTGCCTTCATGTTGCCATAATGGAAAGTCATAGATACCTAAAGTGAGAATAAGAAGCTTTTATCATAATAAATAGCACGTGTGCTAACAGAATTCTATTAAATACATTGTTCTGACACACAACACAAAACTATCCACAACACTACACACTAACTACACAAGACAACACATTAACTACATACTGCAAACACGCTAATCGTCACAAATCTCTCACATCTCAAAACTCTCTCTCTCTCCCTCTCTCTCTCTCTCTCTCTCTCCCTCTCTCTCTCTCTCTCTCTCTCTCTCTTGCCGTCACTCCTAAAACTTCCCCTGTTTTTTTTTGTTTTGTTTTTTTTTTGCTCATAAGCACAGAGTGCTTGCTGCGGTGTCCTTAGACAGTAAACGTGACGAGGAAAAAACGCCGCGAATATACTGTTATCTTGGCCGATCAACACAATTTATAAACTGGTATATATCACCTTGTTGCTTTGTCTTTAAGTGGTCATGTGATTGGCTTACCACGACTACTTTATTCTTCCTCAGTCAAACAGCAGCACTCATGCGATTGTTTTGCCCCCTTAGCTCCAGCTCTTGTGCTAGACCAGGGGTCAGCAACCTGCGGCTCCGGAGCCGCATGCAGCTCTTTAGTCCTCAAAGTGCAGCTCCGCGTGGTTTGGGAAAATAAATTGTTTTTTTAAGTAATTAGCTGAAGTGTATTTTATTAATGTTAATTCTTTTTTAACTTGTAGTTCTAAATTGGAAGATTATTGTGATGTTGAAATATAAATATAAAATTATATTTTTTGATCGCTCAAAATAAGCGTCGCACTTGCAGAAGCCGGTGTACCCGCCGAAACGCCGTGCATTTATCGAGACTTTCAACCCCAGGGCCCTATTTCAGGAAGCCGGTTTAGTGCAAACTCTGAGTAAGTAAACCCTGAGTTAACGAAAACTCTGGGTTTTCGGTTTCACAAAGCGAGTTTAGATTAATCCTGAGTGAGTCACTATGACGACACACTCCGTGAAGCTAACCTGCCCCCTAGCAGGTTTACTTCAACTAACCCTGACGTTCTCCGCCTCTTTGTCGGAAACCTGACAGTAGGAAGTGTCAGACATGGCGTGCCCCTTCCTTGAAGAGCCAGTAGATGTTGAAGCCCAAATTCTCTGCAGAGAGAGTGATTAGAGCGCGTTTTATCATTTCCTGATGATTTCCTGTGTGAACGTTACCGTTGTTCAGCACAATCTATAATTCATTTGAATAACATCCTCAGGCCTAATATTGCTCATGTGACACATCGCGGACATTCTCTCAGTTCTGTACATATTATTTGTATTGCACTTTGGTTTTTTGCAAACGGGAGCTTTCTGTATAATATTGGTGACGCTGAGCACGTTTCCAAGGCTACCGTCTGTCGGGCAGTCAGGAATGTTACAGTTGCACTGAAACGTCTCCTGTACTCGTTTGTGGTGTTCCCCGGTCATAGACCCACAAGATTTATCAAAGAGGGATTCCACAAAATTGCAGGTATCAGGATGAACAAAACTTAATTCATGATGTGGTGATACTTGAACTACTACTTAAATTTTACATTTATTCTCACGGTTCCCAGGCGTGATTGGCTGTACAGATGGCACTCACATTCCAATCATTGCTCCTTCAGTAAATGAAGGAGACTATGTGAACAGGAAGTCTTTCCACAGCATTAATGTACAGGTACATAGTTCCCTGTAGCATGTCAAACTAACAAATTATTTCATTATAGTAATGGATGCTAATTTGTGTTCTCTGCACTGTGAAGATCATATGTGATGCTGCCAACATTATCACAAATGTGGAAGCCAACTGCTCAGCCTCTGTGAGTGGTGGTGGTGGAGGACCCCCACCTGTTTTTCAGGCCTCTGCTTTTTTCTGTTGACTATAACGGGTCACATTTGAGCATACAGAGTAAGCAAATATTTACTTGCAATGTGCTCAGATAATTTCAATAAGTGCTTACAGAAAGAAAATTAATGTAGCCTCTAACTGCAATTGATTTACATCGGACAAACAGACCAAGCACTATGGCTCATAATACAATTACACCTTACCTGTTTGGACTATATTTTTATATTTCATTTTTACTTGCTGCCAGGAACGTTTGGGACCTGTTGGGTTGCACCTGCGCTCACATCACGTCACAAAATAAAATGTATAAAATAAAAAATAAAATAAAATATAATAAAATAACGTGTTAAATGGGTGGAAATCCCTAGATCAATGTTTGAATTAACACTCACGCATTGACTCTGTCGGCTATGTTTTGCCATGCATGCTCCCTTTCTTTTGCAGCTGAGGCTGTGTTACTTTTTTTCCGCAAAATTTGCATGTTATTGGCATATGCTGCCATCAGAATTTCGGCCTCAAGTGCTGTAAAATACATTGACCGCGCCTTCTTTCCCTCCGTCTCCATGGTGACTCGCTTAATCTGTGCTCCACTAATTAGGGCTTTATATATCCTCGTGCCCGAGTTTAACTCGGGGTTAAAGCAACTCCGCGTTGACTGAACTACTTGTTATCAGCCTTTCTGAAACCGAATATTCCGAGTTGGACAGTTCGGGGTTACTCAACCCTGAGTATCGTTTTTCACTCTGAGTTTTCTAAACCGGCTTCCTGAAATAGGGCCCAGGTGCCCATAGGCCAATTATGGATCTTTGGATCCACATTATGTCAGCAGCTCCACCGTGAACTATACATCGCTCGCGCCTCACAGACGACAGCTTACAGTCCTGCATAAAGATGAAAGTGACTTCGTACAGCCCCGATTTCCAGACGCTGTGCGCAGAGGTTCAGGAGCAGAAGTCCCATTGTAAACATATCACGGCAGACCCGACGATGTTTGCATGAACACGCTTTTCAGCATCTCTTTATTGACCACTTTTCACACACAGTTGCTGACACATACAGTCGGTGTTAAAGCTCACAGCCCGACACATACCAGCACAGATAGCACAGACATTAAGGCGGCGAGGCTTGAGTGCGGGTGCCGCTCAGGTGCGTCCGCCTCCCCTACAGCGGCGCTGCAGACCACGCCCCGCCACACACAGTAACCAGGTAAAATACATATTTAGGCTGAATTTTGCAAATATCTATTTTTTTTAGCAGCATAGTGCTTTTTTCAAATTATTTTTAAAAGCCAGGTCAAGGCTCCAAAAGCCCAAAGGCGATATAAGGGTGGCGGCTCAAAACAGTTTTTGTTTGCTACATGGATCATTTTAGTTCAGCTGGGTGTCTTTCCTTTTGTTATTTTTCTTTAAGAGTTCAAAATGTGTTAATTACATAAATAAAAAAGTAATTTTCTCTGTAGCACTTCATGGATCTAGGCAACACACCTTAGTTGTTCACACAAAGCTTAAAGGTAAAAAAACAATATATACAGTCTTATCTGCATTTTAGAGGTCAAAAAGTATTTGCGGCTCCCAGTGTTTTCTTTTGTGTGGAAATCCCGTCCAAATGGCTCTTTGGGTGTTAAAGGTTGCTGACCCCTAGTCTAGACAGTGATTGCGATTACCGTCCGCGGAAGTGCGTGCAGCTGCTTAAAGCTGTAGCGTCCAGATTACTTACGTAGTCAGCTACTTCGGTGCAACTGATACAAGATGCGGTAAGCTGAACACAGCTTCAACCGTCTGTTTGTTGAAAAATAGTAACGGGCCGCATTTTCTTGTTAGTAACTGTAACGGCGTTGTAGCAATAGGAATAGTAATTAGTTAAATTACTAGTTACTGAAAAAAGTAACGCTGTTACTTGTAACGCTGTTACTTGTAACACCGTTATTCCCATCACTGGTTTTAACAAACACAAAACATTAATCTGAAAATGGACAGATAAGACTAGATGAAAATGCAGCCAATGCCCAAAGGACCAAGCCTTGAGAGCTAGACCAGTGTAAAAACTATGAGAAAGTCTGACTCCATGGAAACAAAATGTCATGGTCACTGTGTCTACCCGGCTGGCTCAGTGAGGCTACATGCGTTTTTGTTTTGATTCTGCTCTCACTCTCTTTCTCTCCTGTCTCCTCCCTGCCTGGGTGGAGCTTCTCAGTGCCATTGTATTGACTCATGTTAGGGTAACCCTGGCAGCACATCAGCTTATATATTTTAGAGTCTAGTAACAAAGTCCACAAACAATAAACCTCAACAGAACTAGGAGCACCTGCTATACAAACAAACGCACTGGAAGTAGAAACTGCTTCATTCATTCGTTTGTCCCTGCTGCTCTGCTTCTGTGGAACTTAGAGTAGGAAACTCTCACATGGTACTCTAATGAGGCACAATGGTACCAAGGCTCCAGGTTCAAACCCCACAAATGTCATTAATTTTTGAATGTAGACTTTTAATGACAGAATCTTTATTACTTTTTACAGCATGTCCTGCTGTTTGATTCCAGAAAGAGAGTGGACACAAAGCAGGTCTGCAGGAGGTAGGAATCACCCGGATTTTTGAAAAGACAATTCCTTGGACAGAACTGTGAGGATGTGGCAGCTCGACCACAGAGTTAAAAGGACAACATTAATAAAAATCATGTTAATTAAATAGTGGAAACAATTTGCTAAATGGCCCCATTGTCTCGATGGTGTTCACATTAATGCTCTTGTTTCAGCTACGACCCACACATCCATTAAATTTCTCTGTCATTTCAATTATGAATAGTCAGGAAATTACTGCGTTCATATTGGGCTCAGAGGAAATTAAATGCCTCTGTGGTGTTGGACTATATTTGTGTGTCTTACTATTGGCTGTTTGAAGAAACTCAGAATGTGATTTTAATTAAATTAAATGATATAAATTCCTACTACCCCAGCCGTTTCTTAGTACTGCTGCTACTATTTAAACATGTCTATGAACGAACAAAAACAACTAATTTCATAGACAGAACAGGATAACACTTTGCCAGTAAATGAAACATTGGCTACAAGTCACAACCAAGTAATTATGAAAATATCAGACAAGAGCCAAGGGACAGGCAGTCGCTTTGAGCACCATGATTCTCAGGGCAGGGCACAGTCTACCACAAATGAGATGCTAATGAGCTTGAAGATAATTCCAGTCATCTGCATATCAACTGGAGATTGGAAACGAGTGGGTGGACGAATGTTTTTAATGGTTTGAACACTGCTGGGTGGTCAACATATGAAATGTACCTTAGAAACATGCCAATTAGGGATCTGGATGCCCAAATGTCTGAGTAGTTAACGAGAAAAACAAAAAAACAAAAACAAAAACCTCCCTTTGAGCTCTGAAAATCAAAATGCCTTGATGGTGATTGAGCTGATGATGGCCATTTGAAGCTGATAGACTAATAATAACTCAAATAACCACTCTTTCCTGCCAGACAAGGACATGAATGTGAGGCTAGTGATGATGTTGCCCTGGTGCACAACAACTCCTTTGCACCAATCAATCATGGTGTGGATGCCACACTCCATCTGAATATTGTTGCTAACCACGTGCACTACTTTATGTTTGACAAATTCTAATGGCTACTCCCACCAAGAAAAAGTCTCCCCAGTTGGTATGGAAACTGGCAGCATGACTGTGCAACAGCCAAATCTGCAGAAATGATGTGGTGCTGTCATGGCAGTGTGGAGCAGCGTCTAAAAGGGATTCTGCCAAAATCTTGTGGAATCCATAAACCAAGAACTGGGGCTATGTTCAGAGCAAAAGGAAACTCAACTCATTATTAGCATGGTGTTTCTAATAAGATGTTCAGTGAGCTGTACATGATATAAATGTGTAGATGCATTTATTTATAAAAAATATAGCCCTGTATCTAGAAGAGGCAAAATCCGGTCATGCAAGATCATAACACCTTATCACAAAGTTTCATTGAAGTGACCATTTACCATCTCTATTCCAACCCAAGCCCCCAGTTCAACGACTGCCACTGGTATCTCACTTGAGAAATCATGAAACTGCTATAAAAGATCCTTACTTACTTTCTTACTGCATTTAACGCTGGATGACATCAAGTGTCTTGTAAAAAATAAAGCACAAAAGACAAAAAAGGGTTTAAAGAGGTTTTTCTATCTTTCCTAGCAGCCACAGAAAGCACTTGTACTGTAAGAGGATTTCTGAAAAGGCGATTTGTTGACTCACTAAAAGGTCATTGGTCATCCCTAAATCCTTCTGATGTAACACTACTTTTTATTTTTCACCCAAACTGCCTCTTTGTACTCATGACAAAGTAACAGTGAAACATATAAATCTCTCTTTCATTCATGGAACAGGGAGAACACTTCAACTCAATTGAGGCAGAGTTTTGTTTCAGCTAACACTGTAGCTGAAGTGAGGTCCTGCTTGGACACTTAAGTTCACATTGTCTTCAACTGATTTTATCTTTAGCAAACATTTTTCATTTTTGTGAAACCTTAAAATTTCTTATTACACAATCAAAGAAAAATAATGATGCAAAAGCCCAGCCTATACTCTAGTGCAGACACAGACATATGGCACTACAGATTCCTGTAGTCGGCCATCTGGGGTGCATGTGTGGTTCATTCACTGCAGTATAAATTCTCTGCAGACAAGTCCGCATGGTCACAAAAACAGACACATATATCTTTCCATTTAAATTTATCATTACTCATACCCGAGTGGAACCTAGTGGAATATAACTAGAAAGTGCATTTTCTGAAGAAACTGCAGTGTGAATGCTTGAATCTGAATGTATGCACTGAAATGAATTAATTGATGAAATTAAGTTAAAAATGTTGAATGAGATAAAAAAAAAAAACCCTGAATTTTTAACCTGAAAACAAAAGTGCTGAACTGCTAAAAGCTGACATTTACATAAAGGAAGAATTTGGAAAATAGCTGAACATGTTTATGACGGCAGCATGGTGGCAAGGTGGTTAGCACGGTTGCCGCACAGCAAGAAGAACCTGAGTTAAATTCCCACATCAGGCTGGGGTCTTTCTGTGTAGAGTTTGCATGTTCGCCCCGTGTTTGCGTGGGTTCCCTCTTGGTACTCTGGCTTTCTCCCACTGTCCAAAGACATGCAGCTTGTGGAAAAAGCTGAAAAAGGATAAGCGGAAGCAAATGGATGGATGGGTAAGAGAAACACCTGCATAATATACATTATTTAGACTGATGAAAAGCACAGATTTTATTTACATTTGGGTTAAAAAAATTAAAAACAGTTTAAAGATGACCCTCGAGTTGCACTGCATTAAAAATGGGGATGATTCTGTGTTGAAATGACTGCACGGACTCAACACACGCCTAAATCACTCTCTGTGATCACAGTTCACTGTGCCATCAACAAATACAGAAAAAAAGCTTCAAGTCATGCCAAGAAGACACCATAAGTGAACATGATCCAGAAACGCTTCAATCAGCAGACAAATCAAAAAGTTACATTCTTTTTGAAAAATAAGGACATCGCATCATCCAGACTAAAGAGGGATTATCTGACTTTTTGTTCAGCACTGAGTTCAAAAGCCTCTGATGGCAGTGGGGTATATTAGTGGCTTCTGTGCTGAAAGGTATATAAAGCTTCCCAGGTAAGTAGCCCTCCATTTCAGATGACGCCCTTTTCAGGGAAATTCTTGGATATTTTAACAAGACAATGCTGAACATAACATTTTCTTACAGTTGTAATTTTACAGTTACAGTTGTAATTTTGGCTGTTTGTGTGCAACCCACCTCTTTCCCCTGAACTGAAACATAGCTGTCTCTTCCAGACCATTACTTCAGGTCTGTGTGTTTAATCGTGTAATTTACATCCACATGGAAGGGAGGATAGATCGTGTCGTTGAAGCCATATGAAACGAAGAGTCCCATCAGGAAGAAGATGCCAGCAAATATGAATTTGCTATAGGTTGCTATAGAGAAATTAGAAATTAGAAAAAGATGAGTAAAAGTCACAACTAACAATTAAACGATGACATATTTTTCATTTAATCACAATAAAACTGAAAAAATAGAGAAAATTCATATGCAGACAGCACTAGGCTAACGTGTGTACCTGAACAAACTTTAACCTTCTTGGCAGACTGAAAATTTTACACATACCTATAAAAATGAAACAAACACGGACTGTGGAATGTGGGTCACAGTAGGCTCGGGGTTGAATTGGCAAACTTCCTTCTGATGTCTGTGACAGTGATCCGAGCTGGCGTGTGCTTCTTTGCAGAGCCCAAACTCTGTTCCTGTCTGAACCAATAAGGATCAGTTCCTCAGTGAATCTGTTTAGCTGCAGGTCAGCGTAACAAGGTGGAGACTGACCAAGTCCATTTTTTAAAAGGATGGACTGAGATGAAGTTGACAAGTGTCAAGGCTGCCAACCCAGTCACACCAGCTCTGGGTCAGTGTGTTTGGACCAGAACTCTAGTTCAGGTCCAAAATAGTTCTTCCCAAAGGGAAGAACTATTTTGGACCTGAACTAGAGTTCTGGTCCAAAATAGTTCTTCCCTTTGGGAAGTGTGTTTTGATATGGTGCTCAATCATGGCAACATATAGTTCCTGTAGTTTTCATAACTGAAATATTACAAAACCAAAACCAACCAACCAAAACATTTTCTCTGATTCCTCTAGTCATATCTGTGTGATGGTATTTTATATAAGTGATTGTCCATCTATCCATTCGCTTCAGCTTATCCTTTTTCAGGGTCGTTGGGGGGCTGGAGCCTATCCCAGCTGTCTTAGGGCGAGAGGCAGGTTATAAGTAATCAATATTAAAAAATATTTTTGTATAAATGATGAGAGCCCTGACACTCGCTCTTGAACGATTATTAGGCTGATTTTGCATTTCAACAGCCACATTCTAAGTTTTATAAAACTTAGTATGTGGTAGTACTACACAATACCCTGGGTATCAGAGTGTAAACATGCAGCCAAGTCCATAAATAGTTGTACAATGACACTTTTCTTTTCGCTCTACATCCACAAAGGACATCACTACCAGAGCAAACAATTACAAAGTAACTGAAGTGCAGAATTCCAGGTTTAATTAAAGGATTTTAACATGTGTCTTATATTTGGATGCTTAAAAGTAAATGGACAATTGACTGACAAGGAGTTGCATGGATTATTTCATTACAAATTAAGCAGATTAAAGATTTGGAGTTGATTCCAAATGTTGAACTTGACTTTGGTAGCTGTTCATTTGAACTCTCAATCAATATATTGAGATATTGATCCAAGTGAAGGAGTCCATTATTAGGCTGAAAAATCATAATAAATCTCTTCAAGAGATAGCAAAAACATTCGAAATGGCCAATCAATAATCAGGTATCTTCTTAAAAAGAAGGAATGCACTGGGCAGCTCACCAACACCAAAAGGCCTGAATGAAAGAAAGAAAAAACAACTTCATAACATCTAACCAAGTCAGGAACATATGCAAAGATGTAGGTATATCACTGTCTATAATCAGGAGATGACTTCTTGAATGGAAACACTGAGACGTTATAACAAGGTGCAAACCACTGGTTACACCTAAGAACAAGAAGGCCAGATTAGACTTTGCCAGAAAACATATACAAGAGCCAAAAAAATCTTTGGACTGATAAAACCATAAATAACCAAAGAAAAGAAAAGTATGGAGAGTATGAAACACACCACCATCTGTTATGTTCCACCTGGTGGAGGCAGTGTTATGCCTTGGGCCTGTATTGCTGTCAGTGGAGCCACTTCACTGGTGTTTATTGATGATGTGACTGCTGATAGCGGGATGAATTGTGAGTCTGTGAAGGTTCTCAGTCATCCAGGTCATCGTAGTCAAAGGAGCTCGCAAAGAAAAGCGTCTGGACTTCTTTAAGTTACTTGAAGACGTTTCACCTCTCATCCGAGAAGCTTCTTCAGTTCTAAGGTCAAATGGTGGAGAGTCCCAGATATAAACCTAGTGGGAGTGACCCCCCACAGAGGGACAAAAGGACCCCCTGATGATCCTCTAATCGCCTGACCCAAGGTGTGAAACTGGGTGTGGGTCCCAATCAGCCACACCTTGGGTCAGGCGATTAGAGGATCATCAGGGGGTCCTTTTGTCCCTCTGTGGGGGGTCACTCCCACTAGGTTTATATCTGGGACTCTCCACCATTTGACCTTAGAACTGAAGAAGCTTCTCGGATGAGAGGTGAAACGTCTTCAAGTAACTTAAAGAAGTCCAGACGCTTTTCTTTGCGAGCTCCTTTGACGATGAATTGTGAGGTTTACATGGCTGTACTCTCTGCTCAAATTCAGGATTCGCAAATGGATAATGACCCAGAGCACAGTGCAAAAGCTGCACAGGAGTTTGTCAAGAAATTGGATACACTTCAGTGGACACGTTAATCACCTGATCTCAACACAATGGAGCATGCTTTTCAGCTATTATATACAAAACAGAAGATGGAGACAAGCAAACAGCAATTGAAGACAGCTGCAGTAAAGGCCTGGCAGAGCATCCCTTGGGAGGAAACACAACATCTGGTGATTTGATGACTGCAAAATATTTTCATCTAAGTATTAAAAACAAGTCTTATATTTAAAATGATAGTAGTTCCTCCAATTAGTTTTGAGCCTCTGTAATGTTTTGGTAAAACTCCTTGAATTAAAGCTCAAAGTCTACACTTCAATCACATCTTCAGTGTTTCATTTAAAATCCACAGTGCTGATGTACACACTCACAAGTGTAAACATTAGGTCACTGTACCAGAGTTTATATTACCCCTATGTAGCAAGTAAGTCTGCCATGTGTCAAGAATGTGTTAAACAACTCGTTTCAGTGACTTTAACTTTAAACCCAAGTGACCTGTTGCCTGCAAAAGTTTAATGGATGAAAAACAGGGGACATTGATTGAGCCCAAGGAAGCCAATAGACACATGAATATGCCTGTAAATTTTATTGCTAAGTAATAATTTCAAATAAATTAACACTATTTTTCAGACAGCAATGTGGTAATACAACCACACTTTTAACCACACTTTTAACCAGCAGCTTACAGGGAGTGCAGAATTATTAGGCAAATGAGTATTTTGTCCACATCATCCTCTTCATGCATGTTGTCTTACTCCAAGCTGTATAGGCTCGAAAGCCTACTACCAATTAAGCATATTAGGTGGTGTGCATAATTATTAGGCAACGTCCTTTCCTTTGGCAAAATGGGTCAAAAGAAGGACTTGACAGGCTCAGAAAAGTCAAAAATAGTGAGATATCTTGCAGAGGGATGCAGCAGTCTCAAAATTGCAAAGCTTCTGAAGCGTGATCATCGAACAATCAAGCGTTTCATTCAAAATAGTCAACAGGGTCACAAGAAGCGTGTGGAAAAACCAAGGCGCCAAATAACTGCCCATGAACTGAGAAAAGTCAAGCGTGCAGCTGCCAAGATGCCACTTGCCACCAGTTTGGCCATATTTCAGAGCAGCAACATCACTGGAGTGCCCAAAAGCACAAGGTGTGCAATACTCAGAGACATGGCCAAGGTAAGAAAGGCTGAAAGACGACCACCACTGAACAAGACACACAAGCTGAAACGTCAAGACTGGGCCAAGAAATATCTCAAGACTGGTTTTTCTAAGGTTTTATGGACTGATGAAATGTGTGTGAGTCTTGATGGGCCAGATGGATGGGCCCGTGGCTGGATTGGTAAAGGGCAGAGAGCTCCAGTCCGACTCAGATGCCAGCAAGGTGGAGGTGGAGTACTGGTTTAGGCTGGTATCATCAAAGATGAGCTTGTGGGGCCTTTTCGGGTTGAGGATGGAGTCAAGCTCAACTCCCAGTCCTACTGCCAGTTTCTGGAAGACACCTTCTTCAAGCAGTGGTACAGGAAGAAGTCTGCATCCTTCAAGAAAAACATGATGTTCATGCAGGACAATGCTCCATCACACGCGTCCAAGTATCCACAGCGTGGCTGGCAAGAAAGGGTATAAAAGAAGAAAAACTAATGACATGGCCTCCTTGTTCACCTGATCTGAACCCCATTGAGAACCTGTGGTCCATCATCAAATGTGAGATTTACAAGGAGGGAAAACAGTACACCTCTCTGAACAGTGTCTGGGAGGCTGTGGTTGCTGCTGCACGCAATGTTGATGGTGAACAGATCAAAACACTGACAGAATCCATGGATGGCAGGCTTTTGAGTGTCCTTGCAAAGAAAGGTGGCTATATTGGTCGCTGATTTGTTTTTGTTTTGTTTTTGAATGTCAGAAATGTATATTTGTGAATGTGGAGATGTTATATTGGTTTCACTGGTAAAAATAAATAATTGAAATGGGTATATATTTGCTTTTTGTTAAGTTGCCTAATAATTATGCACAGTAATAGTCACCTGCACACACAGATATCCCCCTAAAATAGCTAAAACTGAAAACAAACTAAAAACTACTTCCAAAAACATTCAGCTTTGATATTAATGAGTTTTTTGGGTTCATTGAGAACATGGTTGCTGTTCAATAATAAAATTATTCCTCAAAAATACAACTTGCCTAATAATTCTGCACTCCCTGTAATGCAGAGTCAGTTTGCTTTCAGTCTTCAATTGAATGGAGTCAAGTTGGAAATTATAGAATTATATGTTGGATGTTTTTTTGGTTGAACGGATTTATTGTAAGTTTGTTCGGCTAATTTTGTCTCGGGATGGTGGTGAAGGACACGAGCCCTCTTGTTGGTAGAGTAGTATTCCCAGAACATTTTAATATATTCATTATTTATTGATTTTCATTCGAAATGTCAATATTTGGTGTCCCTATATCAGTACATACACGTGATTCTGTGCCGTATAGATTTTTTTCCCCCACCCCAAAATGGCAGACCACAAATCTACGGATGACATACTTTTAGCTACATCCATCATTTATTTACAAAAGCCATGACAATAACAACAATATATCATCATGGTGTATTTTGGAAATGTGTTCTTCTTGAAGTAAACCACCCCTGTAACAGTTCATCAAGTGTTTTTTTTCTGCAACAATAGCAAAACAATGGGTTTTGTGTGTATTTTAGTCTAAGAAGAAATTTTTACAGATTCATATAGATTTTAAAGGTGAATGGCAGGCATAGTTTCATCTGCACAACATCGTTAAACAACATTAAGATAAATTCACAAGTACGACTGGCATGTTTCAAAGACACTATGCCCCACGGTACAAGACAGATGCTAAAAGAATGGTCATGATGCATTGAAAATGCAAGCACAATACCCAACAGCCGCCACTGCCTCTAACAGCTCATCACATCAGGTGTGAATATTTCTCTCGGCCCAATATAAAAAACCCACCCACATTTCTATCTTTGTGATCTTTGCTGTAACAATTTCCTGCGGTAACACTGAAATTTCCATATGAACTCTTAATATTAAAAAAACAGACACCACTTACAGTCGAGACATAATTGAAATTCTGCCCACAAAAGGATTGTATTTTCTGCTTTAGACCAAACACCCAAACCCCACAGTGCATAACTACTTCACAAGAATCACTGTGCAGTACTCACATCAAATGGATTTTTTCATGATGTACTGAAAGAAGACAGTGAGAAAAAAAAACTTGGGTTCATGCTGTACAGAAATGTGCAAAAGGTTCTTTTTCTTGCTATGCCATGTGAGTGGGGTCTGTGAGGGGCTGTCCCACTGTCCTACTTCCATTTTTAAGAATGCCCTCAGAAGTGACATGACTCAAGTTAACTGCTGCAATTTTGGTGCAGCCAGTGTCAGAGTCTTCGGTCTGAGGCTCTAAGAAAACCACCTTCTTCCCATTTGACCGCTGCTGTGTTGTCTCCACATCTCTGGGGTCTGAACACAGGATGATGGCTCGTCCGCCGCAGCCTCTCGAGTCCCCGCCGCGGCCATCCCGACACCGACAGGGGGTGAGGTAGAGGTAGAGGAGCACCAATATGATGCTGACCACGCAAGAAGCCAGTGTGGTAAATGCAGTGTTGAAATTTTCTGCACTATTGCGATGCGCTGAACCGCTGGCGGAGGTAATGCTTAAATTTCCAACTACCACTGTGACCTCCAGAGAGTGACTGGGATTGTAGTTATGTCCGCGGGGTATGACACACCCATATGTTCCAGAATCTTCCGTCAGCGCTTCTCGAACTTCAAGGGTGCCATTGGGAAGAACTGCGAGGCGGGCACTTAGATCACTGTTTGAGGAATTCAGTACCGTTGTAGGGGTGACCCAAAACACCACAAGCCCCTCCTGAGCAGGCAAAGTCAACCCTGGGCATGGCACTCTTAACCACTGACCAGGCTCTACTTGGTAGATCTGTGTCTCAAGGGGCATAGCTGACATTTCATGCTCCTTACAATGAACTCCTGACTTTGCTCCTTTTTTACATGGGTAGTCACCTCTGAAATCCAGTAGAGGGGGATACTGTTTCCACATCCAATACTCCAGCAAGGCAAGCAACGCACAGTCACAGACTAAAGGGTTTTCCTGCAAATAAATTCCTCTTTGGCGAGTGAGGGACAGGAGGCTTTGGACAGGCACCTTAGTCAGTCTGTTATATGACAAGTCTAGAAATGTCAGATTTAGAGGTCCCTCGGGTTCTTCATAAATGACTAGGGGGAAGACTGACAGCCTGTTTGTAGAGAGGTAGAGCCTCTGTAGGTTGCAGAGGTCCTTGAAGGCGCCTGGATCGATTTGAATAATCTGGTTGTCAAACAGCAGCAACTCCTTCAGTTCTTTCAACCCACTGAAGATGGATGAGTTCAGCACTGTCAGCTGATTGGACGAGAGGTCCAAGTGGAGGAGATGTGGTGTCACATTGAAGGTGTTCACGTCAATGCTTCTTATGAAATTTTTGCCGAGAATCAGCGTAACGAGCCGTTGCAGCGGTTGGGAAATCCAGCCCACATGCAGGGCAGTGAGTCTGTTGTGGCTAAGGTCCAACCGTGTGGCATAACCTGGTAGATCAAAGGGCACCACAGACAGATTGCATCCGCTGCAGGAAATTATATCACTGGCACAAAGGCAGGAAGGTGGGCAAGCGGCCATAGAGGGAGGGAAGCCAAGACACAGCAGGAACAGCACTCCTGCAGCAGAGGGATTGCAGCAACCCCTGACATTGGTCTTGCCTAAAAGTTCCAAGGTAATGGAATGCATCCTGGTTTTTCCTCAGGATGGACCTCAGGTTACCGTCTCATTAGGTGTACACATGTCAGGTTTATATAATCCTCAGTCTACAGCTTGAAGAGACAAAACAAGAAAAGTGAAAGAGAAAGACAATGGAAATTAATGCATTATACTACCTGAGAATAAAAATACACATAGTAGATGACGATATCAGAATAAAAGTGTTTTCTATTTAAAGTTTTTTTTTTAAAGGCACCGAGATGACAAGAGGAACACACAGTAAGACTGTTTAAGGAAATGGATAAAATAGGTAAAGGCATGACATGCATGCAACTCTAAAAATAATTTATAATCCACATTTGAATACAACAATGATTGCTGCTGGCATCACCCATACATGACAACTGGAAGTAAAGACTGGAACAAGTGTAACCTGATATGTGCACAGCAGTAACACTCCTCCCCTATTCCCCACCAATACAAATACAGTCTGCTTACTTCACTGCTCACAAGACCACATCTTTTGTAATAATGCATCTGTTTACAGGTTAGTATCACATTGTACACATAAAGAAAACAGATTAGCATATGTTTTTTTCCAATTGCTACTTTCTACTTGCCCCCTCAATTTTAACAAATGCATCAGTAAATCTATGTAGACCTTTTCATCCATTCAGAAAACAAGGTACCAGATAATATAAACACCAAGAATAAGTCAGAACTATTATTAATTATTATGTTAATCAAGAGTCATTGAATAATTCGGATACACAACTCTTCAAATCACCATAAGCAGCTGTTTTCCCTGATAAATTTCTCTCATAATGGTAATTTAAAGAAATGAGCAGTAACGCAAGAGCGGATTAATACCAGAGAGGCACGGGAGAAAAAAAAATAAATGAAGTCAATTCAGAAAGGAGACAGCCAAGCAATCACTAAACAACTGACAGAAATTAATGTGATAATCAACAAACATTTAAATAATTTCTTACGCTGCAGTGCCAATCATTCTGTGTTTACAGGCTCTTGTGCCACCTTTTGCAAACCTAATTTCAATTTGAAAACCCAGACATGTTTTAACTCAGAAATAAACAAGTGAAGAAAATAATCCCGTTCACTTGTATTTTTGTATTTATTATTTGTTACAGAAATGTATTTAGCTACTTTGGATATACGTTTAAATGCATATCCATAATCAAGCCTTACAAATATGTATTCTAAATAAGATTTTCTTTTACTTAAACAAAAACCTGATTTTTAGTTACAAATCTTAAAGAATTACTGCAAAAACTATATTAAATGCACAGAAAACTTGAAAAAGATAGTTTAAAAATATAGAAACGTGACCGTGGGTCTACATTATTGCCATACTTATTCATCTACAATGCTCGCCTGAGTTAATCAGTTATTTGTCCTTCCTGCTCTTTCCCCCACACACGGCTCAGCAGAACAATATTAACCGGCTTTTTTGCGACTTTGAAGGAACCAAAACGCAGACGCACAGCATAAACCCAGCTCACCTTTACATCCACATCGCTGCCCGTTCAAATCGTCGTGCCGTTATCCAGACCCGCTCTTTTGGGGGGCGACCGGGTCATGTTTCACGAGTCTTTCAAAAGCAACTTGGAGCTTTTCGCAGCAAAGCGCATCGTTTTCAACCCTCTGAGCAATCCACGGAGAGGTGCCGGAGCAGAATTGTTCACCTGAAGCTCGGGTTACATGTCACCGTGGGAGGGGTCGTCCTGCGAGTAAACACGAAACACAAAACAGCAGCCAATACAGCGACGATGCGAGAGTGGATGATGCCAAGAGGAGGAGACAGGGCACCCTGCAAGGAGAAGGAGAGGGAGAAGGTGCGGCAGAGGCAGAGAGGACAGCATCAGCACCACACACTCTGCAAATCCACTGCTTTATAGCCTAATTTATCAGAAGGTGAGTGCAGCTCAATAAGTCAATCATAACAATAACAATAATAATAAAAGTAGACTAGTATTTTAGATTTTATTGTTTCAGTTAAAAGGCGATCAGACGATCATCAAAGTATTTCCAGGATTTTCCATTAATACTTCCCGTTATTTCCCGTTTTCCCGTTTATCCATTTGCAATAATATTTTAAACATGGCTCAAATTGCATGTGTATTGTGAAAAGTGACAAAATGTAGCTCAATATTTGGGTTTTACAGAATTTGGAAAGTAGTATTAGAAATGTAATAGGTAAGTTTTAAAGCCCTCTTCAGGACTATTTAGGGTTGGATCAGGTGACCCTGAACCCTCCCAGAGGTACGCTTCAATAGGCCCAGGCTGCTAGGGGCTTCCTTTAACGGACTGATCACTTCTTTTTCACTCACCTCTTTATGTGTTTATACATTATTTTGCATTTTATCATTAGTTGTAATTAATCTCTGCCTTTCTTTCACAGCATGTCTTTTGTCCTGTCTTCTTCCCGTGAGCAGATGGCTCCATGAGTTTGGTTCTGCTGGAGGTTTCTTCGTGATAAAAGGGAGTTTTTCCTTTCTACTGTTGCCAACTACTTGCTCATAGGAGGCCATCTGATTGTTGGGGTTTGTCTGTATTATTGTAGGAGCTTTACCTTACAATACAATACATTACCTTGAGATGACTGTTGTTGTGATTTGTCACCATATAAATACTACTCCGAATAGCTCCCTGTTGGTTAACCTCATAAGTTTTTCCATTCCCAAATGATATGTTGAACCCATCACATGTCAGTTGTTTCTGTGAGCTGTTAAATGCAAGCAAGTGCCAAAACCTAAGAGAAAAAATAATAGAAAAGCTGTGGACCTTCTGTACACCACCTGCCCAGCATTTAACAGCTGATACCCAGGTTAACAATGTAGGAGACATGGCACTCAAAGAATTCTGAGGGCTATGGGAGATTCCTGTAATAGCAGATATGGTGTCACCCTGCCCCTACTCCCAAAAAGTCATGTTGTTGGGCACATGTGCACAGAAGAGGTTCACAGGACTTTTCAGTGAGTTTTAACTGACTGGTGATAATCTATTTGTTATCACAGAAAATATGTCAATTTTAAAATAAATTGTTTACCATCTTCTGGGCTAAACTAAATCTGTTTACATAATTTTTAATTCAGCTGCATGTCCTAATGATCACTAAAATTAATATGAGTTGTTCTTCCCCATTCCCCCATAAAACAAATAAAAAAAATAAAAGAACCCAAAAGAACCTACTTCAAGAAAGACTTATGGAAATTGTAGTTAAACCAATGCTGATTCGATATGGGAAACAATCTCCTTTATCTGCACTTGCCCAGTGTTTTGTCAACTCGTCCATCCACCCTGACCTCCTCTCTTTAAAAGTGGCTCCCATTTTTTATCACAGCCAGTAGAAGGTAAAACTGGATAAGACATCCCTGTTGTGCTTTCAGCTTTGGCTGCTGCACATAAACAGTGATATTTGGTGATTTTTGTGAAATCAGTTGTTATAAAACTAGGGGTGGCACAGTTGCCTCACAGCAAGAATGCCTGGTTTCTAATCCACCAACCAGCTGGGACATTTGTGTGTGAAGTTTACATGTTCTCCCAGCAATTGAGTGGGTTTACTCCAGGTCCTCCAGCTTCCCTCCACATCCAAAGAAATGCATGTTAGGTTAATTAATGATTCTAAACTGGCTGTAGCTGTGAATGTGAGTGTGAATGGATTTATCGTTCAAGACTATTTTGAATTTTGACCTGTGTAACACTATACACTGTGAGAAGTATAGCTATTGTTTATTCAGTAATCGTTAACCAATTAATCAGTGTGTTTACTGGCATATGTTTATGTCACAGTTATACCAAAGTAAACCAGGATGGTTAAGAATATTCACATTTATGACAAGTTTATTAGTGGTTTTACTAATAAATACTGAAATATCATAACAGATTAGCACTACATGACACTTTATGTTAGTTCTTATATAATGCATTACCTATTTTGCAAGTAATGTATTCCTCTCACAACAAACAGGGTGATCATGGTAGAAGTGATCTATACAATACCTGAGTATTGACGTGAGTTGTGTCCATGTTTGATTGTGTTTCTACTCTACCGCACACAGACCAGGAGAGCTTTTCTTGTTGCGTATGCTCTTTTGAGTTTGTCTTTTTACTGTCACAGGGTGTAAATGGACTCATGTGCAGACCAGAGATCCTTGCAAGGAAGACAGTGAATTTATTTACAAAAAGACAACACCAGGTGATAATATGTACATGTGCAAGTGGGGGGAAGGGAGGAGGTCCAGGGTTCCAGGGTCCGTGAGGGAAAAGGAGGGGGATTGAACAGACTCCAAACGTTTCCAAATTTCTCTCCTCTCTCCACCACAAGGTCGTACACGCCACACACTGGCTCGCAGGCGGGTCCAGGAAAGATCTGTACACAGAAACTCCAGTTAGAAACAGACTGACAGAAAGAAACTCACAGATTCTAATTTTCTGACTGCAGGGGGACTGACACTGATAGCTCAACGATCCAGCGACGAGTAGCACCGTGCTCGGGATTACGAAGATAGGCAGCAGGTGTGGAGATGGCAGGTGCGTGGGCCAGGGGCGGGAGCCCATAATGAGAACCGCCCTGGCAGGAGAGAGAGAGAGAGAAAGAGCAAAAACAACAAAAATACATGTTGCCTAATACGGGATCAGCTGATGAGGCACAGGGACCATGACATTTATATAAACCATCCTGCAACTGAAGTTGGATAGTAAGCGGTAACTTGCTGTCCAACTTTTTATAACTTTTGACTACAGATAGAAATCATTTGAAAGTATAGTTCAGAGAGTAAATCAGGCCTTCCTTGCATTGTTTGCCCACAACAGAAAACTTCAGTTTGCCTAAGAAGCAAAAGTAAAATCAGTATCTTCTAATAACTTCAAAGAGTGTGTTTTAGACCCAAATTCTATGCTTCAGTGGTGCCCAACACTCATTCTTCATCAGTTACCTGCAGTGTTGGGTAAGTTACTTTAAATTAGTAACCTAGTTACATTACTAGTTACTTCTATCAAAAGTAACTCAGTTACTTCAAGATACCCGTTACTTTCAAAGTAACTAGTTACTAGGGAAAGTAACTTTGGTTTTACTCAGAATTCTCTTGTTAATGTGTTGCTTCCGTAACTGGATACCCAGCGAGATTGCCAGTCTTCTAGCTTGCTTACTTGCCACAAGTGCACTGTGCCACCTACCAATAGAAAGGAAAAAATAATATGCATATTTCCACAAGAGAAATCCCACGCCTGGACCGTCGTTGATCGTCGACATGATTCTAGCCTACGTCACAGCATCATGTGCGCTTTTTACATCCAACACAAAAACTGCAGTCGTGGTGCTTTCGATTGTACTCAGAACTCGGAAATTCTGCCTTCTGAATAGGAAGATGTAGGTAACACCAGACTGCAGACGAGCTGCTTACAGGGCTGGACTGGGACAAAAAATCAGCCCGGGCGTTTTGACTGACCGGCCCGCCATTATAGGAAAAATCCTAAAGCCTTTGAATAAAAACAAACGCTGTTGTGACAGTGATGTACACTGTCTTGATGGTATATATGTATCAATCTATCAATCGTTTGTTGTAAGATTCAGATAAATATTTATTAAAAGCTAGATATTTTAAATGAGAATAAGAAAGAAAAGTACTTCTTTGTGTCCCCCTTTCCCTGTCAATGCCCTACCTGGCCCCCCTGGCAACACTTTGCTAGACCCGCCCTTGCACAGCCGCCAGCTACGTAAAAAAAGGATCCTGGTGTTATTTCTCAGAAACAGTTCATAACTTCCTTTCAACTCATTCATGTCATCTAAAAGGTAAACCTGTTTCTCCATCACAGCTCTGATGATTCAGTAAGGACATCTCCTGGTTTCATCTTCATGTTTCCCTCTCACCACATATCCAAACTGACATCATGACCAGCAGCTTTTACAGCTGTGGCTCCAGCAAACGTCAGCTGATACCAGAAATTAATATTAAATAAATTCTAACAACAGCTGATCAAGCTTAAACGTGCTGCTGTTGTTTAAAACAACCACAGCTGGTTTCTTCTTTCTGGCGCAAAGTGGGC
Source organism: Mchenga conophoros (assembly GCF_057382185.1). Classification (NCBI taxonomy): domain Eukaryota; kingdom Metazoa; phylum Chordata; class Actinopteri; order Cichliformes; family Cichlidae; genus Mchenga; species Mchenga conophoros. Next base: position 6,054,516 of record NC_140542.1, read on the forward strand.
GATAAACAAACAGAAGAGAGAGAGAAAAGCCGATCAGCTGATCATTGATCAGTTTCATGATTGAAGTAGCAACAGGAGACGGAGGGGGAGAATGAGAGAAGAAGAGGCAGCTGCAGAGTAAAGAAACGGAATAACTCCAGCTTTGTCTGTTTTTCATTCTAGCTGAAGTTCGGGACAAACTGCGTTCCTTTTCACCTCAATACCAAACGCGTGATATTTTCTCTGAATACCGAACGATTCCATTTTTTACGGGATGGTTGGCAACTCTAATAATTAACCTTATGAACAAAATAAAGTTCACTAACATCATAGCACCCACCCAGCTGTATAGAAACCCCGTCATGCTAGCTAGTACGCGGTACGAAAAAGTCAGCACAACGAAAGTAAACTCCACCTAAACTTGGTTTATATCTGACCCGGATAGACTGCAGGTCATAAATTCTTACCTGAAGTTCAGTTCACCTGACACTCGGGTCTCTCCTCCTCCTGCCTCCCCTTTCCCTCATCCACCTGCTGGCCTCCACCACTTGCTAATGTTACTGAATCTGTGGAAGCTCCGCCACCACACGAAGTAACGAATAACGAGCCTATCTAAATCCCAGTAACAATTAACGCGTTCCTGATTTTGGTATAATAACTAGTTACCGTGCTCGTTACCACAATAATAACGTAGTTACTGTAACTAACGCCTTAGTCCCAACACTGGTCACCTATCATGGAAAGAAATGGAAATCTGCACCACAAAATGAATTCCTCAAATAACTCCTAGGTCACATTAACCCAAGAAATCTGAGATCTCTAACAGTGAGAGTGACTGATACCCTCAAATCTTTTAAGGCCCATGCCTGGTAAAGGTTCCCCTGCGTATACAGCAATTTGGAAACTTTGCTTTTGTTCTTGGAAGCTTAAGGATTATAACGCCTGCTGAGATTTCTGAGCTGGCCCCATGGCAGCAGAGCTGTCGTAGCATTATGACGTTAATGGCAGCTTGCCAAGGACAATTTGGTTCATTAGCGATAACATCATTGTAATTAAACATCTGTGACCTTAAAGATGCCTGTGGCGTTTTCTCCAACGGAGCCTCTGCTTCATTGCTGCTCAGTCGCATTGCACAGCAAAAATGTGCGCCAGAGAAAGTGCACTGAGTTGTGGAAATATGTAAACAAGCAGCTGCAGCTCACAATAACTCCCCTAGGCTTCTTTTTTATTTTAAAAGAAGAGCAGCATTTTAGGATTTGCTTGTTGAGGCAGAATATTTCAGATGGCGTTAAGCTGAGCAAAGGGTTTACATAATCCCCTCTCTTTTAAAACTCCGTTTATCTGTAAAGTGTTGGAATAAAAAAATGAACGTATGAAAAAACCGTATGAATCCCCTGCCTTATTTATAAGTGAATAAATAATGCAGGGGATTCACATTTGGTCTGCTCCATTCTGATGGGGCTCAATCTTCTGAAATTTCTTTCTCTGCCTATGCAGTTTACCACAGCGTGTGTGTGTGTGTGTGTGTGTGTGTGTGTGTGTGCGTGTGTGTGTGTTTGTGGTTGTGTTGTGTGTGCTTTAGTTTGACACTAGCAGATGGAGTCTTTCATGCCACACAGAAATATTCTTTACTGTATCCATTTGTCAAGGTTGTAAACTCTAAGCTTGAAGCTCTGACAGCTTTTGTGTTTTTTTCCCTCTTGAGTTCTTGTTCAGTTTCCTGAATGAAGATGTAGACGTCCAGCTCAATAACTGGCAACATGAAAGAGGAAAAGAAATCAATGGAAATCTCATTTCTGAAGATGAGTCAATTCGATTAGGTGAAAGAGAAGTGAGAGTGAGGGATCTTATAATCCCAACTTCAGTCTAATCACAATGCACTGGTAATTATGAGCTTTCCACCCAGGACTCAGTGGGAGATAAATCACTGTATGTTTCCATGGTGCCGATCATCAAAGGGGATGGCTTCTGGGGATTTTGCCAAAGTGTCCATCTTTGCTCTGCGATCACTTACGTAGGTTGTTGATATGCATGGGACGGATGGTCCAACAGTTTTCCAATTACTTATTCATGTCCAGATAACTTGCTGTTAAAGATGCACAGGATATGAAGCATATTCATCATAAATCTCTTTTGGTTTTTTGTCTAATCAGAAACAGGTGGTTTGTAGCTTTAACCATTCGATCCGTTTATTAAACAGTATTAAAGCGGGCCAGGAACTGCATCCTACTCCTTTTCGAACATGTAGATTGTGTGGTGTATAAAGATAATCATGGCAACTCGATGTCTTCTACTTTGTTTTTTTCTGTTTACAACAAATTTTGTTTGTTTTTACTTATATATAAATGTTTGAAATCAATCAAACACTCAGCCAATGCCTGCAGGTGTTTAATCTCGCCTGGCTGTTAAATATTTGTCATTGGATCCATTTTGCATCCTTGATGTAAATTAGCCTCTGATTACACGGTTAGAACCAACACCAGCTGGGTTCTGACTGCTGGCTGAAGCCAAGCTTTGAAGAGTACTGGTCTAGATGGGTTTTAGTTTAGCTAGAGTTCAACAGGCCATCTGTCCACTCAGGGCTCTAACCACTTATTACTCTCAAGGGTGATGAGAAGAACATGGCACACTTCCAGTGGGCACTGAGAATAAGTCAGTTTCTGATGTTCTGCAGGTTACAGGACGTGTCTTATAAAAGGGTTTTTAATCATTTTGGAAAATATGTAGAATGCAGAATCTATGTTTCAATCTAATCTAGCTAATCTATTAGCTAACACTGCTGAGAGGACCAGTCGCTGGCTATGGTTAAAAAGGGCTGACATCACTTGGGCAGCTACGGCTGTCAGCTAACCGCGAGAGAAAAGAAAATGTTCTGCTCTTCTCCCCTCTGCTCTTCTTCCCTTTTCTGGGAGGCAGTGGGGAGGTAGAGTGCACAGCCCGATCCGGCGGGGAGGTGTGGGAAGCCAGATCAGGCACCCCCCTTCTGGCTCTCCTCTCTGCTCTCTCCTATCTTGTCCCTTTAGTCTTACTTCTCTCTATCACCTTATCTATCCCTTTGAAGAAGTGAGGCTCCATAAATGCAAAAGAGCTAAGTATTATTTCTCAGTTGCAGTGAATAGATAGGAGAAAATAAACTGTAGCAAACTAAACAGAAGAAGAGAAATAACAATTTAACATAAACCAGTGACTCTGGGGCCTGATCAACCCTTGCAGGGCCTCCTTGGATGAGGGTGTCTAGTAATAATGACCGAAACACCCGTTGAATCCAAGGTCCACTACTGACGATGTGTCCCAAATTTTAATATGATAATCTAGATCAGATCTCTAATCCCCAAAAATGGCAGATTAGCTTGGGTAAATAGATGAGGCACACAACGACGTGTGCTGCTGGTAAAGTTTCTGGGCTGCCTTTCCTCATAATAGCCATCCCTCAAAATTTTCTCCATTTAAAGCAATGCAATATCAGGGACTATAACATCTAGTCCTTTTACTGAATTTACTGAATCAGGAAATATGGGAAGACTCTTGCTTAAGATAGGCTGGAGGCAGGCAGGTTTGTTTAGCATTGCATTTAGTTTTTTGTATGACTTAAAAGCAGTACCTTATCAGACCACTGTCGTAAGTCCAAGTAGGAATGCCTAAAAATGTATTTTTCTAAAAGGTTTACGGGATGTTACAGAGATTGTGTTGTTATCAGTAATGTGGTTATTTATGACAGTCGTGATTTTATGAGCTGTAATCACATGACCATGTGTTTCTTGTGTCTGCAGGTATGTAGTGTAGTGAGCATCAGCCAAAAAAAGGGAAGCAACTTCAGCAACTCCTGAATGTAATGCAAGTTGTTACTGAGAGACCAACTTATATACTTCAGTGCTGTTATACTGCATATTTAATATTTATATGATTAACCACCTTAGATGGTGGTGGTGAAGAGTTTGCATATCTGCAACTGTTAAACACTTGAAACAGTCTCTAGAAACAGTTACCTGGAGAGGGGCTGGACTTTTTTCCAATTTGGAATGGTGAGTATGATTGTATCCCACAGGCTCAGAGCCATACCTGTGAGTTTCCCCAAGTGGGCCAGATGATTGGGTCCCTGTGCATTTGGGTTGGGGACTGTGGTTTGCACACATTTTCCAGGCATCTGACTAAGATGCCTCCTAGTTACCTTGTAGGTAGGTGAGATGTTTCAGGCATGTGGACACTCAGGACACACTGAAGAAATCATGGGCCTTGTAATTACAGAGGATAAAGTTTTCAATACTGCAGCTTCGATTTATTATAAGCGTTATACGTGCTGTTCATTGTGAAGATCAGGACCAAAGTGTAATGAAATAAGGTGTAGAGGCTAAGCCTACGCTTGAAGCCACTGAGGTGGTCGTTAACGGGGGTGACGCGATGTCACTGGTATGCATGAATTAAGTTAACAGTCCAATAACTCCAGCAGTATGTATCTTGTCCTTTTTGGTCTTTATTCCGTATCGACTTAGCATAACAGCGCAATGGTCACAAACTGTTTGCCTTCTCAATGACACACCTGACGCCAATTACGTGCGTCTACCTTTACATTACATAATCAAAACAGAAAAAGGTGACCTCTAGTGACCACATAAGGTATTAACCCAAGAATGGCTCCTACACCCCGGCCCCTAATTGAAATGGCTATCAGACATGGCAATTCTAATCACAAAGAAAATAAGGAGCCACTAATACAGTCTACTTTAGACCTATTCATTCACATAAATAAACATCAGTAACACACTTTTAACCTTGAAATGGGAAAGCATTTGCAAATCACTGAGCCAACCTTTCCACTTTTGCAACATGGTTTGGGGTATTGGTTCATCCCATCCCAGTTTTCTTTTGCAAAGCTCCTGCTGCATTCCTTTGGCAGGCAGCAGGACTGGTGCAAGAAATCCCTATGGATCGTAAATGGAACTTGATATTGATAACATTCCACGCCTAGTACAGGATTTTTGAGGGATATCCATTTTGAAGTTGAATGTATCAGTTTCCACACACCACTGCAAGCCCAGAGCTCTTTCTACCGGAAGTTTGTCTCTGTCAAGATTTAATTCTTTCAAGTCGTTAGCCCTTTGCTCCTCAGAGATACTTTGCAACAGGGTGCGATTGTTACTGACCCACTTGGTCAGTGTAAATCCTCCCCTTTGACAGAGTGCTGAAAGATCTTTGACCAAATCAATAGCATCTGAGGTGGAGGCCACACTCTTTAAACAGTCGTCCACATAGAAGTTCTCTTTCAGCATTTCACATACCTTGTCTAGGAATTCAGTTTTATTGTCCTCAGCTGTTTTTCTCAAAGCGAAACTGGTGCAGCTCGGGGAAGATACTGCACTGAACAGATGAACAGTCATGCGAAACTCAATTATGTCCTTGCTCAGATCTCCATCTGGCCACCATAAAAAACGCAGAAAGTCTCTGTCCTCTTTGGCAACTTTAACTTGATAAAACATTGCCTTTCTGTCACCCATAAATGCAACTGGATCCTGTCGAAATCTAAGCAAAACCCCAAGCAATGTGCTTGTGAGATTAGGACCTTGTAAGAGCTGCTTGTTTAATGATGTCCCCTGGAATGATGCCCCACAGTCAAATACAATTCTTATAGATCGTTTTCTGGGATGGTAAACTGCGTGATGAGGAATGTACCACTTCTTTCCATTTTCGCAAGACAGCTGCTGTGAAGGTATTTGCTCTGCATATCCATTACTTATCATCTCGTCCATAAAGTTTTTATATTCTTTATGTAACTGTTCATTGTTGAGAAGTTTTCGTTGTAGACTTTGCAATCTTTGTTTAACTATGGAGAAATTGTCTGGCATCTTTATGTTATCCTTTTTAAAAGGTAACTTCAAACAGTAGTGTCCATCTTCCATTGTTGCAGATTTTTCCATGATCTTCATGAACTTAAGGTCCTCCCTTGACAAACCCTTTTCCTCTGTAACCCTTTCATTAAAGTCATAGTTATATTGACTTTTCAACATCTCCTCCAGCTTACAAACAGATATCCTATTTACAACTGTTGGTGGGTGCTCGCTGTCCAAGTTGCATTTACCATTTTCCATGGGCCCATTTATGACCCAACCCAATGCTGTTCTTATAGCATATGGGCCATTCCCCTGGCTATAAATGACCTCCCATGGTTCCAATAACTTGGGAGCGTTGCATCCAATCAACAGGTCCACATTAGCCATTATGTGGGGGATTTGAACCTTTGACAGATATGGCCACCTGATCAGATCTTCTTCCTTTACAAAGTTATCCGTGGTGACAGGCATCCCTTCCTGTGTTAGGATTTCTGGAAGTTCATAGAAGGCATTGCTGCCTAAACCAGAAACTTCAAGACCAGTAAGTGAGTGGGCAGAGACTACCTTTTCTTGACCCATCGTTTGTAACAGGAAGTGAGTTCTTTTGCCCACAAGATTTAGCTTTTGCATGAGGTGCTCTGAACAGAAGCTAGCTGAACTGCCAGGATCTAAAAAAGCATATGTCTGTATGACATGACTACCTTTAACAGACTTTATTTGAACTGGCAGAATGGAAAGCAAACCGTTTTCTCTTCCGGCCCCTGTATGACCACAAGTTTTTACATTCTTTGAAGAGGAGGGCTCTCCATAGCATTCAGGGCTTACACCATTGTTATCAATATGGAGGACAGTGGGATGACCTTTACCACACGTTCTACATATCAAACGCTTAGCACAGTCCTTGCTTATGTGCCCAGCACCTAAGCAACCAAAACACAGCCCTTTCTCCTTTAGAAAAAGCATTTTGTCTCTGTGCTTCTTCTGCTGAAACTGTTGACACTCCTCCAGTGTGTGTCGTTGAGTACAGCAGACACAAGATGGCTTTACTGTAAAGTCATGGCTTGTTGTAGTAATCAGCCTTTCCGTGCTGTAGGTTTTATTCATGTTCATGGGTGTGGCTGTAGCAGCAAAGCTGTTCCCTTTAATTTGTTTGCTTGGTTGTGACTTCAGTCTGTTGTCAACTTTTGAGACGGGGATTGTTGACGTTACATTCTGAATGTCCCCAAACAAAGGATCTGAAAGAATTTTCACCTGCTTTTCAATAAATGCAACCAAATCTTCAAACCGAGCTCTGTGTTTAGAGGTTTCCAATATATCATATGCAAACGCTCTCCATTTCTCTCTCATTTTATATGGCAACTTGCACAAAATGATTTTCATGTTCATTGGCATGTCCAGTTCCTATGTTGCAATGTTTCCATGACATTACAACTCCCACGTAAGAAAAGGGAATATGCTTGCAATGATTTCACATCTTCATTTTTACTTGCAGGCCAAGATAACGCCTTGTCAATGTAAGCAGTTGCAATTTTATATTCATTTCCGAAGTGTTCTTTGAGCAGTTGCTTTGCTTGTATATAGCCTTGTCCTGCAGCCATATGTTGACAACTGCGTACCAGCTCTCTCGGCTGTCCTGTTGTAAACTGCTCCAAATAATACAAGCAGTCCCTCTTATTGGCCTTTTCTTCCACTCCTTGTTCAAACGCATTAATGAAAGAGATGTACTGAAGAGGATCACCATCGAATACAGGTATTTTCCTGGATGGTAATGACGATGCACGCTGATGCTGAACAAGGGTTGCAGTTATTTCATTTTGTCTTTGTAAAATGGTACAAATGTCCTCCGACTGTCTTTCTGCCGCTGTAGGAATTGACCTGGGTGGAGGATCCACATTGTGAAATTGCGTTGTGATGACCGTTTGAGCTTGTGGCTCACTTTCAATTTCCGTTCCTGGCAGGATCATTGCAGATATTTTGCTTTCAGTCTGTACTATTTGCACTGCAGGTTTATCTTCATTGACTGGTGTACTAGGCTTGACTGTGGCTGAAGCAGCTGTTTTCTTGATTTCCCTTTCATAATATGAATTCATAGCATTGGACGATATGTTAGATATACTTTGAACTTCAGCAGCTTGGAGAACAGCTAACTTTGCAGAAGAGGCAGAAAGCAACGCTTCAAGCTCAAGTTGTTCACGTTTCCTCCTTAGCTTTAGCTCTTGCTCCTCCAAAGCATGCTTCTCTTTTAAGACTGCCATACGAGCGAGTAATGCTGCCTTTTCTGCTTTTGCTTTGATTTTGGCAGAAGAAGTTGTGCTCACTTTACCACTAGATGAGCTTTTAGTGACTGAAGATTTACCAACAACATTTGAAACACTGTCCTCTGGCTTAACACCATCATCAACACCATGATCACCCTTTAAATGTAAATGTTCGCAACCTGACAACCATTCTTTCACTTCATAAGTGAACTCATCATAATGCATTGTTTTTGCTTTAAACCATTTTGCATGCTTTTCCTTTTCATCATCTGGTAACAAACACATCAATGAACCATGAATTGTTTTTGCTTCATTACACAAACCAACAAAATCATTGAATGATGCTTGAATCATAGAAGTTTCATTTTTTTCCATTGAGACCTTATACTCTCTTTTAAATTATTAAGCTTTATTTAATTTAGCTTTTCTATCACGTTGCAGTCTGCCTAGTCTCACTGCAAGTGCCTTAGCAGTCAATTTCACCACTCGTTTTTCCTTTTCTGGATGTGTCCCAGCCTTGCTGGCGTTGCTACTTTGCACAGCTGATTCTGCAGCAGGCTCCGGGGGCCTGTCAGCAGCTTTATTTGTGTCCATAGTTCAAATGTTCCAAAACTCAAATATTTATCAAGTATTGAGGGTTTATGCGCACGTGCGAAAGTTTGTTTATAAATCAGTTTTATTTGGGTTGACCACCAATGCATTGGAATTACGTCTTCTTAAATAAGTGTGCACACTTTTATAAATGGCCATTTATTAGTAGCGCTACTCATACCTTGCGTTGGGCGCCGTACTGATTCCGATGAAGAATTCTGAGTCCTCTCCAACATCCACGGAACAATCGCCAAGCATTCCACGTCGTCAGCTGACAGACCGCTAGTCCAGCTGTCCGCTCCTCGTGAAACCTCCACTTTCCAAACGGCATTCAGCTCTCCGCGGCGATCGATCACTCAGACTTTAATTGTCCTGTTTACGCCGAGTCTCCAAAACACCGCGGCGAAGTTGGCACAAACTTTTCCCCAAAGAAAAGCAGTTTGTGACTCTATTGTAGAGGCTAAGCCTACGCTTGAAGCCAATGAGGTGGTCGTTAACGGGGGTGACGCGATGTCACAGGTATGCATGAATTACGTTAACAGTCCAATAACTCCAGCAGTATGTATCTTGTCCTTTTTGGTCTTTATTCCGTATCGACTTAGCATAACAGTGCAACGGTCACAAACTGTTTGCCTTCTCAATGACACACCTGACGCCAATTACGTGCGTCTACCTTAAATACCTTTACATTACATAATCAAAACAGAAAAAGGTGACGGAGCTTGCAAAGAAAAGCGTCTGGACTTCTTTAAGTTGCTTGAAGACGTTTCACCTCTCATCCGAGAAGCTTCTTCAGTTCTAAGGTCAAATGGTGGAGAGTCCCAGATATAAACCTAGTGGGAGTAACCCCCCACAGAGGGACAAAAGGACCCCCTGATGATCCTCTAATCGCCAGGACACTGGCGGACACTCTTTCGAGGATGCCAATGTTCACATTTTGGACAGAGAGGACAGATGGTTTGAAAGAGGAGTGAAAGAAGCCATCTATGTCCACTGTGAGCGACCATCTTTGAACAGAGGCGGGGGTTTACGACACCAACTGTCTGCCATCTATAATCCAGTTTTGAGATCCCTTCCCAGACGCCTTAACGCCCACTCACATCCTGGGCCATCTGACCTCAGGAATTCGCATGATAAGGTGGGGCCAGGTTTCACAATGAACACACCCGAAACTCTGGCTGATTGGGACCCACGCCCAGTTTCACACCTTGGCTCAGGCGATTAGAGGATCATCAGGGGGTCCTTTTGTCCCTCTGTGGGGGGTTACTCCCACTAGGTTTATATCTGGGACTCCACCATTTGACCTTAGAACTGAAGAAGCTTCTCGGATGAGAGGTGAAACGTCTTCAAGCAACTTAAAGAAGTCCAGACGCTTTTCTTTGCAAGCTCCTTTGACTACGATGACCTGGATGACTGAGAACCTTCACAGACAGAAAAAAGTGACCTCTAGAGACCACATAAGGTATTAACCCAAGAATGGCTCCTACATAAGGTGTCTTATCTATGACAGAAAAAAAGAGACTGTTGGGTGAGCTATGTTGACTTATATCAACAGAGAGAGAGTAGAGCTGTTGTGCAACCAATAGAGCTGACTCTACTGGTTGCACAACAGCAACTCAGCCATGAAGCCATGTCAAATCAAAGAAAGGTTGCCAACTTTCTGGAGTCAATCACAACAGATCTCCAAACTTGTGGACTTCAGATTAGCGGGACTCGGTTTCCATGCATCCAAGCCTTACATCATCAAGTGCAATGCAAAGCATCGGATGCAGTGGTGTGAAGCACACCGCCACTGGACTCTAGAGCAGTGGCAATGTGATTGCTGAAGTGACGAATCATGTTTCTCCATTTAGCAATTCGATGGACGAGTCTGAGTTTGGTGATTTCCAGGGGAACGATACTTGTCTGACTGCACTGTGCCAAGTTTAAAGTCTGGTGAAGGGGAGATTATGATGTGGGGTTGTTTTTCAGGAGCTGGGCTTAGCCCCTTAGTTCTGGTGAACTGACTTTGTGGGAACAATTTGGGAATGGCCCCTTCCTGTTCCAACAAGACTATGCATGACTGCACAAAGCAAGATCCATAAATACACAAAGCAAATTAGGTGTGGAAGAACGAGACTGGGCTGCAGGTTCCTAACCGCAACCCAACAGAACACCTTTGGGATGAATTAGTGCAGAGACTGTGAGCCAGGCCTTTTCATCCAACATCAGTGTTTGACCTGACAAATGCTCTTCTCCTACACTCCTACTATCTTGTGGAAAGCCTTCCTAGAGGAGCTGAAGTGATTATGGCTGCAAAGTGTGGGTCAACATCATATTAAACCTATAGATTAAGAATGTGATGTCATCAAATTCATATGCTGGTGAAGGCAGCATAGCGTTTGCTCAATGAAATACTTGTACTTAACATTATAGTCAAAAGGATTTTTGTATTTCCGTATAATGTTGGAGGATCATGCTGGCTATAAGCCAGTCATTTGTTGACCAGAGTTGACTGGTATTGCACACTCCTATGCTGCAAGCAACTCAATAAGCAAGTGTCTCCAGGTTGGACAGAAATGTCAAATGCCTTGAAGTTTCACTGAAACACCAGCAAGAAACACATTCCTATTTTATAGATAAAACAGTAAGAGTACCTCATCTGAAAAAAAAATACATAACAGCACAGGACTTAATTGCAGAAATGAGGTGCAATTTTTTTTTTTTTTACACTTATTAACTGCCAAAGGATTTTCAAATGTGCAAATTTTGCATTTCAAGTAACTGTTGTAGATCGTAGCCGTCAGGTATCATTAATGGTCTCCATTTGCGGCACTCAAACTTCAAGGACTGAGTATCCAAACCTGAACTGTGGTTTTAAACACCAGGTGAGAATGAATAAATGCACAAATTAAAATTTATTCATCATGGAAAACCGCTGCTCCGGATTTAAAACCACTGAAAGGATCAGGTTGTGTCATTTCCCTGACATAAGACATCAAACAGAGGGATATAAATAGTGTCTTAATACCATGTATTAAAATTTCCCTGGCCTTCAGTGATTCATCTTAAACATCATCATCTACTCTAGCTGCTCTATGTACTGCTGTTAATGCCCCTCAGACACTGAAACCTGACTTTCAGAGTGTAGTTTAAATGAGGGACCTGTCATACTTGATTGAGTACACATGCACCCTAAATGATGGTGCAAACATCTACTATATCATATAGCAAATAGATTGTGTGAGAATGTGACTTTTATGTTCTGGATGTGTGTGTCCTTAGCACTTGCAAAAGCACTCTCCCACATAGAAATGCTAGGAAACGTTATCCTGTGTGTTAGGGTAAAATTCAAAGGCAGACTTGAAGACAACAGGCTGGTGGATGTAAAAAGGTCACTTTAACAAAACAGGTTGAGCTGGATAGTCAACAAGCCCAGAGTCTAACAGAAAGCCCAGCTAACAACTAGGACCAGAAAAGAAAGCATAAACTCAGAGGGATTAACATGGAGACAAGAGGGATACTGGGCCGTCACATGACAGGCGGACAGCAAACGCACACTGACAACTGACAAAGGACTATGAGGGCAAGGCACACAATCACAAGGAAGGAGGCAAAGCAGCTCCCCCCCCCCCCCCCCCCCCCCCCCCCCACACACACACACACACATTACTACTAAAATAAAACTGGACGTGACTATAAAGCAGCTAACACAGACAAATGGGATACAAAGAGAGAAAAAGGGACATGGGGAAATGGGCAGGAGAAGCAAATGGAAAGGCTAGAATTAAATGTCACAGAACAAAAAAGAGTCATCAATAATTCATGTGCATTACATGACAGTCACCAAAGTTTCCTTCAGAATTAATGACAATGGCAGTGCAACATATACATTAGCAAGAGTGGGGGTAAAGGGTGCATGGATGTCTTTTAATGCTTGCTTACAGGGGCAATAGATAACACAGTTATGTCAAATGTTTGCACCATTCTAATATAAAGAAATATAAACGTAAAATATTTGCTCACTTTAAAGTTAATGATAGTAACACGTCTCAAAAAAATTGGCCATGTAACATCCCTTCTTCTTTTAACTTCAATACACAAATTGGGACTGATGACATCATTTGCTGGACTGTTTGGGAGAAGAACGTTGTCCTTTTCCTGTCTCATACAGGATTCCAGCTGCTTAACAGTCCAGCTGTGGGCTTCTGTGTTGTATTTTTAGTTTCACTATACTCCAAATGTTTTTGGTCTGGACTTCAGGCAGGCCTGTTGAGGTTTCTAATGTGCATGAAAATAAAGCAATGAGAGCACACTAAGCATTAAAATATTTCATCAAAATGAAAATGTAAATTGTACCGCTATGTGCGCTAAAGCCCAAGAATAACAGTTTTTGTGCAGCATCAATTTCATGTCTTATTTCAATGTTCTGGTAATATATATATATATATATATATATATATATATATATATATATATATATATATATATATATATAATTATTATTTTTTATTTATTAAGGGTTGCACCGATATTGAACCATTCGATAAAGTGCTTTCGGTTCGGTACGCATATGAACAATACAAAATTTTTAATTTGTATTATCAACTTTTCTTCTGACAATGCTGTCTGTGTTGAGAGCTCAGTGGATCTGCGTTTGACTACTCCACCTAGGCTGCACTGTCGAGCGCAGATCCACTGAGCGCAGCGCAAGCTAGCAAGACAGAAGCTTAGCTCGTTGCAACATGGCAAATTGAACCTCCCCCACCCTCATTCAGATCTGGCCTGTGGAACTATTTTGGTCTTCATGTGACGTATGACCCTGAAGGTAAGCGTGTCATGGGCAAAAGTAAAACAGTATGTCGGATGTGCCACGCAATGCTCAATTACATGGGTGGGAACTACTGTGTAGTTTGCTCGTTAAGGTGTTGACACAGTCCAGCCCCACGCACGGGGCGATCCGCGGTAACTCGATAACGGAGATTTGCCTGTTGTGGCGTTAACGTCATTTCAGATTAACACTGACAGCACTAGTGGGAACAAAATGAATATGACTGCACATTTACTCCGATATCATTTGTTGTATAGGATGCTTTAAGTGCTCTATACACTCTCTGCTTTATGAATATGTTTCATATAAGCAGCCAATATTTAGTCATATAGTAATAAAACTACTAAGTGTCGCTCAACTGTGAAGTTACACCAATTCTAACTGTGCATTGTCACTGGAAATCACACACACTGAAAATGTGACACAGAAAATGTATAACACAAGTAAATGATTCTTGATCCTCATGAATATGAAGCAATAAATGTGAATAAAATACAAATGAAATATAGAAAATCAAGGGCTTATATATTCAAATAGTTAATCATTAAGAAAAATATGGCCAATATAAACTGAACATTTACTAATCAAGTAAATTTTATTTCCATTAAAATGTAACCAATTAATTTTACTGATACATTCTAATGGTTTTTTTAATAGATCTTGAACATGTTGCACTGTCAATGGTGCTGCTATGGAGAAGGTATGCAGCACCAAGTTCCTGGGTGTGCACATCTCAGAAGATCTCTCCTAGTCAAAAAACACATCATTGCTGGTCAGTAAAGCCCAACAGTGACTCTACTTTCTCCACAAACTGGGAAGAGCAAGAGCCTCAACCCCAACTATGAGCACCGTTGAGAGTATTTTGCCATAGTTACAATGGGTAGTAAGAGCAGCGGACAGGATCGTAGGTACCTCTCTTTCCTCTCTCCAGTACATCTACTGCACCCAACTCATCCAGAAAGCCCTCTGCATTACAGGTAACTCCACTCATCCGTTTAACAGCTTCTTCAGTTTGCTCAGGAAGGAGACTGAAGAGCCTCTTGGCCAGAACCAGCAGACTGAGAGACAGCTTCGACCATCAGGCTGTCAGGATGCTGAATTCACTCCCTGCTCTCACACACGAACTGCAGACCTGCGTTCACTTCTTCCCTGTGAAACATACAAAACGCTGACCTGCCACCATTGCCTTTTCACTGACTGCCCCACCCCACTCGCACACAAACTTGCCCACAATCACTATAATTGTGTTGGACACTGCTGTTTAAATAAGATTGTATAGTATTGTGTTGCACATAAGGCTCCCATTTTATTTTTATCTTTTTATCTTTATATTGTTTTAGTGTACACTGAGGGCCATGCGAGCATTGCAGTTTCAAATTCCTGTGTGTGATTGTAAATATGGTCTTTGACAATAAGGCTAACTTTGACTTTGATAATGTCTCTGATTTGAGTAGGTGGTGTTCAGCTGAATCTCCCCAAACAAATCAAATGACGTACAAATGCTTTCTTTTATGTCAACATGCACAAAGCCTGAAGCAAAGCCTTCAAAACTGTTTTATATATTTTTATGCAGATGACACAGTTTTATATGCCAGTGGCTCTTCCTTTGATCTGGCTATTGCAAATGTACAACCTGCTTTTGTTTAACGTTGTTTTTCTTAATTTTTGATTGTGTGGAATACGTAATTTTATTTTATATGGTAATAGCTGTCTATCTTGAGAAAGAGATGTCAAACCCAGTGACAATACCTGTTTAAATAAAGTATTTAATAAGAATTTGTTTTTGTATCTGATGCCATTGAGACCTACTGTATGGGTTGTATTTTATGCTACAGAAAGTGCTCTCTGCCACCTCCATAAAGCCAAACACTTTGGGTGGTAGCTGCTCCTCTTTTGCTGTTGTTGTCCGCTTAAATGTCTGTTATATTACATCTGTATGTGCAATCTGAGGTTTCAACTTGGCTCACATATTCTCCTGGGCTAGCGCATTGCCCTTCAAAAGGCAATTACTCGTTCTAAGACAGCCAGTTTGAGGTGCAGCATGCGATGAGACAGTAAGAGACTGTAGAGACTCAATCGAGGGGCCACTGATACAGCAGATGAAGCTGACCCAGATTCTGTGGGAAGAAGGCAAGAAGAGAGTCTCATCTACAAAGTAATTTCCTCTGTGAGAAAAACACTGGCTGCTTTGCCCTTAAAATTGTCTGATCAAATATTTCAGTCTGAATGTAGGGTCGGTGTCTGGAGAAGATGTGATCTGCTAAGGCATGTTATTAATCCTCATTATCTGTCCAGTGGTGCACACTGCAGATGTGCGAGTGTCTCTGTTACTAAAGACTATCACAGCCAAATGGCTTCACAAGAGTAAAATAAATGAGATGTTCTCAGCTTGAAGAACTTTTAAAGGATTTTTAAAAATTAACTACATTTTTTTTAGTATCAGAAACTTCTCTGGGATTCTTCCTAGGTCTGTATACTATAAGTTCTGCTGTACTTGTACTTGCTTTAGTTTTCTCAGTCTCTGTCCCTATTTGCCCATCTCTTCGGTTCTGGCTGCCAACCAATCACAATATAAAGAGACAGACCTGGGCTTAATCACAATATTTATATGTAAAAGTGTCTTATTTCACCTGACCAAAGTCAAAGTTAAAGCATTTTTTGTCACAGTCCTCTCCTCTTGTGACGTTCTCTCTCTCCAACTCATTTGTATGTAGATGTGTGTTTAGCAAAAGCAGGACTCTCCTTTTGCCTCCAAACACCTGGTTTAATCACAGACCTGTTCCTGATGTCCTGTTCAGTCCTCACTGGATCATTGTCTTGCATCAGTTAGTGCAGCCAGGCTCCAAGCCTTAAGTTAATGTTTCCACTTACCTGTGAAAGAGCTGTTTCCCTGTGCTCAGGTCTGCCTGGGGACGGGAGAGTGGTGAGCAGTCTTTGTTTGGATTTGAGAGAGTTTGGACACTGTGGAGTGTCCTAGTGGAGTCTGGGACCATCACAACTGTTGTACTTTGACTAGGAGCTCTACCTGTGCCCAGATCTCGACATTTAGCGGGAAAACGATAATAAATATTTTTATATCAAGGCAATTATCATGGTCTCCATGTCCTCCATTGCAGACCTGCTTTCAGTCTCCCTTTCCTCCTCTTTTGATCTCCTTTTCTCTCTCCCATCAGTTTGCATCCCAGGCAGGTGCACCTGTTTACCATTCAGTGGTACCATTTCAGTCAGGCTTTCACCAGAACGTTACTCATGCGTCGCTTTTGCTGTTTTCAGTTCTACTTTTTGATGGACTTGCCTGCTTGTCTCCACCTCCTCTTCCCATTAGCTGTGCCTGCTGGATGTTCTTACCTGACTCTGTCTCTCATGTGTTTTCTGGAAAAGAAACCCTGTCTTGGAAATCTGGAGTGTAGGAGCTGACCCATGTTTAAGAAAGGAAGACAGAAAGCAGAGAAATAACAGGAAAGACTCTTCTAACAATCACAGACATGACTTACTGACCTGAGATTCTGCTTTTGACCTTTAGAGAACTCTTGGTATTGTGAAATAATCTAAAGTTTTTTCATTAAGCCACTCAGTTGTGTCATGTGTTTGAGCTCTCTTAACTGATTTTATTACTACAATGATGTTATTTTCCATCCAGATCATTTTAACACCTGCTGAGTCACAAACAGCTTCTCACATCAGTGATGTGATCTTACACTATTTTTGAAAAGGGTAGTCCTGTTTTTCTCTTTCTTTCACATGGCAGTGAAAGAGTAAGAGCGCTTTAATGTGGAAAATGGGAAACTGCTTGCTCACCTGAAAATGATCCAGTGCTTGTTGAATTGTTTCTAACAGGCACATTGGTAAGGCCATTTCACATTTGTCCCATTCCTACAGTCATGTGAAAGTTTTCACAGCACTCTGTTGAGGCCGGGGAAGCTCATTCACTCAGTATCTTATAGAACCACCTTCAGCAGCAATAACTTGAGGAATGTCAGCATACTGTTCTTTATGACTTTCAGTTAATTAAGGGTATGTACAGTTTTGTCAAGATCTTGCTAAAGAATTTCAATCAGGTTTAAGGTCTGGACTTTGACTTTGATAGCAACGCCTTCATTCTTTTCTTTTTCTGCTCATTCTTTAGTGAATTTTCTGTTTTATTTGGGAATTTTGTCTGTTGCGTGAGCCAGTTTCAGCCAAACTTTAGCTGTCACACCAAACTTGCCTGACTCTTATGAACTCCCATCCTCCTCACTGCCCTCTCTGCTCTCTAATCATTAGTACACCTAAAGGGCCCTGGGCTAACCCCAGAGACAACAATCCAAAAAGCCAGGAAGCATTCAGCCGTCTCAGTCAGGCGAGAAAACAAGCTGAGAAAACAAAGGTGTCTTCAGTTTACATCAGCATTTCACTTTGTCAGTTTTGAACTGCAGTCAATGTCAGTGGGCATGAACAGTTCATTTTTGATAGTTTTCATTTTTCAAGCGCTGCTATGTCTTTCCTGTAACGACCCACCTTTCAACTGATCGTGTTATAATAATTCCTTCAAAGCCTCTCTCCACCCATTTGAAGCCCTTTTGTGTAATATTTGACTCTGGCTTTAAGTTCGACGAGTAAATTGACTCAGTGGTTAAAAACTGTTTTTCTATTCAATTCATCCATCCATCCATCCATTCGCTACCGCTTATCCTTTTCAGGGTCGCGGGGGGCGCTGGAGCCTATCCCAGCTGTCATAGGGCGAGAGGCGGGGTACACCCTGGACAGGTCGCCAGTCTGTCGCAGGGCCAACACACAGGGACAGACAACCATTCACACTCAGATTCACTCGCACATTCACACCTAATGGCAATTTGAATTATCCAATTAACCTATCCCCACAAGCTGCATGTCTTTGGACGGTGGGAGGAAGCTGGAGTACCCGGAGAGAACCCACGCAAACACGGGGAGAACATGCAAACTCCACACAGAAAGACCCCGGCCTGATGGTGGAATTGAACTCAGGACCTTCTTGCTGTGCGGCAACAGTGCTAACCACCGTGCCACCGTGCTGCCCTATTCAATTCAATTCAATTTTATTTATATGGCACCAAATCACAACAATAGTCACCTCAAAGTGCTTTATATTGTAAGGTAGACCCTACAATAATACATACAGAGAAAAACCCAACAATATGACCCCCTAATGAGCAAGCACTTTGGTGACAGTGGGAAGGAAAAACTCCCTTTTAACAGGAAGAAGCCTCCAGCAGAATCAGGCTCAGGGAGGGGCGGGGCCATCTGCTGCGACCGGTTGGGGTCAGAGAAGGAAGACATGATAAAAGACATGCTGTGGAAGAGAGACAGAGATTAATAACAGGTATGATTCAGTGCAGAGAGGTCTACCAACATGTTTGAGTAAGAAAGGTGACTAAAGAATAAATACTCAATGCATCATCTCTACTTCATATCAAAAATTAAGCATTTCCTTTCTGTGAGAGATTGTGAAATTGTTATTCATGCTCTAATGTCCTCCTGCTTGAGATACTGCACTTCACTTTACAATAGTCTCAGTCAGTCTTCTATTTCCTGTCTCCAGCTTGCCTGAAATGCTGCTGTTAGTTGAAACTGAAGTGACATTCACACTGATTTTGCACTGTTACCAGCATGGCCCAAACCAAAAGGAAGATGGTTGACTGAAATGCCTCGGACATGTGCCCGTGTTTTCAAAGAGAAATAAAAGCTCTACTTTCAGTGTTTTACTATCAGAATCAGAATCAGAATCAGAATACTTTATTGATCCCTGGGGGAAATTATTTTGTAGTCAGTAGTAGACTCCAAGAATATGAGAACGTGAGTTTGTGTGTGGAGGAGAAACAGCGTGAAGAATAGTAGATGGAGGAAAATAGAGATGGACATGTCAGCTGTGTCGCTGTGGCAACCACACCGCAAAGCAGCAGGAGTGAGGAGTGTTCAGTTACCTTTTCTTTTTTTTGGTTTCCTGGTATTTGCTGTGATGATCTGGGATGTCACTTCAGGGACTTGCTGTCTAAGGCTTGAGTGTGTGCAAACAGTCTGCCAGGCAGCTTCCAAGAGGTGCTCGTTAACTGTGTACAGAGTAAGCAGCTGGAGCCTTGACATTTAAAGAAGGCGGGTTTCTGGCACACGGCGAGATTTGTCTACATTATGAGGGGGAGAAAACATGTGCTGCCAGCCACCTGGCCTTCTGCTTAAGCCACTGATCGATGCAAATATTACACATGAGAAAGAATTTGTAAAGGAATCTGTACCTGAAGCCATGATGAAGCTGTGAGCTTTATTTTGTATGTGCATTTGATTTCATCCCGCAAGTTTCATAATAAGAAGAATAAGAAATATGTTATTTATCCCATATTTCAAAAATTATTTTGTAACAACAACAACAATTAGCTGTATAAATGAACTTTTATAAAGTTTTATAAAAGATTTAAAAAATATTTATTATTAATAATACTAATGTATTACATATTTTATATAATACTTTCTCATTATTAATTCATTAATTAGGTGTTCTCGCCTGTAAATGGTGCGCAGGGTGGTCAGGACGATCCATGAGGGATAACAGTTCAGGAACCTCTCTACCAAGAATCAAAAATATTGAATTTCAGTCTTTAGTCTTTAGTGTCACTACGTCCAATGCTGCTCCCCCTGGCAGACCACAGCAAAGCACACTTTACTCACCAGCACTAGTGATAGAAAATCTCCATCACTGCAGACACTGAAGCATCTCAGTTTACTTAAGAAACAGAACCCAGACATGGACAGTGTAGACATCATCCTTTTCCTTCTGAAGTTGATTTCTTCCAGACCACTACACAAAATCCTCTACTATTGCCCTGCACTCGTCCTCCTGTCCATCACTCAGTAATTCAACCAGGTGAACAGGAATGGAGTAAGCACAGTTCCCTGAAGAGCTTCTCTACAACACATAGCCAGCCTGTCTGTCTGGTAGTCAATGATCCATGGGATGGTGGGCATGTTCCTTGACATTTCCTGTTGCTTCTCTCTCTCTCCGCAGCAGCAGCTGAATTGTATTAAATGCACTTAAGAAATCAAAGAAGGCCATCCTCAACGTGCAGCTGTTCCTTCGGGATCTCTGCAGATAATCAAATGTTTGCATCATATGTGGTGTGAAGGCAACCGCCTGATACTTATGGTGTCAACTTTGGTACAGGATCCAGGCAAGATATTTTCCACCACACAGCAATGGCTTCATGCTGACTCGGGTTGTAAATGTGACGACTTAGGATCACAGACTCCTGGCTAGCTGCAGGTCCTCAGAACCTTGGGTGTGTGTGTATGTGTGTGTGAGAGAGAGAGATAGAGAAAAAGAGAGAGAGCGAGAGAATTCATTTTGGGGGGAAGAAGTCAAAATCACTGAAGCAGTGAGGATATGTGGAGAACAGGGTGTGTAGTGGAGGAGGTAGCAGGGGGGCTGTGAACTAGATGTAGCAATGTTTCAGCAGGCTGCCCACCGGTTGTGGTTACACACCACAGTGCTTAAATGGAACAGGGAACTGACTAGCCATTATAACAAATGACTGTCTTTTCCTCTTCCTCTAAATTTGTATGTAAATCACTGTGCAAGTCCACCAAATTAGAGCCAGCAGTAAAATAAAATTATCCACAAAAGTTTAGGTGCTGATGCAGCTACTCACAGAAGCTGGCATGATGCCACAATAATGAATGCATTAATTTCAAAGTCTGGCTTTCCTAATTGTTGATTTACTTTAATGCTAGGGGGAATACAACTCCTAGCATTTAATGTCTGAAGTCAGCTCTCTGTGAGATGCTTAAAGAAAGTTTGCAATGTTCTGTATTTTTTTTTTTTATCAGCCAAGCTACCTTGACTAATAATACAGCCCAGGGACTCTTGTTAAAGCAGCTATGAGGAGACTAAGACCTTCACGTTACCAACAATTAAATTCATCACACACAACAATCACAGTATTGACAAGCATTTATGTTTCTGTCTGCTTGCAAGTAAGTAGAATACTTTTTGGAGATGGGGTCCGGGAGCCACCGCCAGCCCCCTTCAAGGCCTTCGCCAATTCATGTTTAAGCCATGCACCTCTATCTACTAAAACGCTGTCAAACCTCAAATGAGGACGTGGGCCCAGTGAGTGAACTCTCCTTTTATCTTTGTTTTGGTCTCCTCCACCACCTTTGCAGACAAAAATCTGGCTGTTTTGCCACAGAGACCTCCTCTCAGGGGGTTTATTGGCTAAAAAAAACAGCAAAACAGCAGCATTCTGCATTTAAAAATGGCACTTAAATGAACAGGAGTGAATGGAACTTTAGGGTTTCAACCAACTTTCTGTGGTTTCACTAAACAATAAGCAGTACCTTTCATGTTAGACTTAGTCATTTGATCCATTTGAGATCCAGAGAATACAGAGCTTTATAACAACATAACCTGAAAACCACAGAGATTCTTTTAAATGTTGTCAGTAAGAGGAGAAAATGCTGAGGTTAGCTCTTTCTGCACTGCGATGCATTCTAATTTCCACATATGCCTTGTTACTTTTTCACTGCATGCGTACCTTTCAACTATAGTGATTTCACAGAGTGCCGAACTGCCAAAATACAGGATATGAGGAAATGTCAGATGTTATCCTCTGACAGCCTTATGTAACTCCTGAGCGTGTGTCAGGGGTAATCCTCTTACAGGGGAGAAAAGTCCCCTTAATAGGAAACAAAACAGTTTGCCTCCTCTGTCCCCTGCTTTTAATAATCAAATTGCAGCTTGCGCAAAGGCCACCACACCAAAGTAATCCATGCTGGAGGACAATCCTCTGCTCTTTAATCTATGATTATTTGCATGTTCAAAATGACCAGATAGTGACAGACCATTGACAAACAGATGTGTTTGGGCTTAGGAAAACATCTTATTGATGATAGCAATGATTCCTTCATTTTTGTGTATGATCTACAAAAGAGTGCAAATCTAGAGGCTGTCGTGGAATTTATAGGAATTCATTAATTTGCTTTGAGCTATGGCTCTGTCTTCATCGGGGTATTATTAATATTGCAAGAGGTTGCACAGTTAACAAAATGTGAACTGCAAATTAAGGCTCTGACTCCCTCTGTTGGTGTGGGATGATAAATGCTGGCGTTACTCAGGATTAGAGTATTTCAAATGCACAACAATTCACACCTCTGAACTCAATACCTGGTGGTGTCACGAAAGATTTGAGCAGTGAAAGTGATGTTAAAAAACAGCAATACAACCCTACAAAACAGAGTCCATTACAGATAAAGTTGCTCTTCTTAATACAAGAAAGAATGAATAAAAAAGAAGACTCTGTGTTAAATTTACTTGGATCTGGCACCATTTTAACGATATCTGGTTGAGATGGCAGACTTTGGAAAAGTCAGTGACAGTTTTGTAAAGAGTAACCAATCAAAAAAGTTACAGCCATTGGTTTCACTTTTAGCAAAACATGTTAGAATGATTATTTTCTTCGTTCCCTGGTTACCAAGACTCAGGAGAACGATTCAAATAAAACCAAAAATTACATTTTCTGATTGTGTACTGTTAGTAGAAAAGTACTGGTTTTTACACTTGCCTGGAAAGTGAAATGTTACTTCATTTCTAGCCGGGGACAATAATCCCCTTTGGTGATGCATCAGGAAGTGTGAAACTGTCAAAACAAACATGTGGAGCTACCTGTGGTGGTGACCCCGTATGGCAGGGGAGCAGCCAGAAGTGGCTCTCAGTGATGACTTCGACCTCAGTTCGTTAATGTGACCCAGTGGTGAGTGCTTTTCCACATGGGAAGAGAGTCCTGGGTCAAAATCAGAGTTGTGAACCTCATGTTGTTTGTCTTGGCTCAGAGCACTCTCGAAAAGAGACTCTTAATTTCAAGAGTTCTACTTCCTGTTAAAATAAAAAAAGTAACTTGAAGTCTGATATCTTCCTCTCAAATGCGGGGTAATAAAAGTACTCTATGAAGTAGCAGAAAATAGTTACTTTACCATGTTCACTTTTATTTTAACCTTTTCATTGGGAAATATATTTTAAGAAAATAATGAACCAATTGTAGAAGAAGTATGAGAGTAAATACTCATTAATAAAGTTATTATCCATTTGATTATTGCTGACTGTTTTTATCCCATTGGTTCGTATTGGTTTGCACCTCTAAAGAAAGTTGACATTTTTGCCTCTGTGGTTTTACTGTGGAATTAATTAACTAGAAATATATATGAGTCTGTTTCCTTGAAGTAGGAACTCAATTAAATAAATACACCTTTTTCACTTTTTAGTGAGTGCTGACTCACCTGCTATGAAAAAAAGTAAAAATACGTTAAAAAAAAAAAGCTGGATGCAGTGAAAGAATTTTCCATATTCAATTTTTACAGTTGTCTCCCTGTACTTTTAAACCATGCATTAAACTTACCATGACGTTTTTTTTCAGTGTTAATGACAATAATGTCTAAATAAAAAACATCTACTGACTCAAGATATAATCAAGAAAGGGAAAGTCAAATGTCTTTACAATAAATAATATTTATTACTGCAGTTATCAATCTAAATTCAAGTGGAAAGCATTTCCAATATAGGCAAACTGTGGACAGCGCCATAGCCTTGATAGAATAGGTCTTTACATTACTTAATTTTTCTTGCACTACACTATAGCAGAGCATATAAGCCTGACATTCATTTAAATACATTTATTTACAGTGAAGCAAAATGTGAACTCCCTTAGCAAGAAGAAATGTAAACAGGGTTTGTTACCTAGTAAGCTCAGGAGAGTAGGTCCTCTCATCTAAAACAGAAAATGTGGAAAAGTTTCATCTTGCTTAAAATCTACATTCAGGATCTGAAGATGTACCCTGCTGAGAGTCCAAACTGGAAGGGAAAAAGTAGCAAATCCCACTGCCAAATGTTCCAGAGCACTTCTCTTAGTTTTGCAGACATGGGCTCCAAAGTCACTGTTACGGTGAGCTAGATGCAGTTCAGAAACTGTCCAACAGGAGGGGCTGGTCTGACATAGCAGGAGGAAGGGATGAGAGTCCAGTACATGCAGGAAACCCGGCACTCTCCCTCTGCTGTGCTGTGAAAACCAAAGACCTGCTGACTACCTGGAAATAAGAGACACTCGTGTAAAGCTTGCAAACACCGAGAAACATTTCAAACAAACAGCTTTATTTACATTTTTTTGGATCGCAGTTTGAATACACTTTGTACTGAATATACACAGCATTCATCCATGGCAGCAGAAAACTGCTTTTAATGTCATCTTTTGAGCAATAACTTGAACTGTAGCTTAGTAACTTTACTCTGTAATGAATTTAAATGTCTGGGTTTTAGTCCAGTAACAGAAAATGCCAACTAAAAGTGACTATAACACTTATTAAACACAAGAACTTTCATTTCCTGGTCATACAACTGTACATTTATTAAGTCGATATTAGATGGGCTTTTGAATTTCTGTGGATAGACTGGATATAGATAAAAAACATAAACCAGGCTTTCAATCAGTTCACATTTTCAGTCAGAACTAAACGTTAGCACAATTTGCTAGTTAGCTAGAGTAAATACAAGACTGCAACAGCTGTTCTGGTGGACTGAAATTTGTAGTCCCCATAAGAAGATGCTAGTTGTGAGTAAATGGCAACTACCAGAGCTGAAAACGGAAGCTAATGCATTAATGCCAAATACTGCATTTCCTCAAGACTG
Source organism: Mchenga conophoros (assembly GCF_057382185.1). Lineage (NCBI taxonomy): Eukaryota > Metazoa > Chordata > Actinopteri > Cichliformes > Cichlidae > Mchenga > Mchenga conophoros. The sequence goes on from NC_140542.1 coordinate 6,079,659, forward strand.
TCTCCAAAGACCCCCTTGGTAAAACATCATAGCGGAAACAGGGACGCTTACAGCCTTATACAAAAAAGGCTTTTGGTCTCTATAGCTGAGTCACACCGCTAAGTATTTAATAACTCGGACTTTTTAAACTTTTAAAACTTAGCGGTAAAAATCTTTAAAAGGTAGTAAAGCCAGAACATTCTCATTCCCAACGCGCAACATACTGACAATTTCTCACAGCCCGAGGAGTCTCATAGTGACACGAGAGGTACCCTTCTGCGTCCTTATGAGATGCTCCAGATTCTCAATTGAATCCAACAGAATGCCGCTCGTGGTGGGAACACACGCTTCGAGCAGAGGCTCCAGCCCTCGCTTCCAGCCTGAACCAGAACCTTAACCATAAGCTTAAACCTATCACGTAGTGTTTTCCAGAGTGATTCATGATCAGAACATAAAACACATTTACATGTATAGATTCATTCCTTTCGGCTCTCATGCCTCAGAATGCGTAACATACCGACGATCTGTCACATGCGCCGGTATGTTATGCGTTGGGATGAGAACGTGGTGAGTAAAGCGGTAAATGCCACTACAAATCAAACCTCTCTGTGTGACTTAGCAGACACTTATGTCTGCATATGTCGCCCATCCACTTTATGGTATTCTAATTTTAGGCACTAAATACCGGCTAAAAGAACAGCAGTGGTCAAATTAATAACTTTAAACCATCAACATGGGTCTTCACCAGTGTACTGGTGTAAACATTACACCAGTAACTAATACAACGCATGCAAAGTAATATGATTCATCACATTACATGTGTCCATAATACTGTAATGTAATATGTTAATATGATACTAAATTCAGCAATTATATTGCAGTTACAATTATCTCTTTACGTCTGTTACAAAGGTTCTTCAGTTATCAGCAGCAGAAATGAAAAAAAAAACACCCCACATCGAACACTTTTTTTTTGTCTTGTGTACTTGCACTACAATCAACTGAATTTGGGTGGAGTAAAATGGTGGAGCGGCATCAGCTTTGAGGAGTTATGTGCATCACTTTTATTTTAATTTCACAAAATTAACACAAGCCCACAAGCCACATTTTACTGATAAAGCAACTTTATTTTTTGCACATGTCTGCACAGACAGCATGCTAAGGCAAAGCTAGCCAAAAACCCAGAGTATATGCCGACCCCAACCCAGCAACCAAACGCTGATCTTTAATAGGCTTGATCTTCACTTAGTTAAATGATGAGTCATCAGACTTGAAGCCTCTGTTTCCACCTGTTCATGCCACTTAAGTAGAATCACTGCAGCAGCCCCTTTGAGGTTTCTTTGCTTTGTGTTCATATGCAACTACTAAAAGAAAGATTGTAGGCCTGTCCTCACTAGGATAGGGATTTGGGCTGATGTGTGGGACTGTAGCCTCAGGTTTGTTAAATAGTAATTACATGACACTGTGTTTCAGGTCATTTTACAGAGTAACTGGAAAGTAATGTAACGAGTAGTGTAAAAAAATTTTACTCTTTCTGGTGAGTAATTCAGTAACATACTTACATTTAATAAAAGTAATAAAGCAATACTTTTCCTAAATAACAACCCCAACGCTGGTCTTCACAAACAAATAAATGACATCATGGTAGCCATTTTTGATATACACCCTTAATAGAGCTGAAGAAAATCTCTCTACATGTACCTGTTGGTGTGTTCAGGGCCATTCCTTATGGTGGACCCTGTCTTTCTTCTTCTTCTCGTTTTTTTCCTTTTGCAGTCTCTCCAACTCAGCCTCATACATCATCTCCTGGATCAAGTATTTCTCCCTGCGCATTCTGTCTCGCAGGTCCTTGGGAAGGTCGGGGATCAGGTATGCGATCAGAGTCTTGATGGCAAAGACCATATGCTACAAAAACACAGAACTTTATCAGAAATCCCAGAGCTATACCTCCACTATGCTAAGAACTTTGAAGTGATAAGATGCAGTAATGCTTTTCTTCTTTGATTGTTATGTCCTAATAGGAAAGACTGGCTCTTTATCAGTTAAATGCTTCACAAAGCATAACAAATGATTTGAAAGATGGTAAAAAATTTCCGAGTGACACGTTTATTTGAGCCTCTTCTCTGATAAATACACTGTACCCGAGCAGCTCTAATCTGGATTTATAAAATGCTTTTTTTACACCTCCTAAATCTGGATTAGTTGCAATGTTACTTAGAGCGTGTGAGCTAAAATAGAAGAGTGCACTCCTCCAGCCGCTGAAAGCTGGAACAGGTCGCTCAGAATGCCAAACACAGGAAGCAGAACATGTTTTTTTTAAATTGCATGACTCTATTTTGGTCACAGCAACGTTAGAACATGACTGGGCTTCTGTGGCTGCACTTTTCTGCAATTCATCAAATCTTTAGTCTCTAAATGATTTGAGTTGATGGGTCATGGTTAAAAATATTCACTAGAGCCATGTCTCTATTAGGCTTTTTTAGATTTGAGAAAAATATTGAGAAAAATACAGTTCTATGAAAATGTATTTAACCCCTTCATGATTTCTTACTTTTTTGCATATTTGTAACACTTGCATGTTTCAGATCATTGAACACTTTTATTATTATTCAAAAGTAACCCCAGTAAATGCAAAATGCAATTTTAAATTATTTTTAAGGGGAAAACAATCCATCTAAACATAACTGGTTGTGCCGCCCAAGAACTGCAATCAAGTGTGCCAACTGGCAATGAGTCTTTCACTTCATTGTGGAGAAATTGAGGCATTCTCTTTGCAAAACTGTTTTAATTTAGCAACACTGGAGGGTTTTCAGACATGAACGGCCTTTTAAGGTCAAAGATTTAAGTTCAGACTTTGACTAGTCACTCCAAAACCTGAAGTTTCGTTATTTTTAGCCATTCAGAGGTGGACTCTCTGGTGTATTTGGGATCATCGTCCTGCTGCAGAAGTGAGCTTGTGCTTCAGGACATGAACTGATGGCCTGACATTCTCCTTCAGGATTTTCTGGTAGAGAGCATAATTCATGGCTCCACCAATTACAGCAAGTTGTCCAAATCCTGAAGCAGCAAGGTAGGCCCAGATCACCACACTGTTACAACCATGTCTGCCTGCTTGTATGATGTTGTGTTAGTTTTATGGCAGATGTTTTTCTTCTCTCGCCCCAACCGGTTGCAGCAGATGGCCCCGCCCCTCCCTGAGCCTGGTTCTGCCGGAGGTTTCTTCCTGTTAAAAGGGAGTTTTTCCTTCCCACTGTCGCCAAAGTGCTTGCTCATAGGGGGTCATATGATTGTTGGGTTTTTCTCTGTATCTATGAAGCGCCTTGAGGCGACTTTTGTTGTGATTTGGCGCTATATAAATAAAATTGAATTGAATTGAATAGAATAGATGTAAGATAGTTTCTGGCAATTGTGAAACGAGCCTTTATGTTCTTTTTGGTCAGCTGTGGCTGTCTCCACCAACTCTCCCCTGGTGCCATTGTTGCCCAGTGTCTTTCTTATTTTTGAGCCATGACCTTTGACCTTTAGGGACAATTTACGTCTGCAGTTCTCTTGTAACCTCCTTGATAAGTTGCTGATGCACTCATAGAGAAATTTTGGAAGGGTGGACTTTCCTGTGAATGCTCCAAGTTTTCTCCATTTGTGAATAACGACCTCCCTCAGCCTTAGAAATGCCTTTGTAACCCTTCCACCCCGGTGTCGATGACTTTGTCTCTCATCTGTTCTCTCAGATCTTCTTGAGTTTCTTTAGATCGTGTCATGATGTTCCTCCTTTATGAGATCTCTTAGACCTCTTCAGCTTCTCAGACAGGTTCTATTTAAGTGAATTCTTGATTCAACAGGTCTTCCTGGGTGTGGCTCGTAATCTAAAACAAATTTTTCTAAAAAAAAAATATGGTTCACAACAACTAATTCACCTAGACTAAGGTCGAGGTAAGATAGCTTTTTTGATCAATGAAATCATAATTTAAAAACTGAAATTTGCATTTACTCTTTTTATCTTTCTATAAAATTAGAATTAGTTTGAAGGGGGAAAGAAGGGAGTCAAGTACTTTTTCACAGCACTGCTGGTTGGTCCTGATAAATAAGAGAGAAAGGTGAAAACCTGTTGACAAAATAATAAGAAGGAATCCAATTCCAAAGGCAGCTTGCAGCCTGCTGTCATTTGTCAGTGACTACAAAAGACTGACCTCAAAAACAATGATGAAGGCCAGCCGGGCTGCCAGGACGTGCCAGAACTGCAGAGTGTAAGAGTAAGGCTCTGCAGAATCTGGAGGCTCCCTGTAGTCACGATACCTAAAAGGGGAGGGGAAAAAAGAGAAAGGTCAAAGTTCATCCTATAGAAACACTGATGACTCATTTACCGTATTTCCCGGACTACAAAGCGCACCTGAATATTAGCCGCACAAGCTAAAATCCGGGGAAAATCCTGTTTTGTACATACATTAGCCGCACCTGACTAAAAGCCGCAGGTGTTTCAATGTTGACTTATCATATGTAAGAGAATATGCACAAAGGGAATTGTCAGGAAAGAGATGGCTGTTTGGAGACATCACTTTTATTAATATTTTGAAAAACAAGTTATGGGTACATATTTGCACATGTAGTACATAACAGTAACCTACAGCACACCAGAAAAATAGATTCGGACTACCTTTTAGGCTCAGGTGCAGTAACACGGCTTTAACAAGAAGAAAAGTCAGTCATTCACCATCTTTCTCTTCTTCCTGCGCTCTAAAACCACCAAAGTCCTCTTCTCCAGTGTCGGAAACAAACAGGCTCAGGATGGCTTCGTCATCCACTCTCCGCTTCTCTCCTTCGTTGTCACTTTCAAAACCAAAGAAATCCTCGTTGTCAGTGTCAGAGTCGAACACCCTCAGAAGGGCCGTGGCGGTGTCCTCCTCTCCATCATGCAACAGTCCAGCCCTTCAAAATCCGTTGGTGATCGTGGATGTTTTCACACTTTTCCACGCTGTCAGAATCCACCGGTGGAGTTGGGCATAACTTGCTTTTCGCAAGTTTATCGCCGCTCATCATCCACGCCTCCCGCTGAACGCGTACCGCTACTTTGAAGTTTGTTTTTCGCGCTACTTCGTACGGCACTACGTTGCCTGGCAGACGGACATGTGACTAACATACCACTCTTGAACCCCGATCCTTCCGCCAGGCAACGTAGTGCCGTACAACAGCGGAACACACAAAACAAATCGTCTTACGATATGACAAAAATCATGGACAATCCATAGAAAAGCCGCACCTGACTAAAAGCCGCAGGGTTCAAAGCTTGTGCAAAAAGTAGCGGCTTATAGCCCGACAATTACGGTACTCATATTAGTGAGCAGGAAAATTGGGATACTGGCAGAAAATGGGGCGTTTCCAAAATGATGTTCTGTAACTTCAGTTCAATGTGGATCTCAGTAAGATCACTCAGTTACCAGAATTGTGAATAAAGTAGTGGATTATCTTATAGTTGACCCTGTGCTTTTAGCTGAAGCCTTTTTAAAATAAACAAACTTCTCTTCCCACAGTGTTTCTGTTTTCTACAGCTGCCTCAAAATAACAGCTTTTCACTTCTCACACCACCTGCAGTACTTCACGGCTTCTCCAAACAGCTCCGAGCCATTCGTCCTGGGGTGCGACCTCCTCTCAAAATCTGACACCCGGAAAACTGAGAGACTGGCGTTGACATAACCCATCATGCACCTGCGGCACATACGGGAAATGATTTTACCAACTGCAGCATGCAGCAACACAGAATTAAAGCAAAAACTGTGAAATCATCCCTCACCCCTCCCCTGCTCGGCCCTGACCAGCGCAGGGTCCGTACTTGTAGGCGTAAACAAGGCGGGGGATGAAGTCCGAGGTAACGGCGATCACAAAGGCGTTGGTGATGACGGACAAGATGCCGATGCCCTCCAAAATGCCATACCAGATCCCTGCCAATAAAGAATGATTTCAAAGACACCCCACAAACAGGAAAGTGTTTCTGTAATAAAGGAACGTACTGCATTTTACTCTTTACCTATGTCTTTGGCTTGTGATGGCAGAGGGCGTCGCCACTGTGTGACAAACTTGTAAGCGTCTAAACGGATCTCGATGATGTTGTTGATCAGCGCCAAGAGAGGGGCCAGAGGGAAAGCTGCCACGAAGATGGTGGTAAAGCCAAACTGTAAAACTGAAACAAACAGTGCAAGACTTCAGAGGCCTGCACTACAGCCGGCCACGGCAGATGCCTGGTTCTGTTTGAGGTTTCTTCCTGTTAAAGGGGAGGTTTTCCTTCCCACTGTCGCCAAGTGCTTGCTCATAGAGGGCTGTCTGATTGACGGGGTTTTGCCTGCATTAATGTTGGGTCTTTATCTAACAATAAGAAGCACCTTGAGGCGACCGTTGTTGTGATTTCTACTCAATTTAATTACAAGCAGGATTTGTGGTTGCCATGGTAAATCCAGACATTTATGCTGCACAGTAGCCTGCTACCCTGAGCAAGCTACATTTATAAAATCTCTGTCTATTGACCACTCAAAGCTCGAGCAGACCTCAGTGCACAGATATTAAAAAAGGCTCTGTTTGTTTACTACTCGCTGTAAGTTTTTGGCTGTTTGACATCACCATGGCTGGATCATAAAGATCATTAAGAATAGGGATACATTTAAGGGATTTACAATCATATCTACTCATGCACAAATATGAAGGAATGATACTGTTGACCCTAACCTTTATTTATCGAGTTGAAAACCAGTGTTGTGAGAAGGTTTTGCCTGATTGTGGTTATTAGGTTTAATGAAGCCAGACTGTATAAAGGTAAACTAGCTACCTTGAACATGATGTCCAACATCTCCTTTAGATGTTCATCATGCTTTCAAACAGTTTTTTTTTAGACTGGAATTTAAGAATTTAGAGTCATGTTATTGGCTGCTGCATGAATGTAAGGCAGTAGTTTCTGTCCTGTTCAGCTCTTTATGACTTGAAGAAAGCGTATAGTGGATTTATTTGAGCGATTTCAAATCTGGGAATGGGTGAACTTAAAAACTGTAGGATGAAAATCCAAAACAATGATCAAAAACGTCAAATGCACCTTAAAGCTCCTTAAAGCACGTGGAAAAGCTTCTAGCTCTAATTCAATATAGTGCAGTGTCAGAATTACATAACATGGATTGAAGCTGCTGGGACCAAGATAAAAAAATTGTTTAGATAAATTCTGAAGATTAAACTGTAGAGTGCATTTTAGGATAGCCTTAAAATACAGAACTGATATCAAAGGTTACCAGCAAAGCGTATTTCATTCATATTGTGCTTGCATCCAACATACTCATCTCCAGGTATTCATCAAACAGTCCATAGGCATTCATTGGCTGTAGGTTAAAATCCCTCTCCCACTGTGGAAAGCCAGCCTTTGCATTTTGGCCGTGTTCTCTCCTCAGCCTCCGCCGCGTCCACCAGTTCTGCATCAGTCTGAGTAAAAAACAAAAAAAAACTGGGCATGATCTTCTTGTGCAACTACACTAAGTCCAGGTGTTTCGGAACACGAGAGACTGCTGTTTTCAAGTTTAAAAGCTCTCCGGATCTGCTCTTAAACACAGTACATGTAACCATATGGTAACTGGAGCTGCACACAAGCACAGGTGAGTAATATGGGAATGTTATTAGCTAGGTAAATGACCATAAGTAAGTACTGGTCAAATGATTGATTTAAAAATAAATAAATAAATAAATTTATAAAAAGCACGAAAGAGAAAAACACTTTATCAAACAACAAAAAACAAAATGGGAGTGAGACCAGTTTTGCAGTAGATGATGAATCACAAGGTTAGAAAAGCAGGATTCATTGCCTGGGGATCATGAATGTTTACCATGGCAATAGATTCAGATACGTTCAGCACCTTTTCAATCTGACACTACGTTTCTCGACCAACATAGACTGTATATAAACGACGGATGTATCCACTGTGATGTACCCAGCTGTTAACAACAGTTTGACAATTTTGCCATAACTGTGTTTTTTTTTGGTTTGTTTTTTTCAAATTTTCAGATGACGTAGAGTTAGAGAGTTGCCAGCTAATGCTAGCACTGGCTAGCTAGCTTGGATAGCAAGATGCATTTGCAATTCAGCATTAAATAAAATGGGCTAGTAATGGGCTAGAATTATATATTTTTGTAGTTACTCCATATACATACACGTAAGAGGTTGCCATAGTAACTAGCTCCATATATTTTATTTTTTACACCAGATGCTGCTTTTTGTCTAAACACATAACAGGTTTATATTATTTTAAGGTTACAGCGGCAAACGGAACTCACGGGTAGCCAAGCTCCATAAAGTTGTTCCACGTCTGTTTTAGCACCATGATGATTCCCATCTGCATACAGAGGTCAATGAGACAGCCACTAGGATGGCACTGAGGAGACAAGAAAGAGATAGCATGAAATCAAACTTTAGCCTTTGCCAACATGGTGTTTTAAAGTGTAAACAAAAGAGTTTCATTTTCAAGAAGGAATCCAGGATCGCTAGAACTAGTCACTGTTATAAGCATGAGTCTAACAGGATTTGCAAGCATCACTTGCTGGAAAACACCCACTGCAGCAATGCAAGTGCAGTTTATTTTGGAAAGGCTATAGTCACAACCTGTAATTATTTTTCATACACTTACGATTATGATTTATGCCTGCAACCTTTAACAGCTTTTTAAATGTGCAGCCGAGGCAGTAATGTCTTTAAGGACAATAATGGTTCTGCATGGGAATGAAAGGCTGACTGAGGCTACACTTGTACTGTACATGTCACATTATAGAGACTTTTTCCATTTCTGCTGCTGAGGGAAAACATTAGCTCAGCACCTAAAAACGTCGGCTCAGGCCTTTTGTCCCCTTAGACCACTCCACTGTATTATTTCCCTGCATGTTCCCAGAAGTACCACTTACTAATGATGGGGGTTAAATGCCTGGTGGTTAGCCATACAGTAATAGCTTAATGCCCAAGTTAGAAATATGTCAATCCATAATGCCTTGCGATTATTCCCCACTGGGAAAAGGAAAGTCATTACTCACTTCTTCCAGTTTCCAGCGATTTATGAGACGCAGATATGAACCAGGTCGACCTGTGAATCTGTAGGCCAAGGGTCGAAAAAAAACAACAGGAGTAAGGAGTTAATAAAAGAGCACACAATTAGAGCTACATGTTTAGCGTCACTATAAGCTACGTTAAGCCCAGAGACGGCTTTGCTCAAAGTCTGTAAAATGTATCAAAATGGACCCGATGGTTAAAATTATAGATGTCACTGAAAAATAAAAACTCTTCTAGATTTGAAAGCCTTGGTAATGCAAAATGCCAGTTTTCTGGTACTGAAAGACCTGAGACATCTTTGTATCCCTTTGGTTGTCCTTTTAAGAGAGATTAAACAATTTTCCTGTGACACTTTATTACTCTTGGATAATTACAAGATCCAGAAAACCTTAAACTTATTCCTAACTGTACTTAACAGGACAATTTTGATGGCTTTAAAGGCATTTTATTTCATGTAACAAATAAAAGCTGGAAGATTAATCTAAATCAGGGGTGGGCAACTCCAGGCCTCGAGGGCCGGTCTCCCTGCAGGTTTTAGATGTGTCCTTGAACCAACACAGCTGATTTAAATGGCTAAATTAGCTCCTCAACATGTCCTGAAGTTCTCCAGAGGCCTGGTAACGAACTAATCATGTGATTCAGGTGTGTTGACCCAAGGTGAGATCTAAAACCTGCAGGACACCGGCCCTCGGGGCCTGGAATTGCCCACCCCTGATCTAAGTGCTCACAATAATGTGTGTAAAGAAACAGGCTTCGAGAACAGAAGTACACAAAATATACAATGCTGTTATAGATTCAATGAGATACACTGCGCTGCATTAGGTTACATTTTGTAAGCTACATTTTACATTTTTTACCTAACCAACAACCAACCAGCATTTGAACGTCAGCTGTATAATTTACACATACAGTACTATCATTGACCGTCAGGAAAATTCCAATTTGTCCCTAATTACACAAAAGGTGAACTCTTCAAAGGGTATCAGGATAACTATCCCCAAGCAGCAAGGCTGAAAGATGAAGCATATGATCATGCACCAAAAACTGCAGTTCCTCGAACGGCCACTTGAAGCTGGCTAAAAAAAAATGAGGCAATCTCCACAGACTTATATTTTCAAAAGTTTACAAATGCTCTTCCTGTTTAAAGTAATATAAAACTTAATCTCTGTCAATGGGTTATTCACAACTATACAAGCAATTCAAGCAACCCCCCCCCCCCCCCCCCCCAAAAAAAACCATCTCTTTAAAATGTATTAAGGCTATTCTGATTTAAATAATAATAATGGATTGCATTTATATAGCGCCTTTCTAGACACTCAAAGGGCTTTACAATTCCACTATTCATTCACTCTCACATTCACACACTGGTGGAGGCAAACCATGACAGGTGATTGCTTTCTTATAGGTCAGCTGTACTAAAGGATTCAGTATATTTTGTTTAAGACTTTTGGATATTCCCTAATGACTTTAATATCACAGTAAAATATACAGGCCCCTTTGCTAAACAAGGCAACTAGCCAGTGTAAGAATAAGTAATAGGAACTCAGCTACGTATATTTGTGTGAAACTGGTTACATGATTCAACTAATACTGGTCCTGTCCTGTATTTGTAAATTGCCTGTGACTTACTCACCTTCCCAAAAAGAAGGCGATGTAGAAAGTTGAACTGTTAAGATTGACAAACTGAAAAAGAAACATCTTGAAAGTAAAGCTGTTCTCCCACTCAGACTCTGTCCTCGGTTGCTCTGTGGTTAAACAGAAAGAAGGAGTTCATTTTAAGAATATCGTAACATTATTCATACAAAAAGAAATTGCAAAATTGTGTGTCACCAGCTTACCTAAATTGGTAAGAAGCAGAGCAACTTTTTCATAAAGCTGTAAAAAAGGGTGAAATTAAATGTATTTCTCAAGGTATTTCTCTAAATTTATTGTCTAAAAATGCTGTTAAAAGCGTTAGAAAGCTATCAAAATAATGATAATGATAATCTTATATGTATCCGTGTAACTATTCATACAATGCATGAATTAGCCGTTACATTTAAAACAGTATTTATCACACCTGAAATAAATGCATTAACTATTTCGTCATTGCTCTACTTCTGCACAGTGCAGTCGAAAAACAGCAGAAACTTACCACGTTAAGGAGCATGATGATGCAAAAGTTGATGCATACTGCCGTGCCCGTGGTCGCCACCTGAGAGTTGTTCCTGATGAGAGCCCAGCCGAAGGCAGCGAAGGTACTGACGGTGATAACTCGGTAAATGACGATGCCAAACACGGCAGCAATCACCACCAATATCTGTGACGTGACAGTGACAAGAAAAAGAGAACATTTCAACTGTAAACACTTATGAATGTATATATGATAACTGAATTTTTCAGTCTATAAACTGAGAGGTCTAGTTTTAGATGGAACAATGGAAATTGTAATTGCAGACAAAAAGCAGTTGACACATTTAGTAACACATCTTTTACTTAATGCTCACTTGCTCCAGAAACTCACCATAAAGAATATTCCAGATGTGGAAACGATGAGGCGACTGTATTTGTCAGAGAAGGCCTGGTAAGGTTCAGGTTTTCCAGATATAGGGTTCATCCTCTCCTTCTTTGAGTATTTGGCCTCAAACTGCGGGCGTATTTCTTCCTGAAAGATAACAGACTACACATATGAGCATAAACTGCAGTAAGAAAGCACACATTTAGTTACTAGTTAGCAGCCATTTCTGCTGAGAAGTTTTTCACAGGATTGCATAGTTGAGGGTGCAAGTCACAGGCAGTATGAGGTATGTATTAACACAATCTTCACAGAAGTGGAAAGCGTAAGGACTCAACAGACTTCAGTTAGTGGGATAAATGACATGACATGTCAATGCAATTAGAAAAAGACTGAACAAGTACTACTTTTTTTAAAAGGGTTACCACGGAGAAAGCTTCTTCTTCAGGGTATCAGCACAAATATTTAATACGAACTGTGTAAAGCACAGATCATGGGTATCATGGGATGTACCACCAACAGATAGAGGAAGTCTCTGACGTCAAGAAATCCTACCAGCGGCTAGAAAAGGCCACAGAGGTTCTGATTATGGCAGCACAAGAACCGGCCCTAAGCACCAGATCTATTTGGGCAAGAGTCTAGCACAGCCAACAGGACTCAAACTGCAGGCTGTGTCCAAAGGTGCCTGACACATAGCAACAGGATATAATAGCCAAGCTGGGACAGTGTAGAGGCACAACCAAGTGGCTGCAAACCACCCTTATATCCTCAAGCTCTGACCAAAAGCCTGTCTTCTCACGTTACGTACAAAGCAGATTGAAATTCTGAATCACATTTACATCGAAAGAAGAGCAGCCTTCAAAGAACACATTCACTATCTATTATGTGATTGACAGATGATGGTTGGAGGTTGATACACAAGACAGGAGAGAACATAAAAACCCACAGAAATTACATTATGACAGCTGTGTGGGTCTTTAGTTTGTTCGTGCTTTCATTGTAGAGCTGCAGATTTTCAGTGACTCATAAAATGAACTGAGACAGACTTGACACAGGCTCTTAGTACACCATCTCCACCTTTTTAAATATATGCTTTGAGATTGACATGGACTGAAAAGGGTATGAGTAGGTCAACATTTCTTCAGGGAAGAAGTGCTTGTTCAAGAAAAAAAGAAATAACTAGAAATATAATTGACTATCTTTTCCCTCCTAATTTCTTTTCATACTATTTATTTATGTTAAAGGGAGCAGATAAGCTACAGGACTTTTACCTCCTCTTCTTCCCAGTCAATGAGGTCCCAGTCATATGCGAGGACAGCTCTGCGTCTCTTCCAGAACTCCAGGAAGACCGTTGCTGGAAGACATGAACAAAAAAGTTTGCATTGCGTCCTAAACAGTCCCCAGGATGGGATTATATGGCTCCTACCAAGCACTAATCAACTTTCTATTAAATTTCTTCTGTTAGATGACTCTTCTGTCATTATGTAAACAATACATTATTGATGAGCCCGTCATGTTTTTGCAGATAACATGCTTCAAATTTAGACGTACAAGTCTTAATAATGAAGAAATCGTCACAATCTTTAAATATTTGGCCTGATATTAATCAACAAGACAGATACTTGTAATAAAAAGCAAAGTGCATGGGTCAGAAAGCTAAGTCAAGCTTAAAGTCTGAGTTTTCTGTTAAACACATAACCCAGGCTTTGTAGTATGAAGCAAGTTCAGTATACTGAGGGCAGTTTTCCTGTATCTGGATTCACTTACCCTAAAATTGATGATCAGAAAAACTTTAGACCCTCCTACCATCCGTGCTTAGAAGACCAACAGGATTAGTAGTGTTATTTTCCAGAGAACTGATTGTTCAGTTGGTGCTGATTTCATATCTGCACATATTATTCCAATAATATGCTCCATATGTGGTTATTGTCTGGACCCCAGTTTCTTGTATGCGTACACATACTTGGCCAGTAAAGCACCACTTTCAAGACACAGAGATGGCTCAACCCATTATTGTAGTACACCCCTCAGATTCATCTTGTAGTTTTGGACTGCAACAACTTCGCTTGCTTAAAGCATGCTAGCAAGAATTGTGTCATGTTTCTGACCTGGCGTTTTGAGTTTATTCTGTATTTTTGAGTTTCTTATGTAAAGTTTGTGATTATAAGTTATTGTGTTAGTCTTATTTGGGGTCTAGTGGAGTTTTAGTTTAGCCATTACTATCATCTGTCTCCTTGGCTTTTGTGTCTTGTTTCTTGTCTAGTCTGTCATGTCATTGTCAAGCTTGTGTTGTCCTGTCTCTCCATGTTTCCTGTTTTATTTTGAAAGTCTTGTGTTTCTATATTCAGTGAGGTTTAAGTTTACTTTTCCCTCTGATGTCATTATGTTCTTTCTAATCAGCTGTTTCCCCATGTGTTTCCACTTCCCCTGCTCACTTCCTGTGTGCATTTAGTCTGTGTGTTTTCATTCATTTCTTTGGGTCGTTTGCTATGTTCATGCTATGTCATGTTTCTAGGTTTGTTTTTATGTTTTAATCTTAGGTCACCAAGTTTAGGTTATTGTTTAGTTTCGCCTTTGCCTCTTGTAATGTTTTCCGGCCTTGAATAAACGGCTTGTTCTTAGATAGATTAAAGATTTGTTTTGCATGTTTGTACTCGGGTCCTCCTCCTCACTCCACACAGTCAGCTTCTCAGCTAGACTGTGACAAACTGTAGAAGGACGCAAGAGCAAAAGCTGTTCTTGCTGGCTGTTGCAAAGAACCAGGTTGATAAAAGTAAACCAAAACAACAAACCTGACCAATTAGCCTAAAGATGCTCAAACTCGTAATAGAAAAATAAGAAAGTGCAGGTAAGTCTGCATTAGGGTAGCTTCTACAAATTATGCCTTTTTACAATACAGTGGTCCCTCGTTTATCGCGGGGATTATGTTCTAAAAATAACCCGCGATAGGTGAAATCCGCGAAGTAGCCAACTTAATTTTTTTACAACTATTATAGATGTTTTCAGGCTGTAAACCTCCTCATGGCACACTTTATACACTTTTCTCAGACATGCATAAACATTTTCACACCTTTCTCTCTCTTTTAAACACTCTCAGAGCTCAAGCCTTCAAATAAGTCCAGTACTATACTGTAGAATGACACCAAAGGCACCCGCGGTTGCTTTTGACGGTGCAAAACGTTTCATCGACATTGTTGTGTTTGTTGGGGAGAAAACCTACAAACATACAGAGCAGCACTTCAGAGTCACACTGCTAGTGAAAGATTTATGTAAATTTAACAAGCTGAACACATTCTGTACTGTACAGGAGACACGGCATGAGATTGATTGACAATGGTCTACAGCCAATCAGGATCTAAAAAAACAAAACTAAAAAAACTAAACTAGCAAACAAAAAAAACATGGAATATTGCACAAAAAAATCCGCAAAACAGCAAGGCCACAAAAGGTGAACTGCGTTATAGCGAGGGACCACTGTATATATGTAATTTGACCAACTCTTTATATAAAATAGGCACAAAAGATGAAACATTTCAGCTTTTATTTGTTTAAATTTTAAAACATCACTAAATAAAAATAACGTGCATCACTCTCCGGGTAAGAGAATAGTGTTTTGGCCATTATTTTCTACACCACAGATCACAATGAAGTTTAAATTACTGACACAAACTGCCAACACTGGTTAATGAGTTAATCTTTACTATTGCTTCCGAGTTGATCTTGCACTGTGTAGGGAAATGCCTACTGGTCTTCTGGATCTTTATATATGCACTATTAAGTTAATCCTAACTGCAGAGTGGTAAATAGTGAGAGGTTGATATGATGCCCGTGTTATCCAACTGTGTTGAAAATGGCACGTGTCAAAGTGCTTTCTGATCCAGTGTTTACAATGCACGACAACTCAGAAACAGTGCTGAGCCATGGAAGTTAGATCCTGCTGAACAAAGTCCTCCGGATGGCTTACTTATTGCAGACGCTGCTCAGATCAGAGGCCTTCATCCTCAGTGTTTCAAACACAAGCTTTTCATTTATTTTCTCTGTCATGCCGTCTGAAGCTGCATAAGAGAAAGGTATTTTCAGAGCGAACACTCAGCTGTATGAGCAAACAGCAGGGGAGAGAACTTCTGAGGAACCTTAATGAGGGGATTTCAGTGGATTCTGTGCTGCAGTGAAACCCAAAAATTAATTCGGACAAGCGGCGAGAAGCAGTGGATGTAAGGTCAGTACATTAATGCGCTTTCTTTTTGACTTTTCTTTTAATAAAAATAGAAAACTGGTAATGTTTTTGCTGTATTTGCAGACTTGAAACAGTGCTCTGAGATGCCAGCGCAGCTGTGAAAACAGCTTTAGTATTCTACACTGGTTGTTAAACTTGGCAAGTGTTTTTATATGTGTAGTTCAATGTCTAATAAATGCAACTATGTGTATTCAGGAATTATCAATTATTATACAGAAATAAAAAAACTATTTTGTGGAGTTTAACTTTGTACTATTTAGAGCTCAGTTGGGTGCTTATTTGTTAATTACATAAGAGCTGGTTAACTTTGTTAGTTGATAAGATAAGGGACTAGGATTGCAGATTTCATTGTAGAGTAAAAATGTTGTAGCTCCCTATCAAGATCCCAGTGTCCTGTACAACACCATATTACTAACAGTTTTAGTTTTAGTAGGTTGTTTATAGAGGTTGTTTGCAGAACTATATTAAACGTAAACATCTTTAGTAGCAGGGAATGCCCTCTATTGATCTATCCATGCTAACTGGGTGACTGTTATTATGTCCTCTACTGAAAAGTGAATTATTTAAAGTGCCGCAGTTTTTACATTTTTTGCCTGTGCGAAGCTACACAATCAAAGCTGCCCCTTTCTTCCCGCAGCACAGATTAAATATACAAATTAAAGCAGCCAAAAGATAATCAGCAGTGATGTTTAGCACCTTGCTGTCAAGACTGTCGCTGCCTGTACTGTACCATATAATCTTCAGCAACACTTTAACATGTTAAAGTAAGACTTTAAACCTCATTTTTAACCGCTGTGTTGGACTATCACATTATTACTTCTGTGATAGGTGCATCCTAGGTGCACCTTCAGCAGCATTAGAAGGTGCACCTAGGATCATAGTCAGAATCTTAAACAGATAAAAACATGCCACATACATATGTCATCAGGCATTTTGTTTTCCCAGAGAGGAGCATTTGATTTACAGGCTTATTTATAGACAGCACAGCCCCACCAGCTGTGGGCTGCTCAGTTTAAATATCCATAGTATTGATACCAATGTTGGTATTGTTATCGGCTCGATACTAGCGAGACAGGATCAATGCTTTCGTTTGATTTTCTCCTCTAGGTTCATTAATTTGCTCAATCATGAATGAAAATGTCTGAATACAAGGATACTTTTGTGTTGACTCTCAGGTCAAGTCGTTACATTGTAGGTCTGTGAAAGTGCCAGTTGTAAAATTTGTGTAAAAACTGTGTTTGGTTTTATTAAGTAACACAACAAAACACTCTAATAGTGGAATTAAAATTCAAAGACATGTAGGTGTATTCAGAAGAAGCATATTGAGGATAGATACTTCAAAACTTATAACAAATAAGCCGCTGTTATCCCAAAAAGTTGATTCAGTTTATCTGGACGTCGCGTTTTCAGTGGGAGAAACGTTTGATGTCTCAGGAGTATCGGAACAGTTGAGACGAATTTTCTCGAAAACACGGCGTCTCTGAAGCTTTTAAACCCCAAATCGCGCTGCGCTGCGATCCTTGGGGTGGACCAAAAATTGGTCCACCCCAAGGATCGGGTCCCCCAACACAAACAGAGTAACATAGTGTACGCTGTTAAGTGCCAGGATTATTGCCAGGATTTATACATCGGGGAAACCAAAGAACCTCTGACTAAGCGGATGGCACAACACAGAAGAGCTACCTCGTCAGGCCGGGACTCTACTATCTACTCACACCTACAGGCCAGTGGACTCTCATTTAATCCTGGACAGGGATTTAGGACTGGTCTGATGTGGGGAGTCAAGAAGGAGGGGGCCTAAGGGTACATCTGTCACCATCTTACAATGCTGTGACTGCAGCCATTTCCCAATTCTCTGTGAATGGTACTCATGGCCACTGATCAATGACCAATGGTCTTTGATCAGTGGTTATTGATCAATGGTCATGACAATTTGCATATTTATGATCAAGGAAATGACCTCACAGCCCATTGTTCCTTCAGTGGGCTGGTTTCAGTCATTGAAGGGCAAATGTACTGTTTATAAGATTGGGGAAACCTGCAGTCAGCTGAGACTGAAGCAGTCACTTGGATGAGTGACGAAATGTTTCTCCCTCTGAAAACACTAAACATCTGTGATAATGGTCCTGTAATTACGTGGTAATGGATCAATACCAAATTTTGCAGTATTGCATACCACTAAACCAAACTGTGCTCATCTGAAGCAACGCTCAAATTGTGTTTGCTTCAAACCTAACTAACTAGTAACTAACTGCTAGACCTACAACAAATCATTATCAGATTATCAAACATTGACTGAACCATGATGAGCTCTTTTACATGCCTCAGTGGCTCTCTATGAGGGTAAATGATCTTAGTAAATAACATCTGAATTCCTAATAAAAGCAAAAAAGACATTCCTACATAAAAACAGACTAGCCCAATGACGTCAGACACGACATCATCAGCACTATAAAATTCAGGAAATGGTTGATCGATAGACAATAAGTTTTTTCACTGAAGTTGTAGTTTACTAGGATGTCTTTGCATAAGAACTCCATGTGCTCAGGTTGTTTCTTAACTTTTTTTTTTTTGTTTCATCATGCAGAGTAGACAATAGACAATGCCATGAGCCAGTTGGTACCAAAGTATGCAAATGACATCTACAAAAACTGGAAAAATCTGTATTAAAGAAAATCAAAGGAATCATTTTTGATCACATCGTGCCTTCCCAAGCAAGTTTTAAATTGCATTTTGAAAAGTTAAAAAGCCAGCGATTAGTTGAAAGGACGTGGTAGCTTGCTGTAACGCTGGTCTGAGCTTTTACAAGCTGTAGAGTATTTGTTTTCTTCTGGCAAATTTAACTTCTATATGAACGGATACTGAGCTTTCCTTTATTTAGTTATACACAGCTCACAAACACAAGTAACTCGTCCACCGGAGCTTTTAATTTAACTTCTTTTCAATGACAAGCTGGAATAAAATTCCAAGCCCAGCTGATCAAAATCCAAATGCCCGTTGTTTTGCCTTCACAGCAAATCTCCTGGAGCAATAAGATCTACCTGATGGGGCTCCTCCAGAACCAGAACCAGTCTCTGGTCTTTTCTCAACCAGAGGTCATCCACTTGGAGTCCACAGCACAACAATCAGCTGGTACTATAATATTTCCAATGCAAAAGAGTCCTGATTCTGTACAACTACTACAACTTCAGAAAACAAATAGAAAAATGAGATTTTGTTTGCACTGTTTTATTCAACAGTTCATTTGTACTCTTAGGCCCACCCTAGAAAACTATGAAAGTATCAATAATGACTTTGTGCCTCTTTGAACACTAAATGTAGGCATTATCTTTTATCTTATCCAATAATTAGTTCACGTTGAATGAAGCTACGCCTCATTTGTCTGTACATTGTATTTATGAAAGTAATCAATGGTAATTCATAATAATTATAAAGAAACAAAGGTCCAAGTTTTATTCCTGTTCTGTCAGTCTGATTTGTTAAAGCCTTTTTGTACCTCTTCCCTCCTTTTTACCCTCAACAGTAAACAACATTGTCATCGTGCTGTGTGTGTTGATCTTCATCCTCCAGCTGTGTTTAGCTCTGTTCTTCATGCTGAGATGTTTTAGATATGACAACAGAATACGAGAGGCTCTCAAACAGCCGACCGATGTTAAAAAAATCCTTGGTGAGCATCTGTTGCTACTCTATTTTTTGTTCTTCCTTTACATACACTGTAAAAAAAGTCAGTAAAATATACAGCAAAACACCGTCAAATTCCAACGGTAATGGAGCGTAAAATCAAAAACTTCCTTTTACTGTATTAAATAGATTGAATAACCGTTAATTGTGAGACTGGATAAAACTTTGTTTTTTACTGTAATAAAATGTTGAAATTATAAATATTTTCTGTGAAAACAAATAAATATGCATACATTTTACGATTACATATTGTAATGTTGAAAATGTCTGAAAAACTTAGATTTTACGGTATTATTTGAGTAAAACTACATCTTTTGGGGTTGTGCACATTGGAATTCACAGTATAAAGCTGTAGATTTTTAAGCAAACAAAAACATTCATTTTTACAGAAACAAGATGTTAAAAAATAGGGTCCACCGTAATAATACAACCAGTACATACCATTAAAAAAAAAGCAAATATCAGCAGTGAAAGACAATAAAACTGATAGTATTTTTTTATTTTAAAATTCAGATACTGATATACAGATTAAAAGTTAGGCCTGCAGTATATCATTGTTAACCTTCTGATAAAAAAATCAACAGCAAAAGAAGATGTTAAAAATAAAGTTTATGGTTGTGAATAAAATTGATTTCAATAATCTTTTTTAATTATTATTTTAAAACAACTTTATGTTGTTGTGTTTCACGCCATATTATCAGACCACCTTAAGTGGGTCGGCCTTAAATTTTGAATTTGTGTGATCGCTGTTGATTGGTAGCTAAACTGCTGGTAAACTGTGTACAGACGTTTTACGTTCGAATTGCAGAGAAAAAAAATCTGGTAGCAACATTGTGCAGTATGAGCGAACCATTTCACCAAAAAAAGGGGAAGCAAGGTAAGACCTGGCTGCAGCGGTCTGCAGACGTGACTTCTGATCAAATTCGAACCTCCTAAAGAAACAAAGAGCGACGTTACATTGCGGGATGACGTCACCTGAAAATGACCAATAGCGCGGCGCGCTGCTGAGCTGTGTGCCAACCGCTCTTTTTTTCATGCAGGAGACTCAAGTTGGCTTCGCTAACGGACACAGTTTTAAACTCGTATATTAGCACCATTTATTGCTGCTTGGACCACAGCATCTTCGGAATTTGTAGACATCCTGGCAGTTTACAATTAGTTCGAGGTGAGGTGAGTACATGCAACTTCAAGTTATCTCTGTTATAAAAATCCACCAGCCCAGCGTTTATAGATAATTTTAGCAGTTCGTTTTTTATGAGTGAGGTTGTGAATTTAGTTAGCATTTGTGAGTTGAGTTAGCATTACTGTTGCGAGGGAAGCATTGCTCTGGATTAGTTTCTGTATATGGCGTGCTTAATTCGCTAGGGAGGAATTACCAAAGTACATGGAGTTATGTTAACGTGTAATTTCTGTGGTAAGGTAGTTCAGTCATCAAGGGGCTACGTGCTTCATTGTAAACTGCATCGGAATGAGCCACGTTGTTTCTTTCGGTGTATTGAAGCAGGCTGCAAGCAGACATACACCAGGTATGGCGCGTTTAAGGCTCATTTTTACCGAAGACACTGCCCCCACCCATGTCACTGTTGTGGTGGTGGTTTCTTCGTTTACATGTGCAATGGCGATGTGTGAACGTCAGTGTCAGAACTCTAAAGAGTTAATAGCTCATCTGAAGAGCCATATTGTGGAAGGACACGTGGTCACTTGTCCAGTAAGAGGATGCACAAATACCTTTAGAGTTAAATCATCTTTTACTGCTCACATGTCACGTAAACACAGAGTTTTCAGACAGCAGCATTGGTGATTTATATAGACAGTCTGCATGTCAATCATCATCTGTTCCAACCACATCAGATGACTTTGTACCCTTGATTTCCGAGCCTGCTGCACAGTCTATTACACATGAAGATAACATGGAAATGCCCCCTGAATTCTGTGATCTTTTTCTGAGAAACGTTTCACTATTCTACTGAAAATTGCAGGGTCAGTTTCTACTGCCTGCTTCAACCATACAGAACATTGTAGAGGAAATGCAGAACATGCATGAGTTGGGACAGACATACAGTTTGGGTAAACTTGCATCACTGTTAAAAGATGACACATCATTATCAGAGGAGGACATCAACAAAGTCTGTGAGTCTGTCAAAAGCTATGATCTTTTTTCTGCATGTCATACCGGGCCATTGAGGACAGTGCACTCCAGAGCTCAGATCTTTAAAAAAGCCTTCAACTATGCGGAACCAAAGAAAATATTTTTAGGGAGAGATGAAAACAGAAAAGATAGGTTTGCCTATTATGTGCCTTTAAGAGAGACTTTGAGATGTCTGCTAGAGTCTGATCTGTGGCAGAAATCAGAAGAGCCCTCTACTGAGCCTCCTGCTGATGTTCTGTGTGACATAAGTGATAGTAAGCTGTTTTAAATAAAATGATTTTTTTGGTCAAAACCCATTGACTTAATTGATTTCTATCCATTAACATCTTACATGAAGTATGGGTACCAAATGGTTCCACTGAAACACAGTGTGCTGTCACAATAATGGTGCTGTTAGTTTGGTACTTACGAAACACTGTATAAAAGTGTAGTATCAAGCAAGATCAGCTTCATATTTTAAGACCAAAGGTACCACTTGGTGTAAATTGACCTTTATTCACACTCTTTTATCAGACATCTTGGAAATGGGGGGCAGCATAAGGAGTTCCATTACTAAGGTGCTGCCGGACCTGTCTGCCTCAATCCTTGAAATTGTACTGGAGGCACTACAATCATTAGGAGTGGAGACATCTGAGAAACAAACCAGTAAGTATTATGATTTCATTGCACAATAGCCATGAAGGACTTTCTGTTTTTTCTATTATGCTTTGGCCAAGGTCCAAAAAGTACAATTAATCTATTGTTTGTGATATTGTTTTACAGCACCAAATATGGAAATTTCAAGCCAGGCCAGCATATCGTCTCCATCTGTTTTAAGGTTTAAGGGTGGTGGCACAGCTAAGACCCAAGAGTCTCTTTCAAGGTTAGTAAAGTAAACAGATTCAAGAAGATATTTTACACATTTCTTTGTCGTCTGTCTCTAAATCTTATTTTGTCTTTATTATGATTAAAAAGGTTTGTTTTGTTCCTGCCCTTTTCAGACACTGAATTTGAGCAGAAACCATAAGGATACTCAAAGGACCTGTGACTCTCAGGAAATGGTGAGATTTCAGGTCATAATCTTTTTTTTTCCATTAAATTAATTTCCCTTTTTCCCTTTACAATATTGCTGTTTTGTTTTTGTAAACAGCATCAAATGAGAGAGACAGATGAAACAGTTTCAAGACAATGGCAGGAAAAAAATGCTGAAGATTGAAACAAACCTTGGCTGGAAATATTTGGTATGTGTTTTACCGTAAATCAAATTGTTGAAAAACATTCAGCTACACTGTAACACAGGGAAACTTGATTTGCACTTATTTTGTTACTTTAATTTCTTGTCTCATTATTTTTGTCAGTTATTATTGTTTATGGTGTATGCCCTTCTTGTTTTCCTTCTGAATGCAGAAGGTATCTAGCCAGTCCACAATGAAAGCTTCGTTGCACCCAATGAGTCTTCTGGCAGAAATGATGGCGGCTGTATTCTTTGGTTTCCCTAAACATCACACCCTGCCTGTTTATACGAGGCTCTTCAATTAAGTCTGCACCCAAAGATTCAATGAGAGGTAAGCAGTGGTATTATTCAAGTTTTGCTAAAGAAAGATGGACAGGAGACACTAATCTTAATCAGCCGAGCTCAGGTTCATGTCCAGGTGAGCAGTTTCATACGCTATAAAATGTAGATTGAATGATAGGTCTCATCACCATGCATTCAGCCATTAACTTCAAGTTCTATGATAAATCAATACGAAACTTAAATACGTTTTCCAACAAATTATGATTGTGATTAGGGCTGCGTTGTCTATGTATAACTTTTACATAAGTAGATTTAAAGTATAACTATTGCCAAAACGCAACCTGGGCTGTTTTTTTTTTTTTTGTTTTTTTTACTGTATCGATTTTGATGTGCTCAAATTTATGCCCCGGCCCCCTAGTATTCCCATTCACTGGCTATTGACCACAAAACAAAATCACGGTCAATCTCAAAAACGGCTTGTTTGTCGTAATTATGCTTTTAGATATATGTTTGTCTCGTTTACAGTAAAAAAAAAAAAAACTGAAAAAAACAGCCCAGGTTGCATTTTGACAATAGCTATCCTTTAAGAACTGTATATTTTACACTTAAGAAATCATTTATCATTAGATCTGGTTTTGGCAGCACGTTTTGTTCATTTCTGTGCATTTTGCTCAAGCACTGATCAAACTTTGTCCATTTTTTTTGCTGCAGAGGGGATCCTGCCAGTCCAAAGTGAACTCCTGATGGACATTGAAGTACTCCTGCAGAGCTTGTATCTTCAACACCATGCGCATTAGAAACTCCACCGAGTCCTTTCCTTCACCAAGGCAGGACCCAGTGACTCATTACTGTTGATAGGTCAGGGGCAGGTAATATTTTGTTTCATGTTTATTCATTCCTCCATGGATTACCAGCCATATATATGGACACATGCTGTATTCTCAAGATCTATGCTGTTTTGTAGGAATAGAGAAAATAATATGTTTAGTCTGTTTTCAAATGGTATGTCAAATTTTCTCATTGTTTATCAGTAATATTCTCTACCTTGGTTGTATATGAGCATCTTTAGATTTTTCTATATTTAGCGGTTGCAAATGTAAAATGTACGGTAAACCATTTATGTTCCTCATATTGTACTGTATTTTTAGCGGTAAAATACCGGCAGCTGTGGTTGCCAGGAATTTACCGTAAAATGTATCTGGTCAAAATAAAATGCTGTAATTTGTTATACAATTTCACTGTGTTTTTTACTGTCAAAGGTTTTAATAAGGTTTAACATATTTCTGTTATTTTTACAGTTATTTACAATAATAGGGTCTATCCTATTACTGTTAAATTAACAACAAATTACTGTAAATATTATTATATTATTATTTTTTTTACTGCAAATATCCGTAAAAAGCTATGGAAAGTTGCATTTTTTTACATTAAATTGCTGTATAATTGACAAATATATTTGGTTTTTTCTATCATGATTTTGGTAAAATAATACGTTGTCTACCTTAAAAATTAGGGTTACAAAACCAGTATACCGTATTGTCTTTTACAGATTCCACATTTTTTACACGGTATATTCCTGGCAACCACAGCTGCCGGTATTTTACCGTAAATTTGACAGATTTTTTTTTACAGTGTAGGTACTCAAATTAAACACAGTTCAACAACATTTCTGATTATATATGTGAAGATCAATGTGCAGGAACACCTGTTAAAGATGGTAGTTATTTTTAAACATCAACATTGTTTTGATATGTATCATTTTGAGTTTAAGCTGTTAGAAATGTGACTTTTGAGTAATTTTTCTTTATTTTGTGCATTTTTTGTGCTCCATTTTTCTGTCACTAAGGCATTTCTAAAGAGTCCAGGGATCACCTTTATGATGCTGCTGGTTCTTCATCACCTGCCGTGTCAGCAGTGGAGGAAAGTTATGAACAGCCCACAGGTTCCTTAAGTGCACCGCACATATACTGGGACCTTGTTCAGTAGTCACGTGTCTAACAGTTCAACCAGGCTTTTAAACAGTGTTAATGAAACTGTAAATGTCTGTTTAATCTTTTAAATATATAAAATTCGGAAATGTTTTGTTTTTAGAGTATTAATACTAATTGAAAAAGAAATACAAACGACTGATGTTACTGTGTAATGTGAAAATCTTTGATAATATATAAAATAGCTGAAATAGCTCTGTGTTGAAATGTTTTAGTGTCTTCAGCTATTGGCTGCTGCTTCATTCATTTTCAGTCCATTCCTTGTACGTGATGATTTTTAGGGGAATTAACTGGGGGTTTTTTTTGTTTCTGTTGTTGTTTTTCAGTTAATTTTTATCATGTAAACAATATACAGAGAGTCATTTAGGAAAAAAAAAATTAAAGCAGAAATCTATCCACCTATTTTGATCTGCTTTACATATCAAACATGAGTGGGAACAAACAAGTGCACGTTTATTTAATCCTGAGGCTGAATGGAACAAAAGACAGCCAACCTGAATATAGTTAAAGAAGCCTAATTTCCATGTTCCCTGAAAAATACAAATAAATGAGGGATGGCTCAAGGCTTTTGCACAGTAATCTCTATCTTTTAGAAAACATCAGAAGAGGTTATCAGACAGTGCAGCAGCACAGCACTGTACGAACCTCATTGTTATGTGTTTCCCTGCTGCATTTTTCCAAAGTTCAATGTTAACTTACCCCACACAGCCATGAACACAGCAAAGAAAACAGTGGCCCCGTTGTCGAATAGATGGGTGACCTTAAAACGAAGACAAGATCACACATTTTTTTGTCAAAAAGCAAATTTAGGAAAAATCTACACACCTGATTCAATGAGATGCATAAATGTCAAAGATTTTAGTGCCGGTTTATGTGCAGTTAGTATGTTCCTAAGAATACTTTTGGATGATAAAAATGTCATTTTCATCACAGTGTTTCCAAGTAGGATGAGATGATTGAAGGGTGAGAAACTGAGGACACTGCACATTCATTCATAAACTGGTAGCTTGTGAATCAAAACATAGGGCTACCCCAAAGCATACCCTCATTAATCTCTTTTTGATGATACTTCAAATATACAAATATTTCAATCCTACTGGACTCATTTAGTGATAGACAGCTTCTTAACACATATTTATTTAACTAACACTGAGATCGGCTACTATCACAAGTATCAGCTGCTGGGAACATTTCGTCCCCCTTTTCATGTACCTTGGCGTAGATGCAGCTGTCTGACAGTCTCAGGTAGGGGCAGTACTGGTCACAGATGGGGCACATGATGATGTCGTTGGCCTGGCAGATTTCTTTGCTGGACGACGACAAACAAATGACCAAAGCATTCAAGTAGGACAAGAATTATAACATCCAGCAAGAGAAAAACCCAGACTAACGCAAGTCTGAGTTCTCTTAAAAAATACAAGTGCAAAACGTAAGTGTGTGTGATCTCTGTTCAGGTAAATGAAATTATGTTCTTAAGAAAAGTCATTACAGAGAACATTTGCTTCTGTGTGAGATTTTTCAGCCAAAGAAGCCTGCGCACGTTTGATTTTCTGTTTCAGTTAAGCAGCATCCAGTATAATCACGTACAGGGGACAATTTCACACTCTGTTGCCTCATCTCAAATTGCAAATTACAGTTAGCTCCATAATCTGTTGGACAAACACACATTTTTTGTAGTTTTGCCTCCGTATTATCACTGCAGTGAATTTTAAATCAAACAGCCAGGATATGATTGAAGTATTTGTAAACATAAACGTATATATAGTTTAAACGAAGAGGCTCCAAATTCATTTTAGTACTGACTGAGAGAGACAGCAAATACCTTAGGAGCAGTGTTGGTCAAGCTACTTGAAAAAAGCAATTAGTTGTTAATTACTGATTACTTCTCCAAGAAAGAAATCCTGTTACTTTACTGATGACTTATTTTCAAAAGTAATTAGTTACTTATTACTTATTTACATGCTACACAACAGACAACAGACCTTTCCACAATAAAGCAACAGACCTTTCAGCCCAATTCTATTTTTTCTGCATAATCATCACATAAAATTGAATGAAATGAAAAAGTCTCTTTTTAAAACTTGTTAGTTTTAATCTTCATGCATCAAGCAAACATTAAATTATATGCAACAGTCTTTGACTGAAATAGAAACATTTTCAACACATTATAGATCTAAATGTATCCAAATGTATGTAAAAATAATTTAACGTTTAGTCTGCTCTGCACACGAGGATTCGTGGAAAGATGCAGCAGTTTGAAGAAAATAATGCGTCTTCTTCTGTAGACGCTCAGAGTAAAGAATAGCAGGACACACATGTTTATCACTACAGAGAGGAGGTGTCTTTACCTGACCTGGCAGTGCTCCAGAGTGAAAAGCCCGTACAGAAATACCAGTAGGCCAACTAGAGCTGCAGGAAACAGCATCCCCGTGTACCAGCCGAGCCAGGCGAAGTACAGTCCGATCTTCTCTCCAAAATACCTCCTGGAACAACAGCCGAGCACAAGCGGAATGAGAAAAAACAAGTTTGTTCCCTCAGAATGGCCTCGAAACTACACCTGTATGTGGTAAAAGCTACACAACACATCATGATGTCTTAATTAAATTTTATGTAAAGATATTTCAGCTATCGCTACCTGATGATGATGATGTTCTCATTTCAATATACTTTCAGATCTAATTGTGTGCATGTAGTTACCTGACTAGATCCAGCGGCTGGTACTTGTACCAAACCCCCCACCAAGCCCAGCACTCATACAAGAGGTGCCGATGGTTGTCTGCTCCGTGCGTTCTGATGGAGTTTTTGCTGTGGTAGCTCCCCTGTTAAAGCATGCATATATATGTTTATGTACACATAGACATGATCTCTGTGTGTGATATAATATCACAGCAAAGAACTACTTCAAAACAGGTGGTGGAAATGAATGAGTGAAAGGTTTCTAGCAGCCAAATTACCTCATGAAGGGGGAAAGCTGCCTCGTATGAATTATTGCTCAAAAGACGATTAAGCCCTGCAAAAAAATTAATAAATAAATAAAAGAAAGAAAGAGAATCATTAAAGGAGTGAAGTCAGGTGGAGCCATACCGTTTCCGTGTTCACATTTAGAATTTACCGTGTGAATGCATAATCAAATCAAGCCTTGCATGAGAAGACGGGGTTTCATGCAAACACATTCATTAAAAACCTCATAAAAATTGAGTCAAAATTTTGCAGCTGGGGGTGTTTTACAGATATCGGCTGAAATTCTGGTCCCTGCAGAAACACCGTTTGAGCTAAAGAGGATTTTTTCATTGTTGTTGATGTAATGCCACAACTAACCACTGGGATAAAATCAGGAGAAATGCCTGTAAGTCTGTCATAAAAGGATTTTGAGAATTCATCCGGAGTTTTTGAGACAGCATGAGCTGCCATTTTTTATGGGCCTTGGATTAATATGCATCAGATAGGACTGTCTGGTGTTTTTTTTTTTATAAAAAGGCATTGATAAACAGGAAATAGTAATATTAAAATGTTATAAAACCATATTTAAAGTCTGAAAACTTACACATAAGCTTAAAGTGTAAAAAAGAATGGAAACCAAATGGATTTCTTAGTCAAATATACGGTGCTTATATACAATAATATTCTGGTGCATTTTGTGCATTGATATGTATTTTTTTAAATTTATTTTTTGGTAATTTTCATTAATTCTACAGAATCTTACCCATCTTAGTTTTCCCCTCCTCATATTTGACCCGCTGCAGGATGTGGTGAACGATGCGACTTCTGGTGGCGTTGTTGAAAAATGTATCTTTGTTGTGGATGATGAAACTGGAGTGAAACAAACTGGTTAGAACAAGTCTGTCTGCCCTGACTGATAGGTTTTTTGTATATACGTGCACATATGTAAGTGCAAAAGTGTGTTTTACACTGTGCACCAATTTGCATATAAGAGGCTAAAGTACAAAAGAGGGAATGGAAATGCACCAGCTGGCGGTGTAAGATTAAGTTCAAAAAGTCTCTTGGGGTGAAGCATTCCTCAACAACTCACTGATGGATCCTCGATCGACTGAAGGGGGCGGTAAAGCTCTCGTTCTCCTCCAGGTCGGGCAGCCTGTCATTGTCGAACTTCATGGGCTTGCGGGGAAGCCAGCCGCGGAATTTGTTGATGCGCTTCTCCATCCTGCAAGAGAAGCTTCTGTTGAAGCTGCAGCAGTGGGGGTTTGCTTAGTCCACTTACACGTTGCCATGGACACTCACCTGCTCATAAACTTGTGCCGTCGGTGCATGTAGAAGATTTTCCTCCTGGAAAACGGAATGTTGATGAGAAGAGAAGAAGAAATTCATTCAGGATGCTATCACTTGATAATTAATTCATTAAATAAATAAATACAACCTTACAACCAATTTGGGCTTCCATCTATTCAACAGTGCAATAAATTCCAC
This sequence comes from Mchenga conophoros, assembly GCF_057382185.1. Taxonomy (NCBI): domain Eukaryota; kingdom Metazoa; phylum Chordata; class Actinopteri; order Cichliformes; family Cichlidae; genus Mchenga; species Mchenga conophoros. The sequence goes on from NC_140542.1 coordinate 6,109,165, forward strand.
AGAGCTTAAAATTACTGTGTGCACTGGGTTTTAAGATATTTTTATAGAAATAAGCTACAACTTTCAGCTAATGGATCTCATTAAGTGTTAAGTGTTGTTTTAATGGTGATTTTATATTACCGTGTTAAAACAGTGGGGCATCATCTAGACAGAAATGGAACAGGGCAGCCAACATAAAACGAAGAGCTTTTTTGCTTTTTATACTGTATCTTCATGTATGTTTGAATAGTAATTATTAAATATTATATTTATAGAGTGCACAGTCACCTCAGGGTGCTTTATATTGTAGAGTAAAGACCCTAAATGAGGGAGCACTTGGTGAAACTGGGAAGGAAAAACTCAATTTTTACAGGAAGAAACCCCTGGAAGAATCAGGCTCAGTGATCTGTTGGGGTTACATTACACTACATGCAAATAACTTCTGTTTGTGTACAAGAAAATTCGACAGGGCAGCTTTAATTATTTTCACATTAGCATCATTAGAAGTTTTGTCTAACCTGAAAGGCATGCGAATGTTCATGAGCTCTGCATAGCGACAGAGAACATCCCATGGTGCATGAAGCTTCAAGAAGATCACATCACTGTTTGTTAACGAGGCCTGTAATGAAGTCAAACACACATAAATATACTATACTGTTTTATAATATGTATATATATATAAAGCAGAATTTATTTTTTAAAGGGAAGAGCTACAAAATATCTCACTGCAGGCTGTTGAGCATCTGCTCTTTTCCTCACCTGTTTGTACTTCCTGACTGTGTAGGAGTCTGTCTAAGGGTACATGAATCAGAAGCTAACTGCAGAGACCTAAAAATAACTAAATGACTCCATGCAAGAAATACACACAAGTGGGCTGAAGGTTGAAGGAGACAACAACCGTCGCCTTCCGCTGCGCACTCTAGATAATGACGATCTTGGCGGTACAGCATCAGCAAACAGAGCTGAGGTTAACACACAGCATCACAACATCCACCTTCTCCATTCTATCAAGTGACACTTTTGCTCAGTGAGAAGCAGCAGCAGGGAAAATTGCGATCGGCACATTTGATTTTGCTCTACGAGTGCTGAACGTCTCGACAGCCCCCAGCTGTCAGACCTGGCACAAAGGCTTTGAGCATTTTAAAATTCAACACTTCGGCCATTTAGATTACATGCATAATAGGGCTGTGCATTAAATAACTTCCTCACATAAAATGGTATCGCTGTTGAGCGAGACTCACAATAAATGCAATTGCAGGTTGGCTGAAGAAGCTGGTTCTCTGTCAGCACCGGAAACTATCGAGCTTCTCGTTTACTTTGGAGTCATCGCTTTTTAAAGAACTGGACTACGTTTGCTTTGCTAATGTCCTGTGATTATAAGAATTGCTCTTGAGCAATAGATATATGGCCGAAGAACGAATTGAGTGCTACATTGCTGACCTCCAAAACAAATTTAAAAATACGGTATATCATAAATGATTTATAATCCAAAGTTTGCCTCATTCATTGACTGGGTCTATTGTTTGGATTTTGCAAACCACAAGGAGATGCTTCAGAATAATTTAGGTCACATTGCTTTTATTGTTGCTGTCAAAAAAAGAAAAGGAAAAGGTCTTAGAAACTGTTTTACCTGCAAAGCGCAAAATACTAGAAAGGATTAGTGAATGGTTAACAAACACTGTGCAAGCCAGCTATTTTACCTCCTTTTCCATGTGCAGGCCCTCTGCACGGATGTTCCGTTCAAATACTTCCCTTTTCTCTGACTGTGAACTGGATTTCCTGTAGACCAGGATGTAATCGATGCGGCTCTTTCCATCACTGAAGCAAAGGCCACTGGACTTACTCCTCCCCTGAGGCCACGCAGATAAAGAGAGTCAGCAAAGAATAGCAAGTAGCCATTTAGAGGAACCGTTATCTCTGCTGTTTTGACTCAGTTATTGTCTATTATTGACGATGGATGGATGAATAAGCAAACATTTGGCTGTCGGTGATTTGTTTATTTTCACCGCTGACCTCTGGGAGACCTGCACTGGACTTTGTGTTGTCATCAAGGATGCTGCTGTGGGTGCCCTGGTTCTGCAGAGTGGAGTCGTCGTCTCTGGACGGGCTGCTGATGCCACCTGACCTTTCTCGTTCAAGAAGCACGTTAACATCCTTCACAACTGGAGAGTAAATGGAAACGAGAATAGAATCCAAGCTGACTAACTTTTAATCCAGTAAAAATGCTGACTCTTCTTCTGTTCTTATTCAATAACTGAGCAATCATAAGACAGCTAAAGAAAACCTTTTCATCCCTTATTATTTTTTAGCTATAAAAATCCAAAACAATGAGCTAAAAAGCTCAAAAACATCAACACGATCGTAGTGTTAGAAGTTTTTCTCCGGGATAGAATCAGCTCTGCTTCAAATTCTACTTTTAAGAACTATAGAAACCACAAGTGGCATCTTCAGACACAACAGGAGCTGATTATTCAAGAGCTTGTATGAGAGGAAAGGGACTTTAAATTAAATTCCAATTCAAATGGCTTTTGATTCTTTCACGATGCTCTGTACTGTATCTAACTCCTTTAATTAATCTGTGTTGTCGCAAAAAGCAAGTATGTTGGCAGAGAGCAGAGAGGACTATCGTATTTTACTATTTTTATATCAGGTAAAGGGGAACAACTCTAAATACAGTAATTGAAAATGCCAACAACCTGCACGCAAGTCTGAAAAAGTTTCTCTGAGCAGTGATGGCCTTTTATTAGCTGATGTAAAGGTATTCATTAGAAAGACCACAATGCTGTCAGCTAAACTTGCTGGGAGAAAATAAGCTGAGTGAAGTCGACATAAATTTAGTTGCTGCTGGTGGTGCTCACCCAGTGGAGGCACATCATCTTGAGTGCTGGAATCTGGGGCTGTGGCCAAAGATTCCTCCATGATGTCTTCTTCCCCACAGGAGGGGAAGGTGAGAGGTCTGTCTGCTGCCCGGTAGCCAGAGGCCGAGGGCTGCAGCTGGACTCTGTGTCGGCGGAGGCTCTGGTGCTGGAGCTCAGACCCATGTAGAGATAAACTTGCACCTGTAAGGATACACAGCACGTTACTGTCGTTTTTTGCTTCCTTTTAAGAGATAGCAATTAATCTTTTAGTGCTTATTGTTATCTTTTTCCATTTACTTGCTCTCGCTTAAGACACAACAGAAAGTCTAGTAATTGTCATGGTCCTGCGACCATGACTCAGTGACTTTATGTTTATGTACTTATTGTTATTACTTTCATTATTATTCATGGCTGTTTTGGGATGGTTTGTGTTTGGGATTTTAGACACTGGGTTCTGGGTTTGTGCTCCCTCTGTTGGTCCCTGGTGTTAGTGTTCCCCTGTCTCGTCAGGTTAATCAGGTCCAGCTGTTTCCCCCATCTGTGTGTGATTTCCCAGTGTCTCTTTGTGTATTTATAGCGTGTGATTTCCTCTGCTCCTCGTCGCGTCGTCTGTGTTCCTACCTGTGTTCCTACCTGGTGTAATCCTCTGCGTGTTCTCCCTGCTGTTCTCCCTTCATGTTCAGGTTTGCCACTCCTCTGTGTAGTTTATCCCAGTTTAGTTTCGTCCTTAGTTCTGTTTGCTATCTCCACTTTGTGTTTGTTATTAACAATAAATCACCCTCACATCTGAATAAGTGCTGCATTTTGGGTCCTCCTTCCACTTTCCACACGGCCGCTGCCCCGGACCGTGACAGTAATAAACTTGCGAGCAACTGGTCGAGTATTGACCGTGTCATCTGGACTTGGAACTATTGTGACAGTGAACATGAGAAGACTTTCTGTCAGAACGTCCCCCAGGTAAAGCTTTCTCACTAACTACACGGTAATGGCCATCCATGCAAGAAGAATACATCAAGACCAAAGACCCGAAGCTAAACGTGAGTCATCCCAAGGAATAAATCAACAAAAATAATCAGGGCCAGGCAGGCAAAACTTGCAATTACTCTGCACGCACGCGCACACACACACACACACACACACACACACACACACACACACACACACACACACACACACACACACACACACACACACACACACGTCACAAGGGCCCCTCCAGCCAGCATCATCTGACAGCCTTGCAAAAACACAGTTAAAGTTATTCTAGAAATGCCAGAGACCATGTTGACTTCACTAACAATGCCCAAGTTGACTGGTTATAAAATGTTAACTATTAACTCCTAAGCTAACAAGTCAACTGCTGGTGTCCCAACTGACTTCTGCCTGTGCGCACTTGACTTGTTCACATCATGGCCAGTAGAGCTCGACACACACAAGGCTGCTCAGCTAGCTAAGTTAACTAATGTTGAACTTCAAACAAATTAAATGTTTCTACGTATATTTCACTCGCAGTTAAGGCTAGATTACTTGACTCAAACTCAACTTAATGTATTTATAAAGCACATTTTTAACACATTGTTAACAACCGGCACCAAAACCCTGTTCAAAAGACAAAATAGATTTAAAAAAACAAACAAACAAAAGCAAAAAGCACAAAAGGGAATAGATACGAAATGACTTAAATACATTTTAGTAGGTGCTTAATACATGAAGCTGAAAAAGTGAGTGAAGACACAATGAGCAAGTCCGATTCAAATGCCAGTGAGTAAAAATGAGTTTTAAGTCCAGTCCAGGCTGGATGGAGCAGATTTGACTGGGAGGGGAATGCTGTTCCACAGTTTGGAGAATGCTCTCTGAGTTTCAATTTAAAGTGGAAAACAGTCAGAAGCATCTGATCAGCTAACCGGACGAACAGACAAAGAGTTTTCGTTAGAGAAAATTACCTTTTCTTTTCCTTTACTGTAGATGTAGAGCAGGTTAATCTCACTCACATATGCTAGAAAGTTTTCCAAGTGGTCACTCTGGGTATTCCAAAAAACAACAACAACAAACCCCCTCTGCAAATAAAATAAATAAAACTTTGTTGTAAAAGAAATATTTTTAAAACTACAGCTTCACAGGCAATCAAGACTGTCTTTTCTAAATCTTTAATCCATGGAGGTTTTGACATCTACAAAGGTAGCTAGAGTTTAGTGTAGAGTGGAAAGGAACAGTCCCTAAGAGGAAATGCTGATGAACAGCCGTGCTGCACATCATACAAGGTGTAAGCCAATGGGTAGAATGCAATAAATGCTGAAGACGTAGACAGAGATTCCCACTATACAAACACTTTCCTTGAGTTTTTGCTGAAGCGTAACAGCAAAATTTAAAAGGAAGACAAAAACAGCAGGAACAGATGTACAGCAACAGATAATATGGCAGAGGAAGCTGTGTGAAAATTAGAGGGAAAAAAAGAAAAAGCACAGCTCTGTAACTTCTATCTCCTTAGCAAAGATTAACCTTGAAAGACCCTCCAAAGATAGACACTCTACATGGCAACACATATGCTAATTGGAGCTATTGGTCAACTAGACTGTGCCCGTCTGGGAGGGAGAAATTATTCCAAGCTTAGCATAAAACGAACAATCTAAACAGGTCTGTGTCTCTTACTTTCAGTCCTCTGGAGAGTGAGAAGACTTCGAGAGAGGGGGTTGGCTGTCTTGAAGGTCTGCATGGTGAATTTACGTTTGTGATAGCAAAGGTGACTCAGCTAAATTTTTCTGCTGAGCGGTGGTAAGAGGGACAGAGATATAGAGGTTGGGGAGTCGTCCCAGCCTTTAATCAGCCGTTGATGCTTTGGAACATTGGACTCCATGGACGAGGCTAATAGAAAGATGATCAATCTGATACTAGTGGAAAACAGGGTGACCAACTCAACCTGCAACCTTCAGAGAGGGCACACTGAAAAAACACTTTATTTATTCAAAGAAGATGAATAAAGTTTCATCTCAAGATTTGAGATTAAAAGTTCTTCTATGGAAACTCATTTCTGCCAGTAAGTGAAAAAAGATCAAATTAATCACGAACTTTAAAGAGTGTATGAATATTTACGACCTTTTACGCTTCATTTAAATTGAAAAACTGAAATAAAGTCCTAATTTTACTATTCTTTTCCTTTGATGTCATACGTATATTGTACTGTGCCTGGGTGTCTTTGGAGGAGTCGGACTCAAGCACACATAATCTGTATTCAGGAGGGCGTCCATAAAAATTAAGTGAAACAGTCGCAACATATGGATTGTGCTTTGCTCACAACAAAATTTAAAGTTTGTTCAATACCTGAACGTATTCCAGTTTTGTATCAGTTTAAATTGGTGTACTTTTCTACTGTGTAACATGCACAGTTAAAAAAAAACAATTATAGTTTTTAATGGAAAAATTATTATTATTATTGTTGTGTTACTGGTGGAAATTAGCTTCCATAGTTCTGACATGAGAAGCTTTTTTAGCATGTTATTTTCAACTCTTAAACCCAGGCAGTATGTGATGACCTCGTACACTTCCCGACCCCGTTTCCTCAGCACCCTCAGCACTCCAACGCTGCTCTCGTTAATGGAAAGGAGAATTGCTTACTATAAATATTGGCTCTCGGAGGACTGAGACACCAGATATTAGCCTACATCGTGCTGTCTTGCCAGGCAGTGGCCAGTCAAACAATGTATTCATCAATCTTTAACAACCTTATGGTGCTTCTGTAACCCAAGCCACAACTGAGGTCACATGGTACTAAAGCTTTGGGTGTACACACATCTGTTTTTCTTAAACTCAATAAAGCCACACTTCAGCAGTGGCACTGTAGATTATTTCCTTTTCCTCTTTAATTTTGAACATCCAAGAAAAATGCATCTTAAATTTTTTCAATTACCAGATGAAGAATTTGTTAATTCTATTTTAAGATTTTATATAACATGCCATTACATGCAGCCTAGTCTTGCAAGTTGTTGCTTTATTATTTATTTTATTCTCACTAGTTTTGTATGCATAATGCAGTTTTTTTGTATTAGAAAAAATATATGTTGTGTCAGGTTTTCTCATAAAGTATTACCTGTGCCACATGTGCTCACTTACTATAAACTATATTCATACTCTTAATGTAGTTTTAATACTTGTCAACTCGTAGTAGTTGTATCAGGAAAATCACTGGGGTTGGATGTGGCAGAAAACCATACACACACCACATGTATGCTATTGTTCCTTTTTGTGGTTTAACCTGTGAAGGACAAAAATGTAAAGACAATTCTGCATCAAGCCTTGCAGTCATATTGTTTCTGAATGACATTACGGTGGTTACCATTGCTGCCTCACAGCAAGGTCCTGAGTTCAAATCCACCAACTGTGTGGAGATTGCATGTTCTCCCTGTGGGTTCACTCTGGGTACTCTGTCTTCCTCCCACATAACAAACATGTGCTTAGTGGGGTTAGGTTAATTGATTTTTCTAAATTGTCCAAGCTGTGTTAGACTTGTCCAGCTTATACCTTGCCCTATAACACCTGGGATAGACTCCAGCCCCCTTCGCCCCCCTGTGAGCCTGATAAGGACAAGTGGCTGGAGTGACAGCTACAGTATGTACATTTTGTTATAAAAGCAATGTCTACACACGTTTTATGTTAATCAGACTCTAGACTCTAGACACTCCAAGAAATAACTCTTTAAATGAACTTTAAAATAATCACAGAAAGGTATTTTGACATTTATAAATGGCTTTCTCTTAGCATTAAGTACTTTTGCAGGACTACTCTAATTTGGAAAGGTTGGATTAACTCAATTTAATTAAATTGGACTCAACTGCAGTATATAAGTTGATTCACAATTAATGAATTAAGTTGGTTCAACTCAAGTACATTAAGTTGGAACAACAGAATTGCATAATGCTAAAATAAAGCAATTTAAGCACGTGTAAATCCTTTCCTTTGGATAAGAAATGACTAAAATACATACTTGCCTCTATCAGTGCGCCCCAGGGTGGCTGTGGTTACAATGTAGCTTGCCATCACCAGTGTGTGAATGTGTGTGTGAATGGGTGGATGACTGGTTGTGTAAAGCGCTTTGGGGTCCTTAGGGACCTTAGGGACCCCAAAGCGCTTTACACAACCAGTCATCCACGCTATACAAATACAGGCCATTTACCATTTACATTTTAATAGGTGCTAAACACATGAAGCTGAAAAAGTGAGTGAAGACACAATGAGCAAGTCCGATTCAAATGCCAGTGAGTAAAAATGAGTTTTAAGTCCAGTCCAGGCTGGATGGAGCAGATTTGACTGAGGGGAATGCTGTTCCACAGTTTGGAGAATGCTCTCTGAGTTTCAATTTAAAGCAGAAAACAGTCAGAAGCATCTGATCAGCTAACTGGACTAACAGAACAAGAGTTTTTGTTAGATATTTCCGTTTTTATTCCTTTACTGTAGATGTAGAGCAGGTTAATCTCACTCACATGTGCTAAAAAAGTTTTCCAAGTGGTCACTCTGGTTATTGCTAGTTAGCGCTTGTGGAGAAATTATATATTGTGGAGGTAAACACAGACGACACGAGAGCTCTCGATAAACACTGCTCGTTTATTACTCATCACCACAGAACTGAATACTTTCCCTCCAAAACACAGCAACAACACTTCCTGAGAACTGGGTGTGAGTGGAGCCCTCCAGTGGTCCACGGGTGGGCCAGCAGGGCGGCGTTTGCCAGCGCGGTCTTGGCCCCAGAAAATGCCTGGATGCGTTCAGGGGGCCAATCAATCGTGTCCTTAGCTGTTTTACCCTTCAAGGCAGCATAGAGAGGCTGCAGCAGGTGCGCAGCTCTGGGGAGAAAGCGGTTGTAGAAATTGACCATCCCCAAGAACTCCTGCAGTGCTTTAACGGACGCAGGATGCGGAAAAGCCGAAACGGCCCGGACCTTGTCTGGCAACGGAACCACACCGTCAGTGGAAATGCGGTGGCCCAAGAAACCCAGAACCGGCAAGCCGAACTGGCACTTGGAGGGGTTGTGTGTGCCGGCAAGCACTGGAAAACCTGATGCAGATGGGACGCGTGCTGACTCTCAGAGCAGCTGGCCACCAATATATCGTCAAGGTACACGAAGACGAAAGGCAGCCCGCTCAAAACAGAGTCCATCAACCGCTGAAAAGTCTGGGCCGCGCCTTTCAGGCCGAACGGCATGCGCAGAAATTCAGACAGTTCGAAAGGGGTAATAACGGCAGTTTTGGGGACGTCTTCGGTGCGCACGGGAACCTGGTGTTACCCCTGCACCAAGTCAATTTTAGAAAAAATCGAGGTGCCGGCGAGGTGGGCGGAAAAATCCTGGATGTGGGGAATGGGGTAACGGTCGTTCTCCGTGACATTATTCAAACGGCAAAAATCCCCACACGGCCGCCACCGACCGTCTGACTTGGGCACCATGTGTAGCGGAGAAGCCCAGGCACTATTCGAGCGCTGCACTATGCCGAGGCGCTCCATTGCGGCAAACTCTTCCCGAGCGACGAGAGTTTCGCGGGGTCGAGGCGCGTGCGAACACTGGGGGACCGACCGTCGGAATATAATGTTCAACCCCGTGCTTCATTGCCGTGTTTGAGAAATTAGGAACAGTCAGTGAAGGGAACTCCAAGAGCAAATGCTGAAAAACATTCCCTGAAGTCACTACATTAGCCCGATTCAGGGGATCGATGGCACGAGTGAAACAGGGTATTGAAGAAAAAGACAGTGCATCGATTAAGCGTCTGTTAGCGACATCGACCAGCAGTCCGTGGGCACAAAGAAAATCGGCGCCCAAAATAGGTACAGAGCTAGCGGCAACAACAAAGGTCCATTGGAAATCCCGACCATGAAAACAAACAGTCACGAACCTTTCCCCGAACGTTGCGATGGGAGAGCCATTAGCCGCAACAAGCTGCGGTCCGCAGCCCGCTGCTAAACTGTCGGCTCCAGACGGGGGAAGGAGGCTCTTCTGGAAGCCAGAGTCGACCAGGAAACGTCTCCCAGAGGGCGAATCTTCTATGAAGAGCAGTTTTTCTTTGTCGCCAGCGGTTGCGGCCGCTACAGCGCGCTGGCGGGGTCCATGTCCCAGGGTCGGAAAAGCGCAAGGCGGGAGGCAGCGGCGCGCTCCGGCGCCAAAACGCCGATGGTAGAAACAGAGGTCCCGTCCGTGGTGTCGCTGTGCCGTGATCTTTGCCGTCAGCGAAGGATCGGGTACGTCGTGGCAGGTCAGCGGGGAAGTGGAAGGCGCCGCCGGCGAGGCTGGAACTAGGTCGTGATCGTGGAAAGTGCGGGTAGCCAGGAGAATACGATCCGCGTCCTCAGCCAGGGAGCGATAATCCTTCGTGCCCAGAAGCGGAGAGTTGGCGAGGCCGGCTCTCACGGCCGCCGCCGGCTGTCGGAGGAAGATGTGGGTGAAGAGGAATCCCCCGTCGTCCGGTCCAAGCCCGTACTTCCCTCGGGTGGGTGGGTCCCGGAGGAGAGTCAACGCACGACGGGTGGCTAGCGGGTTGAGAGAAGCCACCACATGGTGATATTTAGTGTCGTCAGCCGAGATGCCACGAAGGGCGAACTGAGCCTCCACGTGCACGAACCACGACGGGGGGTCGTGAAGCCAAAAGTCCGGCAGCTCGAGCGCCACAGCAAACGTAGCTGCAGCTGGAGGCAGAGGGCTGGCGGCTGCTGATGCATCCAGAGCGGAGTCGGTGCCACCATCGGACTGCAGCATGTTCGAGTCAGGGGTCACCAATGTGGAGGTAAACACAGACGACACGAGAGCTCTCGATAAACACTGCTCGTTTATTACTCATCACCACAGAACTGAATACTTTCCCTCCAAAACACAGCAACAACACTTTCTGAGAACTGGGTGTGAGTGGAGCCCTCCAGTGGTCCACCACAATATCTTCTATAGCCTGGAAATACCTTAATGTCCACCAAGAAGAACTGAAATGTAACAATCTTTATTTGTCCGACTCAGCTTTGGTGCAGCACCTCAGTTCATCCTGAACCATGCTGCTTTAGCTCCACTTCCTTTAAGGCCTCCTTCACTTCAAGCCAGCTTTCTTTCAATTGGTTGCCGTAGCAAACAAAAGGTTTAAGCATCAGGTTGGAGGGGCTTCGGTGCTCACTGCCAGAGCTGAAGCTAGTTTGGTTCATTTTAGGTTACTTGTACATACACTGACCTGATTATATGAAACTTTAGCCATGTTTAGTACGACCAGCCACCATTGTAACAAAACGAATAGTTTCATGCTAATGCAGGTCATTTTTCCGAACTGATTGCTACTTTCCAACCACACAAGCTTGAACTAAAAATAGCTGATCACAGTTATGTTAAAGTTACCTTGCTGTGACTTTTTCACTGCGATATGCTGAGGGTCATTAAATGCTTCATGATGACATAATGACAGTTTGAACAAAAGCTGAAAAAAAGACACCAGCAGTGGAATGGTGCAAAACATTAAGCGAGAAATTGTCTGCGTCTGAAGAAAATTCATTAAACTGTGTAAACTGATGTAACACTGGAGCTTCACGTGGTCACTCAAACAGGTCTTTATTGATTTTGAAGATGCAAAAGTGACACATAAATCTGGATAGCCTGTTTGAATAACTTCAAACAACCTCGGTTTGATTATGTATTTTATTTTCTGCATTTTTAGTGTGGTGAGCCTTCTCTGTTAACATAATATCATTCCACTGTGTCAGTTTGAGCAGCCCAAATACTTTTTTCATTTACAGGATGTCGTATCAATAATTTAAACTTGTCTGCTAAATAGTTTGGAGTCAAGATCTCCGGTATTTGAAGCAAGTAAGTCATCAAAATTAATGTGAGGAGAAGTAGGCCATGCTTGTTATTTCAGTGTTTTATGGTCACATCTGTGGACACACCACGAGATTTAAGCGTCCATGTTTTTTTGCCATTGTGTTTAGATTACTGTTGTGACCCGTTCACTGGCTTTGATAATCTCTTTCAGACTTACACCAAGACTTCTAATGTCTTTTAGTAAGCAAACTCACCTTATTCTTACTTTATGTGCCTGACCTTGAGTCCCAGTTGATTAGAGAATTAGTTTTGAAATGTTACATGCAGAGGAGTAAATGGACACAATTTATCTTAACTTGGTCTTAAATACACTGGAAAACGCAGTGTGTTTAGAACCTGTTGAAGACTGGGGTGGTGGTCATATTAAAAAAGAGCATAAAATTACTATTACACAAGAATATTTAAAGATTTTTTCTCCAGTGAAAAAGGAATTATTCTTCTCTTCTAGTTGCTTAAAACACTCAACAGTGCGGCTCCATTTATAACACAACACAACATGGAGATGACAGCTCACGCTGATAGGAGAAGAAAGGTGTGTGTGTGTATGAATGTGTGTGTGTGTGTGTGTGTGGGGGGGGGGGGGGTTAATGGGAAATGGGAGGGAGGGAGGGGGTGTGTGTGTTGTCAAGGGGGATTAGGTGTCAGTCACCAGTTAGGAGGGATTGTTTGTTCTAGCTGGATGCGCGAATCATACCCAGGGGCGCATTTTCTCCCTAGCAGCCAAGGGATGGAAATTTTTGCACCTGCCGAGCTGCTACTGGTGCCCAGTCACCACAGTCACAGCAAACACACACTCATACACGGACATTGCTCACAGAGACATGACTAGTTTCCGTGCGTTACAGCTGATGAATCACAGCAAAAGAGCTGGTGGAGCATGTGGGAAAAAACAAGTAGAATTACAATCAAGAGAAAGGGGATTATGAGGAGCTGGAAGAAAGAGTGTGTGTGTGCATATGAAGGTCAAATGCTTACACTGTTCAGGGAACTGCGGGTGAAAGATGAAGCAGTGTAAGGGCGGGGAGAAGGACACGGTAACAAATGAGTGAGAGCACTGCAGAAAATAAAGAAGAGAATCCATTCTGGAGATCAAGCTGCCTTTGCTTCAAGACAACTTGAGGACACTCACCATGTGAAGGTGGGCAGAGGCAGAGAGGCAGCTTCGCTCCTCAGAAGGCAGGAGGAGGAGGAGGAGGAGGGGGGGAGAGGCTTCACAGCTGAGCCGCAGCAAATGCCAAAACAGCCCGATGACTCCTCTACATACACACACTGACATATGCACACACCATCCTCCACCTCCAGCCCCTCGCTGAGGGCGACAAACAAGTGCGATGTCCCACGAGAGCAACCAGCATCCCCACTTTTTTTTTTTTTACTCCTTATTCCTCACATCCCTGCATCAGTCGGTCCAGAATCACTGTAACATTCACACACATGCGGATCGGATCTGTCATAGTGAAAGATGCTCAAATCTGGCAGCAGGAAAGCTGCAAAAGCTGTCACAGATCCTCACTGAAGGAAAAAAAACACAAGCATGAGCAGGATGTTTACAGTGTCTGAGAGATAGAGAGCGAGAGAGAAAGGAGAGCTACTCATCGGCATTCTTAATCGGGCTTCTCTGGCAGCCAATCGGGGGTCAAGCTGCTCTGACAGCGGCCAATCAGAAAAAAGGGCCGGCTAGTCAGTGTTGCTGCAGCCCAAAACAATGACAGTTGGCACTGATGACAGTGTCAGCATGGTCCTCTGATGGAGACTCAAGGGCACACACGCTTACATACAAATACATGCACGCACACATAGACACACACACCTGGGAATAAATATATCCATTAATCTATCTAACCTATTAACAGATATTGCAGGTTTATCATGTCATAATAAAAACCCTATAAGAACGATTGATTTCAATATAGAGATCTGCAGTTTGTTAAGCGAAACAAGTAAGTGGAGCAGAAACAGCTGCGCGGGGGGGATGGGGGCAAATCTGGGTGAAGGACAGCCATATTGAAAAGGTGACACTGGTGAAGAAGTGATAGTGTACTACACCACGTCATAGAGGTGTAGCAGATGTGCTGCCCAAGCTCTTCTGCAGATGTGTACAGACATAAGAACAGACGACTGGAAAACCTGCAGCGTGGTAAAGTGAGGTGAAGACAGGTTGAAGGGCCAGAACACTCTGACCAATATTTAGGAATGAAGTCCCCGATATAAACATTATCTCAGCCTCATCTTCTCTAGTCTAAAACAAGTTTTTAAGTAGTTGCATCTATGGTATCAGTTTGAAACTCCTACGTTGCTGAGTTATTGCATTAAAGAGGCTATTTTCTCAAACAAAAGGCTCAAGGGTGACCGGATATCGATACTGGTACTAGCCAAAGACAAAAGAGGGCAGAAGAGTAAATCATGTCCATATGTGTGTTGACTCAGCATTGATTATACTGAATGGGAAAACCTGATGGTGTTCAAATAAAACAAAACCCGCACTTATGGATGACAGGATAAGCTGACTCCACTTTAAAACTGCCATTAGCTGAGAATTCACGAACACCGGAGGGTCCCTGGTCTGAAGCCAAGCTTGAGCAGTGAGGGTGCTCCCATAACATTTGAATCACTTGTCGACAAAGGGCAGTTTATTTAATCCAGGGCCAGAGAGCACAGCAGATGAATGTCAACAGGAAACAGAAATGCATGGTGGAGGAAACTTGGAGGTTGAGACCACGTTTCTCCTTATTTAGCTTCAGATGTGATCAGAGTTTCCTTTGTGCTAAAAAAGTACAGACACCGTGCAGTTTATCTGGTTATAAATTGATTCTGCAGCATGACAATCAGCTCATATGTACAACCAAAGACATTAAGAACTGCCTTCAGCTCAAAGAGTAAACAGTTGTTGTGTGGCCCACAGAGTGCCAGTTTCAGCATTATGGAGATTGCGTAGAGGGTCAATCATAACTCTGATATCAACACAGCTACAGGATGTTACCATCTGACCTGTTGTAATCAGTGTTTTACTAACTGAAATGTAGATTTGCTGTAAAAAAAAAAAAAGTTATCATAATTGAAAAGAATGTACTGTCACAGCTCTCAGCGTACTCGTGCTGCTGTCACACAGCGTCTCCTGGCTGGCACTGTACGTGGGGAGCGGGGTGACGGACAGCGACGCCGGGCAGGACACTGGCTCAAGATGCTCGCTGATGGGCGGGACAGCGGAGGCCTCGGAGTGAACACAGTCTGGACTCGGGAGGTTCTGGCTGCTCTCTGGAAAAGGACTGTTCCAGTGTGAGAACTCGATGGCCACTTGACCCCCGAGATCAAACCCTGTTGAGTGACAACAATTGAGGCAGATAATGAGATTCTAAACAAGAATGGAAGAGGACACTGAAAACTTTAACATTCATCTTGTGGGAGCATTGCTACATGTACAATTTGGGACTGTGTATGCTGAACATAACAGCAAACAGTTGTTGCAATGTTGCCCCCTAGTGGTGGAAACTTTCAACTTCAATAAAACATTGAATTTTCATTGTTGCCAGGTATGTCCTCAGCAGCAACCACACAAAAGATGATTCTCAGTGTATGAGATTCTAGTTCAGCAAAGTAATTATGATAAAATTCATGACAATGTAATACAGCCACACAGACAAATAGACATAAAAGCATATAGTTAAAAGATAGATTATTAAGCATAATTTTGCAATTTCCTCCAATAGCTAAAAGTTGCAAAACAACAAGTTAATACACAGGAATACTTCAAACACCTCTGACTTATATTAAATGAAAATATAATAATAATGAGAATGGCCACGAAGAACCTCCACATCTTTCTGTCAGTTTTTGCTGCTCTCCAGAGTTCCTGAGGACCAGCCCTCTGCTGAACCAGCTCGGCACGCTTCCGGCCTTCGATTTCTCCTCAGCAGGCTTCCCTCCCTGTTTCAGCTCAGCTCTGACAAGTGACTGAGCTGGATGGTCCAGATGTAGCTGCCCCCCACCTCCCCAAACCTTTATTATCTATAATTCTTCAGTAGGGCATTATAGATGCAGCAGATCTGATTGTACATAGCTATCTTATAAGCTGCTGCTGACCCCATTATTGAATTATCAAGTGCAGTTTGGCCATGCTGACCTTCAGAATGCTGCAGTCAATTGAAATGCTTTATGCTTGTCTTCCAGGTCATGGTGCCCTACTTTACCCTTCAATTAGGACCACAATGTACATTCTTGTACCTGCTGTTAGAACACTTGATCTATGTTGGCTTAAACTTTGGAATCAGAGATCCAATAGATCCAGATGCAGTAGATGAGCTCTGTTGTAAATAATCTGTGTTCTTTTCAATTTACTATTTAATTGTGTTCAATTTATTAAGCCTTTTTGATTACTTTGTTTTTTTGCTTTTTTTTTTATTAACCTTGACTTTATTCTATGCCTTATTCTAAAGAAATCTCTGATATGCCAATGCCATAATGCCAATGTTACGTATGTTTTTTACTCTACACAAAATAACGGGCAAATAAATGTCCTATTTTCCAAAATAAGTCTCGTTAAGGAAGGAAAAATGATAAAACTATTTCTTTACACTTCACAAACCAAACCTTAATTTTTTTTATTTCATTTTAAAAACAAATTATTAATTAAATCACAATATTATTTTTTCAATAGCAGCATCACTACCTGCTTTGCATTTTTAATCTGAACTGATATGTTGCGTTTGCTTACATGAGTGGACTGATTCTGCTGGAGGTTTCTTCCTATTAAAAGAGAGTTTTTCCTTCCCACTGTTGACAAAGTGCTTGCTCATATGACCCTCATAGGGTCATATGATTGTTGGGTTTTTCTCTGTAGGGCCCAATTTACAAAATAAAGTGCCTTGAGGTGACTGTTGTTGTGATTTGGCGCTGTATAAATAAAATTGAACTGAACTGAATAGATGAGACACATAGTACCAAATATAAAGAGCAGCAAAGTGTGTTTTTAATGTTTTGTATATTTAATATTTCTGGTATCTTTCACTGGCAGGTGGGATAAGGGAACACCTCCACCCATGCCACCTCCTGGTTTCCTGTAAAACACAAAGCCCAGCAGATTTCAGATGTACATCAGCAATGAACAAACGCAGCCCCAATCAATAGCAGAAAAGTGGAACGCCTCACAGTCTCCAGGCCCTCTGGCTCGCTCCTTGCAATGCACATTCAGCTGGAGGATAAACTGCGATGAGGAGTGACGAGATAAATCTAAGCCATACTTTATATTTCATCGAATCTTTTACACCCTCCAGTTTTCAGAGAGAATGAAAGGAGGGATTTCACAAATGAAGTGTAAGAGTGTAAGGCTGGGCATCCCCCAAAATGATGTGCTCAAGTCAGCGCTTTCAAAAACTGTGAGTAGGACTTTATTCACCCCGGGGGAGAAAACTGTAAGTGCATTACCTCTGGAAAGACAAATCTAACTCCCGTCTTTGGTTGGTGAAAATTTGACATAGTGAGATATTAATTTGGATGTAGAGCAAATACTGGAACGCATTTATGATATGGTGATGATTTATAGTTGATTTCATAGGTGTGGAATTATAATTTTTTTTAAAAAAAGACAGCCTGTAATAATGATGAAAACTTGATTTTTTTCAACTCTTTTAAAGCACAGACACCTTGTTAAAATACACTGTGTTTGTTAACTCATTACAAACATTACTGCAGTGTAACAGACATGCCCTCACACTATAGGGATTTGTTACCCCTGATCTTATTTCAGTGTATGATTTGAAATAAGGAATAGTGAAGATATGAAACAATGTGCCATGTGCAGCTCATATTACTGAAGGTGATGAAAATAGCAGGGATGGATGGATAAATTACACTGCAGTCTCTGAGATGTATCCGTTACTGATGTACAGTGTGAGGTGGACACAGGCATATGCGCACTGCAGGGCAGTGAGAATGACCCTAAGACATAGGGAGGCTATTTTATATATGTTATTTGGGCTTATATCTATGTATACTAAATCTGTTGTTTCTTGTAGGGACTTAATAAATAATATCAAGCATGTTTGCTCTAATTTTCTAAGATATTCCAGAGCAGCCCGTCTACTCGATGGCCACAAACAGAAAGAGCACCTCAGCAGTTTATATATGCATAGTTTTGTTTTAAACTTTAGAAGTGGATTAGCCTGTAAGATGGGTGTTAAATGTAAATTTTACTTTACGAACTGCTACTAGTATAATTTTGCCAATTTACATTTTTTCAAAAATCTTGTAGCTTATACCGTTTGTCTAGTTGATGCCTTCAAGCCTTAAAAAGGAATCTATTGATTTATGTGGGGAGGTATGGCTCCATTAATGCCTTTTAGAATTTGTTTACAGGCACACAGTGTTCTTTGAAGTTTTTGTATCCTGTACCTGCTTACATCTCTGCTGAATGATTTATGTGGTCAATCTACAGTGCTCCATAACCTGTAAGTGGCTCCTGGATTTTAAACTGTATTAACAAGTGCTTTGAGCCATCAATGCCATCATCTCATAAAAGTCACCCACAACGATGGGAAGGGTGGAGTGGGTGCTGTAATCTACACCTGGCGTGTATCCGAACGACCTCCAAAACTTATGTTGCCCGGGCATAGTGTGTTCTAAGCATTATCTATGTCGCAGTCATCAGAAAAAAGTTCCCCTGTGGCTCTCTGAGGAGAGAGAGCCCTAGATACACCCCCCCTCACTTCCTGATGCCCTCAGAGGTAAGAAAACAAATGCAGGTGCATTTATCTGGGCCACATGCGGCACAATGCATTAACACGTTTGAGCTTGGAGTTTACAGGAAACTACTGGTGCTTTAATTTGAACAGTGAATGGGCATGTGTCGGAAACTGCAGCAACACAGCCTAAGAAGTGCTGCACAGTTGAAGTTATACATTATATTAAATACTGTATGAATGGTTTTTATCATTTTAGGGACAATACTAAGTAAAAGGTTGGAAACACAGTTGTAGCTTTGCAAATCTATGTACAGTATTATTCTTGATAACAATAGCTGTCTTTTTCCATCAGAGTAAAAATCTTCATACAGTAAAAAATATCCATACATTCAATTCAGGGTAAAACACAATGAATGAAAATGTTCATTCTTTGCTTTTTACACTATTTCAATTTAACAACCTTATGGAAGTTAAATAAAATAAACATTAACATATGTTGAAGCATTAAGTTGAGTTCCTTGCATTGGAACTGAGGGGCCACGCCCAGCTCCTGAAAAATAGCCCCACACCATAATCTCCATCCACCAAACTTGACACTTGGAGACACAATGGTGTCAGACAGGTACCGTTGACAACTGCCAAAGCCAGACTTGTCCATCAAAGCATCATTCATCACTCCAGAGAAAACATCTCCACTGCCCTAGAGTCCAGTGGTGGCGTAGTTTCAACCGGATGCTTTCCATAGCACTTGGTTGCAGCTGTTCAGCCATTGCAACCCATTCAATGAAGCTCTATAGTCCTATACACTCTATATGTTACTGAGCTAATCTGAAGGCCACATTCAATTCAATTCAATTCAATTCAATTTTATTTATATAGCGCCAAATCACAGCAACAGGTGCCTCAAGGTGGTTTATATTGTGAGGTAGATCGTATAATAATGGATACAGAGAAAAACCCAACAATCATATGACCCCCTATGAGCAAGTACTTTGGCAACAGTGGGAAGGAAAAACTCCCTTTTAACAGGAAGAAACCTCCGGCAGAACCAGGCTCAGAGAGGGGCGGCCATCTTCTGTGACCGGTTGGGGTGAGAGGATGAAAACAGGATAAAGACATGCTGTGGAAGAGAGACAGAGATTAATAACAGATATGATTCAATGCAGAGAGGTCTGTTAATACATAGTGAGTGAGAAAGGTGACTGGAGAGGAAAAACTCAATGCATCATGGGAATCCCCCGGCAGCCTACGTCTATTGCAGCATAACCAAGGGAGGATTCAGGGTCACCTGGTCCAGCCCTAACTATATGCTTTAGCAAAAAGGAAAGTTTTAAGCCTAATCTTAAAAGTAGAGATAGTGTCTGTCTCCTGAATCCAAACTGGAAGCTGGTTCCACAGAAGAGGGGCCTGAAAACTGAAGGCTCTGCCTCCCATTCTACTTTTAAATATTGTAGGAAGAACAAGTTGGCCTGCAGTGCGAGAGCAAAGTGCTCTAATAGGGTGATATGGTACTACAAGGTCATTAAGATAAGATGGGGCCTGATTATTTAAGACCTTGTATGTGAGGAGCAGGATTTTGAATTCAATTCTGGACTTAACAGGAAGCCAATGAAGGGAAGCCAAAACAGGAGAAATATGCTCTCTCTTTCGAGTCCCTGTCAGCACTCTTGCTGCAGCATTTTGGATTAACTGAAGGCTTTTCAGCGGGTTTTTTGGACATCCTGATAATAATGAATTACAGTCGTCCAGCCTGGAAGTAATAAATGCATGAACTAGTTTTTCAGCGTCACTCTGAGACAGGATATTTCTAATTTTAGAGATGTTGCGCAAATCGAAGAACGCAGTCTTACATATTTGTTTAATATGTGCATTGAAGGACATGTCCTGGTCAAAAATGACTCCAAGGTTCCTCACAGTGTCACTGGAGGCCAAGGTAATGCCATCCAGAGTAAGAATCTGGTTAGATACCATATTTCTAAGCTTTTCAGGGCCGAGTACAATAACCTCAGTTTTATCTGAATTAAGAAGCAAAAAGTTAGAGGCCATCCAGGTCTTTATGTCTTTAAGACATTCCTGCAGTTTAACTAATTGGTGTGTGTTACCTGGCTTCATGGACAGATAGAGTTGGGTGTCATCTGCATAGCAGTGAAAATGTATGCTATGTCTTCTGATGATACTGCCAAGGGGAAGCATGTATAATGTAAACAGAATTGCTCCTAGCACTGAACCCTGTGGAACTCCATAATTAACCTCAGTGTGTGAAGAGGACTCTCCATGTATATGCACAAATTGGAGTCTGTTAGATAGATATGATACAAACCACTGCAGTGCAGTACCTGCAATGCCTACATCGTGCTCTAATCGCGCTAATAGGATATTATGGTCAACAGTATCGAACACTGCACTGAGGTCTAGCAGGACAAGCACAGAGATGAGTCCACTGTCAGAGACCATAAGAAGATCATTTGTAACCTTCACTAAAGGTTTGAACACATAAATTCTGACTCTGCAGAAAGTTGGTGACCTGAGACTTTTGGCAATACAGTGGTCCCTCGCTATAACCCGGCTCAGCTTTCACAGCATCGCTGTTTCGCGTATTTTTTGTATGCAATTTTGCATGATTTGTCAACTTATCAAATTTACATAATTTACATAAATCTTTGATCGCTAGCAGTGTGACTCTAAAGCGCTGTACTGTATGTTTGTAAGTTTTCTCCCAAACAAACACAACAATGTCGACGAAATGTTTTGCACCGTCAAAGGCATCTGCGGTAGCACCCAAAAGGCAGAGGAAGATGCTAACCGTCATTCAAAAAGTTGGACTTCTGGACATGCTAAAGGAAGGTAGAAGTTACCATATTTTCTGGATTATTAGGCGCATTAAGCGAAACAAAACAGTTAGATAAGTAAAACTTTACTCAACTCATTCTTCTTGCTTCCTCCACTTCTGTACCATTGATTCATTATTGTTGAATTATCTGGCAGCTGCTCTATTGCTATGTTCTGGACCTGAAAACAGGGTTTGATCTTTGGTTTCGTTCTATAATACTGGACTTATTTTTCTATGAAGGTTTGAACTTTGAGAGTGTTTAAACAGGAGAGAAAAGTATGAAAATGTTCATGCTTGTCTGACAAAAGTGCATAAAGTGTGTAGTGAAGGGTTTTACAGCCTTAAAACATCTATAATAGTTGTAAAAAATAAAGCTAACTACTTCGCGGATTTCCCCTATTGCGGCTTAATTTTAGAACGTAACTCCCAAGATAAATGAGGGACCACTGTACTGTAATTTCATAAGTTTTCTGCCCAACAAACACAACAATGTCGACGAAATGTTTTGGACTTCTGGACATACTAAAGGAAGGCGGAAGTAACCGTATTCTCCGGATTATTAGGTGCATTAAGTGAAACAAAAGAGTCAGACAAGTGAAACTTTACTCGACTTATTCTTCCTGCTTCCTTTGTGAACCCCAACCCTGTTTCTTTACCCAAACCTAAATTGTTTATCTAGAACAAACCATAACACCCTTTCTTCTCTTTATTCACTTTCTAGCTCACTTGATCACCATCGCTCCCTGTCCCTCTGACTGCACTGTCTCTGTTCATCTTGCTTTCTCTGACAATAAACATCTTCACTGGTCAAAACATTGGACTTCATTGGTGGTATAAAAACATACCTGTCCCTCCTCATCAATCCATCCATTTATTTATTTATTTTTTGTTCTGTTGTCCTTTATCTGGCTTCTTGTAGGCTGCTGGGTTTTAAAAATGCCACTTTATGTGGTTCTCTTCTCAGATTTTATTCAGTGCCAACAAAGACTTTTTTGGGGCCACTTACTGTATATGCTTTATATCAGCTTAATTCTTGCAAGTGAAAAGTGCTTTTAGCTGTGTCGCACTGCTTAGTTGAAGTCAGGGTGAAAAGCGATCAGTTATACAGAGGGCTGAGATGGGATGAATGGCAGAGCTGGGGATCTTTCCTCAAAGTACTGAACTTGAATTTTGTGATGACCTGATATTTTTACAAAACACCATGAATCCTCTCGGACGGCAAAATCTCACACTTCAAACTGTAAAAAAAAAAAGGATAACTTGTGTTTTTGGTTCTGGCCAGTGCAGAGCCAACCTCAGTGCAGTAGTGCTCTAAAATTTCCAGCATGACGCATTTAATGTTTTATTTCATCCTTCACTGAATCCCTACCTCAGGGTGAATATTAGCTCTGTCTATAAGCTGCACTATCCCAGTAGATTCCTACAACAATAAAGGAGGGTGGAATTGATGTGAGATTATAATCGATTAGAACGTTTAAGAACCTACGGTGATGCTGACTTGTATTTTCCTCTCGAACAAAGGCCGGAGCTTTAAAATCACAGGCAGCACAGTAAATCTTTTTGATGTCAGAGTGTGGGACGAGACTATAGATCTTTCTTTTGTGAAAACCAACAGAGTGAGTCTCAGTGGTCCAAAGCTCCCCCTCAGCAGTTCATTAGTTAGTTGTTTTTTTTGTTTTTTGTTTTTAAATTTAGCTTCTAGAGAAGAGAGGAACACCTGCATGCAGCAGCACAGTCTGAATCCCCTTGCTGTCAACAACCTATACAGTAGCTTACAGGCTAACCACACACTGTGTTAATATTCATTGAAAAAATGTCGAAAGCCAAGGCCTCAATATTCCAAATGGCAGGCAGTTGCAGTTTTGTGACAGACAGGAAAATTATGTTGAACAGCTTTGTCACCATTGTACAATTTTCCATCAAGAACCTTGGACGTACAAACAAACTTCCACGTCAGCGGAAATCTTTAATTTTTTTACTGCTTAGCAAATCCCAAGTTAAATTTCCCCTAACCCCTCTGCTGTCAGAACTCTAACAATTCATACGGGACTAAACTGCACTGATACATAATAAAAATAAAATATACAGTGGGGCAAAAAAGTATTTAGTCAGCCACCGATTGTGCAAGTTCCCCCAACTAAAATGATGACAGAGGTCAGTAATTTGCACCAGAGGTACACTTC
This sequence comes from Mchenga conophoros, assembly GCF_057382185.1. Taxonomy (NCBI): domain Eukaryota; kingdom Metazoa; phylum Chordata; class Actinopteri; order Cichliformes; family Cichlidae; genus Mchenga; species Mchenga conophoros. The sequence continues at coordinate 6,132,522 of NC_140542.1, forward strand.
AACTGTGAGAGACAGAATGTGAAAAAAAAATCCATGAATCCACATGGTAGGATTTGTAAAGAATTTATTCGTAAATCAGGGTGGCTGACTAAATACTTTTTTGCCCCACTGTAACACCCATTATATTGCTAAAACATTTAAAGTAAATATGCTCATTCTGTCTTCCTTTTTTTATTTATGATGATAAAAATTTTTCCCCATGTCGATTTTGCCTTTTAAAAAAAAATATTATCAAGATTGTTCTAGTGTGAGATGCAGAGAAGATGGCAGAAATTGCATGATAGACCTTGATAGGCCTGTACGTGTGTTTAATGCAGCGTCACCTGAGGACATGAACATCACAGCATTCAGTGTTCATCTCTTTTGCACAGCACTTTCAGGATCTTTTTAGGGTTTGATGGTATAGATTATGAAACAGACAATGAATTTTATACTTAAAAACACTGAATTTGTTCCACAATCTGTGAACAGCTCTTGTTTTTTGCAGATAAGTGAAACTCTGCCTGTCTAAGATGCTCTTTTTTATCCAAGCATGCTATTGATCTGTTGGCAATTAACCTAATTATTACCAAAATGTTCCTGCAGCTTTTTCTTTTTAGGGCTTACTTTTCCAGCCTTTTGTTGCCCCAACTTTTAAGAGACATGTTGCTGTCATCAAATTCAGAATGAGATCATATTTTTCATGAAAAAGTAAAATGTCTCAGTTTAAACATTTGATATGTTTTTTTTAAGTTCTATTAATAAAATACTAGTTTTGGGGTATTTGTAAATCAATCTTTGCATTCTTTTATATTTACTTTTTTGGAATTCAGGTTGTATGAATGTATTCGGTCAGTGGCCCTTAAGTCCAAAATGTTCGAGCTTGAAATAAACATTTGTGTTTGATTAAGGAGAGTGTTGTGTTGGCCTTTTCCCAGTTAAATAAAATCCAGTGATGTTTTGCAGAGTTTGGAAATGAACTTCCCTTTAGTGTAAAGCCAGTGCTTAGATTAAATAGCTCTGTGGATGGGTTTTGCCCAGCGTGCTTACAGTTTTCTTACAGTTTTCTGAAAATGTTAGGTACAAACATAAAACTGTCCACATGGACGCTTCACTTTTTTTACTACTCAGACTCAGACAATAAGAAGGAATCAAGGTAGAGAGGACACACCTGGGGAACACGTTAGAAAAGTAAAACTGAGAGGCAGAGACATAAAAACTTGACATAGATGAAAGGGAAAGTAAACATGGAGACACAACTGAGAGAGAAAAATGAAAAACTACAGAAAAAGGGCACAGAGGGATTGCACAGACATGGGGACATGACTGGTGAGACAGAATGTAAACAAACATGGAGACAAGACTAACTACATGCAGGAGATACCAAATCTCCTGACCAAACCCTCATGCTGAAGGAACCATGACACAACTCTAAAGCAGTGCACTCACCGATGGTGATCTGACTGACACAACTGTAGAAGGTTCCTGAGGAGACATTGTAGCTGCTACTGCTGGGTTCGCGATCTGTGAATGGAGAAGACATCACGTATAAGGTGAAGGCAAATATTCAGTGTAACTAAGGTAGGGTTTTTTTGTTAGCACAGGTGACCATCAGTACCATGGAGTCCCAGAGAAACATGTATCTTGCAATTTCAAATGTGCCCACTAAGCTTTTGAGCTTCTCTTTTTCCTGGGGGCTTGTGAAAATCCATGACCCAGCAGCGTTACAGGAATCAAACCCGTAATCCTGCAATGTTAGTGCCCTGATCCACATTGAGCTACACAAGGGGAGGAAACTCTTGACCTTGGCAGAGGTAGGGGAATAAAATGCATGAGTCTGGCAGCTTTATTGCCTTTGTCTACCAATTTATATAGAGGGAATAAAAGCTTTCACTGTGGTAGAACTCTGTGGATTACAGGGAGAAAACCTCTCCAAGAGCCTGATAATGTTTAAGAAATAATGCCTCGAATACCGCAAGTGATTTTCACCTTCTTTCCCTGCAGGGCAGACTGGACAAAACAAAGAGAAAATAATTAAACCCATACGAGACTGAATGGAGTAAGATTTAACTGTGAAGCATTTTGCAGTTCTTTTTTCAGTCTTTGTGACACTGACCAAAAAGATTAATGATTAACAACTTTTACATTAATTTAACTTCATTTTCTTTTTGAACTGCAACTGCTATAATAGTACAAGTTTTACCCAAGTGGCACATCTGAAACAATATTATTAATATTTAATACAATTAAAGCCACATATATAATGGAAAGCCTGTTAAATGCTATCTAGGGATGCACTAAATGTGAAAGCTTCTGTTGATACCCATAATAATAATAATCAAGAGTTCATTTGATTCTCTCTTTCATTCATCCTATTATTCCAAGGAAAAAAAACATTTTCAGCATGGAAAAAACAGAATTCTTTTTAAGTCCTTTAGCTATTCATTAATTAACTAAATAGAAAGCACAAATCACCATATGAGCTACTTACACTGCTAAATACTATTTTATTTGACAATATACAATATAAGTAAACAAGAATAAAATTATTGGCTAAGTTATGTATCTATTTACAAAAGGTTGGGGTGCTATGTAACAATAAGATAAGATATGATAAGATGAAAAGGACTTTATTGATCCCAAATGTTGTGAAATTACTGCATTATAGCATACAAAACAGGTAAAACGATGAGTTCAATACGATAAATAAAATATTGGATCAGTTGAGTCAAAAAGGTAACAAAACAATAGACTAAAGAGGACATTCAGTTAAACAGAAAATACAAAAGCACTCAGTACATCAAGTGTTGATTCAAACTGGATCCAAACAGCAACGACAATGACAAATTCCCAGAGGGCAGCTATCTAGCCAACAGCTAGCTGTTCAGTGTTTACCACAGAAATGTTCTTTTGAAGTAAGTTTTCCTACTGTTTTGTTCTTGCAGCCAAATTACATAATGGCAAAATGAACACCATGAGTTTAATGTATATGTTCTGTGTGACTGAGCGTCATGTGACCAGTAACATGATTTAAGACATGGCTTCAATGTGCATTATTATTTGATGAAAAGTAGGTGTACACTTAATGTTACAGTTTTGGTTGTAATAAAAAGGCAAACCTAACCCAACCACTCCTGCAGGTTATAGATGTGCTCATATTTTCTATTTTTTAGCACTCTCTTCATACCATCACTGACAATAAGCAACTCAACAATAATTCAGTCCAGTAGAGTACAGTGTAACTGTCAGAACTGTTATAAGACAGAGACAATTTGCACTCACAGAATCAGTCATTTAAATCTATGGGAGAACTCTGCAATAGCAAAACTGGCGATAGTGGGGAAAAAAGAAAAGAATAAAAGTTAAGCAACCTTATCTGCGCCTTTATTTGGATTAGCGCAGTTTGAAAAACTTGTGGAAGGAGGTTTTGAGGGGCTTTGTTAACCGAGGCTCCAATTAATAAGATAAACCTGACAGTGGAAACTGAAGGCCTGATGTGGAACACCAACTTTCCTCTGGGAGACAGAGGTTAAGTCATTAATCTGCCTCAGCAGAGCAGAAGACTTTCTCTGGCACTGCAGTCACCTCCTGAAAGATACCACCCAACATTTTTGCCTGGGACTGATAAATGAACACCTGAACTGCTTTTTCTCATTTAAGCACTAAGACAACTTTAAAAAAACAAACTCTAATTTCCTTTATTTTCCTATCTAACACCTACAGATGCATCAAAAAAGAGCAAATGCAGCACAGTGTAGACATTTATCACTGACTGGGAATATTTTTAAGCACACACATTCCCGTCCCGGTGTAGAGATAAAGCTGCAGGTATCATTTATTTCCAAAGCTATGGGCTTTGGAGTGAGCACACCGCTGAACAAACCATATCAGCCTCTGAGCAGCTTCCAGCCACATCATTAATTTAACATCAGATGAATGAATTACACCACAGCAAAATGTTCACTGAAAAATAGCACCCCTACTCTGAGGCAGTGTACAACAACAATCTTGTACAACATGCAATTATATTTAAAATAAAAAAGGACTAGTATGTGTTGTGGTAGTGCAGCTTTCGCTGTCTGCTCTGTGAGAATCCGTGAGGTGTTCCACTACTGTTTGTGTGCCTTGGGTCGTCCCGTGGACTCACTTTGACCACAGTGGATCACCACACCCACATTTCAGCTTGAAATCGGAGTAATTGACGATATGAACGGAAGAAACAGTGTTATTAACGCTTGCAGCTGACAGCATGCGTCGCGCTTTCTTTTTAACCTCGTGTGCTGCATTGCTTGCCCTTACCTGCGGATCCGGATGAGAGGCGCGTCGCGATAGCGCGGCGAGGACTGCGAGGACTCCCCGGGCAAACCCGCATCACCTCATCTTGACATTGCAAGCAGATGACCTGGTTGTCCTGGTTGTCTTCCACCTTGCTGCAGCCCATGTGCTCACCCCCGGCGTGGATCTTCATGCCTGTGTTGATCTTACGGACCAGTCGCATGTCGGCTCCAGCCTCATGATCCAGCATCCTCCTCACCGGCGACGATCGCACTTATTACGCATGGGTTCGGCATGAGGAGGCATCAACTTGTCCTGTACCTCAAACATCATTAACCCCACCTACTCTAACCTGTCCTCCGCACTCACCTCGGCTCCATCGTGTCAGCCTCTTTCGGCTCGTGTAAGCGGTTAGTGTTGCAGTCTTTACGCACAACTGCAGGCGTGGCTGTTTCACGTGGTTAATGAGGTCGCAGTGTCAAGTTCTTAGGGGTTATAACAGTGATACTAAAATAAATACTTAATTAAAGTCCCACAATCGATCATAGGATCAATTTAGATCCCCTCCCCCCCCCCGTAACACTGTCAGTATCTTGGACTTAGAGAATCAAAGCAGAGACCGACACCAGAACTAAACTTTTAAATGTCCAGCCAGTATCCATTAGCAGGGTGCTTGGGTTTTTATAGAGAGACAATTTGAGCTGTGACTGGTCGATCAATCGGAGGAGGACAGTGAGGATAATGTTTTGTAGGAATGACCACACAGCAGCTCAGCATGCAGAAATGAAAACTAAATAAAAAGATGAGTAATGCATGACTTTAGGTTAATCAACACACATTAATTTCAGATCTGAACCCAGAGGATGAGGCTTTGTTATATACCTCAGCCCTAAGATGTTCTAATACCAGTTGCAGCAGATGGCCCTGCCCCTCCCTGAGTCTGGTTATGCCGGAGGATTCTTCCTCTTAAAAGGGAGTTTTTCCTTCCCACTATCTACAAAGTGCTTGCCCATAGGGGGTCATATGACTTTTGGGTTTTCCTCTTTATTTATTATTGTAGGATCCAGAGGTGTGGACTCGAGTCACATGACTTGGACTCGAGTCAGACTCGAGTCATTAATTTTATGACTTTAGACTTGACTTGAAAAAATGTTCTAAGACTTGTGACTTGACTTGGACTTTTACACCAATGACTTGGGACTTGAATTGGACTTGAACCGGTTTACTTGAAAAGACTTGATATTTTACCCCAAATATAAAATCTAACATGCATATTATATAGAGATTGAAAATGTGACGTCATTCACGGGTAGAACCGCAAAGGATTCTGGGAACTCGTGGCAAGCGGTACTAGCGCACGCAGGCTTTCAATTAAAATCAGTTATACAGCGATAAAAAGAAACACAAAAATGGCAAGAAGCTGTTGTATCATTAACTGCAATAGCCGGTCGCATGACAGCCACGGGAAGCCGACGGGTAAAGAGATCGGTTGTAAATTGTTCAGCCATGTTTCCGAAGTAACAAAGACACGACTGGATTGCAGCCATTCAAAGACCAAATATAACGTCCCAGAACCCTCCAGCTCACAGGTTAGTCTGCTCCAAGCATTTACACGAAGGTCAGTGTTTTTTAGTAGTTAATACGTCATTTTCATAACATAATTAGTGATATAGGTTACAAGCAAGTCTGGCGCTGTCGCGCTATGCTCCTTTATTTATTGTGCATAAATAGTGAATTGTCCTGACACAATATTGCGTTTAGCTTCTGTTATTATGGTACATTGACAAAAACATATACTTTTATTCACAGGATAAAACAGGTTTTTTGTATCACTAATTGCCCAGTACGATTACAGCATACCATATTATTGTCACTGCTACATTTCTGTGATGGGTACTGTTAGGTATTTTAGTACCATGGTAGCATTTACTGGATATTGTTTTATAGTGACATTATGCAGGAAAACTCTGTCATTCAATAAGGCCCCTTTGTTTTAGTTATTTTTCTCTTTGACCCAAGAATTGATGTGTGAGAATCACAGGCTGGTACAAGGTTGAAATACCACAGAGATCACTCCCTCAGCTACATTAGTTTCTTAATCTTTTAGACGCCTGTTGAAGGCCAAATGGTTTGTTTCAGATTTCACTAATGTAAGAACTCTTCGTTTTGTGCCTTGAAAATATGTCGCTGAGATAATCACAATTGTAGCTGAACTGATACACTACACAAAGGATGCTTCTTCACCCAAGGGCAGGAAGACGCTGCCTTATCTTGGTCTGTACTGGTTTAAACTGATAAATCTGCTGTCTCATGAATTTTACCCTCTATATAAACTGTTGTACTTGTGAATAAAGTTGAGTCAATTTGGGAAGACAATCTAAAGCAGTCTCTGTTTTCTTGTTCTCCCAAGCTGCTCCCGAGCTCGTACTAACACGCTGAATGGCATGCTTGAATATTACTTGAGAATATATTTGACTGTGTTACAGACTAAGGGACATTCTCTGCTGATAGGTGAAGGTACATTCTCTGCTGATAGACGTCCACGCCTCGAAGGAAGTCGATCCACGGATTAGGCCTTGGAAACCGTTTCCTTCAGGTACCAGAAATTATTTCCACTGCTAATTAATTACCGTTGAGCTCAAAGGTCCTATTAATAAACGGTTAATGAATGTGTATTTATGACGACAATTTGTGAGACTGGTAAACTTATGATACGTACGATGGTCTTTCGTTCTACACGGTGCATTTCAAGGTCCTGTACCCATCCGTCGGTAAACTGTACCTGGGCTTGTTGCAGTGACCTGAAGTTACTAAACTTCATGAGTGTATGCACTCACTCCAAGAACCGTATGATTATAAATATGCATATAAATATGCTACAATGAGATAGCTGACTTCATCTAACTAGCAAATGTTGTCCAGGCTACGTTGGTGATACAGTTTTTTTTTAATGTGTATGATATTTTTGTCATGCGATTTTAAAGCTGGTCCTACAACCGCATCCAAGAATAACATGCAGCTTATCTCAGAACTGTCGGTGAAAATTATTCTTGGAGCTAAGTTTAATTGAGCTGCATTTTAAAGAGGTGCAATTTCACAATTTGTGTATATTTTCTACGTTCACTTTTGTCATGTGTTGAGAAAAACACAGATTTAAAATTACATGGTCTAATATTTACATTTAGCATATAACTGCAACATTATTTTTTCGTTGTTTTTTTTTTTAAAGACTCGAAAGGACTTGAAATTCAAAGTTTCAGACTTGTGACTTGAGACTCGACTCTGACTTGCCTGACATTACTTGAGACTTGACTTGAGACTTGAGGATAAAGACTTGAGACTTACTTGAGACTTGCAAAACAATGACTTGGTCCCACCTCTGGTAGGATCTACCTTACAATATAAAGCGCCTTGAGGCGACTGTTGTTGTGATTTGGTGCTGTATAAAAAAATTGAATTGAATTGGTGGGCCATGGTTTCATGTGTGAACAACAGCAATAAAGTTAATAAAAAGATCATGTTTCATCAGGACTGAGAACTGACAGACTTTGATATCGGCCAACATGTGATGGTAAAACTAGTTCAAAAAAGGAAAAGCACTGAGCTGTAACATTGGCCAAAGGATCATTGATATGCATGGGGAGCAGAGCCTGTTAGGAAGCACACATTCCTAAAAATGATATCACATCAATACATCAACATCAAAATTTCAGAAAAGTTGAGAGAGTATGTCAAATGTCAGTGTAGGCTAAATGCTGTTTTTTTTCCCCTAATGTCTTAATTTTAAATTCATTTTTAATCGATCCACCTCATTTGGCTTTCTGGACTTTATACTTTTTTGGCTGTATGCTTATTTGTTAAATAAACTGACATTTACGGTTCATAAATTCATTTCATTTATATCTTTTTTTTTACATATAACTCAAATGTTTTATTATTTGGGCTAATTTTAATAAGAAAGTCAGTCTATATGAAACATGAATATACTTACTGCACTTTATATATTTTAACCATATATAGTACATATTAAAGAATGTGTATAGAAATTGCTTGTATTTTGCTACTCCATCTGATTTTCATGATGCCCTAAAAATTTTCTCTAGATCTGCCCCCTGCTCTGGACTAAAAAGGAGACCAACCATCTAGCTCATTATCAGTACTCAGTTCAAAAGCCTGCATCTCTGGTAGTATGGGAGTGCATTAGTGCCTATGGAAGTGGCAGCTTGCACATCTGAAAAGGCACCATCACTACTGAAAGCTTATACACAAGTTTTAGCAACCTCCTCTTCAAGGAAGGCCTTTCATATTTCAGCAACACAATGCTAAACTGCATACTGCAGCATATCATCACAGTAGAAGAATCTGCAGTGCAAACCTCTCATTGAAAGAAGAGGGGATGCTGCACAGTGGTAAACACTGGCCAAACCTGTCCTCTTTTTTGCTCTCATCAAATTCAAAACTAACATTTGACATGTTTTCTGTGTTCTGTTGTGAATAAAACATGGACTTATGAGAGTTGCAAAATAATTGCACAAGTGCAAAATCTGATCCAGACTGGATGTTAAAGCTAAAATCAGTACAAACTTGTGTAATCATAATGGCAATTAAATTTAATAAACAAAAAATGGATTCCAGTGTAAACTGATGAGCCTTTGAGGTAGAAAACACTTCACTTGAGGAAGTCCATTTGGCTCAAGGGAAACAGCCCAGATCTGTCGGATAATAACTTAACTACTGCAGAGATCCTTTATGCTGTTCCACATTCACAAGCAGAGTGTGGCCCAGACTCAGCTGAGCAAGGTCCAATCTGCTGCTCTGTAATAAAGCAGCATGTCAGCTTTGGTGTGTTTAGCCTTAAATCATTTCAAGTTTTATATCTAACCTTGTCATCGTGTCTAACAGCAATGATTCAAGAGAGTTTTTTGGGGTAGTACACATGATTTCTGTGTGTGTGTGTGTGTGAGAGAGAGAGTTTAAGAAAACACACTAACCAGCAAATAGCTATAGCAACAAAGAGTGTTTAAAATCTTTTGTCCATCCCCTGTATTCTGTACAACCCAACGATAAATGGGTTAAAGATGAAAGCAATGCAAACTTACTATAGATTTAGTTTGAATTAGATTGGAATGTAATAGTTCATCTTTTGGGGGGCATTTAGCTCTGTTTCGATATTTGGAGGAGCAAATCATCCTACGAACTGACCTGATGGCATTTTACCTAATTAACAGCAAAACCCCCGCTGGTTTTCAGTACCATTTATTTTTCCAGTCTTTTTGTTTCCTTCATTTCAACATTATTGTGATGTGTTGCTGCCATCAAATTCAAAATAGTCTAACATTTTTCATTACATAGTAAATGTTTCAGTTGAAAAATTTAATATTCCTCATGATTTGTTTTATTGTGTATATGGATTTGTGAGATCCTCAGATCATTGCATTCTGCTTTTATTTATATTTTACACAATGTTCAAATCTGCTGTCAGTGCAAACACTGTGAAACTATCTGCTGTTTGAACTACCTTAAATTCCATCGATCTATCGATTTTTTAAAATCCAAACATTCAAATGCAATTTTTAAAAACAGCAACAAAAAAAGAAAAAAAAACTACAATTTTAAAATGAACTATGCAATTAATTTAAACTGTGATGTCAGCATTGACTCATGGCCCAACAAATGGCTCAGTGGACTGGCTGAACAACATTCACATGAACTAGGTCTAAACAGGCAGCTATCGTAAAAATGCAGCTGGTTAAATTAGGGCAGAAAAGTTTTACCATCAGCAGAGAGACATGTGCCCTGAGACTGAAAACACTTATGTGCTCTTTTTAAGGGTAACTGTGGTGCCAGACAGTGGAGTCAAAATCTATTCAAATATTGACATTATGTTAGAAAAGGTCCAAACTCTTGTTGGGGCCTCAGTTAATAGCTGATCTATTTCAGAGAATTTCTTAGTGGACCGAATTTCTGTTATACCTACTCAAAGACTTGTCGGTTTGTTTATGTCACTTAAATAATTTTCGCTTTGTTTTTTTTTCCCCCTCCTTTTACTCAACCACAAAAATCAACCAGAGATGAGGACTGATTGGATACAGTAAGGGTCAGACCTCTGCCCTTTGTAGGCACACTTGTACTTGCCTGTCATTCAATAATATGATGAAGGATAACCAAACTATTATTTTTTATAAGTGTCTGGCTCTTTTTGCAGCACACAACTGACAAATGTACATTCGCTCTCGTGGTTTATGGACTGACTCCATATCCTTCTCTCTGTAATCACTGACAGAATATTCTTGAGTCTGATCACATCCTGCGCTGACAGTTTCAGCAGCATGACGATGAGCTGCTCTTGCACTTTTTCTTTTTTGGGGATGTTGCAATTTCCAATGTGGTTACTGGGATCTTTTCTAAGAATCTGTATGACAGCACTTTAGCCACCGTTTCCGATGAAACACCAGTCAGCTGTGCTTGCTCATTTGTAATACATGCCACTTTGCATGAGAAGATCGTGCAATGACGTGCACCTGTGTTAAAACACCTGGCTTGTTGGTTCTCCAGTAACCAGTCTCTGCAGAGACCACTAGGTGGCACAGGTCCTCAGCTCAGCACTCTACCATCAGGCAGTGGTTTGAACACCTTAAAGCAGAACTACCTTGAAATCTTTCTAACACCAATTAGATTTTTATTCACACACTGCAGCTTAACCTTTTCCCTCTTGTCCCGAATTCTTTGATGTTGGGCTGAGAACAAACAACCAATACTCAGAGCAGGTCCAGTCAATCAACAATCATTTATTAAGCACATGCATGTGGAGATGTACACAATACTACCTTCCGTGTCGATCTAAAAGAGGAAGCACTTAGATACACAGTTTTATATGTCAGGGTTCACGGCCCTTCATGCGTAGGCAGATAACATAACATGCATGAGTTACAGTTAGTGACAGTTAGATGTAATTCTTTTTTCGGCAACCTAAGAAAGCTATCTCAACTGTCTCTCACTATGATGTAGCACATCCTGAGTACATCCTGCTGCAGAGGATCCACAGGGCGATGGTGCAGCTGCTATCCACAGCTCCAAACACACTGGTAGTCATTCGGACTGTAAACCACAAAGCTTTGATGAGGCAATTACTAACTGTGACTAAATGTCCATCTGGTGGACGCCTGGCAGATGAGCTTGGCCCACAGCATCCGCCCACCACCACCCACTATTAAGAACAGGATTAATGAACTCTTTTCCTACATATTCAATTAAAACCATGACAAGATGTGCGCGCACCAACACAGAGATTTTTACCAGAAACATTTGAGTGAGGAGAAAGAATCAGAGCAGGATTGAGCACAACTGCAGTGCTGTGAAAGAGTATGACTTCACTCTGATTTTTTTTGTTTATGTTATAAATTTACAAAGTGTAAGGTTAGTATAAACATCATACTTCAGTAAATTTAACAGGGTGGGCCAAGAAAAAGACTACCAGGGACTCAGGGGAAGATTTGCATTTTCCCCTTTGCATTAATTTGCAGTGGACAGAGTACAGTCGCTCTTGGATAATAATTAACTTTTGGTATGTCTTTGATTCATTGTGTCACAACTGGGAAAACAGCAAATCAATGCAATGAGCTTCAGCGCTGGTTCTCACTAAAAGAATCTTCTCCGTCGAGGTAAGATGTGCTATAGACTTGAGAAGTAAATGTAAAAATGAGAATCGTTTAGCATTACAATACATTATTAATGTACTTATGTGCTTTGTAGAGGATTTTGTGCGATTTTACGCTGTGTGACATTTTTCTACAGAAAAATATTGCCGTTATCACTTCTGCTTGTGTCTTACTCATTTGTTCCTTAAACTGTAGACGTGTACATCTTTGACACACGTCTGAACCGAGGACATGTATTAGGGAGAATTTATTTCTACGATCTCTACCAGACTTTTATTTTCCACTTGTTTGATAAATCAAAAAATGTTTCTGTCTTTACAACTCTTTACACATTAACTGCTACTTACATCAAGATTTTCGTCCTCCACAGCTGCATATTCTGATGAGTCAATAAAAAATAATAATAGTGTCAGTTTAACAGAATATATTGGTTTCAGTAATTAAACAGTTTGTAATTGAGAGAGGATTTGCAACTGCATTTTGTTTTGTTTTTTAACATATACTTTGTTATTGTTTTTGTTTTAATTTCATTCATAAAATCTAGTATCTGGTGAACTGGTCATAGTGCAACACTGCAGCCGGAGATGTGGACTGTTTACCAATCATGAAGTTCCAAGTTTGTAAACGACAGGCCTTTACTAGACTCCCAAAATGTGCCTGGATTTTCCTTTTCTTCACTCTTTTTTTCCTGGTGTTATTTATCACGAACACCCTGGAGGTAAGAACTTGTGTTTTTCTAATTAGTGACTACAGTTTTTTGTGTTGAAAAAAAGATTAAATGAATAATGTAGGTATGATGTGTCAGATGTCCATATGAAGAGCCAGATGCAATTCTTAGGTCATACAGTGCTTTCACATGACTTTCATCTGCTATATAGGTTTTAGATTAAATAGGTAAATGTGACAATGAGCGATCCGATGACCACAGCATTGTAGTTTTTAAAGATCCTTTATTTTCCCGTTTTAAAGTAGCACACACCACTCTCCCAGAAACATCCTTAAAAGGGGAGACATGATTAGATGATGAGGTCAGGTGTGTGAATCAGCCTCCATCTTTCACCACACCCTGAAAACCCACTGCTCTACCCCTCCCCTGCAGCGGAGCCACAAACCACTCCCCACAATAGTCATGTTTTTGGATGTAGCCCTTCGACAATCATCTTGTTGGTGGTGCAAAAATACTAAATATACTAATATTTAATCTGCAACACGAGATAACTTTTTTTACTTTTTAAACTTACTTTTTTATTTACTTCTATTTAATTTTTTTTTTTTAGTCCTTTAGTTCTTGTTAGGAAGAATGTGTCACCCTGACCTGGCAACCCTGTTGTAAGCTAGTAATTAATGTAGCCTTGTATGTGAGGTTTATGGTAAAATCAACTCATTGGAGAGTGCTGATTAGTCCCTCCAAATTTAAATCAATTTTGTATCTCACATTATAAACATTGGTATTATAAGATTGAAATCCTGGTGATTTTCTGAAAGGCAACATTTCTGCCAGTAACCACATTTTGCATTTGATACAACTGCATTTAGTTTGCCTTATCATAGAGAGCTGAGTGTAATCTGTATCTGTATATTTCTTGGCTTAGTTAAATTGGTAATGCATATATTTTAAGGATTTTGATTTATTCATTTATGTACAAAGAAAAGCTTTGTTGTCTTATCACATGAGAAGAATTTTTAACAGTTTTCAACTATGTTTAGTATTTACCTCTTTTTAAAATTTACCATGGCAACTAAGCAGCTTCAAAATCTGCAACTTTTGCTTTGTATGAAATGTTTTTGTTTCCAACTCTCAGAGCCCTATTCAGATTTCATTGTCTTAAACTGGATAATGGAACATGTTGATTCTTAGGTGTACTGAATTGTATTGCATGTTTTAATTCAATGATTAATATTGCAGTTTCAGAATAAAATGAAGACCATCAGCATATTCCCAAGGCCTGCCGCTGTTACCCTGTCTACTGACATGCATTATGACTTCTGCAAGTTAAAACCGCTGTCCCCTAAGGAGGCTCAAGAAGAAGACCTCCTGCTAGAGTCTATTACTTGGCCTGAAACGCCACCTTTATCATTTCCTCTTTCCCTGGAAAAGACCAGTGATCCAGACCACAGCACCTTCACCATTCTTCCAAAGAGGGGAGGGGGCCAGTGGCGAATAGGAGATAAGCTGGAGGTTATGATTAACATGAAGGACTTTCAGGGCCGTCCAAAAAAGTTTGGAGGAGACGTTTTACTTGCCCGGCTGCACAGCCCAACTATCGGTGCGGGTGTTGCAGGAGAAGTGGTGGATCATCTCAATGGCTCCTACACAGCTGTATTCTTTTTACTCTGGAAAGGAAGTGCACAAGTCCAGGTGATTAAGAAAATGTATCATTTTACATGTGGTTGAAGGCATTGGAAATGTCAACATCCCATCTTTCTTTTTTTTCAGTCACTGGAATGTTTAGAAAAATACATCTTCCCATTTCTCTAGACAAAGACTTAATAGTAAAGTAATGTTTCAAGCTGATGTAAAATGTTAGCTTCCTGTTGCCGTTGGCATAAAGAAACCTACTTCTCAAATTTGCACATAAAGTCTGTTACCCCTACTTTTAGCTACTGACATTAGGACAAATGCTAAGACCAAACAGTCACTTCATTCTTATGCAATACTGAGCAGCAATCTGGGGGTGAAAAAATAAACTAATGAGGAGGTGCCGCAAAAATGTGTTCCCCAAAAGGAACTGAGACTGACTTCCAAAGTTCTCATAGGTTGTGATGTTTATATTGCTTATTTTTGTGTTAATGGAAACTGTAATGGAGGGGGAATGTGGTTCCGGGTTATACTTCAAGATCGTGTTCAGTTTCTGCAGTAGGAGAAAACTATTAGCACTAAAGTTAGCATGTTTGTAGTAAGCCCATGTAATGAATGCAAAGTATGGTGCTCCTTGCTAACTAGCAAGGTATGGTCATGACCTCAATGCCATTAGCTGAAGCTTTAAAAACAAATTATTTCCTCCAGAGTCTCCACCAGCTTGGGTTTGAGCTGGATGACAAAATATGCTTTAACAGAAACAAGAATTCTATCTGTTACAAAACAAATTATTTTGCTGCTTCCCCAACAGACCTTTGCTGCAAATATTTAATGATCATAGCTTGCTTATGAAATAGAGCCAACTCATCTTTTCCACTGAACCATAGCTGTTAGACAATTCTAACAGCAGATGGGTTAAATTCCAACCCAAGGCCGTTTGCTCCCATATGGAAAAGAAATAGTAAAAACTTATATGTGATTACTCATGAAAGTGGCCACTTTCATGAGTAAATCATATAAGGCTTACATGATTTACTCATGAAAGTGGCCACTTTCTCATTACTTTCATACATTGTTTTAGTAAGTATCCAAAACATACAAGTTTCATTATATAATTTTTCAAGGGATCTTATATCTGTTTTCACTCTTATATGCTTTTCATACAAGTTTCACACAAGACAGATACAAACTTTATAAGATTTATATATATCTTTTCCATATGGGCTGTGTATCTCCATCCATCCATCCATCCATCTTCATCCGCTTTGTCCGGGGCCGGGTCGCGGGGGCAGCAGCCTAAGCAAAGAGGCCCAGACCTCCCTCTCCCCAGCCACCTCCTCCAGCTTATCCGGGGGAATACCAAGGCGTTCCCAGGCCAGCCGAGAGATATAATCTCTCCAGCGTGTCCTGGGTCTGCCCCGGGGCCTCCTCCCGGTGGGACATGCCTGGAACACCTCACCCAGGAGGCGCCCAGGGGGCATCCTTGTCAGATGCCCGAACCACCTCAGCTGGCTCCTTTCGATGTGGAGCAGCAGCTGCTCTACTCTGAGCCCCTCCCAGATGGCCAAACTTCTCACCCTATCTCTAAGGGAGAGGCCAGCCACCCTTCGGAGGAAGCTCATTTCTGCCGCTTGTATCCGCGATCTCGTTCTTTCGGTCACTACCCACAGCTCGTGGCCATAGGTGAGGGTAGGGACGTAGATCGACTGGTAAATTGAGAGCTTCGCTTTTACACTCAGCTCCCTCTTCACCACGACGGAACGGTGCAGCGTCCGCATTACTGCAGCTGCAGCCCCAATCCGTCTGTCGATCTCCGGCTCCCTTCTCCCATCACTCGCGAACAAGACCCCGAGATACTTGAACTCCTCCACTTGGGGCAGGAACTCATCCCCGACCTGGAGTGGGCACTCCACCCTTTTCCGACTGAGAACCATGGCCTCAGATTTGGAGGTGCTGATCCTCATTCCCGCTGCTTCACACTCGGCTGCGAACCGCTCCAGTGCGAGCTGGAGGCCCTCACCCGATGAAGCCAACAGAACCACATCATCTGCAAAAATCAGAGATGAGATTCTGAGGCCACCAAAGCGAAAGCCCTCCGCCACTTGGCTGCGCCTAGAAATCCTGTCCATAAAAATTATGAACAGAACCGGAGACAAAGGGCAGCCCTGGCGGAGCCCATCACCCACCGGGAACGAGTCCGACTTATTGCCGGCAATGCGAACCAAGCTCTTGCAACGGTTGTATAGGGATCGAATGGCCCGTAGCAATGGGCCAGACACCCCATATTCCCGCAACACCTCCCACAGGACACCCCGAGGGACACGGTCGAATGCCTTCTCCAAGTCCACAAAACACATGTAGACTGGTTGGGCAAACTCCCATGCACCCTCAAGTATCCTGGAGAGGATAAAGAGCTGGTCCAGTGTTCCGCGACCAGGACGAAAACCACATTGTTCCTCCTGTATCCGAGGTTCGACTAACGGACGAACTCTCCTTTCCAGCACCCTGGCATAGACTTTCCCAGGGAGGCTGAGGAGTGTTATCCCCCTGTAGTTGGAACACACCCTCCGGTCCCCTTTCTTGAAGATGGGGACCACCACCCCGGTCTGCCAGTCCACAGGTACTGCCCCTGATCTCCACGCAACATTGCAGAGGCGTGTCAACCAGGACAGCCCTACAACGTCCAGAGCCTTCAGGAACTCGGGGCGGACCTCATCAACACCAGGGGCTCTGCCACCAAGGAGTTGTTTAACTGCCTCAGTGACCTCGCCCCCGGAAATTGGCGGGTCATTCCCCTCATCCCCAGACTCTGCTTCCTCCTTGGAAGACGTGTCAGTGGGATTAAGGAGGTCCTCGAAGTATTCCTTCCACCGCCTGACAATTTTCTCAGTCGACGTCAGCAGCGCTCCGCCAGCACTATACACAGTGCAGGTAGAGCACCGCTTTCCCCTCCTGAGACGTCTGACGGTTTGCCAGAATCTCTTCGAGGCAGTCCGAAAGTCTTTTTCCATGGCCTCTCCGAACTCCTCCCACACCCGAGTTTTTGCTTCAGCCACTGCCCGAGCCGCATTCCGCTTGGCCTGTCGATACCTGTCGGCTGCCTCCGGAGTCCCACAGGCTAACCAAGCCCAATAGGACTCCTTCTTCAGCCTGGTGGTTCCCTTCACCTCTGGTGTCCACCATTTGGTTCGGGGATTACCACCACGGCAGGCACCAACCGCCTTGCGGCCGCAGCTCATTGCAGCAGCTTCGGCATACACAGATGCCTAAGATTACGTAGGCATCTGTGTATCTCCACCCACTGTAAATAGCCCTTACTAAACAGTTAGTCTTTAATGCTACTTGAACCAGGGGAATGGAATGCTGACCATGACAAAAGGTAACGTTTTCTTTCCATTGGCACTGTTTCTTTTTGCCAACATATAATCTGAATGAATTACTTACCACCAACCAGAAATGCAAATTCCCCAAAAGTTGATTCCATTTATCTGTATGTAGTTTTTTCAGTGGGAGAAATGTTTCGTCACTCACCCAAGTGACTTCTTCAGTTTCATGGAGATGCTCTTTTTATAAGGTTGGGGAAACCTGCAGTCAGCTGAGACTGAAAAAGTCACTTGGGTGAGTGACGAAACATTTCTCCCACTGAAAACATCCAGATGAACAGAATCAACTTTCTGGGATTTCCTTACTGGGATGATTGAGCATGAATCAAGATGCTGTATTCAAAGGTTGTAGTAATTATAGGTATTTATCTGAAAACTGGTTGCAAAACTCTGAGTCTGTTTTCTACAGGTGACACTGGTTCACCCCAGTGAGGCAGTCATGGAGCTGCGCAGGCTGAACAGAGAACACCCTGACAGGATTTTCTTTAAGAGCGTCTTCCAGTCAGGCTCAGTCACTGAAACTACCACCTGTAACATATGTTTGCGTCCAACCCAGAAGTCTCTGTGCAACTACACTGACCTCCATACAGGCGAGCCCTGGTTCTGCTACAAGCCAGATAACCTGAGTTGTGATGCCAGAATGAATTACTTCAATGGAGGATATCAACAAAGCATCACAACCATGGAGAAGCTTTTTAAGAGGTGAAGATTTCGTTTATGTCCTTAGTGTAAAAGTATAAAAGTCAATCTTTTTCTTTGTTTTACTCTCCACAGCAAAAAGAGGGAACTATCTTTTTCTCCACCTGGAAAATTCTTCATTGTTGTGTGTTAGCCAGTTTCCCTGTCAACTATTTAATGTTTAATATGATTTAATCTGTTTTTGCTGCCTGCCGTCTCTAATAAATTTCTAGTTTAAAAAACTTTTAAACTTTTCTTAAGAACTTTTATTGTGTGTGCTTTGCCTCAGTGGCGTCAACTTGAAAGTCTCCATTCGAGCTTCAGGACCTGCAGGTGTCACCATTTTTCCAAGAATGAAAGGTAAAGCCAGATGTTAACACCTATATTAAATAAACATTTGTAGAACATTTAATAGTTTATGGATTTTGAATTAACTACTAACAGTGTAACTTTTCCTCTGTATGGATAGTTCATAACATGTGGATGAAATGAACTTCAACAGTTCTTATTCCCAGAATAAAGAGGTTTATTATAAGAATGTGAGGTATGATCAGAAAGTTCTGGGAACTGACCTCAACTGATTTATATTAGGCTGATCCGTCTTCTTGAGTGTTGTCTTTTTGTGCATCTTAAGCCCATTTTCAAAAATGTAATTAGTTATAGATTGCTCCCTGGATGTCCCATTCTGTTCCCTTGCACTTATTTTGGGTCAGATATGTCTGTGTAGTTAAAAAATAGTAACAGTAACAGTTATATAGTAACTGTTAAGTCTAATATACCCTAGTAAGCTATACTACTTTTTCCTTTGGGAAGATACCATCTGTGCAGTGTGCAATTCTGTTGAAGAAAGATGTTGAATCTATTTAATTATTCTTGAAAAATAATTTATTTCTGTGCATTTTCCCCCCTGCATCAAATTAAATTTGATTATATCGATTAAGCATCATGAGGTGGAGGGTGGCTCCCTATTTTTTTTGCTGGGAGTTTGCAACCCTATTAGTTAGGTTGCTTAATATTTCTGCTAAGTACTCTTTAAAATACCAGAATAGGGAGGATGGAGTAGGTTTAAGTTTATTAGATTGATTGGTTTTGCTGAACTATGAAATATTTTGGGCGCAGTGTATTTTTTACATACAGGTATAACAGAATAGCTTTAGTGTTGTTATTTATTTAAACTTGAGTATAAACGTATACAAAATGCAGCAAGATATTAAAAAAACGTTTTGTTGATTAAAAAACACTATATCGGATTCATATCGGTATCGGCAGATATCCAAATTTATGATATCGGTATCGGTATCGGACATAAAAAAGTGGTATCGTGCCATCTCTAATTTTTAGGCAATCCTGATATTAATGAATCTCAGTAGTCCAGTCTAGAATTAATAAATGCATTAACTAATTCTTCCATATCAGTCTGAGACAGGATTTCTCATTTTTGAGATACTGCACTAATGCAAGAAAACAGTCATACATATTTGTTTAATATGTGCATTGAGGGACATGACTCCAAGTTTCCTTACAGTGTCACTGGAGGTCAAAATAAAGCCATCCAGAATGGTTTGACACCACGTTTCTAAGATTGCACATGAAAGGGATGGGACTTCCAGGAAGTGATCTAATAACAGCAGCAGTAGTCATAGTGGTGCATAAATGCATGATAAGATGATCTTCAACAGTGGATGGTAAACATTTAAATTAGGTAATCACCAGTGTACTGCACTTATATTTTTTGGGACTAAAAAAGTCATAAACAAACTAACTGTACTTCAACTTGAGTGAGGTTAGAAAACTACAGCAAACTAGCTGTCTTATAAAATTAAAATTATAAGTAATATTAGATTTCATTCACTCATACAGGTAAAGGAAAGATTTTGTTTGGGTCTTTTCTTGTTAATAACTCAAAAATAGTCATATAGCGTGTCTGTTGACTTGTTCTCAGGACAGTCAGAGGAGAAGAGCAGCAGTGAGGAGTCTGGACCCTCGGGCTATTACTACCAAGATGTTTGGCGAGGACTAGGTGGCACAAAAATTCATCAGTTCAACACTTCCTCGGCCATCACTCAGTGCCTGAAAGGCAAGGTGGTTCATATGTATGGAGACTCCACCATTAGGCAGTGGTTTGAACACCTTACAGCAACACTACCAGGTAACTACCCCACAACCCTTTCAGGCACCCCTCTGATTTTCTTTAGACACCTTATCACACGCATTATTTCCTCTGTAATACTTTCAGATCTCAAGGAGTTTGACCTGAATAGTGAGAAACAAGCTGGACCTTTCATGGCCCTGAACTTTACACACAACATCATGGTGAAGTACCGCTGCCACGGTCCTCCTCTCCGGAGCACTACTGTCCCAGCCATTGAGATGCATTATATTGCCAACGAGTTAGACAACATGGTTGGAGGCAGCAAAACCGTTGTAGTACTTGGAATCTGGGCACACTTTGCCACTTTTCCCTTGGAGTTCTACATCCGGCGGATGTTGTCCATCCGCAGGGCAGTGGTGCGGCTGCTGTCCAGGGCTCCAGACACACTGGTGGTTATTCGGACCGGAAACCCCAAATCTTTAACATGTTTCCTTCACTCATCCACTAACAGTGACTGGTACACGCTGCAGCAACTCAAAGTGCTCAAGGCCATATTCAAAGGACTGAATGTCCATCTGGTGAATGCCTGGGAGATGGTCATTGCCCACCACCTGCCCCAAGAACTCCACCCACAACCTCCCATTATTAAGAACATGATTAATGTTCTCCTGTCGTACATATGCCCTGAAAAGGATGGTTAGATGTGTGTGTGTGTGTGTGTGTGTGTGTGTGTGTGTGTGGGGGGGGGGGTTAGCAGTCTGTGCACACACATTTATTTACCATCTATTTGAATTAAATTAACTACAGTAAACAGCAAAAGTAACTATTATAAATGTTCATAGTAGCCCCAGAGAAAGCTTGTAACCATCTTAATCAGCCTCATTGGTTCCACTCTCTGCATACAGTACATTTAATCCATTTTTCATTTTTAATAATAGTCCCTATTTGATTTGTTAAATAATGTTGTTTCCCACTGCATCACCTAAGAAACCAAAGCTGATTTGTACTTTAAACATGGTCAGCATAAACACAGGAAGTTAAAGGGACAAAAACAAAGGTTAGCACAAAATTTCACTCCCAGCGTGAAATGCCTTTCAGGTTTCATCTGAATCTGTAAATACTGTATTTAGGGGCAGTTATGTTTTGGGACATGTTTACATGCATCTGTGTTATTCTGTCTGTAAACATGGTTTTGAATTAATTCTGATAAAACTACGTAGGCGTGTAGGATTGGGATTGTGTTAACAATCCATTAGAATTTGGTTTATACATATTTAAGGTGAACTCGAGATGTGTTACTGTATATCTTCACAGAAAGAGAATGAGCCGCCTAGTTAGCAGTGGTAAATGGTAAAGAGCCTGTATTTATATAGCACTTTACTAGTCCCTAAGGACCCCAAAGCGCTTTACACATCCAGTCATCCACCCATTCACACACTGGTGATGGCAGCTGCATTGTAGCCACAGCCACCCTGGGACGCACTGACAGAGGCGAGGCTGCCGGACACTGGCGCCACCGGGCCCTCTGACCAGTAGGCAATGGGTGAAGTGTCTTGCCCAAGGACACAACGACCGAGATTGTCCAAGCCGGGGCTCGAACTGGCAACCTTCCGATTACAAGGCGAACTCCCAACTCTTGAGCCACGATCGCCTCAATAACGGTGTTACTAACGTTA
This sequence comes from Mchenga conophoros, assembly GCF_057382185.1. NCBI lineage: Eukaryota > Metazoa > Chordata > Actinopteri > Cichliformes > Cichlidae > Mchenga > Mchenga conophoros. Next base: position 6,154,562 of record NC_140542.1, read on the forward strand.
CTTTTTCCAGTAACAAGTAATCTAACTAATTACTATTTCTATCGTTACAATGCTGTTAACTAGAAAATGTGGTGCGGTCGCTTTACTATTTTTCAACAAACAGATGGTTGAAGCTGTCTTCAGCCTACCGCACCTTATATCAAGCCAATCACATGACCACATGAACATTGTGTTGATAGGCTACGTAAGACCAGAGTCATGATAAACATTATGTATGCATGTTTTTTCCTGAATAGTTTTGTCACATTAACTGTGATTAACAGTAACTGATTTACAAACGGTAACTGATTTAAACCAAGCAGAAGACTAGAGAGTTGTCTGTGGCTCTATAGTGTAGGTGTAGGGGTTTACACACTTGCCTAATAAACAAAAGGTCCTTGGTTTCATTCTGAGAGTAGACACAAATGGGGCTTCAAATGGCATAAAAACTAATAAAATCTGTCTCACTAACCACTTTGGAAACTTGTGACACGTGAATGTAGCTTTAAAAACATCTATGTAACATGTTAGACAGCCCAGTTTGAAAGGACTGATAGCTTGTGCCAAGGAGGTTAATTATCATTTGTATAGCTCTTTTGTTTAGGACTTTTAACAAGCAGTTAAGGACAATTAACCAGGTATCGGACACACTTAACTGGCTATGCAAAATAAACCATTGAAAGGCCATTGTTCCTTTGGAGCCTGATTCCCTAAAAGGAATCTATAGCTAACAGCTAAACGAACTATAACTCTAGCATTAGTGTCGGCTCTACAAAGTATTTCTGGTACAATGCAATACAATGTTTTCAGTGACACTGAAACTAAGAAAAAAAATCCTAGTCATAAAATAAAAAGCTGATGTATCAAAATCACGTACCAGCAATAACACAGGGTATCAACAGCAAAAGCAGCAATAGAAGGTGTGATGAAGGCTTACTGAGGCTTACGGTCCTGCTACCATACTTTATCTAGAAAACATTAAGGAAAGTCTCAATAGAGCAGCAGGTCAGAGATTTTCAAAATATTATTCATACAGTAAATATCATGATGTGAAACAGGCTGTAAATAATGTTGTGGAGCTCTTATCACAATGATCCAGTCTTTAATTGATGACGTATGAACCCTGCTTCCTGGTCCAAACCTCTCCATGTTAATTAAGGCTGTTGTGTTTTTAAAGTGTTTTAATGCTTTGTATCTTCTTAATCTGAACAATGAAAGAATTTAGACAGTTTTTAACTCCCAGTGATGCCGCAGTGTTTGTTTGACTTTGGGACCTGAAGTGGAGTTTGGACCCAGAAATGGCTATTTATGTCAGTCTTAAAGACTGGATAGGTATGTTTGTCTCTCCATAAACAGTGCCTCGTGTTAGTATGAAAGAAAGATTTACCAACAACAGCTGAAATTCAACGTCGGGTGGGTTTTTAACCTCACAAGTGAAAGAGTGAGTCTCATCACTGGTTTTGTTTGTTTCCATGGCGCAGCGGTATTCCTTACTGTCTTGAACGCCCCACACTGATAACTCTGCTGTTGTCATTTCCAGTTTATCTGCCTTTTTCTATAACAACAACACAAGCAAAGACTGATGTTCTACGAGCTGATGTCACATGTTTGTGAATGTGCGATTTAAAACATGCATTACCCGTATAGTGATGTGAACACTGTTTCTTGTCCTTGTGGCTGTGAAGCTGATAAACTCAGGGTCTGGATAGTAGGACATGTTTGTGGAGCAGGCCAAGGTTTGATTAGCTACTTTCAAAAACACAGTGCTGCTAGAAATCCCAGGACTGTTTTCAGCTGAAGGTGAGTCATAGGTGAGACTCTGCAATGAATTACATTTTTATATAAATCATAGACTCTTTATATAGCTAGCATGGTATGGTCATGATGGTGACATGATAAACCTAATGTCAATCACAGAATCAGAAGCGCCTCAACATCTATATTTCTAATGATTCAGCTTCTCTCCATAACTTGTTTTGTGCCAAATAATCTTACCGGTTACCCTCAATCTTCAACAAGGTGTTTATTTTAATCTTGCTTTTTTATTTTAATTTGACTCCCAATAAAATGTAAGTGATTTTTCTGATTACTGCATTTTTGTAATGGTGAGAATATGAAGTTACTTAATCTGTGTATGAAAAATCCTCCTCGTTTATGTCAAGACCAGTAAAGCTGACATTGGAGAGTAGTAGCAACAAAATAGAACCAACAGTCAATCAACACGTATGATATGTATGAAGTCAGACACTCTGATGTCGGTGGACTGCGTAGGGACTTGCTCAGCAAATGTAGGCGGCATAAATAAAACAAATACATAAATAAAGATTTAATCAAAGGTAGCTGTGGAGGCTTACCTTGGTGAGAAAAGGTTTACTGTTCAGCAAATTGGACAAAGAAATCAGCCCTTGCTCAACCGTCTGCCTACAACTTTCTGAAACATCCAGAGCTTGTCCCAGTTGGGACTCCTGGTGCCCCGGGAAGAAAATGCGCTCAGCATATGTTTGGTAATCCAGGAAAGCAATCCCAGAGCCCAGCAAAGCATTGAACATGTCCATCATCTCTGTCATCCAGTCTAAAAAGAGGAATTAAGGTTTCGTCTTACTTTCACAAGATGTAAAAGTCCAATCCAACTTTATTTATAGAGCACTTTAAAAACAACATAGTTGACCAAAGTGCTTTCCAATAATAAAAAACAGAGATAACAGTTAAAAACCATACATTAAGCAGACAAAGAAAAATATCTAAATAACAATAAAATAAATACATAAATGAAAAAAGAAGATAAAAAATAAATCAGTATATATCAAATAATAAAACATGAGTAAAATAGACATTAAAATATACAATGAATAAAATTAACAAAAAAAGATTAAGAGTGACCATCTACTGACTAAAACTGACTACAAGCTGACTCTGGTGCTTCTCCTAAAAAGCCTTTGGAAAAAAAGGTGTTTTTAAAAGTGATTTGAACATTTCAAGTCTTGGGGCCAGCCTAATATGGATGGACAGCTTTTTCCATAATCTGGGGGCCACAACAGCGAAAGCTCGGTTCAGAAGAAAAAGAGGAAGTTACCTGTGAACTCCTTCTTACAGCGGTCTCAAACACTCGTCTCCAGGTTCTCCAGCTGGATCTGAACTTTCTGATGGTCCCTCATGGCCTATTTGCTTTCTCCTGACCCACAAGCCATGATGAAGAGGTAATATTAAGATCAAAACCAACCAATATGTTGATCAAATAAGAAACTGATGCTCCGTGAACTGAACATGTTTACCTGTATATGAGCACTATGATGAGAACACCAAAGAAAAATACACTGACACCTCTGATCTGCTTGAAAAGCTTAGATTCATTTAAAAGAATTAAATTAAAACATCAATATACTGGCAACTGTACAAGGGGTAAAAAAAAGCCATCGTAAAAACATTCATGCTTAGGCAAACATTTAAAAGCAAATAATAGTTTCATAGGTTATAACTAGGCTTTATGTAGGCTGAGGTTTGGTGTCAGAAGGTGTGGATGTACAAGAACAATGACAGAGGTACATACTGTCTCACAGGCCTGTCACCTTGACCTTGCTAAGGTCCAGTGTGGCTGCCACGACGACACTGAAAGGGCTCTTGGGAATGTGATCTCCACCGTAGGTCACGCAACTCCCAGGGGACCCTGTCATGGGAAAGGGAAGCGATCCACATCCTCCCATTTAATATGATGTATAACAGCCAGAAGAACACTTCTTTGTCTTATAACAACCCACATAATACAAAGTAACTACAAAGTAACTACAATCCACGCCCGCATGTGTGAGCATTACTTTTCTCGCCTGTTGCACAGGTGTATATTTAACAGTGTGTGTGTTGTTGTGGTTGTTGATGATTTCAAAGTCTTTCACAGCCTGCTGCTACTACTGCTTTGAATGGTACACAGTTCAAATGACAGCTCAAAAGGACCTGTTTACATTAGCATACCAACTATAACCCTGTTTATTCATGTTTATTCTTCTTTTTAAATCCGTGCGATTGTGATTTTAATTTTGATCTTGTCAATTTCATCAAACATTTTCATAAAAGTGTTATGAAGCGTTGTTCCATGTAGTATGACGGAAAACATTCCGACCGTATTATAGACCAACAAACTAAACAAACTCAACAGACTCGTTTTTGTTAGTACTCTCTGACTTTGTGAGGCAGTACAGGTATTCTTACCACTGCGGCTGAGTCCTGGTCCCTCTGCCTTGAGAAGGATCCACTTTGACCCTGAAGGGTGTCATTGTTATAGTCTAAACACAAACAGCCTTTGTCCTGATGGCAGAGGACAAAGGCTGTGTTAGCATGTTACCTTTGCAGGTAATGCTCTTCAGTCATTTTTAGCCTCAAACAGCAGGTGGGTTAAATACGTTTCCCTGTAATATCTGTTTATAAACATGTTTGGAATATTTCTTTGACATGATCATATGTTTGCGCTCTTTACTCTCACACACACAGTTTTATGGAGCTTTACCTTGACCAGACTCTGAGCAGTCAACAGTGAAGTATGTTGTCTCGAAGGCTTTGAGGCCCGTCTTTGCCACTCCAGGGTCAGAGACCTTCACCTTGTTTGGATGACAGCCCGCTCCGATATTCAGCTCCGATATTCATCTGTGGGCACAAACACCAAAACTCAAGAGACTTCTCAGTGAGAAGAAAAGACAATCCCTGCATGCCAGAGTGAAAGTGAGAGCGTGTGTGAGTGCATACTCACCCTGAACGGACGCTCGGGGATGTGAACGTCTCCCCAGGAGACCATCACAGTGTGCTTCACAGGCTTACGTGGGGTGTAGGTGCAGGCGTATGTGCTGTTGCCATTATCCTTAACCTGGACATGCACAGAATTACCTTCACCATCCTGTGCAGAAGACAAGGGATTAGTTCAATCAGATTTAACACACCGTATTTTTTGGACCATAAGGCACACCGGATTATAAAATGCATTAAGCGAAACAAAACAGTCAGATAAGTCAAACTTTACTTAACTCTTTCTTCTTGCTTCTTCCTGTTAGGTTTTGTATTGTTGATTGTCATTTATGCTTAGAAATATCTACTTCTATAGGCTTAGAGTTTTATAATAAGTTGTAGATTGGTAGAGGATTGATCCTTAATAGTCTGCAAACTTTGTGTGCATTCCAGAGCACTCTGGGAGCATGGGAGAGGTCGTACCTTGTCTTATTGTTTTATGGTAGGATAAACGTACAGTATGCGTACCGAACCGAAAGCACTGTATCGAACGGTTCAATATCGATACGAGTATTGTTGCACCCCTAATATCTATGTAGGCAGGGAAATCTCATCTGAGCAAGATGAGTAAATCCAGCCCATTTCAAAGATGGTTGGACGACAACAGTCACAACAGACTCCTTTGCCATCTATTAGGCCAAAAATGCAAAATTTGAGGCCCGCCTCGCCAGTGTCAGAATCTACGCAACTGCCAGGCCTTTTCGCATGACTCGTGCCCCAGAAAGGCAAACCAACCTACTCCAGCCCTACCAGTTGTAATTACACAACGTGGTCTTGTCCCTCTGCCGCCCATTTGTAAAAAAGTTGAATATACAGTGGGGCAAAAAAGTATTTAGTCAGCCACCGATTGTGCAAGTTCCCCCACTTAAAATGATGACAGAGGTCAGTAATTTGCACCAGAGGTACACTTCAACTGTGAGAGACAGAATGTGAAAAAAAAATCCATGAATTCACATGGTAGGATTTGTAAAGAATTTATTCGTAAATTCGGGTGGAAAATAAGTATTTGGTCACCTCAAACAAGGAAAATCTCTGGCTCTCACAGACCTGTAACGTCTTCTGTAAGAAGCTTTTCTGTCCCCCACTCGTTACCTGTATGAATGGCACCTGTTTGAACTCATCATCTGTATAAAAGACACCTGTCCACAGCCTCAAACAGTCAGACTCCAAACTCCGCCATGGCCAAGACGAAAGAGCTTTCGAAGGACACCAGGAAAAGTATTGTAGACTTGCACCAGACTGGGAAGAGTGAATCTACAATAGGCAAGCAGCTTGGTGTGAAAAAATCAACTGTGGGAGCAATCATCAGAAAATGGAAGACATACAAGACCACTGATAATCTCCCTCGATCTGGGGCTCCACGCAAGATCTCATCCCGTGGGGTCAAAATGATCATGAGAACGGTGAGCAAAGATCCCAGAACCACACGGGGGGACCTGGTGAATGACCTGCAGAGAGCTGGGACCAAAGTAACAAAGGTCACCATCAGTAACACACTACAACGGCAGGGAATCAAATCCCGCAGTGCCAGACGTGTTCCGCTGCTGAAGCCAGTGCATGTCCAGGCCCGTCTGAAGTTTGCCAGAGAGCACATGGATGATACAGCAGAGGATTGGGAGAATGTCATGTGGTCAGATGAAACCAAAGTAGAACTTTTTGGTATAAACTCAACTCGTCGTGTTTGGAGGATGAAGAATACTGAGTTGCATCCCAAGAACACCATACCTACTGTGAAGCATGGGGGTGGAAACATCATGCTATGGGGCTGTTTTTCTGCCAAGGGGACAGGACGACTGATCCGTGTTAAGGACAGAATGAATGGGGCCATGTATCGTGAGATTTTGAGCCAAAACCTCCTTCCATCAGTGAGAACTTTGAAGATGAAACGAGGCTGGGTCTTCCAACATGACAATGATCCAAAACACACCGCCCGGGCAACAAAGGAGTGGCTCCGTAAGAAGCATTTGAAAGTCCTGGAGTGGCCTAGCCAGTCTCCAGACCTCAACCCCATAGAAAATCTGTGGCGGGAGTTGAAAGTCCGTGTTGCTCGGCGACAGCCCCAAAACATCACTGCTCTCGAGAAGATCTGCATGGAGGAATGGGCCAAAATACCAGCTACTGTGTGTGCAAACCTGGTAAAGACCTATAGTAAACGTTTGACCTCTGTTATTGCCAACAAAGGTTATGTTACAAAGTATTGAGTTGTATTTTTGTTATTGACCAAATACTTATTTTCCACCCTGATTTACGAATAAATTCTTTACAAATCCTACCATGTGAATTCATGGATTTTTTTTTTCACATTCTGTCTCTCACAGTTGAAGTGTACCTCTGGTGCAAATTACTGACCTCTGTCATCATTTTAGGTGGGGGAACTTGCACAATCGGTGGCTGACTAAATACTTTTTTGCCCCACTGTACATCCCAACCTCTTTTAAGAACTCCAAAGAAACCAAATGTAACACGCACCAATCAATTCCATCTGATCTCACTTTCACCCATTTCCATCAACAAGCTGTAATGCTGTACCTTAAGAGTTGTTTTTTTCCCAACTCACCCCAACTGGTAAATGGCCTGTATTTGTGTAGCGCTTTACTTAGCGGACCCTAAAGCGCTTTACACTGCATTCAGTCATCCACCCATTCCCACACACATTCACACACTGGTGATGGCAAGCTACATTGTAGCCACAGCTGTCCTGACAGGGCGCGCTGACTACCACCACTAGGCAACGGGTGAAGTGTCGTGCCCAAGGACACAACAACCGAGACTATCGGAGCCGGGGCTGGAACCGGCAACCTTCAGATTACAAAACGAACTGACAACTCATGAGCCCCGATCGCCCTGTGGATTATGGTTTATTTTTTATGCTTCATTTAGTTAGTCCCGAGTTTATTCCATGTTACTTTCTTGCACATTTGGGTTCCCCTTGTGTCTTTGTCCTGTGTGTCCCTCTCTGTGTGTTTGGTGTATATGTGTGTGTCCTTGTGTCAAAATACTCCATGTTTCAGACTCTGAATTTAGTGTAAATAACATGAAAGCATCCATCCATCCTGCCTTGTATCAGTGGTTTGGGATGGTGGAGACAGTGTAATGGTGTTGGGAATATTTCTTTGGCAAACTTTAAACCTGGGCATTGTTTAAAAACCTTTAAACACAGTATTCATGCTGACCATGTCCAACCCTTCATGTCCACTGCAGTAACCTTGCAATGATATCATGGAGCAAAATCTGAGAGAAATGTTTCCAGCATCTTGTTGAATCTGTATCATGAAGAATTAAAGAAGTTCTGAGGCCAAAAGGGAGCCTAATCCAGTACTCCATCTATCTCCAAATAGACAGATAGCATGTAGAAAGGCTTTATATGCCTTTAGAGCCAAAAAGTACATATGTGACTTTCACTTAAGAGAAAGAGAAGTAACATACTATCTATTACAATAACTCTTATTGTTCTAAACATGCAAAAGGTTTAGCATACAATGTAAAAGTCTAAGACATTTTTGTCTGAAATATACAATTCCAACAATTGGTTCAGTCAGAGAACTATCACAAAAGCAGATATCAGAAAAATCTTTAATAGGATAGTGCTTGAACAAAATAATTCAACATTTCAAGAAAAGCCTTAATTAGTTTGATGTTTATATGACTCATGAAAAATATATGAAAGTACAAAAAATATATAACAACTGGAAAAATCAACTTTTAGTACAGCAACTCCGTGAAGACTGTCAGTCAGCCAGCAGAGACAGGAAAGAAACTTTAAACGTTATTTCTGTGGCACGTCTCTTCCTCCACAGATACATAAACACCAGCACTGAAAGACAAACGGTAACTGATTTAAATCAAGCAGAAAACTAGAGAGTTGTGGAGTAGAAAAGGTTTTCATGTGGCTCTATAGTGTAGGTGTAGGGGTTTACACACTTGCCTAATAAACAAAAGGTCCTTGGTTTCATTCTGAGAGTAGACACAAATGGGGCTTCAAATGGCATAAAACCAAATAGAATTTGTCTCACTAACCACTTTGGAGACTTGTGACATGTGAACTTAGCTTTAAAAACATCTATATAGCATGTTAGACAGCCCAGTTTGAAAGGACTGATAGCTTGTGCCAAGGAGGTTAATTATCATTTGTATAGCTCTTTTGTTTAGGACTTTTAACAAGCAGTTAAGGACAACTAACCATGTATCAGACACACTTAACTGACTATGACAAAATAAACCATTGAAAGGCCATTGTTCCTTTGGAGCCTGATTCCCTAAAAGGAATCTATAGCTAACAGCTAAACGAACTATAACGCTAGCATTAGTGTCGGCTCTGAAAAGTATTTCTGGTACAATGCAATGCGAACAGCGACACTGAAACTAAGAAAAAAAAATCCTAGTCATAAAATAAAAAGCTGATGTATCAAAATCACGTACCAGCAATAACACAGGGTATCAACAGCAAAAGCAGCAATAGAAGGTGTGATGAAGGCCGAGGCTTACTGAGGCTTACGGTCCTGCTACCATACTTTATCTAGAAAACATTAAGGAAAGTCTCAATAGAGCAGCAGGTCAGAGATTTTCAAAATATTATTCATACAGTAAAAATCATAATGTCAAACAGGCTGTAAATAATGTTGTACAAGGATAGTTGACGTTATGTTAAAAGCAAAGAGCAGTTACATCATGCATCCATTCTGATTGATTGTGCTCCGCGTGAAGCTCAGTGAATAAGAATATTTATAGCACTATTTGTCTTTGAACCTAATCCCTTGATATTATATCTGAAAGATATCATTTCAGTGCCTAAACCATTAGCAGAGTACTGCACCGTGGAGCTCTTATCACAATGATCCAGTCTTTAAGTGATGACGTATGAACCCTGCTTCCTGGTCCAAACCTCTCCATGTTAATTAAGGCTGTTGTGTTTTTAAAGTGTTTTAATGCTTTGTATCTTCTTAATCTGAACAATGAAAGAATTTAGACAGTTTTTAACTCTCAGTGATGCCGCAGTGTTTGTTTGACTTTGGGACCTGAAGTGGAGTTTGGACCCAGAAATGGCTATTGATGTCAGTCTTAAAGACTGGATAGGTATGTTTGTCTGTCCATAAACAGTGCCTCGTGTTAGTATGAAAGAAAGATTTACCAACAACAGCTGAAATTCAACGCCGGGTGGGTTTTTAACCTCACAAGTGAAAGAGTGAGTCTCATCACTGGTTTTGTTTGTTTCCATGACGCAGCGGTATTCCTTACTGTCTTGAACGCCCCACACTGATAACTCTGCTGTTGTCATTTCCAGTTTATCGACCTTTTTCTAAAACAACAACACAAGCAAAGACTGATGTTCTACGAGCTGATGTCACATGTTTGTGAATGTGCGATTTAAACATGCATTACCCGTATAGTGATGTGAACACTGTTTCCTGTCCTTGTGGCTGTGAAGCTGATAAACTCAGGGTCTGGATAGTAGGACATGTTTGTGGAGCAGGCCAAGGTTTGATTAGCTACTTTCAAAAACACAGTGCTGCTAGAAATCCCAGGACTGTTTTCAGCTGAAGGTGAGTCATAGGTGAGACTCTGCAATGAATTACATTTTTATATAAATCATAGACTCTTTATATAGCTAGCATGGTATGGTCATGATGGTGACATGATAAACAATGTCAATCACAGAATCAGAAGCGCCTCAACATCTATATTTCTAATGATTCAGCTTCTCTCCACAACTTGTTTTGTGCCAAATAATCTTACCGGTTACCCTCAATCTTCAACAAGGTGTTTATTTTAACCTTGCCTTTTTATTTTAATTTGACTCCCAATAAAATGTAAGTGATTTTTCTGATTACTGCATTTTTGTAATATCGTTGTTTTCTGAAACAATTCAACTTGATACACTACAGGAAAACTACAATATGTTTATTGTTTTGTTTTTTTCATTTGATTTTTAGACAGTACATGCTACACTGTTCCAAAAAATAGTAATGTCAAATTATTTTACTGTGTATTTTACAGTTGTGTACTGTTTTTCTAGAATATCATTACATTTACATAAGTAGACTGTGATCTGACACGTCAAATGTAAAATAACATAACATCACTGTAAATGTAATAAAACACAATTTACTTGTTTGTTAAATATATTTTGTTGTACATATGCATATCTAGATCGTAAAAATACATCCAGAAATGTCTCCCATCATGCCTTGGGACATGTGTTGCTGTTTAGATGTTCTTGTTTTATTGTTTATGGTTACGTTACTTTAAACTGTTATCTTGAATGTTGTGTTTACACCGTGGTGCAGCGTTACTGACAGTTGTTGTTTTGTAGAGAGAGTGCTGTACCATGAGTGACTTCTGTTGTGCTGTTGTTGAACCTTGAGGCACATTGTTGCATCGGCAAATGTTTTAATAAGGAGCTCCCCTACCAGCTTGGGGTTAAATAACAAGCTCAATCTCTCTCTGTGAGCTTCTTTGTTAAGATTTCTCTGCATGCCACAGTGTAAAACATTGCACGGACACGCGTTGCTAATTATATATTTTGAAAAAGAAATGTAGAGGTAGGAATTGCAATTAATATAAATAACATGATGCTAAGCATCGGCCAATGAATGTGAACTAACAAGGTCGCGGGTAACGCTGCGACCGTAGGAAAAAAACCCTAATATGAAGGTATTCTACTGTGCATTTTACAGTAATGTTCTGTTCTTCTAGAATATCATTAAAGTTACGTAAATAGACTTTGACTTCTCATTTTGAATGTAAATTAACGTTAAATCACTGTAATGTAATACAACATAATTTTCTTGATTATTAAATGTATCTGTCTGTACATATGCATATTTAGATTGTTAAAATACATTCACAAATGTATCATGATCTCACAAATATCTGTCCGTTATTTGAAAGATTGAACTGTTGAATTCAAATGTAATGCTATGGAAAAGTATATAACGTGATCCCTATAAGCTTGTGTTACATCACATAAGTATTATTATCTTTGCTATTTAGGGCGTTTGTAGCTCAAGAGTTGGCAGCTCGCCTTGTGATCAGAAGATTGCCGGTTCGCGCCCCGGCTCAGACACTCTCAGCCGTTGTGCCCGTGGTCAAGACTCTTCACCTCCCGCCTATTAGTGATGGCCAAAGGGGCCAATGGTGCGATATGGCACCCTCGCCTCTGTCCCAGGGCATGCAATCCATTATTATTTAAACCAACTGTTAACTGTATATTTCTGTACATTTACGTATTATGATTCATATTTCCACATTCATTGACCTTGTTTATAGGTAATTTCATTGTTTGATCGCGTAAAAATGTTCCTAATTTAATGTCTAAAAGCACTTGGAAAAGGCAGAATCCCATGTCAAATTAGCGCAAGATTATTTTCATTACTGAAAATAACCGTATTTTTATGGGAAAGTTATTTTATGTTATTTTACGGTCGTATTTTGGCGCCCCAGCTGCCGGAATATTACCGTTTTTTTAAGATGTTTTTTTTAACAGTGTAACACAGCATAGAGTGTGGGGTTCAGAGCTGTTTTGGTGGCACAAAAAGAGGATGGTACTTTTATTGTTGTGTTATGGGTTAAGGGTAAGCTTCAAGCTGCAAGTCTGTGCATATGTACAGATGACATATTGTAAGAAGATTACTCAAGAGCTTTGGCATGCAGTGAGAGGGTGTATGTCATGTATAATAACTGTACTGGACACTGTGTGTGTACAGACCCACCTGGTAGCTGCTGTTTTTGGGAAGTGCAACTTCCTGCATGGCATGGCTGTGTACAATGCCTTCAACAAACTTCAGGTGGGACCCCCTGACTGTGATCTTCCTGTTCCCACTGCAGGACACAGAGAGCATAATTTTAGTCACAGCAGAGAACCTTTCAAAAGAATTTTGATTACAGTGACTCTAATTTGACAGCAAAACAATAGTTGACCACTGCTACTTAAGACACTGGTTACTCTTATATGTATTTGAGTATATATAAGAACAACCTGAGGATAATGAGGATAATCAGATATGATGCTGCAGACCAAAGTGTCTGATGGACTGAAACAAAGCATTAATGGATCACAGTAGTATTATTGGAGAGTTTAAGTACCAAACCAACGTGGTGGATCATTTCTTAATGGAAGAAGAAAATGCAAGATAAAAAAAGAAGACTTCCTATGCAATACCAGTATGTGCGACCTCTGTAGAACGAGAAGGTTTAGTGTTTGTGAAAAAAGCTGAGAAAAAAGAGCAGATTTTAGATCCATTTTCTTTAGCACAGTGGTATATTTGTGATAAACAAGCAAGTTCTAGTTTCAGAAGACAATATGTTACAGGCAGTGCACTGCTTGTGTCACTTTAGGTGTGCTGCAGCTTCTGTGAAAGTTTCAGTTCCTCTGAGTTTGGTACTAATAACTAAAGTGAACTTGGGTATTTTTTCAGGTGACCTGTTCCCCAAAAACACGAGTTCCTCTTAATCATTCAAAGAAATTAACATTATCTGTTTTCATAACATCTCGGCTTTGTTGGGTGGTTTCAGTTAAATTAAGTGTACCTTATCCAGCTGCTGCTTGGAGTAGCGTTTGTACAGGATGGTGATGACAAGTATGTGATGTTAGCTTCGCCGTGGCAACTACCATCTGGGAGGAGAACACATACATTGACCACACCTTTGATATCTGTGCTGGGAATGTGGAACGTCACACTGACACCAGAGTTGTCCCAAACAGGAGACCTGACCAGAACACACACACAAAGCGAGAAAAGTCATCACTAAGATCATCATATTATGCAGAAAATCTGAACACAGACAAAAACTGATCAGTAAAATCTTCCACAGTATAATTAAGGATTTGTTTGTATGAAGAAATGTGTTTTCCAAACTTAACGCATCTACTGTGATTATAAAATATCCTGAGGAATCCTTTTAACACAGCAACTGACAGCGATGGACTTCTTCAAAGCAAAAGCACAGGAAGCATGGCGGAGTTTCATTTTTCCACTCTGATACCAAACAGTCTCTCTGAGCACCGACACTGTGAGGCAAATAGTGCATCACTCGTACCTGTACTTTCTGCAGCCTCTTCCAAAGCTAAAAGCTGTAAAGCTAAAGTTTTTTTTTTCAATTGTCAAAATTAAATTGTAGAATATTCAGTTTTAAATATGTCTCCCTGTTTGGAATTGTTTCTACACTTTAATAAATTCTTTCTAGTCCAGGAATCATCTTAGTTATCTGTAAAGTGACTCACTCTTTTGGAGCACAGTCAGTGTGCGTCTGGATCCTCACTCCTGACACGTCACCAAGGTTATGACCTAATAACACAGCATGGTTTGTGCCATACAACGACACCACATTGGGAGTGATGGAGAAGATCTCTGGGATCTGAAGGTGAAACAAAAAAATAATCAGATTAAAATAATTTCCTTCTTCTGCCATTAAAACCTCTACTGGATCAGTATCAGAAGAACAATAAAAAAAAGAGCATTACACTCACAGAAAAGTTCTTCCCAGACTCCAACGTTTGGCAAACACTTTCCTGTAGCAGAGAATGAATTTACCCTTGAATCACAACACTGTGCAGATGCTATTAGAGCTGATCTCAGACATGTTGTAGCTAACATTAGCTTTGTTCAAAACGTTTAAATGGTAGGAAACAACTAACCTGAGTATTTCCATTTAGAAACTGAAGTGAATCCTTTTACAATGAGGGAAATCTAAACTCTATTCATCAACTAGTCTAGCCTCATGACCTACTGCAAATGACACTGAAGAAAATCTGAATTTTTAAGCAGAGTTTATGTCTCACTTTCTACACATTTACGCAATATTGTTGGATTGGAAATGTTCCATACAACAAATGCACAACATGAAATGTGAAAAACTGCTACAGAAATCCATAAAAATACGATAGTTTCATTATTACATCAGTCTCTCCTTGGTTAGCCCAGGAACAGCTGTTTCTGCTCCAACCACAACCAGCCTTGATACACTGCTGACACCTGAACAGAAAACAATCATATAGGATCAGAGGACTTTGAATGTGCCTCATAGAACTACTCATAAGATTCACTTATTTTATTTCATCATATTTATTTTGTATGACTAGGACATGGTTATTTTATAAGTCATGGGAATGATTATTTCAGTCTATGATTATTTGTTATCTTTATAATCTGACTGGACTTACAAGATAGAAGTTGGAGGTCCATGGATGTCAGAGCAGTTGGTTAATTTCATTTGTTCTGACAGGAGTATTTTTCCAAGCCTAAACTTTACTGTGACATGCAGGCCTGTAAAATAAATATATATATATATTAAATGATGAATTTCAAATGAGTTGGACCAATATATAATAATAAACAACAAAAGATTCAACTCAATTTGTCAAATGTTTCAAATCAATACATTCCTGGGATTATTTATCAAAAGTGACAAACCATCAGGAGGAAGTGTGTGATCAGACAGGTAGCAGGTGCACTGGGGGAACCGTGGAGGGTTATTCCCAATACAAAGGTGGCCAGAAATTGCAGAGAACTGGCAGGTGAAGTCAGACGATACTTTCTGGCCCAAAGTCAGGTGTGTGTGGATTTTCAGTGAGATCTAAAATCGGAAGGACATAACTGAACAATAAATGAAAACCAGAAATGATCACAGTCCTGAGTGTGTTTGTAAGCTGTACCTGTCCGTTTGTGTCCTTTTCAACTTTGTGGGAAATCATTTTGTGTTGGGACTCATCAGGAATGGACAGCCAGTCTGAATCTGTGCAGTCATCTTCAAATGTGCAGCTGGGAGAAGAAGAAGAAGAAATGATCACCAAGTTCAAAATTGTTTGAAGACGTCAGCTGCAGATATTGTTTCTCTCACCTGCTTTTAGAGCCACACCAACCACAGTATGGATCCTGTGCAGACCAACACTCCTGCACATTTGTGTACGTGCTGCACTTTGACACAGGAACTCGCTTCACCTAGAACAACAAACACTTTAAAATGCAGCACAGGTACATGTGACGTTAAGATAATCAGTAAATAATATAAGTACCTGGTTTGTAAATGGCACATACACATGTTTATGACCCACTGGATCCAGATGCAATTTGAAAAACACTTTGTGGTCATCACTGGTCCTGTAGAGCACCGTGGGACAGGCAGCGTGATACTTCCTGTCCACAGACAGCTGACAACAAGAAGGTGATTATTTCTGAGACACTGTACTATTGTTTCTGTACTCAATGTTTTTTCTTCATTTATTTAAAATAAAATGCTTTGTTTATTGGTTTGTTTTTCTCAAATCAGAAGTATCAGAAGAGTGATTAATCTGTTTATACCTTGTTTCATGGGACAGTAAGCAGAATTTAAATCATCTGCAAATTGGATATACAGTATTGAGCAATATTTAATCAAAAAATCATGCAGAGACAATGTATCAAATGTTAAATGTTACAACTTGCATTCAGAAAAACCATACAGCTTCTACATCCCCATCATCATCAAGTTAATCTTTGTTTCATCTTTCCAAAGAATATTTTCCAGGTCAAAGCCAACTGTTTGAGGTCTCGTGTCCTTCCTGTCAATAAGTGCAAAATTATTTTTTGTATTTACATTCTTGAAGGCATCTCTTGATTTTAGAGTTTGATAAAGAGAGGTTCAAGACAGGTTAGTTCAAGACTAACCAATGAAACAATGCAGAGATTATCCACTGTAATGACCTTCTTCACTTGCACTTACATCTCTTTGGAGACCAAATGCTGAGTTCCAGTAAACAGGTTATAATATATTCCACTAAATAGCTAAATAAAGAACAAAGAATTCCCCACTCACTATTCTCATACTGTTTCCCTGCCTCTGAGAGTACACCTTTAATGGTTCAGGACTGGCTTCTATCTCTCTGGTATACGTTATTCAAGTGGCTGGCCAAAGCTGTGAGTCTTTGCGTGGAACACTCAGGTATGGACAGCTTGCTGCACTTATTAGCCATCTTGTTCTTCAACTCATCTTTTTGCATCTCCAGTAGTTGGCTAACTTCCCTCTGTGCTGACTTAGCCTCTATATTTGTGTTCTGCCTCATCAGTCTCTAGTTTTTATAGCAGTTGCTTCTTCCAGATGTTGGAACACTGAGCAACAAGTTGCTTTGTCATTAGTATAGATGTCGTGTGCCAAAGAATCCTCAAGTCCCACATCCTCTTCATGTAACCTCTTCTGCTGTGATTACTTGCTTAGTAGCATTCCAACTGCTCGCTATTCTCAGCAGTTATCGACATTTGCCTTTGTATTCCAGTTGCAAACACACTCATCAGTGTGTCCTGGTTCCTCAACACCTGATGCAGGCCTTGTTTATCAGAATGACTTTTGAGACCGTATGGTATTCAATTTCATATATAAAAAATTCCTTAATTCCTTACCTTAATGAGCAGCCCATCTTCTGTCCAAATATAGAAAACCATCCAGGCATTCTGCCTCACTGCCAGCACTGAGGTCATGTAGCTTTGCCTGAAGAGGACTGCCTTTGGTTTCAGGATCTTTGGCTGACGCAAACAAAACATGAGAAACCAGAAGACATGAACACTACTACTACTGAAAGCCTTATTGAAGCATCTTGCTGCGTTATTATCAAACTGACCCAAGTTTATTGATGTTATCTTTTGATAGAAGAATGTATGTGTGTGAGAGTGAAAGAATGAATTTTGGCTTGTACGGCCCCTCATATTAATGTTTTACTTGCATCACTGACCAGAGAAGATACTGGAGCAGCAGGTGAGAACAATATCAACAGTACAACCATTAAATCAGAGTTTAAAAAGCTCTCACCGTCACTTCTGATGGCACAGAGGTGTAGAAGTCTGGATCTCTGTCAGTGTTCCTGCTATAATCAGGGCTGATGTCAAACACCATTAGCTGGGTGTCGGTATCTCCTCCATCCACACTGAAAACGCCGCTCCAAAGCACCGGCTGCTCCCCCGGGATGACCGAGGAGGCCACAAGTCTGCTGCTTTGACTGTCAGAGACACTGAGAGTCGCGCCCCGCAGAGACTTGAGCGTATCAGTTTTGCTCTTTTCGCCTTCGAGCCAAATGAGACGGACTCTGTTTGTTTGAGCTGAGAGCGCGTTGGAGAACAAATAGATGGTTGAATTGATCTGAAACCCGTCAACAAACTCCACATCACCTTTACTTTTGATCCCAGGTGTGCCTGAAGCTCCATCAGTTAGAGAAAATATACCTCCACCCTGTTTGTCATCTGCATCCTGAAGATTGACAGTCTGCCGATTAATACCACACTTGTTGTTTTCGGGCTTTTCTGTGTTTTGTTGGATCGCGGTCAGAATGTAAGTGTCAGCCTGAGTTTTCTTCTTCACATCCACCAGAAAGCTGACTGACCTGCTGCTGCGCTTCAGAGGACCCACCTGGATGTGTTCTCTGTGCAGAAGCTTGGAGATGTTCTTCAGGTCCAGAATCTCGCAGTGGCCGCAGTCATCGTCAGTCACACCGCAGCTGATCAGCGAGTCATTCTTTGTGAAAGGCAACAACACGTTGATGCTGAAAGTTGCGTTCCACTCAGCTGTGTCAGAAACCCGGTAAAACTGCACATCATCCTGCTGGTTTCCGGTCTTTAAGATTCCTCTCTGGGTCAGACTGTTGATCAAAGTCAAGTCGTGGCTCAGCTGGTACAGCCTCTCCTCTGTGGCGATGTAAAGCATGTTGGGGGTCACGACAAATTGGCGGATGTCTCCATCAAAGTTGAAGCCTTCATCCTCCTTCTGGCACAGACCCAGTTCTCCAGAGAGAACAGAAAGCAGAGCGAGCAGCAGGATCATCTTATAATAACGATAATTCTACCCAGGACATGCTCACACAGCGATGCTCTGCGTGGCACTCTGCTCTCTGACACTGTGTCTCTATACTTGTGCGTAAAGCTCAGAGCGCACAGCTGAAAAGAGAACTGCTGGAAGGAGGAGGGCTGGAGCATGCCAAGCGAAAGTGAAAATATTTGAACATTTTCACTCAGCAGCTTTCGTCTCATTTCCACCCCGTACCTCTGTACAGGCCAAAGGAACCCAGATGTGTCCCATAGTCAGTTACTTTCTGCAGCAAGTTTGCTCACTACGGTTTACTTCTTACTGTTCCAAACATATTTAGTTTTAGTTTCAGTCTTAGTTTTGGTAATTTTTTAGTTATTATTGTATGGAGGTCTTATGTTAGAGGCAACAATCAGCAAAATCAGTACAGTATTACAATAAAAGCACACACTGTTGAAATAGTTGTGTAGAAATCTCAAAAAATATGTGCATCAAAGCCTCATAAAGCAAGTTCAGATTCAAATGTACCAAACTAACAAACACTAAGTGCATATTTTCACATGTTCATTTTAGTTTGTTAGTTTTCTAGCATCGTAAGATTGTTTCAGTTAGTTTTCAGTTTGGTCTAGTTTTGTTTTAATTAACTAAAATGTTTTTGTTTTTTTTAATCACATTTTAGTTTTTAGTTTAGCTTTAGTTAACTATAACAACCTTGCAAGTTATACGATGATATCCATCTCAACAAGAATCAGAATCCAGAGTGGATGGAAGCATTTCAGTTATAATCATTTCTCAACTGAATTCCCAGTCCATGTCATGTAGTATGGGTACTATTCAATCAAAAATCATGAAGCAATTCACTAATCGATAACATGTTTGTTACAATCTGTTTAATGCTGTACTTATTAACATCTGTCTGTCAGTTAATGTCAAATAAAAACAAACAGCGAAACTGAGTTTGATGTATTTTACTTTCCCCTTTAACAAATAAGGAAATTGAACTGTGGACATAATAAGAGGCGATTTGGTGTTAGTGTAAAGCCAGATTTGACCTAAATCAATGGAAATATATGAACTGAGAAATAATTCAGACACAAAAGCCATTCAGTCCTGAGTTTAGGAATGTAATGGAAACTCTCAGCTAAGGACACACTTAGAGGAGCTGAGACGTTAGCACAGGCAGAATTCTGATATGCGTTGTGTCTGGATCTAATGTGATGATCTTTCCATTGAACAAATGATGTGTCCACTGATTAACATGAGCAGAAGAAACCTCAGCCAACTTTTAAAAAATGTAATATAAAAACTTCCTACACGTTTTAACTTGAGAACAGCAACAGCGACATCTAGTGTCAGTGTTGGGAAGTACTTTTCTCTTATTTTCTGGCATGTGACGTTTTTCATTTGCAAAACCTGACCAAACAGATGGTGTGCCTTCTGACAAACATATGTATTTATTTTAAATACACAGTTCCAGCTATAATAAAAAAAACAACACACTATACACTATGCAAAATAATTAAACACTAGGGAGCAGTGTTGGTCAAGTTACTTGAAAAAAGTAGTCAGTAACTAATTACCGATTACTCCCCCCAAAAAGTAATCCCGTTACTTTACTGATTACTTATTTTCAAAAGTAATTAATTACTTAGTTACTTGGTGATAAAGCGATAGCTCTTTCAGCCCAATTCTACTTTTTCTACATAATCCATCATACAAAATGTAATCAAATGGAAAAGTCTCTTTTTAAAACTTGTTTTATTAGTTTTAACCTTTTAACTTTATGCATCAAGCAAAAATTTAATTATATGCAACATTCTCTGACTGGAAGAAATTTGTTAAACTTATTTTCTGCACATTCCAGCACATAAAATATTTTTTTTTGTGTGTGTGTTTACACTCACTCTTTCAAATAGATGCAAGTAAAACACAGCAGAAAATAAATGACATCAAAGACTAGCGGTCCTGTTGCTCTATTTTCACCTGTAAAGCAGGAATAGGGTAGGCGGAGGTTTACCCTGGTGCAGGTGTGCCGCAGCGGTCAGTGGAAGAATCCGCGAGTTTCTCTGTGAATTTCCCATTACGTCATAGCACACTCAGTGCTTGCTTGGAAGTTTAGGGGTTTTTTTCCGTGTAAAAAGAAGTTTTCTTCCCACGCACAACGGACACTAATGTTTTTGTCACTTTTTATGGAATCAAACTCCAAATAAGGTCAGTACTTCCACGCTTTAAACACTGCACGCTCATACTCTCTCCCGCACTCGATATATGATGCACTGTTGATCTGCACACAGCTGTTGTCACGAACGTCGCACTCGCTTACGTCACTGTCATGAGACATTCTTGCAAAAAAATCACGGTTTTAGTAACGCAGCGTTCCTACGGGAAAGTAACAGTAATCTAATTACCGTTTTTGCAATAGTAATCCCTTACTTTACTCGTTACCTGAAAAAAGTAATCAGATTACAGTAACACGTTACAAGTAACATCTCTGCTAGGGAGAACCCTTTATTTGCATTGTGGAAGGAATTTACATCAATGCCTGCTTCCAAAACATATGAAAAAGAAATTACATGAAACAACTAAAATGCATATTTATACTATCACAAGGGCAACAGCCTGAAGTTATGCCTGAATTGTGAGGTTACCGATTAACCAAAATATGGGAAGGAAAAAATAACTCCTTGGTGACCTGGCACATGAATCCAAAGTATGTAAGTTTCTTCCAACTTCACTTGTGTTTAAGGTACAGTAGCTCATTTTTAGGATATTTAATAGAAATAAAGAATGCTGTACTCGTGTACATATATATATATATATATATATATATATATATATATATATATATATATATATATATATATATATATATATATATATATATATAAATATAAACAAAAAACACCCAGCACGCCCCTGCGGGCGGTTTATCCTTCAAGCTCGGGTCCTCTACCAGAGGCCTGGGAGCTTGAGGGTCCTGCGCAGTATCTTAGCTGTTCCCAGGACTGCGCTCTTCTGGACGGAGATCTCCGATGTTATTCCCGGGATCTGCTGGAGCCACTCGCCTAGCTTGGGAGTCACCGCACCTAGTGCTCCGA
Organism: Mchenga conophoros; assembly: GCF_057382185.1. Classification (NCBI taxonomy): domain Eukaryota; kingdom Metazoa; phylum Chordata; class Actinopteri; order Cichliformes; family Cichlidae; genus Mchenga; species Mchenga conophoros. Next base: position 6,176,173 of record NC_140542.1, read on the forward strand.
TTACCACGGGGACCACCGTTACCTTCACCCTCCACATCCTCTCGAGCTCTTCTCTGAGCCCTTGGTATTTCTCCAGCTTCTCGTGTTCCTTCTTCCTGATATTGCTGTCATTCGGAACCGCTACATCGATCACTACAGCCGTCTTCTTCTGTTTGTCTACCACCACTATGTCCGGTTGGTTAGCCACCACCATTTATATATATATATATATATATATATATATATATATATATATACCAATACCAATCATATATATATATGATTGGTATTTAATTATGTCTTCCCAGAAAATTCTCTTGAAATTTGAGTTATTTGTGGGATGTTGTGCACAAGCATACTCCAAAGCTATAATGAGATTCTGGTGTATATTATTATATTTGGTGTTTTGTTTTTGTTTTTTATAATTTTTATTAATAAAAGACATCAAGAGGTCATAAACAGAGGGAGAACACACCATGGCACATTTTTAAACAAGGAAGATTTATTCATCAAAGTGATTTATTAATCAAACAGACATAACATGAAAACACTTGAACAGAGAGAGGGGCATCATTGGTCAAAATCCATTCATCTCCCTGGGCGTCTCCTCCACCATAGACAGATAGCCACCAATACAAAAAGCCAAACAGTAACCAATTTAACCTGAGCAGAAAAACTAGAAGGCTGTCAAGATGGAGTAGAAAAGGTCTCCAGAAATTGTACTACATAATTGAAATTGAAATTTGTTCAGGGTTTATAGAAAAAGCCAATATGTCAACACAACTTACTGGCAATATGTCCAATTATCAGCAGGGAAAGCAGTATTGGAGAGACATGGTGTGATGAAGAATCACTGAGGCTTATTGTCTTGTCACCATACTTTATCTAGAAAATACAAAAAAGCATTTCACAGGGTGAAGTCTCACCAGAGCAGCAGAACTATTCTCAAGGAAATATCACAATTTGAACATAACTGTTTAAAAAATGATGTTTTAATAGATGTTTTTGGACTTGATACAAGTTTAAAGATTCTACTCAAAACTTTTGCTATTCTCACCACAGACTCATTTGATCAGTTTTGTTTTGTTTTATGTTGATTGTGTATTGAAGTTCAATATCACGTATTTATAGAATTATTTTAGAAAACAGTCATTTAAAATGATATCAGAAATATATTTTGTGTACTTTGTATGGTAACACGATTGCTATAATGTTGGACCTACTGTCACAACAAATGTATCTCTATGAAAGTGTTGCCTATAGCTTAAAAGAAAGATTTACCTTTAACTTTTGGAATCGTGTGTTGGGTAGCCCTTTAATCTCACAGCTGAAGGAGTCAGTCTCTTTACTGGTTTCTTTGGCCACCAGGATACAGCCGTATTCCTGTGTGTCTTGAACGCCCCACACTGATAACTCGTCTTTTGACATCTCCAGTTTGTCTGACTTTTTCTAAAATAACAGAAACAAAGTTTGACCTTTAATGAACTCCTGTTTGTACATGCGATAAAAAAAAAAAAAAAAGCAAAAGTAACAATGTTACCTTTAAGGTGATGCGGACATTGTTTCCTGTCCTTATGGCTGTGAAGCTGGTAAACTCAGGCTCTGGATGGTAGGTGATGTTTAAAGAGCAGGCTAAAGTTTCATTGGCTGCTTTTAGAAACACAGTGCTGCTAGAAATCATCAAAGTGCTTTCAGCTTCAGGTGTGTCATAGCTGAGACTCTGCAAGGAGTTTAAATACATTCTGTGTTATAAAGTCAATGTCTGGATGAGATGCTTAAGTGATGTTATTTTTTAAATATAGTTGAGCACTAATTCTTTAGCACAGGAGCTACCATGACCTGAAAAGCACACACACACACACGCACACACGCACACACACACACACACACACACACACACACACACACACACACACACACACACACACACACACACACACACAGACCTAAATTCAACAGAACATTCAAAACTTCCTTTTAACAGGGAGAAAATTCTAGCAGAACCAAGCTCAGGGAGGGGCAGCCATCTGACATGTTGGTCTGGTTGGGGGTGAGAGAAGGAAGACAGGACACAGACACACTGTGGAAGAGGGCATGAGACTAATAATAACTAATGATTAAATGCAGAGTGGTTTATAAACATATATAGAGTGAAAATGCAAACACTCACAGTGAATCATGGGAATCCCCCAGCAGCCTGTGCCTATTACAGCATAACTAAAGAAGGATTTGGGGTCACCTCATCCAGCCCTAACTATACAGGGAGTGCAGAATTATTAGGCAAATGAGTATTTTGTCCACATCATCCTCTTCATGCATGTTGTCTTACTCCAAGCTGTATAGGCTCGAAAGCCTACTACCAATTAAGCATATTAGGTGATGTGCATCTCTGTAATGAGAAGGGGTGTGGTCTAATGACATCAACCCCCTATATCAGGTGTGCATAATTATTAGGCAACGTCCTTTCCTTTGGCAAAATGGGTCAAAAGAAGGACTTGACAGGCTCAGAATAGTCAAAAATGGTGAGATATCTTACAGAGGGATGCAGCAGTCTCAAAATTGCAAAGCTTCTGAAGCGTGATCATCGAACAATCAAGCGTTTCATTCAAAATAGTCAACAGGGTCGCAAGAAGCGTGTGGAAAAACCAAGGCGCCAAATAACTGCCCATGAACTGAGAAAAGCTGCCAAGATGCCACTTGCCACCAGTTTGGCCATATTTCAGAGCTGCAACATCACTGGAGTGCCCAAAAGCACAAGGTGTGCAATACTCAGAGACATGGCCAAGGTAAGAAAGGCTGAAAGACGCCCACCACTGAACAAGACACACAAGCTGAAACGTCAAGACTGGGCCAAGAAATATCTCAAGACTGGTTTTTCTAAGGTTTTATGGACTGATGAAATGAGAGTGAGTCTTGATGGGCCAGATGGATGGGCCTGTGGCTGGATTGGTAAAGGGCAGAGAGCTCCAGTCCGACTCAGACGCCAGCAAGGTGGAGGTGGAGTACTGGTTTGGGCTGGTATCATCAAAGATGAGCTTGTGGGGCCTTTTCGGGTTGAGGATGGAGTCAAGCTCAACTCCCAGTCCTACTGCCAGTTTCTGGAAGACACCTTCTTCAAGCAGTGGTACAGGAAGAAGTCTGCATCCTTCAAGAAAAACATGATTTTCATGCAGGACAATGCTCCATCACACGCGTCCAAGTACTCCACAGCGTGGCTGGCAAGAAAGGGTATAAAAGAAGAAAAACTAATGACATGGCCACCTTGTTCACCTGATCTGAACCCCATTGAGAACCTGTGGTCCATCATCAAATGTGAGATTTACAAGGAGGGAAAACAGTACACCTCTCTGAACAGTGTCTGGGAGGCTGTGGTTGCTGCTGCACGCAATGTTGATGGTGAACAGATCAAAACACTGACAGGATCCATGGATGGCAGGCTTTTGAGTGTCCTTGCAAAGAAAGGTGGCTATATTGGTCGCTGATTTGTTTTTGTTTTGTTTTTGAATGTCAGAAATGTATATTTGTGAATGTGGAGATGTTATATTGGTTTCACTGGTAAAAATAAATAATTGAAATGGGTATATATTTGTTTTTTGAGTTGCCTAATAATTATGCACAGTAATAGTCACCTGCACACACAGATATCCCCCTAAAATAGCTAAAACTAAAAACAAACTAAAAACTACTTCCAAAAACATTCAGCTTTGATATTAATGACTCTTTTGGGTTCATTGAGAACATGGTTGTTGTTCAATAATAAAATTATTCCTCAAAAATACAACTTGCCTAATAATTCTGCACTCCCTGTAAGCTTCATCAAAAAGGAAAGATTTAAGCCTAATCTTAAAAGTAGAGAGGGTGTCTGTCTCCTGAATCCAAACTTCGAGCTGGTTCTACAGAGAAGGAGCTGAAAGCTGAAGGCTCTGCTTCCCATTCTACTTTTAAATACCCAATGAATCAATAGTCTGAGCGCAAAGTGCTCTATTGGGGTGATATGATACGATGCTGTCTTTAAGATAAGATGGGGTCTAATTATTTCCATTAAAAAATCTGTGGGATGAGCAGAAGATGCCTGTGCACATGCTCTCACATTTTACACATTTGGTGCAAGTAAGAATAGGCAGGTCAGATATGCCATGCTGAGAGACCCAATCCTCTGATTAATCAAAAGGCACTTCCACAAAGTATTGGGCTAACTAAGTTTGTGCACACGTATGCAACCAACTAATTGGATGTTTTATTATTATTTTTAAATATATTTTAAAAAATATAATTTTTAAAAACATAGTTGGTTAGTTGGTTTTGAAATTATATTGTACAGGTTAGAGTTAAAGATGAGAACAGTTTTGAAATTATTTGATCTCATTTTTTAAGTTGACTAAAACCCGGGTGTGCACACGTTTCATACACATGCACAATGAATAGAAAACCTGGTAGTGGAGCAGATTAATTTGTCTTCTCAAACACTGAAGCTTGCTTTAATGTTAGTTCATTGTTTATTTGTTTGTTCATTTAACATGCGTGCTTTTGTAATCATCGTTCACTAGTGTTCATCCTATTATCTTTTAAAATGATGAACAAACGTTTGTTTGAACGGCATTTAAGAACACATCTAGTCTGAATGTGTTCTGCTTTCATGTTGAAATCAGCCAACATTTTGAACATTTTAAAATTTGAAAGTTTGAACCATGACATCTTTACCTCTGTAAATCAACCAGAGAAAGACATATTATGTAAAATGATATATTTGATGTGTAACAACAATCCCATTTACACTGTGTGTGTCTGCAGACCTGATAGCTGCTGCCGATGGGAAGCTTGACGTCGTGCTTGGCGTGGCTGTGTACGACCCCTTCAACAAGGTCCAGGTGAGACCCCATGAGTGTGAGCTTCCTCTTCCCACTACCAAACACAGAGCAGCATTTATGCAGAGCAGAGAGTATGAAAGACTCTTGATCACAGAGAATAATTCTTATAATGACACCTCAATGTAATGGTAAAACTGTACTGCAGTGGCTCCCATTGCAGGTTTAAGAGATTTCTATACACTAGAGTATAATGAGTCATCATCTGAGGATGACCTAGTTGTTATGTTCTGATGCAGACCAAAGTGTCTGATGGACTAAAACAACAAATTTAGCTTTGCAGCTATAAAGGCCAAAGCATGAAAGGATCACCGTGGGGTTCTTTAAGAGTTTACTTGAGAATAAAAATGATGCTGCATCACTTCTTAATGGAAGAAAGATCTACAGCATTATAGCAGAAAACCAGCAGAGCTCAATAAAGGTGTAACAATAAGCTTATTGCTTGATGGAGCAGAAAAATATCCATGTCTCTATTCTTTCCCACTAACATGTTATATTTGTAATAAATAAATAAGACTAAAGTAGTTTTAGATTTGGATCATTAACACCACCTTTACTATCGGCCTTTATTGCCTCAGGAAGACTCCCTGTTAAAATGAACTGCAGATGATTATTATTTTGATTTATCAGGTTTTTTTATTGCACTTCTCAGAAGATAATTTCTTAGAGACAGTGCTCTCCATATGTCACATTAAATGTGTTGCAGATATTGTATGGTTGTTAATTTGGTTCTATTTGATTTGATTTGTCTAAAAACTAAACTGAATTTAGTCAGAGGTGACCACCTCCTCAAAATCAGTTATCAGCACTAGTTCCTTTTAGTCATCCAGTTTAAAAGCTTCAGTTTAAACTCTTTCTGTGACATTAGCTGCTGGAAGTTCTGGATCCACCATCAGCAGCTGTCGCTAACGCTTTGTGCAAAACTAATCTTACCTCATCCAGCTGCTGCTTGGAGTAATGTTGCCACAGGATGGCGATGAGCGGTAAGTGATGTTAGCCTCACCATGGCAACTACCATCTGGGAGGAGAACGCAGACGCTGGCCACACCTTTAAGTTCTGTGGTGGGAATGTGGAACGTCAGACTGATACCAGTGTTGCCCCAAACAGGAGACCTGGGCAAAGACACACACTCAATGACATCACCACGATATGCAGAAAACCTGAAAACAGACAAAACTTGTTGTTTTATTTTTACTAATTTCTTCTTTTGCACCTTAATTTTGAATCCTTGTATTGTTTCTTTATTTAATATTTTATTGTTGTTTTGTGTGAAGGGTGACTCTTATTGTACATATTCTGGATTTGTTAGTATTTTATGAAACACACTGTTAACTATTTTAGAATTGACCTGTCAAAGTTAACCCTCTCAGGCTCAAATTAAACTTTTTGTTGCTAATGCACAACCAAGTCCTGCAGTGGTACTTCTGAGTAAAAAAAACTCATAAAATATGTATGTGGGGTAATCAGGTTGTTAGTTTTTAACTGTTGCAAATCGGCAACACCTGCTTTGAGAGGGTTAAATTATAGAATATGTAGGTTTGTAATATGGGTGGTGTTCCCCTGTATTAAAATCTGCTCTTTAATTTGTCATTTCCCAGCATCGTCTTAGTTATGTGTACAGTGGCTCACTCTTTTGGAGTACAGTCAGCGTGTGTCTGGATCCTCACTCGTTTCACATCACCAAGGTTACGACCTAATAACACTGCATGGTTTGTCCCATAGAAAGACACCACACTGGGAGTGATGGAGGAGATCTCTGGGATCTGACAGTGAAACAAACAAAAAAAACAGATAATTTAATTTCTTTCTGCTGACATTATACTGGATGTGGATTAGGTGTCAGAGGAACAATGAGGATCAGACTCACGGAGAAGTTCTTCCCAGACTCCAACTCTTGGCAAACTCTGTCCTGCAGGAGGGGATTCAGCACTTAGCATGTGCGTAGCACTGTAATCTATCAGAACTGATCTAGGACCTGTTGTGGCTAACATTATCTTAGTTCAAAAAGAGGAAAACTGCTAATAAAAGCATTTTTATTTTTTATAAACTAAACATGGAAATCATTGTATTGATGAAGCAATAAATACTTGAAAATGTCATCCTCAAAATAAGTTAATCAGTAGGAAATTTGCTCAGTAATTGTGTTTTTCTTAGCATGTCTGGCCTTTACTAAAAATGTTGTTTTCTACCATTAAGCCCACGTTTCTTGCTGAATGTTAAAAAGTGATGAATTTAAAATAATGTAGCACACAGACTGATAAATCCATAAAATCAGTCACTAGTACACCAGTCTCTCCTTGGTTAGCCCAGGAACAGCTGTTTTTGTTCCATCCACAACCAGCTTTGATACACTGCCGACACCTGAGCAGAAAACAGAGGAGTGAGATGAGCACAAAAAAGCACCATAGGGAAAAAAGGAGTGCATGAATGAGAGAAGGACAAAGCTGTTTTGTTTTTCCTACTCATAACCACCTGGACCTCCGAACACACACGCTGACCCCACCTGCCTGCTCTCCACCCACTTCCTGAGGAAAACTGCGTGTCGCCTCAGTCAATCCAATCTGCACTGAAGCAGTTCTTATTCCTCAGCCACAGTCGCTAAAGTTCTTTATGGTTCATTTATGTCTTAACTGACAGGATGTCTTATTTTGTTAAATATCTCTCTTCCTCATTTCCTCTGCTGCCACAGCTGGTAGGAGGGACCAAGATGCCGAGGAAAGGATTCAAGAAGAGGAATCAACTACGTGTACTTTTGGGAATGAAAAGAGACTGCCATACTTTTCATGCAGAAACAGAAACACCCAGTCCGCGTCATCCTGAATGAATAACAGGAAGAGAGCAGATGTTCAGCCAAGAAGTTCTACTGAACAAAGCTCAGCTGAAATGAGGACGCTGTATGAGTTTACTGCCGAGAACATTTAATAATGAAAATATGTTTTCAAGTACGCTCCGGGCCATGAGCAAGCTCATGGCTTTGCTGAAATAAACCAGTATAAAGACTTCCCACAACAAGACCACTCGTCTCTGGTCCATCCTGTCCGTACAGTTTCATTCAATTGTTCAACTTTTCCAGCTTTCATCAGTAAGGTTTCGTTCTCTTTGATTTCTAACTGCGACTTGATTGTCTGATCTTTCTGTTAATCACATCAGGACCACTTTAGTCTGTCCACAGTCTGAGTCGTTGAATCATTTCTAGTATTAATGGACTTACAACATGAAACTTGGTGGTCCACTCATGTTAGAGCAGTCGTTTAACCTCAGTTGTTCTGACAGCTGTGATGTCCCAAGTCTGAATTTTATTGTGACATGCAGACCTGTACATTAAAAAAAACAAAAAAACTTAAGTGTCAAAGTCTCTACTATTAGTAGTATATATGTTTGAGCTGTACCACTATAATAATAAACAGTTAGAATATTTCATCTGTCAGAGTAGCTCTGTCATTAATATTTCTGATTTAATTTTCTTATTTTGGCAAATACTACAAATCAATAAATAACTTTTGTTGTGAAGCATTTTATTCCTGGAATTATTTCTGAAAAGTCACTGACCATCAGCAGGAAGCGTACGATCAGACAGGATGCAGGTGCATTGTGGGAAATGTGGAGGAGGGTTATTCGAAGCACAAATCGAGCCGGACCTTCCAACGAACTGACAGGCAAAGTTAGACGGCCCTTCCTGGCCCACAGTCAGGTGTGTGTGGATTTTTAGTAAAATCTGAAAATGAAGAACATAAGTGAGAAACACCTGAAAGCCACAAATGATCACAGTCCCAAGTGTGTTTGTAAGCTGTACCTGTCCGTTTGTGTCCTTTTCAACTTTGTGGGAAATCATTTTGTGTTGGGACTCATCAGGAATGGACAGCCAATCTGAATCTGTGCAGTCATCTTCAAATGTGCAGCTGGGAGAAGAAGGAGAAATGATCACCAAGTTCAGAATAGTTTGGAGACGTCAGCTGCATGTTGTTTCTCTCACCTGCTTTTAGAGCCACACCAACCACAGTATGGATCCTGTGCAGACCAACACTCCTGCACATTTGTGTACGTGCTGCACTTTGACACAGGAACTCGCTTCACCTAGAACAACAAACACTTTAAAATGCAGCACAGGTACATGTGACGTTAAGATAATCAGTAAATAATTTAAGTACCTGGTTTGTAAATGGCACATACAGATGTTTACGACCCACTGGATCCAGATGTAATTTGGGAAACACTTTGCGGTCATCACTGGTCCTGTAGAGCACCGTGGGACAGGCAGCGTGATAGTTCTTGTCCACAGACAGCTGACAACAAGAAGGAGAGACTGTACTATTGTTTCTGTACTCAGTGGGGGGGTTTGTATTGTTTGGTTGTTTATGTCAAATCAGAAGCAGTGTGAGTGATCAATCTAGTTACAACCTTGCTTTGAAAAAAATGGGACTCTAGGAAGAATGTAAAAAATAAATAAAGCTGATAATCATATAATTAAGATCACAAGTGTTAATGTTAGAATTTACACTAAAAACAAAAGCTTTTACACTTTTCTTCCCCCCGTTAACCATCATCCAGTAAATCTTTGTTTCTGTCCAAATATTTATTTTTAGGCATCTTTGAGATGTTTTCAGCCAGGTCTAATCTGGTCTTCCTGTGCCCGAGTGTAAACAATGGTTTCCGTATATACATTCCTGAAGGTGTCTCTTTAACTCAAAGTTTGATAAAGGACGACAAAACTACTTCTCCAAGGGTTTTCTTGGGATTCCATGATGCTCTGTAGCTGTAAACTAATGAAACACTGCTGCAAACATCCACATCGGTTGTCTTCTGTACTTGTTCAGACTCGTTGGATGTTCTTGATCTGGAATGTTGATTTGGCTTCTCCTACAGGCTCTGCCGTCTGTCTGCTTTCTTTTGCTTGTTCAGCCTTGTTTACTTGCACTGACACTTCCTTGGGCCTAATACGTTGACTTCCAGCGAAATGTTGTGACATAACGAAATTAGGCCTCAACTGACTGTGAAAATGGCAGCCTGTGTATAAAAATGGCTGTAATTCCTAAACAGTTAATGCATTAAATTTGTTTAGTTAACAGTTTCTCAATAGACACCCTACTGCTACTAGATGGCCTCTGAAATACTGAACATTAGCTTTATTTCTTTCTGTTAATAATAACTGATATATGATAATTTATACAAACCTTAATGAGCTGTCCGTCTCCTGTCCCAATATAGAAAACCATCCAGCCTCTCTGCCTCACTGCCAGCACTGAGGTCATGTAGCTCTGCCTGAAAATCACTGCCTTCGGTTTGAGGATCTTTGGCTGAGAAACAGAAAAACATCAGAAATAACTGACCTGAAGAACTGAACATCAGAAGTACTGAAAGTCCTGAAGCCTCACTGAAGCATGTCTGTTGCTGCATTGTCACCAAAGTCAGTTGAATTTCTTGATTTTGTCATTTTAGTTTGAAATATGAGGTTCAGACATGAAGTGTGGCCATTAGGACATCCCACAGTTGGCTTAATAGTTAAACTGGTTCATAGATAACATTTTTTTTTGTTATAGTATGTGTGGAGAAACAAATATATGGATTATTTTATCACCAATTGTACAAAAGTCTTAAACTGCTCTCTCATCTTTCTTCAGTCTATGATGCTCAAACATGACAAGATTTTTCCAGCAGCTGAAATGATATTACAAAAATAACTCTATTAAGACGCACAAAAGAACAAAACTTTCTTTTTGTTGTAGTTAAAATGTATATTTTAGTTATTTTATTCTTTTTTAAAGGGACATTTATCCAGAGGATACTGGAGCCATTAAATTAAGAACCATTAAATCAGAGTTTGAAAAGCTCTCACCGTCACTTCTGATGGCACAGAGGTGTAGAAGTCTGGATCTCTGTCGGCATCACTGCTGTAATCAGGGCTGATGTCAAACACCATTAGCTGAGTGTTGGTGTCTCCTCCATCCACACTGAACACGCCGCTCCAAAGCTCCCCCGGGATGACCGAGGAGGCCACGAGTCTGCTGTTTTCACTGTCAGAGACACTGAGAGTCGCGCCCCGCAGAGACTTGAGTGTATCAGTTTTGCTCTTTTCGCCTTCGAGCCAAATGAGACGGACTCTGTTTGTTTGAGCTGAGAGCGCGTTGGAGAACAGATAGATGGTTGAATTGATCTGAAACCCGTCAACAAACTCCACATCACCTTTACTTTTGATCCCAGGTGTGCCTGAAGCTCCATCAGTTAGAGAAAATATACCTCCACCCTGTTTGTTATCTGTATCTTGCAGATTGACAGTCTGCCGATTAATACCACACTTGTTGTTTTCGGGCTTTTCTGTGTTTTGTTGGATCGCGGTCAGAATGTAAGTGTCAGCCTGAGTTTTCTTCTTCACATCCACCAGAAAGCTGACTGACCTGCTGCTGCGCTTCAGAGGTCCCACCTGGATGTGTTCTCTGTGCAGAAGCTTGGAGATGTTCTTCAGGTCCAGAATCTCGCAGTGGCCGCAGTCATCGTCAGTCACACCGCAGCTGATCAGCGAGTCATTCTTTGTGAAAGGCAACAACACGTTGATGCTGAAAGTTGCGTTCCACTCAGCTGTGTCAGAAACCCGGTGAAACTGCACATCATCCTGCTGGTTTCCGGTCTTTAAGATTCCCCTCTGGGTCAGACTGTTGATCAAAGTCAAGTCGTGGCTCAGCTGGTACAGCCTCTCCTCTGTGGCGATGTAAAGCATATTGGGGGTCACGGCGAATTGGCGGATGTCTCCATCAAAGTTGAAGCCTTCATCCTCCTTCCGGCACAGACCCAGTTCTCCAGAGAGAACAGAAAGCAGAGCGAGCAGCAGGATCATCTTATAATAACGATAATTCTACCTGGGACATGCTCACACAGCGATGCTCTGCGTGGCACTCTGCTCTCTGTGTCTCTAAAGTTGTGTGTGAAGCGCAGCGCGAGCAGCGCGCGCAGCTGAAAAGAGAACCGCTGGAAGGAGGAGGGCTGGAGCGTGCCAAGCGAAAGTGAAAATATTTGAACATTTTCACTCAGCAGCTTCCGTCTCATTTCCACCCCGTACCTCTGTACAGGTCAATGTTACAAAAAAAAAAAAAAGCCGGATATAGTGCGTCCCTAAGCAAAATCACCGCAATTACAGCCCTCAGCTGTATTCTTTAAACCTTCCATAAATGTTAGTGTAAAGTCAGATTTGGCTTAAATCAATGGAAAGATATGACCTCAGAAATGATTCTGAAACAAAAGCCATTCACACCAGGTTCCCCCAATCTTATAAACAGTACATTTGCATAAGATTGGGGAAACCTGCAGTCAGCTGAGACTGAAGATGTCACTTGGATGAGTGACGAAACGTTTCTCCCACAAAACGCTACGTCCAAATGAACAGAATCAACTTTTGGAGATTTACTTTCCTGGATGATTGAGAAAGCATCATGACATCTTAAAAGGTGCTGTATAAATAAAATTTTACCTTTACTTTACTACTGTATGGAAGAAGGACAAAGAAAAGTCACTGTGCTTGACCCTGAAACCAGAACCACAGGTTATTCATTCTAAACAAAGACCTAAAGACAAATTAATGAAGTGCTATCATGTTTTTTTTTTTAAACAATACCCCAAAATAAATATGCATAGTTAAGTTCAGCTTTGACTTAGAATTATCAGAATGACATTGCTCATGTTATCCAAAATGACTTCACTTCTTGTTGGGCCAGCAGGATCTAATGACTGACCATCCTTCAAGAAATATCTCTAACTGATGCAGAGTCACTTTAATAAATGCATTTCATACTTCCATCCATCTCACCAATGCCAGATCCCTCGGTAAACAAACCAGATGAGCTGCAATCAGAGATTTACTACAACTGCTTTTTCTGTGAGTGTTGTTTGTAGCTGAATCCTTCGTCCAAACATCCCCAATGCATCAGTCGAGGTACCGGGCCAGACATTACACTGCCATGACGGCAACAAAGACTCTAAGGGAAGGGGCCTAGAGCTCTGTGCTCATGTGCTTCAGGGTTGGTGCCATAACAGTAGAATTATAGACAGTCACTGCTCACCAGTCTTAGAGGCCAATGTGGAGGGCGTCCATATTGTTCCTGAGGACTTTAATCAGGTATGTTTGAAATCTGTACTCCCCAAATTCTACCAACATCGTAGTGTCCTACCAGAGGAAACAGGTCACTGGACCATTTGTACAGTAACATCAAGTATAGGCAAATTTGACGTTATCTCTTGCCCAGTTGGGCGACATCTCTCGCCCAACTGTGACAATTTGACCACCTCTCTCTGCTCCCCATTCTTCCTCCTCAGGAACCACACACTGTAAAATGTAATTCTAGATGTTTGTTATTGTAACATATTATTCTATATCAGTTTGATGATAGATGACTGAAGTTGTTGTTATAACATAGAATTACAAGTTAAAAATGTCCCAATTACATAAAAAAAAAAGCTAACTTGAAAACTCATGTCCAGCTAAATCAGCAACTTATGTGAACTTGACAATGTGGGGAAGTTGAGCACAGCAGGATTCAAAACTGTCCCACGTGATTGCTATCAACAATATAATGGTGGACTCTGCAGATGCTTATCTCATGCAAGTCAGTAGTTTTTCCTTTGTTTTGCAATTGAGCAGAGTCAAACCAATGTTTCTGAAATATTCATATTATGAAATGTTTCAGAAGCAGGCAGCACTCATTTTCAGAGAAATTGGTTCTGTGGAATTTGTTGCAATTGTAATTGAAGACAAATACAAGAGTTTGATGTCTTAGTTGTTGTAAACTGATCTTTACTGTCACTTATCAAAGGTTTTGTACTATTTTAATATTTCAAGTTTTATGCGAACAGGTGTGACTGAGCACAATGAAGTTTAAAAATATTGCAAATGTAAAGAATAACTTTTCTAAAATGGCAAGTGTCCCGTTGATACATTACATTAATGCAGACTTTATGTTGTTACTTTTAACACAGCAGTTTTTTATCTCATCCTGTTGAAAGTCTGATAAGCTCATGCCATGGTGAGGGTTCGGTTGACCAGCTGTCCGCAATTCACAAGAATCACTACTGCTCCTAAAGTATTGGTCAGAATTTAATCAAACTTGTGCAAAATAATCACCCAATCTGTCTTCACCCAAACTGGGCTCAAGACCCAGTTCAAATTTATTGCTTCACAGGGAGCAACCTATGAGTTTTGATGGATTGTGAGCCTGATGAGCTACGTCACAGATTTTTCTGTTTCTCAGATGACTAAGATGGCACAATAAATGGTGAATGTTGGGTGCTCATGAGTAATTGTCTTGTCATGTTCTTGAAACAAACTTTCTGCCTGCAATGATCAGATACACTTTAATGGAATCTGTGGGGTTTTATTTTTTTCTGTAAACAACAGAAAATTTATTTAAAGGAATGTAGATATTTAAACCTGAGATAAACCTAACAGGTAGTTTTGCTGAAATGGACGAAATTGGAAAGCTAAAAAAAAAATACTTAAGATGTTCAATACACATTTTCTTTACATCCAGTCAATCAACCCTGATAATTAAAATGAAACTGATTTATGAGTTCACACAGCTACCTTAAAGAGCTCAGTTAATTAATAAACTTAAATCAACTTAGCTAACAAATAATTTTAGTTAAGCTAAAATAGATTCCTAAGTTAAAAGAACTACTAAAGTATTTGAATTAACTAAAAAACCCAAGTCAACTGAACTATGACAAGAGTTTAAACAATAGATTATTTTAATTTAGCTGAAAGGGTTTTCCCAATTTTTCCCAACTTTAATGACAATTAAAGGAGTTGAACTGACTAACAAATCGCAGTCAACTAAACTAAGACAAAAGTTTAGACAACATGTGATTTTTCATCAACATAACATTTAGTTGTGTTACAAGAACAAACTCTATTTCTTGAATTAACTTAAAATTTTAAGGCAGCCCTTTACATCATATTTTTAAGTTGAAACAACAAGTTATATTTTACAGTGCACCCTTTTCTTGTACTTTTTAGTTTTTCTTCTTTATTTTGTATAATTTTAAAAACCTTTTTATGTTTGGAATTACATACATCTATTGGCATGCATTTAAATTACGACATTATTATGTTCTTGTTTTTGCCTTGTTACTCTTCTATTACCGCTTTATTACCGAGCTGTAGTAGAAAGTGCTACCTCCAGTCAACAGTCAAAACTATTAAGTAGCTTATAAGATAAAACTACATCTATGTTAAACAATTCAGAAATTGCTCGCAGATGCAACAAAAGCCAAATTTTGAAAGAAATCCTAATATACCAGGGTTGTCCAACTCCAGGCCTCAAGGGCCTGTGTCATGCAGGTTTTAGATGTGTCCTTGATCCAACACAGCGGATTTAAATGGCTAAATTACCTCCTCAACATGTCTTGAAGTTCTCCAGAGGCCTGGTAATGAACTAATCATTTGATTCAGGTGTGTTGACCAGAGGTGTGGACTCGAGTCACATGACTTGGACTCGAGTCAGACTCGAGTCATTAATTTTATGACTTTAGACTTGACTTGAAAAAATGTTCTAAGACTTGTGACTTGACTTGGACTTTTACACCAATGACTTGGGACTTGAATTGGACTTGAACCGGTTTACTTGAAAAGACTTGATATTTTACCCCAAATATAAAATTTAACATGCATATTATATAGAGATTGAAAATGTGACGTCATTCACGGGTAGAACCGCAAAGGATTCTGGGAACTCGTGGCAAGCGGTACTAGCGTACGCAGGCTTTCAATTGAAATCAGTTATACAGCGATAAAAAGAAACACAAAAATGTCAAGAAGCTGTTGTATTATTAACTGCAATAGCCGGTCGCATGACAGCCACGGGAAGCCGACGGGTAAAGAGATCGGTTGTTATCGGATTACGTCGTTGAAGAGAAATTGTTCAAGCCATGTTTCCGAAGTAACAAAGACGCAACGGATGGCCTGGATCATTCAAAGACCAATTATAACGTCCCAGAACACTCCAGCTCACAGGTTAGTCTGCTCCAAGCATTTACACGAAGGTCAGTAGTTAATACGTCATTTTCATAACATAATTAGTGATATAGGTTACAAGCAAGTCTGGCGCTGAACAGAAATTGTCGCGCTATGCTCCTTTATGTATTGTGCATAAATAGTGAATTGTCCTGACACAATATTGCGTTTCGCTTCTGTTATTATGGTACATTGACAAAAACATATACTTTTATTCACAGGATAAAACAGGTTTTTTGTATCACTAATTGTCCAGTACGATTACAGCATACAGTATTATTGTCACTGCTACATTTCTGTGATGCTACCAGAAATTATTTCCACTACTAATTAATTACCGTTGAGCTCAAAGGTCCTATTAATAAACGGTTAAGGAATATGTATTTATGACGACAATTTGTGAGATTGGTAAACTTATGATACGTACGATGGTCTTTACTTTCTACACGGTGCATTTCAAGGTCCTGCACCCATCCGTCGGTAAACTGTACCTGGGCTTGTTGCAGTGACCTGAAGTTACTAAACTTCATGAGTGTATGCACTCACTCCAAGAACCGTATGATTATAAATATGCATATAAATATGCTAAGATGAGATAGCTGACTTCATCTAACTAGCAAATGTTGTCCAGGCTACGTTGGTGATACAGTTTTTTTTAATGTGTATGATATTTTTGTCATGCGATTTTAAAGCCGGTCCTACAACCGCATCCAAGAATAACATGCAGCTTATCTCAGAACTGTCGGTGAAAATTATTCTTGGAGCTAGGTTTAATTGAGCTGCATTTTAAAGAGGTGCAATTTCACAATTTGTGTATATTTTCTAAGTTCACTATTTTGTCATGTGTTGAGAAAAACACAGATTTTAAAATTACATGGTCTAATATTTACATTTAGCATATAACTGCAACATTATTTTTTCTTTTTTTTTTTTAAAGACTCGAAAGGACTTGAAATTCAAAGTTTCAGACTTGTGACTTGACTCGGACTTTTACACCAGTGACTTGAGACTCGACTCTGACTTGCCTGACATTACTTGAGACTTGACTTGAGACTTGAGGATAAAGACTTGAGACTTACTTGAGACTTGCAAAACAATGACTTGGTCCCACCTCTGGTGTTGACCCAGGGTGACATATAAAACCTGCAGGACACTGGCCCTTGCGGCCTGGATCTCCCCACCCCTGTAATACATATTTTGAGACAAAGAGGGAACTTTTTCTTAGTCACCACCAGTCATACAGAAAATTCCCTGCTGACTTGGCCTCAGGATGTCTAGAGGAAAGAATCAAGCGCACCCAAAGGCAATGAGCTCATCAGTGGTCATGTGCGCAAGCTGAGGGAGAGAGACTGAAGGAGCAGCAGCAGAGCATCACAGTTGTAACACGGTTTTGTGTGATGACGTGTGTGTTAATGAACCTACATCCAAGCTCATATTCGCATATACTGTATCTTCTACAACTATAAGTTCATGTATGGCTGCACCACATTTGGATTACACATGGGAAGCTCTGATGTAACCAATTCTTCTGTGGAGCTTAATTAAAGACAGTGAACTCAACTCCTGGTAGTCTTTCTGCCCGAAGACTTAGGCCAGACTTGTATATCCAGCACTTCTAGTATTATAGGTTATAGTATTGAATATGCTATACATAATCTACTAGCCTGGTTATAGAATATAACCAGTCAGCAGCCAGAGCTTATTCATTTCACTTGTGAATGTCTTCTGCCAAACTAAGATAACCACCAACACTGAAAGACAAAGAGCAGCTAAACACAGCAGAAAACTAAAACATCATCAGTAAAGTTGAGTAGAAAACATGAACTACACATCTGCTGCATTTAATTTTCTGAAAATAGCTGTTTGAAATGTAAGATTAATTTAAAACAACATTTTATTTGTTTCAGGTTTAGGGCACAAAATAAAAAGCAGACAGAATCAAATCACTTACCAACAATAACACAAGGCATCAGCAGGAAACGCCGTATTTGAAGGACCTTGTGTAAAGAAGACTGCGGCCCAAGTCTTATTGTCCTGCCACCATACTTTATCTAGAAAGAGGTTAAATGAATGTCATAGAGGCAGGTCTCACATTTACACCAGGACTTTGACTAAGTCACTCCAAAGTCTTCATTTTGGGGTGTCTGTAGCTCAGGTGGTAGAGCAGGTCACCTACCTACTCACCGGAAGGTTGGTTGTTCGATACCTTACTCCACACTGCATGCCAAATATCCTTGGTCAAGATACAAACCCCATATTGGTCTCTGATGCAGCCATCGGACTGTGAATGTTAGATAGAAGGTGCTTAGAGCCTAGAAAAAGTGCTTGGGTGAATGAGGCAAGTTGTGTAAAGCGCTCAGAGTAGAAAGGCACTAATATAAAAACCAGTCCATTTACCATTTTGTTTTTCTTAAGTCATTCAGAGGTGGACTTGCTTGTGTGTTTTGGATCATTGGCATGCTACAGAACCGTGCTTCAGCTTGAGGTCATGAACAGATAGCCGGACATTCTCCTTCAGGAGATTTTGGTAGAAAGCAGAATTTATGGTTCCATTTACCACAGCAAGTCTTCCAGGTCCTGAGGAAAACAGACCCCGACCATCACACTACCACCACCCCATTATACAGTTTGTATGATGCTCCTTTTCTGTAATGCTGTGTTACTTTTATGCCAGATGAAACAGGACTCAAACCTTTCTAAGAGGTAAACCTTTGTCAGTCAACAGAGCATTTTCTCAAAAGTCTTGGTGATCAGGAAGATGTTTTCTGGCAAAACTGGCATGAGCCATCATGTTCCTTTTGCTCAGCAGTGGTTTTTGCCATGCACACCATTTTTGCCCAGTTTCTTTCTTTTCGTGGAGTTATGAACTCTGACCTTAACTGAGACATGGGAAGTCTGCATGCAGGTTTGGGTATATTTAGAAACTGCATTTTGTGTTTGCTTGTATTATCTAATATTTAAAATTTTGTTTATGTTTATGTTAAGCCTTAATTATAAAAGAGTCCCTTCTCCAACCTGTTCTGTTTTTAAGTTGTTAAATTTAAACATTATTTTGTGCTGATATTGCACGTCTTTTTTCAGAACCAAAGAGTTTTTGAAATCTGCATAAAATTGCATTTTAAATTACTTTTGGAATATTACTTGAAATACTTTATTTGTTTTTTTTAAAGTTCATCTAAAAGTTTAAACTAAAAGATCAGAATTGCTGAACTGCAAATTATTTTGGGTGCAGTGCGTTTTTTGCATACAGGTGTAACAGAATAGCTTTAGTGTTTTGTTTCTATTTACATTTTCAAACAATAAAGGGATATCTTATGCCAGTTAAGGAAAACTGGACTTGAGAGTACAAGTAGATCTGAATCTAATTCAGATCTACTTGTACTTTCTTATCCTCTAATTCTTCTTCTTCAATCAGTAAGAAACTTGTACAGATGATCAAGATCATTTTCTGCAAGAAGTAATTCACACCAACACTAGATGGCGCACTCGAGCCATTAAAGATTCAAGATTCTTTATTTGTCAAATGCAAAACGCAGTGAAATGTATCCTGACTCGCTCTTCGACTGTGCAAAAGGGGAGAGAAGAGCATTATATACATTAATGAATATATACAAGGGGGACATTGTGTGCAGCAAGTAGGTGAATTATGTACATTAAATGAATTAAATAAACAAATTAAATAAAATCCACTAAATGCATCATGTTGCCACGTGTCTTTTACGTATAAAATCAGTAATTACGATCATTATAGCTGTGAACGTATGTTGGACATTTTTTAAGGAATAAAATAATATATAAATAAATAATTATATTATTTACAAACATTTGCATTCATAGACCAGGGTAAAACCTTTATTATATCACAATTCACTGTGTGAGCTGTTGAGTAAGTAAAGCATCAATAGGAGTGGAGACAAGGCTTAAATCCTCCAAGTATTAAAAACTTTCATACTTGGATGGAAACATAATATTTAAAATGATGTTTATCCAGTTACCTTTGAGTTCCATGAGTCAAAAGGGAAAAGAGAGAAGTCTGACAACAAAGCCACATATATTGACAAATACGTATGTGTGGCTGGAAAGCTCTAATGAGTGACTGGATCTCAGTTAATCTAATGAACATTCATTGTTTAGCGTTTGGTTTTGGAGAAATCCCTACCTGCCATCAAACCCAGACTACAGGTACTGCCAGACAAGTTCTTTATGTGTAATGTGTGAACTGGATTTTCTCTCTGCTGAAAGACTTTTTGATCACTATGACTTAAAAATTAATTTTATTGAATAATTATTTAAATGAGGATTTAAATGGAAACAGTTTGTACATACAAATGAGATAAAAAGGTGAAAAAATTTAGATGGAGCTCAAAATGTAACTTTCTCAGTTTATGTGGGACAAGCCACAGATTTCCACAGCCACAGTTACTGTATGTTCTGTCTTTTTATGTAGTATAATCTGTGACTCTAAATGTTTGTCCAAGTATTAAAGTTAATAGTGTTAACGGTTGTTCTGGTGCTACTGGCTCTTCTCTGAATCCCCAAAGATTGCAGCTCAAAGGCTTCCCCAAATTTACACTGATGTCTTTTGATTAATGGCTGGATGTCATGTTGGCTTCCTCCCACACTCCAAATGCATGTTGGGTTAATTGGCAGCCGTGTAAATGTGAACAAGAATGTTTGTGTCTCTACGTTAGCCCCGACCTTTCCAGGGTCCACCTAAGCTTCGGTCCCTTTGTGTGCCTGAAATAGATACGCTACTACAAAAATGGATGGAAAAATAAATAAATAAAATACAATATTTTACATTTAAAAAATGCCCCTCAATTTAGTTCATCATCCTTGCATGACTCCAGTATCATGTTTAGGACCTTTGATGAACTGGGTCATATTTCTTCTTTCAAAACAATTGAGCTAGCCTTTCACATGAAAGCTAGATTATCCTCAGTTTTTAAAGGGGACACTTGCTGATATAAATATTTTTTATTATTTATTTTTTTTAGCTAATAACTCTTTCTTTATGTATGTCAAACTGTGTTATCTTTGGGGTTTTTTGTGTTGATTCAGCTAAAGAAACAAAAAGTAATCCCTCCCTCTGTGCTCTTTCATAATAGCTCTGAGGGAGGGATTTGAGAAAAAACTATATATTTGCCCAACATTTTCAAGACAGTGGGGGTGATAGATTCTGCCTCTAACTTTCTGTGCAGTCTGCAACACAAGAACAGCAGCAGCGACCATGAAGTTTCATGCTTTTGTTTTCATGCTGCTCTTCCTCTGCACGTACCTGAGTCTGGCACAAGGTAAGTGAAACAGAATTGTCTGGTTTCAAATCACTACTTTAACATTTCCACTTAAAAATGTATTTTTAAGAGAATTCACAAAAGTTTAACCATGCAGCTCTTCATGGTATCTCAAAAGCATTTTCTGGACAAAGCAAATTACTGAAAATATGCACCTGAGTGCTTTTTTTTATGCCCTGTCTTCGTTTAACCACAGCTCCTGAAGCCACATCTCTTTGAAGCTGTGAGGACAATTTTTCAGTGAATGAGATTCTGTTCAAAGCCATTTATCACAACTCTTTAAATGCACATGTATTCACTCATCTTGCTTTTACAGATCACTTAAATGTGGAAATCTGCAGAATTTTAAAAAGGACATAAGGACAGCTGTCACATGTACAGAGGACTTAAATAATAAATGAAATTCTAAAAAAAATTCCTTAAACAATTGAATAATAAAAGAAAAGTAAAGTTGGACTAAAACAAAATCATTTTATTAAGTACTGTATGTTTATGTCTAAAATAATTGTTTCTTTGATGCAGCTGCAACATTCAAGGGAGGGACACAGACATTAATCATGAACCAGTAATGTGGGTATGATTTTGAAATGAGTACTACTTATCTGATTAAATACTATTGATACCTTTATACTGTAGTATTGCTACTTTGATTAAAGTAAAGATTCCTAAAGGATCCAAATATTTTTCATGTAAAACCAGCCCTTTCATGTTCAAGTGCTTTCACTTTTTTTCTGTGCATACTGTGAAATTATTTGCAGCTGCTGCCAAGTGCAACAGGTCTACAGACATCGTATTTTCTCAGCATTTGTGCAAGCTGGCTTTGTTCAGAGGAATTCTCAATCAGCAGCATCAGTTCAGGCAGAGATGTTGAGGTTAAGGTAAAGTCAGCTAAAAACAACAATAAAACTAAGGAGAGGGGTGAGCGGTGAATTTGCTGAAATAGATCCTGAAAAAGATCCCCAAGTAAGGGGATGTGGGAATCTTCCTGGGCTGCTCTGGCAGACGTTCAGATCTGTTCAAATCATCAAAACGGTCAAATTCCAGTGGGCTGGTTTATTTGATCATAATTCTCTTTAACTTTCTCTCCAGGCTCGTATGCCAACTGCTGCCTCGGCTACGTTCGTGAGATAAAAAAGAAGAGAAACCTTGTCAGTTACACTATGCAGGAAACAGATGGGGACTGCAACATCAGAGCTGTTTTGTGAGTATCAACTGTGAAGTCCTTCACTTTTGGCACATTTTGTCAAATTCCATCATAATGACTTGGCACAGACCGAGGAAGTGACTGATCCCCATTTATCCACAGATTTTTAATAACGATACTCATATGTGTAGGTTTAAGTGGAAGAAGAGGGAACAACCCGTGTGTGCCAATCCAAATGATCACTGGGTGCAGAAGGAGATGAGGAGGCTGGATTTAATGCGTAAGAAGTTACACAACATGCTCTTAAAATGGCATACACTTTCACAGGTTATGCACATGAATCATCATAACTCCTGCCTCTTTACAGATGGCTAAGCGAGAAAAGGAAGATCAGAGAGGACAGCGGACGCTTCAACGAACTGTCAGACATCGTATATCATCCTTTGGTCATGTGCACAGTTCACCAATACAGAAAAATACTGTATCCTAATCCTTTTAAAGGCTGAACCATAAATAACTGTCAGAAAATTCTAATTATTTTTTGACACCCATGTATATATCAGATAAGATACATTTGGCATTAAGACGTTAATGTTAGAATGGTTGTGGGGAAAATGAATGTATATAAAACATATATGATATTGTACTATTCAGCTTTGAATCGTGAGTGAATACAAAGTGCATCTCTGAGAGAAACATACACTTTATTTTTTCATTATATACAACAGGTTTGCTAATTTTTGTATCAGCACTATAATTGTACTTTGTCTTTTTCTATTGCCAATAAAAAGCAAAACCATACAAAACCTCTGTTGTCCTACAAAAGTTTGTAATTAATCAGAAAAGCCAGGATCTGTTTTAAATATCTAATCCCTGTTCTGGTGTTTTCTAGAAGGCCCAGATGAGGTAAAGCAACCAGCCTTTGATTCAGTAATCTCTGATATATTCTTTTGGCAGCGATTTGAGCTGTTAATTGTCTATGTGCTACAACTGTAAAATACATTAAACAAGGTATTTGTTCTACTGTACACTTAATCCAACACTCAGAGTTGAGATAAAAGTGAATGCGTTGCCTTAACCAATCAATCCAGCCGGGATTAAAGGACAGATTCAACATATTTCACATCTGTCTTAAAGCAACAGTCACATGCACACATTAAAACTGGTTCTGTTAGCTGTCAGTGCTCCATTGTAAGTGTGTTTCCAACATTAGTCATGTCTCCATATTACTCACAGTACTCCCACGAAAATGTATTTATTACATTTTATATTACATTCCTACATACTTGGTACATTTTCCACATAATGCGGCATATGTATTTCAGAAACTTTTGACCTGTTGGGATTTTCCACACGATACAGAAAGTGAAAAACAGAAAATATCTGTTGATGTCAGAGGTCAGAGGAGAATGGCCAGACTTCTCCAAGCTCATGAAAGCAACTGTAGCTCATATAAACACTCACTACAACCAACTTGTGCAGAAAAGGCTTTCTACATGCACCAAATATGGAACTTTAAAGCAGATGAGCAACAGCAGCAAAAAACCACACTGTGTGCAGCTGGGTGTCCTGTCAGCTAAGAACAGAAAACTGAGGCTACAGTTCACACAGTCTCACCAAAATTGGAGAGTAGTAGACTGGGTAAACATTGTCTGGTCAATTTCTGCTGCAAAATTCAAAAGTAGGGTCAGAATTTGGGATAAAAAAAAATGACAGCATGGATCCATGCTTCCTGATGGTGGTGGGGATGCAATGGTATAGGGCAGCGGTCTCCAACCCCCGGAGTCGTTTGGCACTGGGCTGCAAGAGTTGATGTTCTGGTGTGAAATTTATGGTTTTCTGGGTTTTTATTGGTTTTTACCGTTATTTTATTTTTTATTATTTTTATCGTTAACTCGTTTTCCCTGAGTCTTTTCCTGTCTGTTATGAATAAATCTTCTTTTTTTGGTACCAGTACTGGTTTTATTTTGTTGTATTTATCCACAACACCTTTAAAACATTGTTATAATATATTGGCATAAACCGTTCCGTGGCGCAAAAAAGGTTGGGGACTGCTGGTGTAGGGGATATCTCAGATTATACCAAATTGGTTTCCAGAACAATGGTCTCCACAGTCATCAGATTCCAGTCCAACAGAGCACCTTGAGGATTTACTGAAACAAAAGATTCACATCATGGATGTGCAACCCACAACTCTCCACCAACTGTGCAATAACAGAATGTCTGAGGATTGTTTCCAGCACCTTGTTGAGTCTGTGCCATGGCCAAATGTGTGCCAAATGAGCACTGCACCTGGCCAGGTGAATCTGGAAGTTCGGATGTTCATCCCTCACACATCACAATGCCACTCATTTATTAGAACATGACTAATGTACCGTGAAAAGCCCTCAGACGTCAGCAACAACTACAGGATATACTGGTAGTCTAAGGGCAAAGACATGGCCCATCAAAACAGCATGTCCCTGATTGATAATGCAGCCAAGAACCTTTTCATCAGCTTCTTAATCCTCCCAAGCCCGCACCCTTAACTGGCTGGTTTTTTAATGTGCAAAAGAATTTGTGGTGCAGTGTGTGTGCAGCCATGTTTTACGTAGATTTACAACAAAACAGGACAAAAAGAAAAGCTCTGATTAAACTATTACAGTAAGCAGCAGCATTTTTCTCCAAAACCATCATACTGATTTCCCCTCTGCCTGGTCTCTGTGTATTTCTTGAGGGCTGATGCATACAAGTAACAGTTTAGATAGTTTAATTTCTTCCAGCTGGGTGAAACTCCCCCACCTCCTCGTTTCAGTCCAGTGCAGGATACAAAGGATTGAAAACTGTTTTTGGTGTAAATCTGTCCCTGCGTGTCAGTCTTGCTGTTTTTGTCATCCTGCCTACAGCTTAGTGTCAGAGTGCACATTGTTGCCCTCTAAGGTTAGCTTGCTCACTAGCTTCACTAACTAAACTGGGTGTGTGAGCGGCAAGCCACTAGTTGCTGGTCCTTTTGTTTGTGGTCTTCTTACAGCTTTCCTGCATATCTCAGGGATTACAGTTCAGCTGGTTTAGGTATACCGATGCAGCTGGGGAGGTTTTTGGCTCAGAGGAAGCTGCTAGTTTCTCAGTGTTTATTGCAAAGAGAACATTATTCATTGCATCCTTGAACAGTTTAATGAATAATTGCGCAGAAAGTTGTGGAGATTACAACTTTCTCAAGTGGAAACGATAACAGAGACTCTTCAAGTAGTGATATTGAGCAAGAACAGGATTCCTAAACAATCAGCAAGTTAAGACGTATTCTTGGCACCTATTCCGATGTTAATAACCCCTCTCTATGTTTGCTCTTGCCCACACAATGTGTGCACATTCTTGTGCAAACAGGCTGTGGGCTTAAAACCCTTATTGCAAAATATTAAGTTATAGTGCCAAACTCTCATAAGAAACAGAGCCAGTGTGTGCACACGGACACTGCCAGGTTGTGTCACACACAACACTGACTCCTGGTTCAGAAAGACTTTTGTATCCTAAATGCAAGTGACGGGAAACTAAAGGCCCATCACTTGCACGTTTTGGTGTGAAATGACATGTTACAGTCACAAATACACAAACACAATTAAAGTTTTCATCATTTTCATGAAAGTGTTTGATTTGATTCCAAAATCAGTTCCCCAGAACTGACTCAAGACTCACTAATTTATCAAATTTCAAGGATTACAAATAATTCATCATAAATAAAATTTTACACCCCAGCAGAATCCTTGTTGGAAACTGTAAAAATCTGGAGTCTTGCACATGCTGCAGAAAAAGACAGTCGTATCATCCTTGGGGGAAGATGCCGAAACTGCTGAAAGAAAAGAACCAGAATTGTCCAGACGTAGAGATTGGAGGGGAAATAGTTCAAAACCGGTGTGAAAAAATATCTATTCTGTTCAGTAAATCTGGCTTTACTCTTTGTAATACAGTGGCTTGCAAAAGTATTTGGCCCCCTTGAACTTAAAATCATACATGATTCCAAACATTTTTTTACAAATAAATAACTGCAAAGTGGGGTGTGCGTAATTATTCAGCCCCCTTTGGTCTGAGTGCAGTCAGTTGCACATAGACATTGCCTGATGAGTGCTAATGACTAAATAGCATGCACCTGTGTGTAATCTAATGTCAGTACAAATACAGCTGCTCTGTGACGGCCTCAGAGGTTGTCTAAGAGAATATTGGGAGCAACAACACCATGAAGTCCAAAGAACACACCAGACAGGTCAAGGATAAAGTTATTGAGAAATTTAAAGCAGGCTTAGGCTACAAAAAGATTTCCCAAGCCTTGAACATCCCACGGAGCACTGTTCAAGCCATCATTCAGAAATGGAAGGAGTATGGCACAACTGTAACCCTACCAAGACAAGGCCGTCCACCTAAACTCACAGGCCGAACAAGGAGAGCGCTGATCAGAAATGCAGCCAAGAGGCCCATGGTGACTGTGGACGAGCTGCAGAGATCTACAGCTCAGGTGGGGAAATCTGTCCATAGGACAGCCATAAGTTTGCCTTTTTGGAGTTGCAAGAAGAAAGCCATTGTTAACAGAAAACCATGAGAAGTCCAGTTTGCAGTTTGCCACAAGCCATGTGGGGGACACAGCAAACGTGGAAGAAGGTGCTCTGGTCAGATGAGACCAAAATGGAAGTTTTTGGCCAAAATGCGAAATGCTATGTGTGGCGGAAAACTAACACTGCACATCACTCTGAACACACCATCCCCACTTTCAAATATGGTGGTGGCAGCATCCTGCTCTGGGGGGTGCTTCTCTTCAGCAGGGACAGGGAAGCTGGTCAGAGTTGATGGGAAGATGGATGGAGCCAAATACAGGGCAGTCTTGGAAGAAAACCTCTTGGAGTCTGCAAAAGACTTGAGACTGGGGCGGAGGTTCACCTTCCAGCAGGACAACGACCCTAAACATAAAGCCAGGGCAACAATGGAATGGTTTAAAACAAAACATATCCATGTGTTAGAACGGCCCAGTCAAAGTCCAGATCTAAATCCAATTGAGAATCTGTGGCAAAATCTGAAACCTGCTGTTCACAAACGCTGCCCATCTAATCTGACTGAGCTGGAGCTGTTTTGCAAAGAAGAATGGGCAGGGATTTCAGTCTCTAGATGTGCAAAGCTGGTAGAGACAGACCCTAAAAGACTGGCAGCTGGAATTGCAGCAAAAGGTGGTTCTACAAAGTATTGACTCAGCGGGCTGAATAATTACGCACACCCCACTTTGCAGTTATTTGTAAAAAATGTTTGGAATCATGTATGATTTTCATTCCACTTCTCACGTGTACACCACTGTGTTGGTCTTTCACGTGGAATTCCAATAAAACTGATTCATGTTTGTGGCTGTAATGTGACAAAATGTGGAAAAGTTCAAGCCACTGTAATTACTGAGGCAGAGTGGCTTTAAGCTCAGGCTGGCATCCCTGAAGGATTTATGAAAATATTCATACAATCATTTACACAGATAAAAACAAAATTTAAATAAAACCATGGAAAACTTTCAACATTATTTGTGCTCTTAACGTTCCTCCCCAGTGAATAAACTTCATTATGAGAGCTTTTAATCACACAAATGTCTGTGATCACCTTGTTAAGAGCCACTACTTAATTGAGCAGCTGAGCTTCAGTCAGTGCTGGGTTGCTGCATTACTGCAGTGAGTAAAATCACGGCTTCGTTTATTACCTGCCACAACACTTACCTGCTCTTTCTTGTTGTGCAGGAATCTGTGGATCAGCGGTCTGGATACTGTGGTGAGCAATCAGAAATACTGAGTGAGTGTAAATATATTGTCTGGTTTGATGTCTCAAATCAACAAATTTGCTAAAAAATTTCAAAGTTCGGATTTAATGCTGACAGACAAAGAACTCCTCAGTTTAACTGCGCATTTATTGGATGTAGCAATACTGCTTCGCGTCCTCTCGTCATAAGTTACTGATACACTGGTTTTAGAGAGATTTTTTTTTATTTAAATTGGACCTCTTCTGTTCATTTCCTGTTTCATATGTTCTTATTCTTGGACTCTCTAAAGTAGCTTTGCATGATTCACAGCTTAAAACAATTCTTGTTTATCACACTTGGATTTAAAACAGAGCGAAAGTAGTGAGATCAAGATTTAATGAAAGAAAGTACCATCCCTCCATAACTGGGAGAGCCTACAAGCTTTAATATTGTCCAGATCTGAACTCCAACTGGAAAAACAGAAAGACTAACCTTCATCTCTGAGTTCAACCACTGTTATCAGCAGCTTAACAATACGCATTGCAGACACTGGCACACTCTAGAGACTGAAGCATTGCTGAGTGCTGATACTGGAGCAACTTCCCGTCTTATTATTTTAAGGAGCTCAGACAGTTAGGGATCATCTTGTCAATATTGTTCAAATAAACTGAACGATGTTTCAGATGTATTTTACTCATCCACACAGTGGAAAGACGTCGCCTGTTAAACAGTTCACAAACTTCAACACAACATGAGTTATTTGTGTGCTTAAATACACCGGTGGTCAACCTTTACTGGACACACAAAGAGAGCACTTAAACAAACAAGACGAATTAGATAGCCAAACACTATTATGAGGCTAAACACAGCTCTCCTCCCACCCTACATTTTACTGGTATTGAGCATTAGACTTCCCACTCTTAGGGGAAGTCTATCTAAGGCGTTTTCTCAGAGAGAGACGTGTGCGACTTCAGTGCTGAGCACAATGACACCTTCTGGTGTGAATGAGGATTTTGCCTGAAAACAGTTTTTGTGAACAAGCTTGTATGATATACATGAAAATACAGAATGTTTATGATAAAACTGACACCCTCAGCACACTACTCTGTTGTAAGATTCATAATTTTTCTCATCATTAAGATGATGGATATGAGATTAGTGAGAGACTTTTACCATGTGATTCCTTTAAACCAATCATAGATTGGTTCATGGCGTGACGAAGGCCACACGGCTGAAATGAGAATATTTTTGTGTTTCAGAGGATCTAATGCTGTAGCATAGCAGACTAGTTGTAGTAGCTGAAGAGGACTTTTGCCACCATGTAATACTCCTTTAGCTTATTAGACACCAGGCATGCCTCTCTGAAGCAGGAGGTCCATGAAGGAGGTGAGACCGATGGTAGAGTGTGGATCAGCAGCATCTGAAACAGACACTGGATGAGATCTAAATCAAAGTAATGTGCAGGATATTTCTGCTGCTGTAGAAAACCCCACACTCAGTAGTACAATCACACACCTGTAATGGAATATCAGACTCCAGCTCAAGTAGCTTCTCACTCCAGGGAGTAAACCTCATTAACCATATATACCTATCTGTCTGTCTGTCTGTCTGTCTGTCTGTCTGTCATGTACATTTCACATACATGTGGAACAGTTTCAGTTTATCACTGAAACAGAAAATACATGAACACAAAAGTGCGATTATACAGGGTCTGCTCAGTTTAATGATATGAAACAGGATTTTGTGTATTTACGATTTGGTTGCATTGAACATGTTCAATGACCCCCAAGGTGTTAAAACCACAACTTATTATTGAAGAGAAGAGAGGCCTTCTGGATGTTTGCTAATTCTGGATATTTGTCACCTTAAAGACTGAATGATGAACTTTTACTCAATAAAATGTTGTAGTTTGTTAATGACAAAAATTTGTTTTGGATGTTTTGAGTTTGATATGTGACTTGTATATACTGTAATGTTCAAATTTTAAAACATTATATATCACTGATTTAACTTAAACATGAATATATTTTCATTTTCAGTCAAACCCTCAGACTCAAACTGAGGCAAACATCATGCAAATACAGAGGATATCAATTTAAGGAAAGTTTCTTCCTCCTCTGCTGAGCAACCTCTGAATCATGGTGTGTCTGCTCAGACTTACAAAGGTAGTGGTTAATGTGAAATCGAATGACTGCTTAGAATTTGTCGACAATAGGTCGAGTGGGTCCAGCTACATTTGTGAGTAAATTCGATTTTTATTGAAAGGGTATTCGGAGGTTCTGCTCTCTTTGTGTGCATGTGGAATCTCTGTATTTGTTGTTCCATGAGGGCTGAATAATTACACAATCAATTCTGGACTTAGGAATATGATGCATATGGTCATTTCCCATTCATGTTTTACTGTGTTACACTCTTACACTCTTTTAATAAGATAAGATAAGATAAGATAAGATAACCTTTATTAGTCCCACACGTGGGAAATTTGTTTTGTCACAGCAGGAAGTGGACAGTGCAAAAGTTATGACGCAAAAATTAGAATACAATAAGAATAAATACAGTACACAGCTGTACAGAATAGAATAAAATAATATACTATATACAGTAGAATAAAATAGAATAAAAATATACAAGAAGATAAAAATAGAATACGAATGCTATATACAACTGAGTAAAAATACAACGATGCCAGAAAAGATTATTGCACTTAGTGTTATTGCACATGTGTGGATGTGTGTGTTTGTTCAGTTAAAGTCTTTGTTGTGGAGTCTGACAGCAGTGGGGAGGAAAGACCTGCGAAATCTCTCCGTCCCACACCGTGGGTGCCGCAGTCTCCCACTGAAGGAGCTGCTCAGTGCTGTCACAGTCTGCTGCATGGGGTGGGAGACGTTGTCCAACAGGGATGACAGCTTAGCCGCCATTCTCCTGTCACTCACCACCTCCACTGGGTCCAGAGGGCATCCTAGAACAGAGCTGGCCCTTCGGATCACCCTGTTCAGTCTCTTCCTGTCCCCAGCAGAGATGCTGCCGCCCCAGCAGACCACACCATAAAAGATAGCAGAAGCCACCACAGAGTCATAGAAGGTCTTCAGGAGTGGGCCCTCCACTCCAAACGACCTGAGTCTCCGCAGCAGGTACAGCCTGCTCTGCCCTTTCCTGTAGAGGGCGTCTGAGTTATGAGTCCAGTCCAGTCTGTTGTTCAGATGAACACCAAGGTACCTGTAGCTGTCCACAGCCTCAATGTCCATACCCTGGATGTTCAGTGGTTGCAGTGGAGAATGCTTGTGCCTGCGGAAGTCTACCACCAGCTCCTTGGTTTTACTGGCGTTGATCTGGAGGTAGTTCAGCTGGCACCAGTCCACAAAGTCTTGAGTCAGACCTCTGTACTCCTTGTCGTCCCCATCAGTGATGAGGCCGACTATTGCAGAGTCATCAGAGAACTTCTGCAGGAAGCACTGGGTGGAATTGTGGGAGAAGTCTGCAGTGTAGATGGTGAAGAGGAACGGAGCCAGAACCGTTCCCTGTGGGGCCCCCATACTGCAGACGACCCTGAGTCCTCACATACTGTGGTCGGTCGGTGAGGTAGTCCAAAATCCAGGTAGTGAGGTGATGGTCCACTCCAGAGTTCACCAGCTTGTCCTTCAGAACCGAGGGAAGAATAGTGTTGAAGGCACTGGAGAAATCAAAGAACATGATTCTCACAGTGCTTCCAGCGGTCTCCAGGTGAGCGAGGGAACGATGTAGGAGGTGAATGACGGCATCATCCGCTCCAATGCCAGGCTGGTAGGCAAACTGAAGTGGGTCTTTGCCTCCAATAATTTGCCTCCAGGATCCAGCTGCTGAGGTATGGGAGTGATGAGACAGTGTGAGTGTTAATGGAGATTCCCTGATTTTGGATATGAAAAACTGCTGAGTTGGATTTTGTGGGGGTTCCTGTGGGACCTTTCTTTTTTGGGAGAGGTGTGATGAACCCTGCTCATTGTTTTAAACCTTCTCTAAAGTGTTTCAGATCTGGTGGGTGCAGCAGGGTTCATCAGTGCCAACTGGGCCTTTGGTTCCCAGACTATAAATCTTCCTGCACTGCTTTTTCTTTACTCTTTGTTGTTTGTTGCATTTACAACACTTGCATCTCAGCATACGTGCATACCTTACATCATAGCTCCTATTGATTTGTGTAGCTCATTAAGTTCTGTTTCAGTAGTCTAATTTTGTTTATGAACCTTCCAAAGAACCTTCAAAATGCAAACAGTAAAGACATGCAGTTAGTTTAGTTTTATTATAAGTTTTATTATATATAAATACCTCTGAGAGAAGGAAGCATGTTGTTAAAGTAAATTATTTTAAATAACACCCTCTCTTTGTTTGACATTATGTAAATATTAGTATTATATTACCTCTGTTATGACCATCTTGTTGGAATATTTAAATGAGTCCCATAGAATGATCTTTGTTGAAGCAGAGACATTTTACTGACTGCAGGTTTCTTTAACACAACACGCAGAGGCATCGGACTGAAGCAAGGAAAGAAGAATAATCAGATGTAAGTTCAAACTTCAGTCTCAATTTACATTGTTAGCTCAGCACTGGCTTTACATTAAACTTACAGTATTTATTCTGTATTTCTGCTGATTTTCAAAAGACTCAAAACCATTTTTAAAGTAGCTATTCCCCTCATGTGTAATGTATTTTTTTACAGTGCAAAATAAACTATGTTTTCTTACTCATATATTACCTTACCTATATTACCCTATTATCTGTGAAAGTGGTGCAGTTATATTAACTTTGATGGTTGTTTATCTGTCTTTCAAATCTTAGTTTCATCAAACAGAGGAAATATGCACCGGAGGCTTTTTCTGCTCATGCTGATGGGTAAGTCGATCATTTTAACAGTAAAAACTGCAGATTTGCATCACTTCAGATTAGTGCAGGGTTTCTGTGAACTGCTCACAAAACTTTTCTCAATGACCTGGGGTTTTTTTTGTTGTTGTTGTGTTTTTAGGTCAGTGTTCCTTGATTTTATGCCAAGGCTATAAATACTATTTTATTAAAGAGCCTAAAACTTGGGACGAAGCTCAGCGCTACTGTAGAGAAGGATATAAAGACCTGGCCACAGTGCCTAACATGACATATATGAAGACACTGTACACAGATTCTACAGAGAATCAAGGAAACGCCTGGATTGGGCTGTACAGCATCTCAGGAAAAGAAAACAGGAGGTGGCACTGGTCTCTGCCAGGAGTGGAGTTCAATGCTGA
This sequence comes from Mchenga conophoros, assembly GCF_057382185.1. NCBI lineage: Eukaryota > Metazoa > Chordata > Actinopteri > Cichliformes > Cichlidae > Mchenga > Mchenga conophoros. The sequence goes on from NC_140542.1 coordinate 6,209,438, forward strand.
GGAGATGAAATGGAGTGCAGGTGAACCTAATGATGGAGGCGGATATCTTGAGAACTGTGCACTGATTGACAGCTCCAGTCGGTTGATGGATCTTAGTTGTTCTAATGGTTACTCCTTTATCTGCTATAATGGTGAGAATATTTGACAATAATTGTATTAATTAAACAAAGTGTTTATATTTAAACATATCTACAGCTCATCTCTAATGAAAATGAGAAGATGCGATAATTGGCTGCTGGTGTTTTAGCCCCTGTGTGCTATCCTGCTCATTTGAATACCCGTCCTCCCACGGTGCTTTCTCTGCCTCTCATGTTACACCAGGACACTGTTCATTTGCTTTGCTGAACCATCTCGTGGTGCCAAATGTCATTACACAAAATTTCATACCAGACCTTTGATCAGAAAACTGTTTCTCTGCCACACAGAGCAAAGTCATCCTGAGCATAATGTCACAGCTGTGGTTATTCCCATAATGTTGGTAGTTTAGTTTTGAAGGTTTCGAGCTATTTTAAGTTGTGTCTTTAGAAAATCAATTTAAAGATACATTTAAAGATAGAAATGTACATTTCTTATGATTTTTGTCTCTCTCTTTATTCCACAGAACAAAACAAATCACTACATTTCATTGACAATGAAAAAAAGTGGCGTGAGGCTCAGAGCTACTGCAGAGAGCACCACACAGACCTGGCCAGTGGAGCAGAACAGTTAAAGGAAGCAGTCAGTACATTTAAGAGTTCTGATGAACCACGATCATGGATCGGCCTGTTCAGAGACACCTGGAGGTGGTCAGATGGGAGTAATGACTCTTACAGACACTGGAGAGATGTTGGTGAGTTACCTGAAGAGCTGTCTGAAACTGACAGCGGCACCAGGAAATGTGCGATGACTGAATTAAACAAAGAAGGAAAATGGAAAGCTGATGATTGTAACACCGGAAAATCTTTCTTCTGCTACGATGGTGAGATTTACAGAGATTCATTTTTCACATCTGGTTTCTGTCAGTTTTCTTACTGAAGGAATAAAGGTTAAAGCTAAACTAATATTTCTTCTCTCACTGAAAAAGTGTACATGAAGGGCTGGTATATGTTTCATCATAAAGCTTAATAATGCAAGCTGTTATGGAGATAGAGCTACACCCCAGACACATAATGCAGCCTCCCTATAGGAACCTTATAAGAACCAGGGGTCATATTAGTTTATAATAATACTTGTTTATGAATTCTCCAGTTTTTTTCCCTTTTTTTTAAAGGCTCACTCATACATGAAAGATTTTAGTTAATAGGACTTTAATAAAGCAAATTAGGAAAAGTTAAAATTCTAAATTGGAAAAACTTACATCAGGAAAGTAAAAAATATTTCCAACTCTTATTATTACTTATAACACCAGTAAACCTTTCTTCTGCTATGATGACGGTGAGATTTGCAAAAATGCATCTTTCACATCTGGTATCTTTCATGTTTCTTACTCGAGGAATACATATTCAAACTAAACTAATCTTTCTTATTCTTATTGAAAAGAAGTCATCATCAAAGTGAAATAATGCAAGCTTTTATGGAGATAAAGGTATACGCTTAATGCAGACTTCTTTTGTAAGGAACTTAAGACACATTAGTCACATCAGTTTCTGTCAGTGAGGGCCTGTAATGCAACTTACATGTAAATAATTCTTAAGAAAGAAAGAAATCTTCTCGATAACTTGGGGTGGTCGAGGTATACTCTGGGTAACAAGTCATATGACATTAATGATTTTACCACGGGTAAATCAAGAGGAGTAAAGATTTGAAACAGAAAATGCTTAAATTCTTTTTCTTTTGTTTTTGTCCTGATTTGTTTCCTTTTAACCGACCATCCTGTGTTTGTTCATGCCAGAAAACTTCATTCTGATCAAAGAAAACAAAAAATGGGATGAGGCCTTAACTTACTGCCAGCGGCACCATCATGATCTGGTCTCTATCACAAATCCCAAAGAGGAAGAATTAGTGAAGGAGAAAGTGAAGAACGCCACCACACCGTATGTGTGGCTGGGACTGCGCTTCAGCTGTGTTTTTCAACTGTGGCTGTGGGTCAGTGACCGGGTTGTCTGTTATGAGAACTGGGCCAATGAGGATCACGCTGGACGGTGTGGCATGTCTGTAGCCATGGAGACAGGAGGAGAGCATAAATGGTTCAAGAAAAATGATTCAGAGATGTTTAACTTCATCTGTTCGCTGCGATAGGCTTTTAAACCAGTCTAAATGACTGCTTATAGAGTTGATATTTCTCGTAATTATGAAGTCAAAAAATCAAAATCAAAACTAGAAGCAGATGACATCTAACAGTGATAATTTCTCTTTGTGTTTATTCTTAAGGTTGTTTTTTTTGTTTTGTTTTTTGCATATTGTTTACTACTACCTACAGAATAAGAATCCCTTTTTTGTTTTGTTATTTCAAACTTAAAAATGTTTTATTTGTTGAAAAACGGTCAGGTTACAGCTTTCTGGGTGTTTACAGCAAAGTACACCACAGCATTTATATGCTTATAATAGCTAATGTGTCTCAAAACCACATATATGTAATTATTAGTTTGGTGTCTAACATAAAATGTTTATTATTCTGTTTCCGTCTACTTTTATTTCTCTTTTTTCAATTTTTTTCTTGAACACTAGATGGTGCATTCGAGTCAGCCAAGCCACTGAAAAATGTCTGAAAAGTCGTGTGCTTGTACTTTAAATGATTCATGTTACCCAGTTTGGTCTTTTTGTGTAAATCAACATTAAACAGTAGCTCTGAAATTATGTTGGACTATGCTTTTGTTTTAACAAAGTAAAAGAATATGAAAAACTAATAAATATATTTCTCATAAAGTTTTGTATTCTTAGACAGTTTAAACTTCATTTTTATGCTTTTCAGAAAGAAATAGACCAATATTTACAATCATATAGTAAAACACCAGGAGGGCTTTGTGACTGAGCTCCCATCTTATTGTTTCCTTTTAGTTATTTTCAATTAATGTCCATGTTAAACACTAGAAGGTCTTTTTCTTTCTTTTCAATGTTGATGGTGGTTAAATTTGTGATAAAAATCTAAGAACATGAAATATAAAATAGTAAAATGCAAGACTGTTGTAAATAGAAGATTAATGCTGCAGTCACTTGCAAATGTAGTGACAGCTTAGAGAATGGTAAAATTTAAAAAAAGCTGAGCTGATTTTAAACTGAAAACCTGAACACACAACCTGCTCTCAACCAGGTTGTGTGTTCACCATAAGTTGCCATGGTGATTTAACCAGGTAATAAGAGCAAGTTTCATGACACAGAACATTTTGTTTTTCCCTAAGTCTGATTTTTAAATATAAAAATTCAGTATGAACAACTATTTTAGTTTATCTCCCACAGAAGTGTCTTTCTGTGAAGTGACACTTTCTGTATTTATTTGCTGGACAGCCAACAGTGCATATTTCACTTCTTCCTCTTTTCTATCATTTAGTTTCTTAAGACGTGACGCGAGCTGTCACAGTTCACTGTCAATGGGGAGGACTGCACACGCAGGAGGAAGAGACGGCAACAAAAAACAAGTTTAAAAAGAACAAACCGGATATGCTTCCAGTAAACACAAAGTCCCACTGTTAAACCAAAAGTAGGAATATTTAAATGTGTACCACAGAATTCTCTTTGTTGAAGCAGAGTGGAATATTTTATTAAGTGCAGTCTTCTTTACAGCAACACGCAGACGCATCAGAGCGAAGCACAGAAGAATAACCAGATGTAAGTTAAAACTTTGTAGTTGAAATTAACATTTTTACCTACAATATTTATTTCTTCCTCATTTTCTGCTTAATATTAAAATGATTTGCACTTTTAAAATGAAAAGCATTTTTAGTTTTAGAATGAACATTTTAAGAATTTTTAAAGTAGGAATTCTCTTGGTTTGTAATAATAATCTTTTTTATGTAAAAGAAACTGGATCCAACCTTTAATTTCTTATTCATATTATTTGAAATTGTCCTGCTTGTTGTGGTTCCTGTTTACAGCTTGATTTTTTCATCCATCTTTCACTGGTCTTCCTTAGAACTCATCTAACTCAAACATCTAACTATATTAACTCAAAATCGACACAATTAAAATCTTAGTTTCATCAAACAGAGGAAATATGCACGGGAGGCTTTTTCTGCTCATCCTGATCGGTAAGTCGATCAATTTAGCATTAAAAACCACAGATTTACTGCATCACTTGAGATTAATGAAGGTTTCTGTGAACTGCTTACAAAACCTGTCAGATAACAACATCCAAAACACAATTTCTGTCAACAACCATGTGTGAGCAGTCTCTATGGGACCTCTGTCCTCCGGATATAATTTTATTAACAACATTTTTGCCATCAGTAGATTTCTGAATAACTTGTTGTTGTTGTTGTTTTTAGGTCAGTGTTCTTTGATTTTATGCCAAGGCTATAAATACTATTTCATTAAAGAGCCTAAAACTTGGGACGAAGCTCAGCGTTACTGTAGAGAAGGATATAAAGACCTGGCCACAGTGCCTAACATGACATATATGAAGACACTGTACACAGATTCTACAGAGAATCAAGGAAACGCCTGGATTGGGCTGTACAGCATCTCAGGAAAAGAAAACAGGAGGTGGCACTGGTCTCTGCCAGGAGTGGAGTTCAATGATAAAGACGTGAAATGGAGTGGAAATGAACCTAATGATAAAGGCGGATATCTTGAGAACTGTGTAGTGATTGACAGCTCTGGTGGGTTGTTGGATTTTGGTTGTTCTCATGTTCACCGCTTTATCTGCTATAATGGTGAGAATATGTGACAATAATTGTATTAATTAAACAAAGTGTTTATATTTAAACATATCTACAGCTCATCTCTAATGAAAATGAGAAGATGCGATAATTGGCTGCTGGTGTTTTAGCCCCTGTGTGCTATCCTGCTCATTTGAATACCCGTCCTCCCACGGTGCTTTCTCTGCCTCTCATGTTACACCAGGACACTGTTCATTTGCTTTGCTGAACCATCTCGTGGTGCCAAATGTCATCACACAAAATTTCATACCAGACCTTTGATCAGAAAACTGTTTCTCTGCCACACAGAGCAAAGTCATCCTGAGCATAATGTCACAGCTGTGGTTATTCCCATAATGTTGGTATTTTAGTTTTGAAGGTTTCGAGCTATTTTAAGTTGTGTCTTTAGAAAATCAATTTAAAGATACATTTAAAGATAGAAATGTACATTTCTTATGAGTCTTGTCTTTCTCTTTATTCCACAGAACAAAACAAATCACTACATTTCATTGACAATGAAAAAAAGTGGCGTGAGGCTCAGAGCTACTGCAGAGAGCACCACACAGACCTGGCCAGTGGAGCAGAACAGTTAAAGGAAGCAGTCAGTACATTTAAGAGTTCTGATGAACCACGATCATGGATCGGCCTGTTCAGAGACACCTGGAGGTGGTCAGATGGGAGTAATTATTCTTACAGACACTGGAGAGATGTTGGTGAGTTACCTGAAGAGCTGTCTGAAACTGACAACAGCACCAGGAAATGTGCGATGACTGAATTAAACAAAGAAGGAAAATGGAAAGCTGATGATTGTAACACCAGAAAATCTTTCTTCTGCTACGATGGTGAGATTTACAGAGATTCATTTTTCACATCTGGTTTCTGTCAGTTTTCTTACTGAGGAATAAATGTTAAAGCTAAACTAATATTTCTTAGTCTCATGGAAAATCTGTACACGAAGAGGTTGGTATATGTTTCATCATAAAGCTAAATAATGCAAGCTGTTATGGAGATAGAGCTACACCCCAGACACATAATGCAGCCTCCTTTCATCAGGAACCTGAGTCACAGGGGTCATATTAGTTTCTGAGTGTGGGTATCGCTACTGTTTCTAATAGGTTCTAGATTTACAGCTATAATGAGACATAATTCTTGTTTCTAAATCCTCCTGATTAAAAGAAAATTAAATATAAAAAGGCTCACTTAAATTTAAATAATAAGACTTTAATAAAGTAAATTGAAAATTCTAAGCTGGAAAAACTTACAGCAGGAAAGTAAAAAATATGACAAACTGTCCAACACTTATTTTTATGAAATTTGTTTAGTTTTTTGTTTTCTTCTGTTTGTTCCTCATGTATTTTTGTATTTGAGGTAGAAAATCTAGAAACCTGATTTCATTTAATTTGAACTGAACATCTGTTTGTTCATGGCAGAAAAGTTGATCCTGATCAATGAAAGGAAAAACTGGGATGAGGCTGTAAATTACTGCAGAAAGCACCATCGTGACCTCGTCTCCATCACAAACCTTGAACAGCAGGAACTGGTGCAAGAGAAAGCCAAGAATGCCAGCACACCCCACATCTGGCTGGGACTGCGCTACAGCTGTGCTCTTGATCTGTGGTTCTGGGTCAATGACCAGCTTGTCTGCTATGAGAACTGGGCCGATGACACAGACACTGGGGACTGTAACCTGGCTGTAGCCATGGAGACAAGAGGAGAACATAAATGGTTCAAGAAAAATGATGCACAGATGTTTAGCTTCATCTGTTCTTTATCATAGGCTTTGGAACCATGCTAAATTAATTGTTTTAAATCTTATATTTCTAGTAAGTGTTGTAATCACACTTACTATATTTTTCCTTTATCCAGGCTAGAGATTGATGGGATATAACAACAAGAAGCACTCTGAGTGCAAACCTCCACTCTGGACAGGATTTTTGTTTAATACAATAACGCTGGATTTTGCATGTAATCATTTTCGTTTTTTTCTCTTTTTAAATGTACTAAGAAGTTTGTAGTGCAGTAAAAATAAATAAATAAATAAATCCACGCCATTGTGTCCTATTTTAAATGTATCTATTTTGTGATACTTTTGAACTCTAATTGAAAGTGCTCCACATAAACTACAACAATACTCTGGAAACTTGATATTTGCTGAATTATGCTACTTTATTGAAATTGTCAACTGTGTGAAATGTGAGACAAAAATTTAAAATAAAATAAGCAAGAGCAATGAGTTAATGCATTGGATACATTCACTGTTGCCAAATTCCTCACTCGGATTTTAAAGCCAGCATAAAATAAATGTGCAAAAACGTGACTAATGTGTTTGCACCACTTTAATATTAACACAGCAGAGAGTCAAAAAATGAAGATTTTTACTAGTAATGAAAGCTGTCGGATGAACGTTAGGAATCATTTGAAAATAAATTAGCAAAGATCATTGTTTATTCTGAAGGAATAAGAAATTATTAATCTTTCTTAGAAATCTGAAGTTTTATTTATTTTTTTTCAAAATACATCTCAAAAAGTAAAAAAAAAGCTCATTCGCCTATTTTAGTTTCATTATATGTAGTCTCAGGAGAAATGACTGGTTTTGGGGGGGCTGGTTGATCCAAAGTTCACCATTGTGTTTGCTCTCCATTTAATGATATGATGCAAATATTGTTATTGTAGCACTGTTTGTATGATGATATCCAAATGCACACAATAAAATCCTCTTTACTGGAGCAGAATGGAATATTTTACTGAGTGCAGACTTCATTAGCAAAGCACACAGAGACACACTGTGTGCTATGCTGGCAGTGGCAGACTGTATGTGTAGCAAAAAAGGACTCAAATGCAGACCAAAACAGAAAGTGAAACGTGACGTGGAGTAACAGAAAACGAGCAGTTTACTAAGGCTGGTAAAATAAATACAAATGAAGGGCATGGGTGAAACGAAACAATAACCTAAACTGGGTGATCTAAAACTAAAACATGAAAAACCCTTAAACACGGTGAACTGACAGGAATACCTGAAGACGTGCACACAGAGACACATCATGAGTGTCTCTGTGCGCTCATCAGAGTTTCTGAGTTAAACCACACTGACATGTTTTTCTATGGACTGACTGAACATTTGTGTAAATGGTGCCTCTTCTGAGTAGAAAAAAGTGACCACTATGATATTATTGGGTTAAAAATATTTACCTCTTAAAAATTTCCAGCAGCAGCTGTCAGCCATAATTTAACCGTCCACACATTTTTATTTTTCTGTATATTCTCAATAAAATTCCTGGAAAGAAATGTTTTACAATAATTTTAAATGATTATTGACGGCACAAATAAACTCTGTCCAGCGTGTTGGATTGTAAACTTTCCATACGTCTTTAGTTACATGCTACTTTCTGCTACTACTAGTATTCAAACTATGTCAGCAGCATCATTAAGAAGTTGTAGTTAAAATAGATATGAACACATCTAGAACACAGAAAAGTGTTCTAGATTTAAGATTATAAACTTGATTATCAGCATGAATTTAGTTTATCTTCTACACAAATACTTTCTTGTTGTTTAACTTGTTGGTCAGTTTTCAGAATGACCACAACTACAAAGAAAAACAAATCTCAATTATTAAAAACATTCATTTAATTTAGTCTTTTACCATTGCTCTAACAGAAAGGATGTTTTTAGTTGTGTCTTTCAGCATGTCAAACAGCAGGTTTGGCTTCTTGTCTGTCCTTTTTTCCATTACATTATGTAAATATTGTTATTATATTGCCTGGTGTTTGGCCAGCTTAGACTTCTTGTTTGCATATTCAAATCCATTCAACAGAGTCTTCTCTGTTGGAGCAGGATGAGGAACTTTATTGAATGCAGCCTTCATTAACACATCAAATAGAGACATCAGAGAGAAGCAAGGAAACACAAATAATCAAATATACATTAAAACTTTGTGTTGCTTTTCAAAATTTATAATATGTAGGTTGAAGTTTAAAGTAGTTTTTCTTTCTTTGTTTAAAATTAGATTTTTTTTCATATAGTTTCCACAGAGTAAGAGCATTGCAATAAGTCAGTGGTTGTTGAAGCATTTATTTGTCTAATCTTCTTTGTTTATACTTAGCTGCATTATTTTCATCTATATGTTTGTTCTTTTTTGTTTACAGTTTCCATATTTCTGTCATGGTCCTGCATCGGTGACCCAGCGTTTTGTGTTGTTTATTATTAATAGTCTTTGCTTTTGTCTTATTTAGAATCTCTAGTCTTTGGTTTCAGTGTTATTTAGAGTCCTTCTGTTTCTGTCTCTGTGTTCCAGGTTTGCTGTGCCCCTTGTCATGTCTGCGTCTCTGTGTTAGTTTCCTGTTTTACTTTGACAGTCTGTGTCCTGTGTCAGTGTATTCTGTTTTTCTTCCTGTCTTGTAATGTTCAATTAGTCACAACTTTGTCCAGTTTTTATTGATCCATGACAAAAATGACAGCAACATTTACAGTTAACATATTAGTTTCAAAAAACATGCAGTGCTGGTTTGCCTGCTCATTCTGGTGGGTAAGTAGATCATTTTACCAATAAAAATTACATATTTGAATCACCTTAGATTGATTGAGTGCATTGTTAAGTGATTATAAGGACCACAAATGCTGATATGGCAGGCAGAGATTCCTACAAAACTCAGGTTATGCTCAGTTTCTAGTACATGTAGTAGTCCATAGTTTCAGCCCAAATGATAAACCAAAAACACAGAGAGATAAAAACAGATGATGCAACAAAGGAAAGACGGCTTTTCAAGCATAGGACAGCTGTGTGATCTGAGTCAGACAGGCTCTCTCTCTCTCTCTCTCTCTCTCTCTCTCTCTCACACACACACACACACACACACACACACACACACACACACACACACACGCCATGAAAGATAATCGGGGAAGTGGATACAGCTGGCAGAACAGGACAGGTGTAGACAATTAAGACAATGAAAAGGTGGAACCAGAACACAACAGAAAACCAGCTAATAAAATAGGAAATTACCCAAAATATAAGAGATAAATACTGAACATAATATGATGGGAACACTGGTGTAACTAAACACCAGTCACAAACACCACAGAAAGTTCAAATAACTCACAACACAGGCTTCTTCTCACCATCAGTGAGAGTGATGCTATTCTAACATCGAGCTTGCCAATAATTGGAGCTTAATATTTACTTTCCTTTAAAGTTCTTCATCATTAGAGACAAAAAAAAGATGTTACTTTGATTTATTTGTTTATTGTGTCTGATTGAGAGATACTTACATGCACACATTAGTAGCCTTTAGATTTATAGCCAGGTAGATGAATAACAGTTATAATATTAACTTTGTACCCAAACATAATTCAGCAGTGCAGTACAATTTTCAAATAGTTGAATCATAATTACATTACATCGCATTGTTATTGTTTTCAATAAAAATGTTTGTTTGGACAACAGAAATTCGCTAAAACTCTTTATTGTAGCAGAAAGTAAGAGAAAGGGAAATACGTAAGTACATGAGGTGCATGTATTTTAATTTTGTACTTTTTGGTTACAATTACTTTCCAGTGGCTCCAGGTTGTGCAGTCACAGGATTTTGAGATAGCACAGTAGAGCTATTCTTACGACGTTTTAGCTCACGATCAATCTGACACCAGACACATAGGTTGCAGAAACAAGTGTGTACGATGTCTCTCTGGAGAGTCCCCTATGGAGGAAATAGCTGTTTGTTATTTCTATCCTTTAATTATAACATAATATTTGCATTATAGATAACTGCACTTAGGTTTGCAATGTTACATTAAATGTGTTTTTTCACATTCTTGGTTGTTTATTAAAATTATTTTGTGTAAAGATTTTTATAAATCTGCATTTCTAGATGAAGAAATGCATCTTATAAATGGTATCTGTTAAAAAAAAATTGAAAATTGTTTTATTGGTGTCATACCTCAATTCCATATTTCTTTCTCATGGTAATCCTGAATGACAAGGCTACGGGAGCAACAAACAATGGTATCCCGAGGATCGATAGTGCCCCAGGGGAGCACATGTCCAAAATCGGGAGGAAAGGGTTCTCTCCAAGTGATTTTGAAATGGTGATCGCATAGCATGGCCAGCACCAAAAAGCATAGCAACCTGAAAATCATGACACAAATAGTAAAATATTGGCATTTTTTACACATATCAAAAATACAAGTTAAAGTCCAGTATTGATTCTTACAAGACAACTTGTCTTCCATGCAGTGAAAGAGGCCAGAGCCCCACTCTGCTGACGACGGCTCTGTCATTGGGCTGCAGATGATGACCTGATTGGATCTGAATATGTGCTGTATATGTTTAAAAAAAATTGGAATAAAGAACAAACACACAAATATAAAACACCCTCTATGCTCCATGTTTCTAAATATCATAAATATGGTTTCATGTAAATCAGGTTTGCCACTGTGGATCCTTCAAGAAGATATAACATTGTACAAAATGAAATCAGTTTACTGTGAATGCATCCATATGGAAATTCTTTGTTGGTAAGTAAAATTCATTTATTAAGCGCTGTGCACAGAAAGAGTCAACTTGATAAGAACATGATGTTCCACAATGGCCAGTAAAAATTTAGTCAGCTACATTCCAAGTCCTTCATTTTAAAGGTACAAATATATAAGTTTTTAAAAAGGCAGGGACAAAATTTGTTGTAGTGCATTCTGATTCATATGTGTGCATTTATTAATATTTTAATAGGGATAAATCCCTTCAGTATACTTCTTTATCCTCCAATCCAAACTATAGCAATTTCAATAACTTTGAAACTGAAAAATAATAAATTAAAAAAGGACTTTTTTTCCTTATTAAATCACACTTTTTGGATAAATATCTATCATTACTTATAATATTTAAACTTATATACTTAAACAACATATAAGTTGCCATGTTAAATTTTAATTTGTCTTACCTGATGTAGATGGAAGTGCTGTTGTCACCTTTTAGGCTGTGAGAGAATTAAACAGTGTACTCTGAGGAGCGGCACTTAAAGCAAATTTCCTCAGTTATCAACTATCATCAACATTTTTTTGTAGGCCCACAAAAATGTTGACATAAGTCAATATAGAGTGAAACAAAAAGCTGTCAAAAATATTTCTATGGAACTGAAACAAATGAAGTTGGATCATTCATTTTGTTCTCAACCTTACACACCTGTAAAAATGTGTTACTGTTGTGTTGCCAAAGTCTGTCCGTGAGCACACAAGACAGTGAGAGACCGCTGCTGCAGTGCTCAGAACCATGATGGTCCCAATACTGGGGGCAGTGTGCATGTGCTTTTGCAAAAACTGTACCAGGGGGAATTGTTGTATACTTTAAAGTTATGCATAACTTGCAAAAAAATCCAAAATACTGGCTTGACACAACGTAGATGTTACATGAATATACACACATACTTCTTGTGGTTACCTGATAGATGTGTTTCTCTTTCAGCTGATATGAATACTTCCATTCTCTAAAATGTCATCAAACACCATTAAGCTGGAAGCCTTGTGTTTATTTCCACAGCTGTGAAAACACTTAAATGTTATCAGTTACACAGATTATTCTTTGCATCCTTGAACAGTTTAATGAATAATTGCACAGAAAGTTGTGGAGATTACAACTTTCTCAAGTGGAAATGATAACAGAGACTCTTCAAGTAGTAATACTGAGCAAGAACAGGATTCCTAAACAATCAGCAAGTTAAGACGTATTCTTGACAGTTATTCCGATGTTAACAACCCCTCTCTATGTTTGCTCTTGCCCACACAATCTGTTCACATTCTTGTGCAAACAGGCTGTCAGCTTAAAACCCTTATTGCAAAATACTAAGTTATAGTGCCAAACTCTCATAAGAAACAGAGCCAGTGTGTGCACACGGACACTGCCAGGTTGTGTCACGCACGACACTGACTCCTGGTTCAGAAAGACTTTTGTATCCTAAATGCAAGTGACGGGAAACTAAAGGCCCGTCACTTGCACTTTTTGGTGTGAAATGACACATTACTGTCACAAATACACAAACACAATTAAAGTTTTCATCATTTTCATGAAAGTGTTTGATTTGATTCCAAAATCAGTTCCCCAGAACTGACTCAAGACTCACAAATTTGGAGGGCAAACGGTTCAAAACTGTGAAAATATCTATTCTGTTCAGTAAGTCTGGCCTTACTCTTTGTAATAATTACTGAGGCAGAGTGGCTTTAAGCTCGGGCTGGCATCCCTGAAGGATTTATGAAAATATTCATACAATCATTTACACAGATATAAACAAAATTTAAATAAAACCATGGAAAACTTTCAACATTATTTGTGCTCTTAACGTTCCTCCTCAGTGAATAAACTTCATTATGAGAGCTTTTAATCACACAAATGTCTGTGATCACCTTGTTAAGAGCCACTACTTAATTGACCTGCCACAACACTTACCCGCTCTTTCTTGCTGTGCAGGAATCTGTGGATCAACGGTCTGGATACTGTGGTGAGCAATCGGAAATACTGAGTGAGTAAATAGATTTATTCAGTAAAAGGACCAGATGTTACAGTTATGAGGAAAAGCAGCCCAGAAACTTTACCAGCTGCACACATCGTTGTGTGCCTCAACTTTCATTCTTTGGCCTAAGCTAATCTGCCATTTTTCCTTGGTTAGGTTTAGAGATCTGATCTATATTATAATTTTACAATTTGGGACACATCGTCGGTAGTGGACCTTTGATTCATCGGGTGTTTCGGCCATTATCACTAGACACCCTCATCCAAGGAGGCCCTGCCAGGGTTGATCAGGGTTGTCACTGGTTTATGTAAAATTTTTATTTCTCTTCTTCTTTCTAATGTTTAATTTTCTACAGTTTATTCTATCTATTCAATGCAACTGAGAAATACTTACCTCTTTAAAATTTATGGAGCCTCATTTCTTCAAAAGGGACAGAAAAGGTGATAGAGAGATGTAAGACAAGTAAGTAAGATAAGATAGGAGAGAGGAGAGCCGGAAGGGGGGCGCCCGATCTGGCTTCCCACACCTCCCCGCCGGATTGGACTGTACGCTCTACCTCCCCATTGCCTCCCAGAAAAGGGAAGAAGAGCAGAGGGGAGAAGAGCAGAACTTTTTTTTCCTATTCTTTCATTCCTCCTTTTAGTTTCACTATCATGAGCTTAACTGCACAGTCCCCATGAGGCCCTGAGACAGCTGTATCAGTCAACCAGAAAAACTAATGTTATGTTTTACCCTTTTGATGCCCCCTGTTGAGGCAGGCCCACCATAGGCCCACGTGATGTCAGCCCTTTTTAGCCATTCTAAGAAGTTCTGTGACTGATGTAGAAGATATTGTCTGATCAAAGTTCGGATTTAATGCTGACAGACAAAGAACTGGGAGGTGCAGGTTTCTTTAATTGGGAGAGCCTACAAGCTTTAATATCGTCCAGATCTGAACTCCAACTGGAAAAACAGAAAGACTAACCTTCATCTCTGAATTCAACAACTGTTATCAGCAGCTTAACAATATGCATTGCAGACACTGACACACTCTACAGGCTGAAGCATTGCTGAGTGCTGATACTGGAGCAACTTCCTGTCTTATTATTTTAAGGAGCTCAGACAGTTAGGGATCATCTTGTCAATATTGTTCAGCCAAATAAACTGAACGATGCTTCAGATGTTTTTTACTCATCCACACAGTGGAAAGACGTCGTCTGTTAAACAGTTCACAAACTGCAACACAACATCAGTTATCTGTGTGCTCAAATACACCGGTGGTCAAGCTTGTACTGGAACCACATAGAGAGCACTTAAACAAACAAGGAGTATGCCATAGCTAAACACTATTATGAGGCTAAACACAGCTCTCTTCAGAGGATCTAATGCTGTATCATAGCAGACTTGTTGTAGTAGCTGAAAAGGACTTTTGCCAGTTTGCCAAACTGTGTTCATGCACATTTGCACATATACACACACATTCAGTAAGATTCAGCCAATTAAGAATTTCTGGCTATTAGACATCTCAAACGTGCGCGCTATCAATCAGGTAATGAGTAAACTTAAAATGTGCTGCTGAATTGGATTTTGTGGGGGTTCCTGTGGGACCTTTCTTTTTTGGGAGAGGTGTGATGAACCCTGCTCATTGTTTTAAACCTTCTCTAAAGTGTTTCAGATCTGGTGGGTGCAGCAGGGTTCATCAGTGCCAACTGGGCCTTTGGTTCCCAGACTATAAATCTTCCTGCACTGCTTTTTCTTTACTCTTTGTTGTTTGTTGCATTTACAACACTTGCATACATCTCAGCATACGTGCATACCTTACATCATAGCTCATATTGATTTGTGTAGCTCGTTAAGTTCTGTTTCAGTAGTCTAATTTTATTTATGAACCTTCCAAAGAACCTTCAAAATGCAAACAGTAAAGACATGCAGTTAGTTGAGTTTTATTATAAGTTTTATTATATATAAATACCTCTGAGAGAAGGAAGCATGTTGTTAAAGTAAATTATTTTAAATAACACCCTCTCTTTGTTTGACATTATGTAAATATTAGTATTATATTACCTCTGTTATGACCATCTTGTTGGAATATTTAAATGAGTCCATAGAATGATCTTTGTTGAAGCAGAGACATTTTACTGAGTGCAGGTTTCTTTAACACAACACGCAGAGGCATCGGACTGAAGCAAGGAAAGAAGAATAATCAGATGTAAGTTCAAACTTCAGTCTCAATTTACATTGTTAGCTCAGCACTGGCTTTACATTAAACTTACAGTATTTATTCTGTATTTCTGCTGATTTTTAAAAGACTCAAAAACATTTTTAAAGTAGCTATTCCCCTCATGTGTAATGTATTTTTTTACAGTGCAAAATAAACTGCATGTTTTCTTACTCATATATTACCTTACCTATATTACCCTATTATCTGTGAGAGTGGTGCAGTTATATTAACTTTGATGGTTGTTTATCTGTCTTTTAAATCTTAGTTTTATCAAACAGAGGAAATATGCACCGGAGGCTTTTTCTGCTCATTCTGATGGGTAAGTCGATCAGTTTAACAGTAAAAACTGCACATTTGCATCACTTCAGATTAGTGCAGGGTTTCTGTGAACTGCTCACAAAACTTGCCATCAGTAGATTTCTGAATGACCTGTGTTTTTTTTTTTTTTTTTGTGTGTTTTTAGGTCAGTGTTCCTTGATTTTATGCCAGCGCTATGAGTACTATTTTATTAAAGAGCCTAAAACTTGGGAGGAAGCTCAGCGCTACTGTAGAGAAGGATATAAAGACCTGGCCACAGTGCCTAACATAACATATATGAAGACACTGTACACAGATTCTACAGAGAATCAAGGAAACGCCTGGATTGGGCTGTACAGCATCTCAGGAAAAGAAAACAGGAGGTGGCACTGGTCTCTGCCAGGAGTGGAGTTCAATGATAAAGATGTGAAATGGAGTGGAAATGAACCTAATGATGGAGGCGGACATCTTGAGAACTGTGTAGTGATTGACAGCTCTGGTGGGTTGTTGGATATTGGTTCTTCTCATGGTTACCCCTTTATCTGCTATAATGGTGAGAATATGTGACAATAATTGTATTAATTAAACAAAGTGTTTATATTTAAACATATCTACAGCTCATCTCTAATGAAAATGAGAAGATGCGATAATTGGCTGCTGGTGTTTTAGCCCCTGTGTGCTATCCTGCTCATTTGAATACCCGTCCTCCCACGGTGCTTTCTCTGCCTCTCATGTTACACCAGGACACTGTTCTTTGCTTTGCTGAACCATCTCGTGGTGCCAAATGTCATTACACAAAATTTCATACCAGACCTTTGATCAGAAAACTGTTTCTCTGCCACACAGAGCAAAGTCATCCTGAGCATAATGTCACAGCTGTGGTTATTCCCATAATGTTGGTAGTTTAGTTTTGAAGGTTTCGAGCTATTTTAAGTTGTGTCTTTAGAAAATCAAGTTAAAGATACATTTAAAGATAGAAATGCACATTTCTTATGAGTTTTGTCTTTCTCTTTATTCCACAGAACAAAACAAATCACTACATTTCATTGACAATGAAAAAAAGTGGCGTGAGGCTCAGAGCTACTGCAGAGAGAACCACACAGACCTGGCCAGTGGAGCAGAACAGTTAAAGGAAGCAGTCAGTACATTTAAGAGTTCTGATGAACCACGATCATGGATCGGCCTGTTCAGAGACACCTGGAGGTGGTCAGATGGGAGTAATTATTCTTACAGACACTGGAGAGATGTTGGTGAGTTACCTGAAGAGCTGTCTGAAACTGACAACGGCACCAGGAAATGTGCGATGACTGAATTAAACAAAGAAAGAAAATGGAAAGCTGATGATTGTAACACCAGAAAGCCTTTCTTCTGCTACGGTGATGGTGAGATTTACAGAGATTCATTTTTCACATCTGGTTTCTGTCAGTTTTCTTACTGAGGAATAAATGTTAAAGCTAAACTAATCTTTCTTCGTCTCATGGAAAAGCTTTACACGAAGAGGTTGTTATATGTTTCATCATAAAGCTAAATAATGCAAGCTGTTATGGAGATAGAGCTACACCCCAGACACATAATGCAGCCTCCTTTCATCAGGAACCTGAGTCACAGGGGTCATATTAGTTTCTGAGTGTGGGTATCGCTACTGTTTCTAATAGGTTCTAGATTTACAGCTATAATGAGAAATAATTCTTGTTTCTAAATCCTCCTGATTAAAAGAAAATTAAATATAAAAAGGGCTCACTTAAATTTAAATAATAAGACTTTAATAAAGTAAATTGAAAATTCTAAGCTGGAAAAACTTACAGCAGGAAAGTAAAAAATATGACAAACTGTCCAACACTTATTTTTATGAAATTTGTTTAGTTTTTTGTATTCTTTTGTTTGTTCCTCATGTATTTTTGTATTTGAGGTAGAAAATCTAGAAACCTGATTTCATTTAATTTGAACTGAACATCTGTTTGTTCATGGCAGAAAAGTTGATCCTGATCAATGAAAGGAAAAACTGGGATGAGGCTGTAAATTACTGCAGAAAGCACCATCGTGACCTGGTCTCCATCACAAACCTTGAACAGCAGGAACTGGTGCAAGAGAAAGCCAAGAATGCCAGCACACCCCACATCTGGCTGGGACTGCGCTACAGCTGTGCTCTTGATCTGTGGTTCTGGGTCAATGACCAGCTTGTCTGCTATGAGAACTGGGCCGATGACACAGACACTGGGGACTGTAACCTGGCTGTAGCCATGGAGACAAGAGGAGAACATAAATGGTTCAAGAAAAATGATGCAGAGATGTTTAGCTTCATCTGTTCTTTATCATAGGCTTTGGAACCATGCTAACTTAATTGTTTTAAATCTTATATTTCTAGTAAGTGTTGTAATCACACTTCCTATATTTTTCCTTTATCCAGGCTAGAGATTGATGGGATATAACAACAAGAAGCACTCTGAGTGCAAACCTCCACTCTGGACAGGATTTTTGTTTAATAGAATAACACTGGATTTTGCATGTAATCATTTTGGGTTTTTTTTTTCTCTTTTTAAATGTACTAAGATGTTTGTAGTGCAGTAAAAAAAATAAAATAAAATAAAAACTTGTCAGATCTTAACATTTAAACCTCAATTCATAAGCTTCAGCTGTAAATTTATCCGTCCATTCTCTTCTGTTTGTCCAGTTCAGGGTGGGAGGGGGCCTGGAGCCTATCCCAGCCCTGCCAGCGGCCCAACAGGTAGGGTACACACTGGTTAGACTGCAAATCTGTCACAGGGCTAAGACAGACTGATGACCATTCACATTCACATTCACAACTATGGGCAACTTAGAATCACCAGTTAACCTAACCATACTGACTATATGTCTCTACCCAAGAATTTGTTGCTGTGAGCCAACAGTGGTAACCACAGAGTGACTGTACTGCAGTAAATTCATTCATGGGATAAATTTATCGCTCCAGAAGTGTGTTCCTTTCTCTTATACGCCGTTGTGTCCTTATTTAAATGTATCTATTTTGTGATACTTTTGAACTCTAATTGAAAGTGCTCCACATAAACTACAACAATACTCTGGAAACTTGATATTTGCTGAATTATGCTACTTTATTGAAACTGCCAACTGTGTGAAATGTGAGAAAAAATAAGCAAGAACAATGAGTTAATTCATTGGATACATTCACTGCTGCCAAATTCTTAACTCAGCCTTTAAAGCCAGCATAAAATAAATGTGCAAAAACGTGACTAATGTGTTTGCACCACTTTAATATTAACACAGCAGAGAGTCAAAAAATGAAGATTTTTACTAGTAATGAAAGCTGTCGGATGAACGTTAGGTATCATTTGAAAATAAATTAGCAAAGATCATTGTTTTTTTTTCTGAAGGAATAAGAAATTGTTTATGTTTCTTAAAAATCTGAAGTTTTAATGTTGTTGTTTTTTTCAAAATACATCTCAAAAAGTAAAAAATAACCCCCATTCGCCTATTTTAGTTTCATTATATGTAGTCCCATCAGAAATGACTGGTTTTGGGGGGGCTGGTTGATCCAAAGTTCACCATTGTGTTTGCTCTCCATTTAATGATATGATGCAAATATTATAATAGTATATGTATTGTATTGTATGAGGATATCCAAATGCACACAATAAAATCCTCTTTACTGGAGCAGAATGGAATATTTTACTGAGTGCAGACTTCATTAGCAAAGCACACAGAGACACACTGTGTGCTATGCTGGCAGTGGCAGACTGTATGTGTAGCAAAAAAGGACTCAAATGCAGACCAAAACAGAAAGTGAAACGTGACGTGGAGTAACAGAAAACGAGCAGTTTACTAAGGCTGGTAAAATAAATACAAATGAAGGGCATGGGTGAAACGAAACAATAACCTAAACTGGGTGATCTAAAACTAAAACATGAAAAACCCTTAAACACGGTGAACTGACAGGAATACCTGAAGACGTGCACACAGAGACACATCATGAGTGTCTCTGTGTGCTCATCAGAGTTAAACCACACTGACATGTTTTTCTACGGACTGACTGAACATTTGTGTAAATGGTGCCTCTTCTGAGTAGAAAAAAGTGACCACTATGATATTATTGGGTTAAAAATATTTACCTCTTAAAAATTTCCAGCAGCAGCTGTCAGCCATAATTTAACCGTCCACACATTTTTATTTTTCTGTATATTCTCAATAAAATTCCTGGAAAGAAATGTTTTACAATAATTTTAAATTATTATTGATGATGGAAATATGTAAATATTGTTATTATATTGCCTGGTGTTTGGCCAGCTTAGAGTTCTTGTTTGCATATTCAAATCCATTCAACAGAGTCTTCTCTGTTGGAGCAGGATGAGGAACTTTATTGAATGCAGTCTTCATTAACACATCAAATAGAGACATCAGAGAGAAGCAAGGAAACACAAATAATCAAATATACATTAAAACTTTGTGTTGCTTTTCAAAATTTATAATATGTAGGTTGAAGTTTAAGTAGTTTTTCTTTCTTTGTTTAAAATTAGATTTTTTTTCATATAGTTTCCACAGAGTAAGAGCATTGCAATAAGTCAGTGGTTGTTGAAGCATTTATTTGTCTAATCTTCTTTGTTTATTCTTAGCTGCATTATTTTCATCTATATGTTTGTTCTTTTTCGTTTACAGTTTCCATATTTCTGTCATGGTCCTGCATCGGTGACCCAGCGTTTTGTGTTGTTTATTATTAATAGTCTTTGCTTTTGTCTTATTTAGAATCTCTAGTCTTTGGTTTCAGTGTTATTTAGAGTCCTTCTGTTTCTGTCTCTGTGTTCCAGGTTTGCTGTGCCCCTTGTCATGTCTGCGTCTCTGTGTTAGTTTCCTGTTTTACTTTGACAGTCTGTGTTCAGCACAGCTGGACTGGCCATCGGGCATACCCGGTGGGCCGCTTGTGAGTTTTCGTTTTTATGGAACGATGGGGTTTTATTTATTTATTTATTTTTAACGGTATAAATGAATTGTGGTGGATGTGCCAGTTGGTCATGATCGACTCTGGGCTGGACCAATTGCAGCCGAGGAGGTCAAACTTTAAAGTTGAGGTGAAAAGGAATACAATTTGTCCCGTTTCTCTTCAGCTATAAAGTTGCTAATTCAATCATGAAACTGATCAATGATCAGCTGATGCTTTTCTCTCTGCGCCAGAAAGAGGAAACCAGCGGATGTCGCACTAAACAACAGCAGCACGTTTAAGCTTGATCAGCTGTTGTTAGAATTGATTTAATATTACTTTCTAGTATCAGCTGATGTTTGCTGGAGCCACAGCTGTAAAAGCTGCTGGTCATGATATCGATTTGTATATCTGGTGAGAGGGAAACATGAAGATGAAACCAGGAGATGTCCTTACTGAATCATCAGAGCTGAACTGGTGATGGAGAAACAGGTTTACCTTTTAGGTGACATGAATGAGTTGAAGGGAAGTTATGAACTGTTTCTGACAGACAAATAACACCAGGATCCTTTTCTAAGTAGCTGACAGCTGATAGCTGTGCAGGGGCGGATCTAGCAAAGTGTTGCCAGGGGGCCAGGTAGGGCATTAACAGGGAGAGGGGGGCACAAAGAAATACTTTTTTTTCTTATTCTCATTTCAAATGTCTAGCTTTTAATAAGTAATTATCTGAATCTTACAACGAAAGTTTTCATCTGATGTAAAATGTATAGAAATCTATTATTGTATGTAGTAAATATTAAGTCTAGTATGTACCCTAGTAAGTTATAGAACTTTTTCCTCTGGGAAGGTACCATCTGTGCAGTCTGCAATTCTGTTTTA
This sequence comes from Mchenga conophoros, assembly GCF_057382185.1. Classification (NCBI taxonomy): domain Eukaryota; kingdom Metazoa; phylum Chordata; class Actinopteri; order Cichliformes; family Cichlidae; genus Mchenga; species Mchenga conophoros. The sequence goes on from NC_140542.1 coordinate 6,230,993, forward strand.
GAAAGATGTTGAATCTATTTAATTACTGGAGAAAAATAATAGATTTCTGTGAATTTGTTTTATACATGAATTAAATTAAAGTCGGCTATGTCAATTAACCATCTTGAGGCGGAGGGTGGGGGAGTGGTTTACTATTTTTTTTTTTTTTTTTTTTTTTTTAGTTATATGTAATTATTGATTAGGTTGTTTTATATTTTTGCTAAGTACTGATAGGAATACCAGAATACGCAGGATGGTATAGTTTAAGTTTATTATAAAGGCTTTATGGCTTTTCCTATAATACCTGGTGGGCCGGTCTCTAGTCAAAATGCCCGGACCGATTTTATGTCTCAGTCCAGCCATGGTGTTCAGTGTCAGTGTATTCTGTTTTGCTTCCTGTCTTGTAATGTCCGATTAGTCACAACTGTGTCCAGCTTTTATTGATCCATGACAAAAATTACAACAACATTTCCAGTTAACAGTTTCAAAAACATGCAGTGCTGGATTGCCTGCTCATTCTGATGGATAAGTAGATCATTTTATCAATAAAAATTACATATTTGAATCACCTTAGATTATGTAGTCAACAGGTCACAAAACTTGTCAGATCTTAACATTTAAACCTCAATTCATAAGCTTCAGCTGTAAATTTATCCGTCCATTCTCTTCTGTTTGTCCAGTTCAGGGTGGGAGGGGGCCTGGAGCCTATCCCAGCCCTGCCAGCGGCCCAACAGGTAGGGTACACACTGGTTAGACTGCAAATCTGTCACAGGGCTAAGACAGACTGATGACCATTCACACTCACATTCACAACTATGGGCAACTTAGAATCACCAGTTAACCTAACCATACTGACTATATGTCTCTACCCAAGAACTTGTTGCTGTGAGCCAACAGTGGTAACCACAGAGTGACTGTACTGCAGTAAATTCATTCATGGGATAAATTTATCGCTCCAGAAGTGTGTTCCTTTCTCAGATTTACTCATTCATAATTAGGTATAAAATTGTATTTTAGTTTTTAAAGTAAAACTTTTTCAAGTGAAATTTTCTGTATTTACTTCCTGGATAGCTAACATATCATATTTTCCTTTTATCAAGCATAGTACAGCTGTGTGATCTGAGTCAGACAGGCTCTCTCTCACACACACACACACACATCGAACAGACTGAACACACACACACACACGCCATGAAAGATAATCGGGGAAGTGGATACAGCTGGCAGAACAGGACACAGGTGTAGACAGTTAAGACAATGACAAGGTGGAACCCGAACTCAACAGAAAACGAGCTAAGAAAACAGGACATAACCCAAAAGATAAGAGATAAATACTGAACGTAATATGATGGGAACACTGGTGTAACTAAACACAAGTAACAAACACCACAGAAACCTCAAATAACACACAGCACAGGCTTCTTCTCACCATCGGTGACAGTGATGCTATTCTAACATCGAGCTTGCCGGGACAGGCGTGGGGGCTTGGGGGTCTGGGGGTGCTCCGGCCCCTGGCTGGGGCTCTGGCTGGGCCTTGGGGGCTTGGATCCTGGTTATTGAGTCGCCAGGTTTGTGGGCGGGTGGGTGCATGGGGGCTCAGCCCTGGTGCAGTGGACCTCTAGTGCATCGGCCCACCTGGAGGGCTCTCCAACTGGTGGGCAGGATGTTACATCTTTGCAGGAGGTCACCTCTCTCCAGGAGCTCACTCTGCTGGTGGGGGCAAGATATAGGAGAGGTGGAGAATGAATTCAACCTGGGTGTTTATTGTCTTGTGTAGTCTGGAAGATGAGCGGATGATGGGGTGGGTGCAGTTTTCTCTGCGGTGGGGTCGGGGGGGGCTGCCGTGGGCACATCACTGCAACCCCCTCTGGCCTCTGCTCCGTGGCTGCTGGGTGACCCCTCATCTGGGGTTCTCCTCAGCTCTTCCCAGGAGGGTGGCACGGTTGCCCCTTTGGTGGTCCTCCTTGGGTCCTCGTACTCTGGGCCCTCTGGATGTCTGGGGCCTGGATCTCCTCCATACCTGCTTCATGCCCTGGGAGACGGGGCTATGGCTCCCCACACTCCCTAGAAGATCGTTACATGGAGAAACCTTTTGAATACAAGCGTGTGGATCCACACAGGTGTACACACGGTTGTTCACACACACAAACTACACCTTTGTGGCTGCTACCTCAGAGCACATTGTGCGCTGTCGATCTTGCGTACTGCACAATAACATTTAATATTTAGTATCTACTGTTAGCTAGTTTATTGTGATGGTGTTGTATTTATTATGTTGCTCTTTTTTGTTTTCTCTTCTTTTCTTTTTTCTTCATACAGGTGTTCAAGGTGTTTTTTTTGTCTTTTTTGTTTGTTTGTTTGTTTGCTTTGCTTTTTTTTCTCTCTCCCCTCTATTTTGTCTTTCTCTGCCTCTGTTTCTTTCATTCTTTCTTTTTCCCTGTTCTATCCCCCAGTCATGTCTGTCCCGTCTGTAACAACTGAAAATAAAATAAAATAAATACACAAAAAAACCCCAAACAAACAAAAAAAAACATCGAGCTTGCCAATAATTGGAGCTTAATATTTACTTTCCTTTAAAGTTCTTCATCATTAGAGACAAAAAAAAGATGTTACTTTGATTTATTTGTTTATTGTGTCTGATTGAGAGATACTTACATGCACACATTAGTAGCCTTTAGATTTATAGCCAGGTAGATGAATAACAGTTATAATATTAACTTTGTACCCAAACATAATTCAGCAGTGCAGTACAATTTTCAAATAGTTGAATCATAATTACATTACATCGCATTGTTATTGTTTTCAATAAAAATGTTTGTTTGGACAACAGAAATTCGCTAAAACTCTTTATTGTAACAGAAAGTAAGAGAAAGGGAAATACGTAAGTACATGAGGTGCATGTATTTTAATTTTGTACTTTTTGGTTACAATTACTTTCCAGTGGCTCCAGGTTGTGCAGTCACAGGATTTTGAGATAGCACAGTAGAGCTATTCTTACGACGTTTTAGCTCACGATCAATCTGACACCAGACACATAGGTTGCAGAAACAAGTGTGTACGATGTCTCTCTGGAGAGTCCCCTATGGAGGAAATAGCTGTTTGTTATTTCTATCCTTTAATTATAACATAATATTTGCATTATAGATAACTGCACTTAGGTTTGCAATGTTACATTAAATGTGTTTTTTTACATTCTTGGTTGTTTATTAAAATTATTTTGTGTAAAGATTTTTATAAATCTGCATTTCTAGATGAAGAAATGCATCTTATAAATGGTATCTGTTAAAAAAAATTGAAAATTGTTTTATTGGTGTCATACCTCAATTCCATATTTCTTTCTCATGGTAATCCTGAATGACAAGGCTACGGGAGCAACAAACAATGGTATCCCGAGGATCGATAGTGCCCCAGGGGAGCACATGTCCAAAATCGGGAGGAAAGGGTTCTCTCCAAGTGATTTTGAAATGGTGATCGCATAGCATGGCCAGCACCAAAAAGCATAGCAACCTGAAAATCATGACACAAATAGTAAAATATTGGCATTTTTTACACATATCAAAAATACAAGTTAAAGTCCAGTATTGATTCTTACAAGACAACTTGTCTTCCATGCAGTCAAAGAGGCCAGAGCCCCACTCTGCTGACGACGGCTCTGTCATTGGGCTGCAGATGATGACCTGATTGGATCTGAATATGTGCTGTATATGTTTAAAAAAATTGGAATAAAGAACAAACACACAAATATAAAATACCCTCTATGCTCCATGTTTCTAAATATCATAAATATGGTTTCATGTAAATCAGGTTTGCCACTGTGGATCCTTCAAGAAGATATAACTGTTACGTTCTGGTCCCGGCAAGTAAATAAACGTAACAAATAGTTTGCCCCACTCACTTCCCACCCACGCACAAACCCCAACAACGACACCTTTTTTAAGTATTTAAGCAGCCATTTATTTTCATCAGCAGTGAGCAATGCCAAAACAATAAACAAAACTCCCTATAAAACAATCCCTAGTCTTCCCTACACCAAAATAAAAAGAGGCCAAAACAAAAGACAAGTCACTTACCTAACTATCTAACGAAAAACAGGAGAAAACTTGTTCAACAAAAGAAAACGGCTTCTCACGCCTACTAGGCTGCTACAGTGAAAGTTATACAGCAAAGATACAAAAAAAAAGTGACCGCCACTTGTTAACCTATTTACAATTATTTACATGGCAAGGCTAGAGGTACACGTGAATACTCCAGCCTGCACTACAATAACCACACACACAACTCCGTGATCGAGTCAACGGGGTTCCCCCAAAAAACACTCCCAGGTGTCTGTCATCCGGACGTTAAGTACTGGAGGTGGTCCATCAATTATCCAGTCCGAGGATAGGTAAAGACTCCACCCGGATACTTAGCAGCCACGCCCAGGTGTCCACCTCCTAGGAGAGAAAAAAGGGAAAATACCGCCACCATCCTCCGGTGGGAGGCACAACACCAACAAACACATCACTGGGTCATAACAGTTTCCCCCACCCAAAAAAAAAATCAAACATCCAACCCCACACAAAGATGTTTGATTTACGACCTAGAGAGGGCATCAGCCATAACATTCTCTAAGCTCTTATATATCGGATCTCAATGTTGAAATCCTGTAGGAGTAAGGACCAACGCATGAGGCGCTGGTTGCTGTTTTAGAAATGTTCTAGAAAAGAAACAGACTGGGTGGTCAATGCCATTTTCATCCTCCTGCACGAGCACTGCACCCGCCCCCAAAACACTGGCGTCCACCTCTGAATCCTTGGCCCCTCAGGAACCGCCCAGGGACACCAAAAGTCTCCAGATTGCGCTTTCGCTCCTCTGCCCACGTCAGTCTGAGCCCATTATCAGATGAGATGTTGTAAAAGAAAAACTTTGCTTTGTCATAGTAGCACTTTGGACCAAAATGATCCTCCCCTGAACTCAGCTGCAACCCCTCCTTTTCCCTTCCCTCAGAATTCCCATCTTTTAGATTCAGCCCCTCCTGTAACTTCTTCTCAAGCGCCTCCTTAATGAATTGCGCGTTGGAGGAATCAAAATCAAAGTCTGTGTCAAATTTAAGGGTGGGAGATGGAGCATTAGCCACCATCAGCTGGCCTCTTCTGCGGTCCCTATGCCGTCGAGGTCCTTGTCTTTTTCTAGCAGGTGGCCTGGTTTCAGCATTTTGCTGCTGACTGTCCTGAAAAGTGAATCTACTTGGGTCTGATTGCATGGTGGCTTCAGCGACCCTTGTGGTTTGAATATTTGTTCTTCCCGTCCCCTTGGGCTGCCTCCTATTCTGCTGTTGCTGTTGCTGGGATCCACTCGCACCTCTCCTCTGCCTAAATGTCTTTACACTGACGGTTTGAACAGCCTTTGATGTGGCACAATCGAAACCACTGTTATCTGTAAGTGGTATATCGACTACTTCTGGCGACGGAAAAACTGTGCCGCCAGCTAGATCGTTTCCCAAGATGATGTCAATACCTGCAACCGGTAACTGGGGTCGCACCCCAAGCTTAACCTCACCAGACAAAAACTGAGACGAAAGCTGCACCAAGTGTAAAGGAACCCGTATTACACACATCCTAACTCCCCAGGCTAACACATCCGCCCCACAACAGGATTGAGCTGAAAACGGTAAGACCCCCTCACGAATGAGCGACTGTTTCGCACCAGTGTCTCGCAAAATACTAACAGGAGTCCGCCGATCTTCTCCTATCAAGGAAACAAAGCCGTTTGACACAAACGGCTTAAACTCCTTATCTACTTTATCATTTTCGGGTGCCATCACCTCCCCCCAAGTAGGAGAGTTTGTCTGTAGAAGGTTTATTGGGGAAGGAGATGTACCCTCCCTGGTCATTTCTTTTCTCTTCAGAGCAGGGCAAACCGCAATAAGGTGTCCCTGCTCATGGCAAAAAAAACACACGCGGTTCTCAATGGATGAGGGGATGGCACGGCGGGTGCCCCTTGGAGACCATCTGGGCGGGCTACTGGAAGACGGAAAACTGTGAGCAGGAACCGAAAACACCACTTTGTGTGTCAACACAAACTCATCAGCCCGTATAGCAGCAGCGGCGAGAGTCGTAACCTTCTGTTCGTTTAAGTAGGTTACCACAGTGTCTGGTAGTTGATTTTTAAACTCTTCTAACGTCACCAACTCACGCAGGTCTTCCAAGGTTTTTACTTCTGTAGCATGACACCACTTATCAAACAGAGTTTTCTTTTCTCTGGCAAACTCCACATAGGTCTGGTTGGCGGATTTTTTCCCATCCCTAAATCTCTGCCTGTAAGCCTCTGGCACAAGCTCGTAAGCGCGCAGGACAGCAGCCTTCACCGTATCATAGTCAAAACTGTCCTCCAGAGAAAGAGCGGTGCATACCTCTTGAGCTTTCCCCACCAATCTACATTGGAGTAAAAGAGACCACACATCCTTTGGCCAGTGCAGCGCACCTGCGATACGTTCAAACACTGTGAAATACGAATCCACCTCAGTTTCCCGAAACGCCGGCACCATTTTGATGTGTTTACTCACATCAAAGCCACCACCTGGCATCGGGGCCGGTGGCTGCGGAGATGGCGACTGCGGGGATGATGACTCCGGGGAGGGTACCTGCGGGGATGATGACTCCGGGGAGGGTACCTGCGGGGATGGTGACTGCGGGGCTAACCGAGGTACAGGAGGGCTGGCAGACACAGAGGCTCCCCTCTCTACCTCCAGAGCCCTGATCCTCAAGTGCATAGCGTCCACCTCCAACTGCTGTTTCTTTAGCTCCACCTCCTTAATGCGCAGCGTTAACCGCAGCTCCTCCACAGAAGGGCTAGGTGGAAAAGGGAGATTTTTCAGTGGGGCAGAAACACCAGCAACAGCCCCCAGCTCAACCCCCCCTGCAGGACCCGGCTCACCAAACAACCCCCTGTCCGTCAACTGGACACACAGGAGCTCCCTAAGCTCTTTCTTCTTCGCAGTCAACGGCACAGTCACATCAAAGAATTCAGCAACAAGCAAGAGGTCAGCCTTTTTACACCTGTCCAACTTCTCCGCAGACGGGCTCAGAGTGAAGTCCTCCAACTTAAACTCCATCCTAACACACACACCCCCCCACACAAGAAAAAACCGCCAACCAAGAAAACAAGCCACAAAAAGAACACAAAAGAGACGAGCCCCCAATATGTTACGTTCTGGTCCCGGCAAGTAAATAAACGTAACAAATAGTTTGCCCCACTCACTTCCCACCCACGCACAAACCCCAACAACGACACCTTTTTTAAGTATTTAAGCAGCCATTTATTTTCATCAGCAGTGAGCAATGCCAAAACAATAAACAAAACTCCCTATAAAACAATCCCTAGTCTTCCCTACACCAAAATAAAAAGAGGCCAAAACAAAAGACAAGTCACTTACCTAACTATCTAACGAAAAACAGGAGAAAACTTGTTCAACAAAAGAAAACGGCTTCTCACGCCTACTAGGCTGCTACAGTGAAAGTTATACAGCAAAGATACAAAAAAAAAGTGACCGCCACTTGTTAACCTATTTACAATTATTTACATGGCAAGGCTAGAGGTACACGTGAATACTCCAGCCTGCACTACAATAACCACACACACAACTCCGTGATCGAGTCAACGGGGTTCCCCCAAAAAACACTCCCAGGTGTCTGTCATCCGGACGTTAAGTACTGGAGGTGGTCCATCAATTATCCAGTCCGAGGATAGGTAAAGACTCCACCCGGATACTTAGCAGCCACGCCCAGGTGTCCACCTCCTAGGAGAGAAAAAAGGGAAAATACCGCCACCATCCTCCGGTGGGAGGCACAACACCAACAAACACATCACTGGGTCATAACATAACATTGTACAAAATGAAATCAGTTTACTGTGAATGCATCCATATGGAAATTCTTTGTTGGTAAGTAAAATTCATTTATTAAGCGCTGTGCACAGAAAGAGTCAACTTGATAAGAACATGATGTTCCACAATGGCCAGTAAAAATTTAGTCAGCTACATTCCAAGTCCTTCATTTTAAAGGTACAAATATATAAGTTTTTAAAAAGGCAGGGACAAAATTTGTTGTAGTGCATTCTGATTCATATGTGTGCATTTATTAATATTTTAATAGGGATAAATCCCTTCAGTATACTTCTTTATCCTCCAATCCAAACTATAGCAATTTCAATAACTTTGAAACTGAAAAATAATAAATTAAAAAAGAACTTTTTTTCCTTATTAAATCACACTTTTTGGATAAATATCTATCATTACTTATAATATTTAAACGTATATACTTAAACAAGATATAAGTTGCCATGTTAAATTTTAATTTGTCTTACCTGATGTAGATGGAAGTGCTGTTGTCACCTTTTAGGCTGTGAGAGAATTAAACAGTGTACTCTGAGGAGCGGCACTTAAAGCAAATTTCCTCAGTTATCAACTATCATCAACATTTTTTTGTAGGCCCACAAAAATGTTGACATAAGTCAATATAGAGTGAAACAAAAAGCTGTCAAAAATATTTCTACGGAACTGAAACAAATGAAGTTGGATCATTCATTTTGTTCTCAACCTTACACACCTGTAAAAATGTGTTACTGTTGTGTTGCCAAAGTCTGTACGTGAGCACACAAGACAGTGAGAGACCGCTGCTGCAGTGCTCAGAACCATGATGGTCCCAATACTGGGGGCAGTGTGCATGTGCTTTTGCAAAAACTGTACCAGGGGGAATTGTTGTATACTTTAAAGTTATGCATAACTTGCAAAAAAATCCAAAATACTGGCTTGACACAACATGAATATACACACATACTTCTTGTGGTTACCTGACAGATGCGTTTCTCTTTCAGTTGATATGAACACATCCATTCTCTAAAATGTCATCAAACACCATTAAGCTGGAAGCCTTGTGTTAATCTCCACAGCTGTGAAAACACTAAAGTGTTATCAGTTACACAGACATGCTGCAAAACCCGAATCCAAAGACAAAATGAAATAATGAGTAGCTGTTAGATGACTTGTTATGCTCTACTACAGTTACAGTAGTAGAGCAGGTCTTTTAAAAAGAGAAAAAAAGATAAGAAATATGTTCCTAATTATACTTCAAAATAATGAACATTCATGTATATACCACACTTATTAAAAATCTTTTACGCATCCATAACTCTGCACAGTTTGAAATCTCCCTACATTTTCAACATGCAATTACTTTATGCTTAAATAACTTTTGATTGAATGATTAACTTTAAGGGTGCATTATTTTTCTTCAATTTTATTAGAGTACTTAGTGTAAAGCTTAAATATGCAGTCTTGGTTTTATATTACTTACTCAGCTTTCCTAACCTACAGTGCAATGGTTTGAAAGCATAAAGACCAAAAAGATGAAAATAATAAAGGTTAAGAAATCTGAAAAAATAAGACATTATGCTGATTTACATGATTATGGAGTTTAATCCCCAGTAAAGGTAAGTGGACTGCTTATTATATAGTGTTTTTCTACTCTACCTGAGCCTTCAAAGCACTTTATACAACATTTGCACTCCGATGAATGTATCAGAGTACAAATGTTGGGAATCTTGCCCAATGATACCCAGGCATGCAGACTGGAGATCAGGGCAGCCGATCGATAGATTTCCATCCTCATACTTTTCATGTTTGATAAGATCTGTAAAGTCCAGTTCTTGCTAAATGGCTTTATGTGGAAAATGTGCCACATTAATGTCACATTAAGTTCATCTGTATATCTAGCACTGTATATCTAGCACTGATCACCACCTGCACTCATGTATATATCATGTATATATCTATCTACTTAGCACTTTTAATTCTTATTCTTATTTTTTATGACAGTATGTTTGCACTGAAGCACGGCAGCAATTTCCTAATGTTGTAAACCTGCTCAACATTTGGCAATAAAACCCTTTCTGATTCTGATTCTGATTCTGATTCTAGCAGCCTCAGCCTCACATTTTCTCACTTTATTGACTCAGGCTGTGTGCAAACTGCTGCACTGGTTTAAATGTGGATGCAGTGGTCCTGAGAGGTCAAATGCACTGCAACTGTGCTGGTGTTTTCTTTTTTTTCTTTTTTTTCTTTTTTTTTGCCTGTCCCGTTTGGCTCTTTTGCCATCAGAATTGTTGTCTAAAGGCAAAGAAAGATGCCCAATGGATTTACTTTACCAAACTGACCATCCCAGCCTTGCCATAATGGTCCATTTGATTCACCTTTTATTGTTTATTTTATTTTCACTTGCTGAATACGGGACAGACTTGACTGGAGGAAAGAAGGGGAGAAAGAAAGAGGGAAAGAGAAACAGTTGAGAAGAGGGACGGGGGAGAAGGGCAAAAAACAAAAACCAACAGAATGGGCAGGAAAAAAAAAGAAAAAGAAAATGCATATATCGATCACCTGGATCACCTGTTGAGAAAGAAAAAGGAAAACAAGCAGAAGAGAACAAGAGTAATAGAATAAACAACATCACAATGATATATGGGAATATGACAGTAAATACTAAATATTAAACATTATTGTGCAGCACATAAGATCAACAGAACACAGTGTGCTTTGAGGTAGGAGCCAAAAGGGGTGTAGTTTGTGTGTGTGATCACCCGTGTGTACACCTGTGAGCATGGACACGCTTGTTTTTTTAAAAGGTTCCTTCATGTAATGATCTGCTAGAGGGTGTGGGGGGGCCACAGCCCCGTCCTCCAGGGCATGAAGCAGGTATGGAGGGGATCAAAACTCCAGACATCCAGAGGCCCCCAGAACACAAGAGACCAAGGAAGACCAACAGAGGGGCAGCTGCGCCACTGTCCCAGAAAGAGCTGAGGAGAGTCCCAGATGAGGGCTCACTCAGCAGCCGCGGAGCAGAAGCCAGGGGGGGTTGCAGTGACGCGCCCGTGAGCTCCGCCGGCAGCCAGCTGTGCCTGAGTGACCGAGCCCCAGGCCGAGAGGCCGGGGGCACCCCACCTCCGAAGTGGCCCGAGCGAGCCCCAGGCCCCAGGCCCCGATAAGCAGCCGCCAAGGAGTGAGCCGGCGTGTACCTGGACGCCCATCCCCAGACACAAAGAACCACCAACGCACCGATGTCTGAGGGAGTCCGCCACTGGCAGGGGAAGTGGTGGTGGGGGGAGATAGCCGTCCAAACCTTGGAGGGCCTGAGATGTCCCCCTGGTGTTTTCTTAAGTTGCAGTACATTTGAACTCTTGGGACCACCGTATACGGAGGACAATTTTGTTGTGTAACTATTTTGTCTGGGATGGTGTGGTTGTGCAGATCCTATGCACAGCTTTGCAGACTGTCCATCAACACACAACATTTGTAACACAGAATAAGCTGACATGAAGCCAAAAACAATGAAAATTCACACTGTAGCCGCTTGCTTGCTCAGTTTCTGTGCTTTTTTCACACTTCTTCCCTTTGTTGTGAACTCTTGTTTGTCCCTTTTGTGTTGAGGCCTATTTTTCAACCACTCAGAATAAGACCTGCTTCTGTGTTGTTGCATGCACAACAAAGGACTGTGCAAATTTTCCATGACAAAAAAAGAGATACAAAGTCTTTACATCTGTCTCACGCTCCAAAGACAGGATTTAAGCAGTTGTGAGAATGATATATAAACATGAAGTGGGTGTATCACATCACCCCCTCGTTCCACACCCTGGTGTTTAAACTGCAGTTATAAACTCTGCTAACCTCTCACTGCTTCTGTCAAGTTCATCGATTTACACTGATTGCAGAATTATGGTAGCTCATAACCAGTGTTAGGTCAAGTTACTTGAAAAAAGTAATCAGTAACTAATTACTGATTACTTCCCCCCAAAAAAGTAATCCTGTTACTTTACTGATTACTTATTTTCAAAGGTAATTAATTACTTAGTTATTTAGTTACTTCGTTACTTTTTAAAAACACGATTTACAACCTGATTAGGTGATAAAGCAATTTTCAGCCCAGTTCTACTGTTTCTGTATAATCCATCATACAAAATGTAATCAAATGGAAAAGTCTCTTTTTAAAACTTGTTTAATCTTTTAACTTTATGCATCAAGCAAAAATTAAATTATATGCAACATTCTCTGACTGGAAGAAATTTGTTTAACATTTAAACCTATTTTCTGCACATTCCAGCACATAAAATAAAATATTTTTTTGTGTTTACACTCAGTCTTTCAAATAGATGCAAGTAAAACACAGCAGAAAATAAATAAAATCAAAGACTAGCGGTCCTGTTGCTCTATTTTCACCTGTAAAGCAGGAGCGGGGGTAGGCGGAGGTTTGCCCTGGTGCAGGTGAGCCGCAGCGGTCAGTTGAAGAATCCGCGAGTTTCTCTGTGAATTTGCTTATGTCACTGTCATGAGACATTCTCGCAAAAAAAATCACGGTTTTAGTAACGCAGTAATGCAGCGTTCCTACGGAAAAGTAACAGTAATCTAATTACCGTTTTTGCGATAGTAATCCCTTACTTTACTCGTTACTTGAAAAAAGTAATCGGATTACAGTAACGCGTTACTGCCCATCTCTGCTCATAACTGCTTCCATATAAGGAAACTAAAACTATATGATATTGCATCTTGCGCGTGATGCAATGGAACTCATGCTATGGGTTCCATTGCAATGGAACTGATGCTGTTGCATAAAACATATCGTGGCCTCCTGCAGCTGCTTTAAATGCATTCTTTTTTGTGGTGAAGAAATATTTTCAATGCAATCAAACAACATTACACTGGAAGTTAATCTGTGTTTATTTTTGATGTTGTCTCTCCTTGTCTGTGACACAGATATGCTGCAAAACCTGAGTTCAAGGACAATAAAATGAAAAATAATTTTCAGGAGTGTTATGTTTCAAAAATGTCTTTCAGGTGTATGACTGCTGAAGTAAAACAAATACTGCCTTTAAAAATAAACAGGTATAACTGTGCCTTTGTAACAGTGTAAGTTAGTTTTTCTCAGCAACAGAAGATTGTCATTGATTATAGTGTTGAATGGTTACTACTGAAAATGTTTTTCAGTAACCAAAAACATGGTGCTTCTATTTCCAAGCATTATCCTGAGTTTAGTTTTATAAGGAAAATATTTTAGCACAGTTTAGCAAATATGTGTAGTTTTAGCTTGCTTGGCTAGTATTTTTTTACATTACCAAAGTAAACACTTGGACAGATTTTTCATTATTTATCTTTTTATTTATTGCTATTCCAAAATCTGTTATACATCGCCATGGGGTGATAGTGGCTCAAGAGCTGACAGTTCATCTTGTAATCGGAAGGTTGCCAGTTCGAGCCCTGGCTCCTACAGTCTAGGTCGTTGTGTCCTCGGGCAAGACGCTTCACCTGTTGCCTACTGGTGGTGGTCAGAGGGCCTGGTGGTGCCAGTGTCCGATAGCTTCGCCTCTGTCAGTGGGCACCTGTGGCTACAATGTAGCTTGCTATCACCAGTGTGTGAATTGGTGGATGACTGAATGTAGTGTATAGCGCTTTGGGGTCCATAGGGATTAAGTAAAGCGCTATACAAATACAGGCCATTTACCATTTTACCATTTACATTATGGCTTATAAAAGAAGTTGGAAATTGGATGCTCCAGTTCACCTTTCTCCTGAGAAGAGCTTCAGACATCTGTGCTTGTGGAGTTTGACAGAGGATGGAACAAGGTAAGTATGTTCAACCAGCTGAGCCATACTTGGGTGCATAAATAAATGACAGACATTTACTTTCATCCTTGCAGTGTGACTCTGTTGGGTTGCTGTCACATAATATTTTGTTGATTTTAAACAGATTCTTCACAGGAGCATCAGTCTGGTCTGGTTCTGCTTTAGCAGGCCTGCACAGCAAATTTTTTAGTTTTGTTTTGCTAGCATCTTTGTTATACAAAACAAATTTCTTTCACAAAATAGTAAAAAAAAGAAAAAAGGTTCCTAAAAAGTTTTTGCTATATAGTTTGCTTTATTTTCTCTGTAACCTCAAAATTTTCCTTTCTTCTTCTACTGTACCCACCCATGAGTTTTTTTGTTACAGAAAATTACATGCTAAATTTATGGGACAAACACCATAAGTTGGGGGCTGTTTTATGAAGTGTTACCAAGGCCTCTTACAACCCTAACAGCGCAGTGCTTTCTTGGCATACACCAATACAAATATTGTATTGGTGTATGCCAAGACTTATTTTCAAGCCTGGGCCTGGGATCCAGTTTCCGCAGGCCCAGGCTTAAAGCCAAAACCCAAAGCAAGGAGCTGGTCACTGCCATTAGTCTGTTATCTCAGGTGGCCTCAGCAGAGACGTACTGGTTGTAATCCATTTGAAATCAGCTGTGTTTCTGCTCCTAGGCTCTTTGGAGACATGTCAAACACAAAGATGTATTTGGTTTGTGAATGAATGGACATCTGTGTACCACAAATCTTTCTCAATACAATTGTATAACTGTGTTAAACCATTTAAACATTCTTAATGACAGCTGAGAAATGTATTGTTTATAGAATACGCCTCCAAAATACAAAAATTCAATCATTGACTTTTGGTCTGTTATTTTGCTGTTTGCTGTTGCTTTTCTGGGTGATTGTAACGTGTACTTGGGCCAGTCCCTAGGATGCCTCTGTCCCTGCAGCAGGCCTCAGTCTCCCCCAGCGGTCAGGTAGACCTCCAGAACTGTTTTTGGAACTTCTGTGCTTCATGGCTTGACTTGGTCTGTCTCGTCACTGTTCCCACGTTCTTCTCTGTGTTTCATCCTTTGTGTCTCCCCAGTCTGTCGTGTGTTTCCATGTTTGTTTATCCCCATCTTAGCTTCAAGCTCGCATGTCCTTACCTGAGTCTCAGTGTTCGTGCTACTTCTTCTTTTATTTTGTTAGTCCTAGTCTCATGTGCATTTTGTTCAGTTTTGCTTCCCGTGCCTTGTTAATCTCCAATTGTGTTCCCTCTGTGTTCCCTCAGAGTATATATTATCTCTTGCTATTTGTCAGAGCATGTGTTTGTCTTCCTCTGTGTCTCTCAGGTTGTGTGTGTCCAATGTTTCTCAGGTTCTCCCATTTTCCCCAGTTTAGCTTTTCTGTGTAGTTCCTCATTTCAGTTCGGTTTTCTTATTTTGTACTGTTTTGAATAAACAGCTCACCTTTTGTTAACGTTCTGTTCCTGCCTACATTGTCATTTGGGTTGAATATCTTCTTGTCCATGTCCAGTATAGCTCTACTTTAATCATTTCGCTTTAATGATATTAGTTCCTAACGTATTTAAGAACAGCTGTGATTGACTAAAAATATCAAAAACGTCTGTTCCATGTTATGTACTTTTTCATGACAGGAGATCCATATGCTGAAACAGTTATCATTATCATGAGGATCACAGAACATATAGTGTTTCTGCTAAACTGTAAAAACATATTGCTGACTATGGCTTGGAAAATAATATGATAAATCTAATTTCTTCACTTGTGAAAGATTATTTCCTTTGTAACCATCCAAACCATGAATAATGTCACAATTAATGACAGTTAAATAAATAACACAACACAAATTACCAACAAATTTACCCTACAATTCATAACCAGCAATGGTCTGTTTCCTAGCTAGGTAGTTTAAACTAAAATGGCACACATTAACATTCTGTTTCTGCTCCACACCAAGAAACAAACAATGGAAAAGCAGGTTGTTGAAGGGTTAAGAGCAGTTGTTTTTTTTTTAACTAAGCTGTCATACATCTGATGGTATGCTTTCTTGGAACATAGCACAGTTATTTTTATTTCACTTTGTCTTTGTGAGCCAAAGACAAAGTGAAATAAAAATAAGATGCAAGATGTTTATCTTTGCATCCATGCTTCCATGTAAATGTTTGATGGTATTCTGAGATGGATAACTTACACTCACAAAGAACACAAAGTGAGTTTTCAAAAACGGGCAAAACATTGTTCAAATAAATGAAGTTTCTGAACATCTTTTAAATCAAATTATATGTTACAGTAATAGATTAATAAATTTCTTAATTCATCCAATAATTCCTCACTTTATACTACTTAATGTGCCGATCTGTGGGAGCCCAACAAGCAAGTAGCAAGCTATTCTAATACCAGGAGCTCCCTTTTCAGGTGTGTTTACACACAATGTGCAAACATTGTGTGTAAAAAATATAAAATGTAACACAAAATGTAACACATTGTGTGCGGGAGTGAATGTGAGTGCGAATGGTTGTCTGTCTCTGTGTGTTAGCCCTGCGACAGACTGGCGACCTGTCCAGGGTGTACCCTGCCTCTCGCCCTATGACAGCTGGGATAGGCTCCAGCGCCCCCCACAACCCTGAAAAGGATAAGCGGAAGCGAATGGATGGATGGAGGTTATCTGAATGAGTGCATAACTGGCTGTTTGGATGGCTCAGTGAGTTGTGAGCTTAGTGCCACATATTTGTCCACGTGAACATATTTGTGTCTTCAATTCAATTTATTTAATTCAATTCACTTTTATTTACATGGCACCAAATCAGTCGCCTCAAGGAGCTTTATATTGTATGGTTGACCCTTGGCTGGTTCCACAGAAGAGGGGCCTGAAAACTGAAGGCTCTCCCTCTCATTCTACTTATAAATACTCCAGGAAGAACAAGTTGGCCTGCAGTGTGAGAGCGAAGTGCTCTAATAGGGTGATATGGTACTACAAGGTCATTAAGATAAGATGGGGCCTGATTATTTAAGACCTTGTATGTGAGGAGCAGGATTTTGAATTCAATTCTGGATTTAACAGGAAGCCAATGAAGGGAAGCCAAAACAGGAGAAATATGCTCTCTCTTTCTAGTCCCTATCAGGACTCTTGCTGCAGCATTTTGGATTAGCTGAAGGCTTTTCAGGGAGCTTTTAGGACATCCTGATAATAATGAATTACAGTAGTCCAGCCTGGAAGTAATAAATGCATGAACTAGTTTTTCAGCGTCACTCTGAGACAGGATATTTCTAATTTTAGAGATGTTGCGCAAATGGAAGAAAGCAGTCTTACATATTTGTTTAATGTGGAGTCAACAACACATTTGGCACACCTACAGAAATATAAACCCATGGACACATGATTCCTAATGTACATTATTGTTTTAACCCTTTTTCTGGCAATAATTCTGGTTCTACAACATTGTTTTTGCCAAGTGATTGTATAATACAAAAGGCACAGAAGGCATGTTCTTTCATATTTACCTGACTTCACAACAACATACCCAGCTTTGACAGGTACAGTTTTTTTTGTTGTTGGTTGTTTTTGTTTTTTTCGTGTTTCTTCATAGGAAATGTTATGTATTGTGATTGTTATTGAAAGACATAAAGCAGTATATAGTACTAGCATAAAGCATGAAGTAGTTTTTAAAACATGCTTAGGGCCTGTAACTGATGTCTATTGGCATTGTGTGTAGATTTAGTGTTTTTGTCTTTAAAACTTAACATTGACATTTATGTATTTCAACTGTAGAAGATAGCAGGTTGGGTTTTTTCTGTTTTAATGTTGTTACTATGCATTTCAGCATCCAAATCAATGTTCCGCATTTGAATCAACAACAAATATTTGCTGCTGAAAGTGACAATTTTGCTATTTAGGTGCTGTTGCTTGGTACTGATTCCTATGTATCAACAGGTAATTTGAATTTATTCTGTGACTAACATTCAACAACAATGGAAACACAATCATCGACAAACTAGAGTACCACCCTTGTAAGCATGAACAACTCTCTATGCAATTGTTCAGCTACAGTATGTGTTGTCTCATGTATTACGACGTAAAACTGCAGTTGTTTTCAGGCTGCTATGGTTTCTGGTGCTGCCCTTGCCTTACCTGCACAGTTGTAGGACAGATGGGAGACCACCGCTGTGTCCCATTATGCGACATGTTCAGCACAACTGATCTCAGCCATTGGGATACCAAATGTTATACCTCCTGCTGCCTTGACCATTAAGGTTGGGATTCGATATAAATACGGCATCAAGTTAAATTTGTCAAAGAAATTCTTGTTAAAAATTTCTGCTGTTTTTTACATTCCCACAGTCAGAAATAAAGAGAATCAAGTATTAGTAATAGTTCAGTTCAGTAATAGTTAATTCAATCCAATCTTTTTAAAGGCACTTTATTTTTTAAGGTAAAGACCCTATAATAATAGAGAGAAAATGCCAACAATCAAATGACCCACTTTGAGCAAGCATTTGGCAACAGTGGAAAGGAAAAACTCATTTTGAACAGAAAGAAATCCATGCTCAGGCAGGGGCAGCTATCTGCCACAACCGATTGGGGTGATGGGAGGAAGGAGCTATAGCTGTAACTAATGACTGGATAAAGTGGTAAAAGTGTATAATTACCAAATATTTCTCTACAGGGTTCTATCTGTAAGGACATCATGAGTTCCTGTTTCTGTGTGTGGTGCTCTTGGTGTGAGATGCACCGTGAGTTAAAAATTCGCAAGAAAAGCACAAGTGTCATCAACATGCAGCCTGCACCAGTTAAGTCCACAGGCAAAGATGAGAGTCTGTTATGGCTTCATGCCAGGGTTGCTTTTCATTGGTGTGCTCTGTCTTTAAAAAGGCATTTGATTGAGTTTAACGATGTTTGGTGTGACTAAGTGAACTGGTATTTGGTTTTGACTTTTTTTTTAAAGAGCTGGTAAGAGGTTTGCTTTGATGATCTAAAGACAAGAACAATATGTTTTATTCATGCATATTTTTAATTTAATCCCTGTTTTAAAGATCTCTGACTCATCAAACACATTTGCAATAAATAAAACAAGAAACGGTCAAAGGCCTTACGATGGGGGATCAGACAAATTGTAACTCAAATCATTATCATAAATCTAACTTTTAAAGAAAGCAGAGTTAAAGTTTGTCTTTGCCTTAGCTCATTCAGCATTCAGTCTAGGTTTACTTTGTGACTTTCAGTTTTCTTGTTTATGATTTGATAGAACAAAAAGATTAATAACATTTTTGAAATCTTTGTGTAGTTCTGTAACTTTTTTTCACGTGGTTTTTGTCCTTCATGTAAGTTTCTATCTTTCTGCACCGGCGCTCAACAAAAGAAGTTGTCAAATGAACTTAATAAAAGCATTTTTCCTTTTATGTAAAAATTTACAATGTAATTTTCCACTGTTTTATACTTTTGAATGAAATCCGTCCTGACCATCCTGTTATATGTTATTTTCTGAATATTCAGAATATGTTATATCCTGTAAACAAGATCTCATGAGTCCCCAGTGTAGTGGCAGTGAAGTCAGCAGAGGCGTCTGAAATGTGTCACGACAAACTCAAGGCTACGTGAACATATTTGAGTAACAATGGAATGGAAATCCATTTTGGCTTCCACAGAAAGGTGGAAACTGCTTCAGCTGCTTTTGCAATCACTCACCTTCACACTCGACTCATTTTGATATCCTTGGCAAGACAAAAAAGAAAAAAAAAATATATAAAGGTTTTACTAATTTGTATCTTTAAAAAAAAAAAAAAAAACTTTGGCAAAAATAATCTTTCCAATAATCTTCTTTCCAGACTCTTACTTTCATTTTATTTTCACTTTCTACTGTACTTTCCGGTAAGTATTTTTAAGTACAGAAGATTACACCCCTAATTTAGAAATGTACCTTTCAAATATTGGGGAAAGAAAACCCTTAAACCAGCTGTACTTTCCTTAACGGTAACTAAGGCTTGCGTATATGTTAGTATAAAAAATACAGAGTCCCAACATACATTTCTGTGTGATTTTATCCTTCAAATTGCAGCAGGATGAAGCAACAGGTTTGCTTTGTATATGTCATCATAACTTATTCATTTAACTACAAATTAATAGACATGTATTTAAATTAAGGAAAATATCAACAATCACTGTGTCAACTAAATGCTTGTACCCCCTCAAACCTGTGAGATTCCACATCTGCAAGAGTTGGTGTATTAAGTGTTCCAAAAGTCATTATTTTATTAAATGCAATTTTAAATGTCCTATAAACACTTACATCACACTTCTCAAAGGCTCACAATACATTGTTGCCAACTCTGTTTTTGGTTCAACAATCTTATGGTATATACCCCCATCTGCAGGTCATTAGTGGTAAAACATCTACTATGTGAGAGGTAGTGGGACAGTGTGTGGGTTTTGCAATAGCAGTAAGACTGCTTAAGATGTAAAACTACTCAGTTTGCGAAGCACTCCAAAAAATATGATACCTTACAGCTATTATCTTACAAAAAACAGAACGATAGATTAATCACAGTTTGGAGAAAACATCCTGTAAATGCTGTATAGGCAGCACTTAGTAAGAGCTGTTTATTTAAATACATGAAATGATGTTAAGTCATTCTTTAATAACTGTTCAAGCCATATCTTTGCATCATTTTAATGAGACCGACCTAAGGACCAGTGATCTCTTTTTAGCCAGCTGTTCAGGCACCACTGTATCCAGCAGCCTCCTCACTAGGTCCAGGCGTCCTGTCTTGATCAGAACCCTCGATAACTCTGTAACCTCTGCCGTGTGTGTCGTATAAAGGTACCTCAGCTCAGCCTTCACTATGTCCTGAGAGTACAGCTCCTCTGCCTTGAGCACCCACATTTCCAGCTGAGTGATGACAATGCCAGGGTCAGGGTCTCCCTGCATGAACAGAGTCAGGAGAGCCTGTAAGAGGCAGCGCAGGGCTGTGGTGTCTCTGCTCCCTTGTTTCTCTAACTCCAGAGCTTTTTTGAAGCAGTCTACGGCGTTCTGCTCCTCGCCTTTCACGAGGAGGCAGCGTCCTCTGAGCACATGAAGTTCCGGTAAGCAGTCTCCCAGCTCAAACTTCAGAGCGTGAGACAAACTCACCAGGGCACTATTTATTGCACTCTCATCCACCAAAAGGCTCTCCTGGAGTGCATCTACACCCATGTAGTAGTATACCTGAAATGAAAAAGATCAACTTGAAAGCCTTGTTGGGACATGAAACACAGAATTTGACCAGCTTTGCACGTTATGCTTTTACCTGTGCCATCTCCAAATGTGTTCGAAGACAGGGGCGTACACCGAGTACTTTGTCTAAGTCTTTTCTAGCTTCAATTAGCTTCTGTCGGTCTGGGATTCCACCATCACCAAGCTTTGCCTTCTCGAGGTCCCCCATGTACAGGATTATATTGATCTACACAGAGAACATGTTGTCCAAATATGTAAACTTTTTACATGTACTAGCCACTTTAAACTAATACAGCTATTCTGGCCTTAAAAGGAGCTGTCATAGCAACTGACTTGATTAGTCGTAGCTACAGTACCTTGGCACGGGTGCAGTGAGCCTGCCAGTTGAGTTCTGGATCTGGCAGCACATTTAGGGCCATATTGCAGATCCCTGTAGCCATTTCATGTTTACCCAGCAGAGAGAAGACTCTGGCCAGAAGGTTCAGGATAAATGCATCGTCACTGGCCATATTTATGGCCTGGAAACACAGACAGAGCTGTTATTATCTCATCTTAAAAGGGAACAGTGCAGCAGTATTTCTTAAACCCATCCATCCATTCGCTTCTGCTTATCCTTTTCAGGGTCTGGAGCCTATCCCAGCTGTCATAGGGTGAGAGGCGGGGTACACCCTGGACAGGTCGCCAGTCTGTCGCTCATTGTTAAACCAAATGAGCAATTAGTAAGTGAGTGAGTTAATGACTTGTTCAGCAGTTTTTAGCTGAAAAAAACCTTCTGTTGTCCTAGTTAGATACATATTTTTCAATCTTTTGAACTGAAAAGTCTCAAATAAAAAGCATTTCACTCACTGGCCCTCATTTTAGGTTTGACAGCATTTTAGCAGATAAAGGTGAATGGCTTAAACATGAATTGAGCTGAAGTTTGGGGAAGGCCTCGGAGAGGACTGGCAGCGGCTCCCGGGCCTGGAAGATCACCGTGTACTAAATAGAAGTGAAGAAGTGAAAGAATTGAAAAGGGGAGCGAGGGAGGGGCACAAAAACGAACAGCTTGTAGAACTGGGGGAACATATATAGGTAAGAACCTGAAGGAGCGTGTTCGGAGGCGAGGCCCCACTCCTGAAATTCAGATACTTTATCGCTAACAAAAGTCAGATGACAGGCTGATTGCAGAGGTTTAGTCCTAACAGTTTGAGGGAAAGTAATTGTTTTTTTCCCAGCTTGGTGAGAGGTGCATGAGTTAACTCACAGTTCCATAACAGGACAGAGGATCCGAAGCCGAGAAACCGCAGTCGTGTATGGACATGGGCACAGGGGAAAACTCCTTCTTCCTTTCTAACATGATGCCGACATAACACCAAGCTAGAGCTGATGGGAGAGACGAGAAGATTTGGTTTTTCAGCTTTTATTTTTTGTAAATAGCATGTACTTGAGGAAATAGACAAACGAACTGGCCTGTAGTTTTAACAAAATGATTTCAGCAACAAAAACTAGTAGCTCATTGATATGGATAATACACCTTCACCGACTTGCAATCAATAATAATAATGATAATATGATAATGATAATAATCATAATAATCATAATGAGACTGTTGGGACTATGTTGAATGTTTTTCTCTTGATAATAATCTTTCCCTTGTGCAATGATTGACTTTGACTTTCCAAATTGTTTGGGAATGACCTCTTCAGACTGGCGCGTAGACAGAATTGGTTGTGTAAGATCATTGTAGACGTTCTTTTAGAAATATATAATGTCATGATCTAATATGTTGTGTGTTGTAGTTTTAATCTGAGACCTTTAAGGACCACATGCGGAACAGATTTGTATTTCTTTTTTCTCTCTGACTCCATGACTGAAAGCATTTATCATGACTGTATTGATCTGTCTTTAGTTAGTTTGTATAATCAGATTTTAAATACAAACACCTTTTTGCAAAATTTTGCACAAACTAATACATTTATAATCAATCTCTGATTATTAGAGTCTGGTGTGGCCAGTCTTCATGAACACCTTTAATTTTGATTTTTTTTGCTGTACTGAAACTTGAACATCTGTAAGAACTGTGGATTAATTTCAATACAATACTGTCACATGTTTACCTTTGTGCTGTGTTTTCTCAGATTCCAGTGTTTCTTTCAGAAACTGGAGTCCTTTATTGTAGTGCGAAAGTCTGGAGTACTCAGAATCCTCTTTGGTCTTTACTATGTTGTCCAGCCTGCAGACAGAAAATAACTTGAATATTTTCACACTGTGTGGTGATAGTAATCTAAATCATATCACCCTGTACCTTATGTAGATTGTTGCCATTTTAAAATACCAGCTTCATTTTTCCTCTATCGGTATCTGAAAAACAGCACCACAAGTTAAGTAATACCCCACTTAAATGCTCCCTACAACATGAAACAGTGATTTGAAAGCTCTTATCTGCTACTAAATTTGTGATTTTAGACTACAACAAAGTAAAATGGCCTCATTGTCTTCCTGTGTGTAATCTTTTGAGCATTGTCATATTCCTTCAGTTAATTCCAGTAGAAAAGCTAGAATGATGTGAATGCTCACCATCTAACCAGTCATTATATCAGTGCTCCGCTTTGTCTTTACACTCTGCAATGTGATTCTTGGCAGTTAACCATGTGTTGTCTCTTTATTTAAAGTATTCATATCTCTCACCAGGTCACCCCCATAATGCAGGGCTCTGTTGTAAAAAGACAATGCAGTGTTCAGTCGCTCTCTCAAGTCGTCGTCGCTGTCCAGCTCTATATCGTACGGAAAGACGTAGGCCTGCTCGACCAGGCAGCGTGCAGCCATAATCCTGATCTCATCCTGAGACGCCTCACCGCCGTCTAAGCCCATGAGGTTGGACACTTTGTCCACACACTCCCCTGCATCCAGTTCTCGTCCCAGCTTGTCGTACACGTAGCCCAGGTTTGCCCAGGCATTCAGATTCCCAGGGTCCTCTTTGCAAATGCCCCTGAAAGGACAGAACACACAGACAGTGGGGCTTAGAATCAGGTCCAGATTAACATAAAGAGCTATCAGATCCAGGAGGCACTTAAAGACATTTCACACAGCATCTAACTAAAAAAATAAGAAATGGCAGCTGTGAGTGAAGTTGGAATTTTAACTATAGAATTACCAGCTACTGCAGTTATGACTATGTTGCAATGGGATAATTATCTTTTCTTCATTTTCTTGTTTCTTGTACTGTGCAGTAAGAACTGATAATTGTATATAGTGACATATTAAAAAAGGAATACTTGTGGATAGTTATAGTTGAAAAATTAAAGTTCAATGTATAAAGATGTATGTATTCATATATTTATTTATATGTGTTCACACTGTATAATCAAAACAGACATGTATGATGAACTAGCTAGGGGTAGGAATTAATAAGCATTTGCTTCCTCCCACTCTGTTTTGAACTGGGAGTGCTCAGCATTTTTTTTCTCCATGTGAATAGGATGGCTTTCAATGATTTCACCTTTATTAGTTGTTTTTTTTGTCCATTATTGTTACTTATATGTTCAAAATATAGATCTGATTGATTCATTACGATAGGGGTGGACACAGACACCTGGCCAGGTAAAACTACCTGGCCAATTGCTGTGCCAGTTGAATGACACCTCCTGTTTAGTCTTTAAGTGAAATTTTACATAGCTTACATGAACAAAGTTCTCATACTTGCAAAGATATTTAATCTAAACTAATTTTTAGATTACTACTCAAACTAAGTACTCAAAGGACTAAGTGGTCTGTCCTTCACCCAACTGATGATGGATGGATGGATGGATGGATGGATGGATGGATGGATGGATGGATGGATGGATGGATGGATGGATGGATGGATGGATGGAAAGGTGGATGGATGGATGGATGGATGGATGGATGGATGGATGGATGGATGTATTGACAGAAACTGACATTTCTGTCACCTGCAGCTGTGAATAGTGCTGTCAGCCAAATGCTAACGTGTTAATATGACAAATGAGTATTTCTGATTTTCATTATTTACCAATTCTTCTTAAAGATACTTTTGACTTGTCTCTTGTCACAAAGGGTTATAGCAGCTAATACCACATAGTTTTGTATTTCTGGCTGGCATTAAACCAGTCTTCTGTTGCTTGCAGAAAAATGGGTTCAACTTGCAGCACCATAAATGTGTCGCTGAATCATACGATAATAAAAGTGTCAATAAATAGTAAAAATTGGATAATCGAGCGCCATTTTAATGTCTAAAGTCTGCAGAGAGCTAAGTTACTTGAATTAAAATAAAAATGTGTATGATGTTTTTTACACATATAAACCTTCTTCACAACCTTCACAAGGCAGCAAAAACAAAAGAAAGAAAAGAAAATGCCGTCAAGATCTCTGAAGAAATCATGTATTCACTGTGTATTTAATATCCTTCCTCTGACTCAGTGAATTTTCTGCATATTCTTCCTTAAAAAAAAGATGGCAGTGAATATTCACCTGAATATTTCCTCAGCAGTGTCCAGCTGTTCCAGGTTAAAAGCCAGCAGGCCCAACAGATTTCGCACAGCATATTGCAAATATCCAACTTCTGCTTCTAGCTCAGCTCGCAGGCTTTCCTGTCTTAAATAAGTGTCCCGATGTCGCAGCTTCACTGGCCCAGTAGGATCACAGTTAAGATTTAGATCCAGGTGGAAGTGACCAGGGATGTAGTCCATGTCCTCCATGAGAGTCTCAATGTCCTCTGTGTTTTCCCTTTCTGTGGCCTCCATCTTCTCTTCTTTAAGAAACGCTAAAAATGCTAAAAAATAATCTTAACCAGGGTAATGGTTAAGGTAGCAGAAGATCGTACCTAAGAACACACCTTGTCCTCTTTAGTCGACTTTCACATAAGTCACTCTTGTGCTCCAGGTTTGGACAGGTTGAACAGGTTGGGCTTGGGAGTGACTGGGAGTGGAAAAGAATGATAACTGAAGATAGTGTGAAGCTGTTGAAAAAATATGTTTGCCCACCTTTTTATTCTTATTGCACAATCAGAATTCTTGAATACATGAAATCATCTATATTCATGTTTATTGTCTGGAAATAAAACTGCCACACTTCTGTTCAGCCATGTTTCTTTGCCTAATTTGTATGTGCGAGCGTGCGTCTCTCTCTGTGTGTGTGTGTGTGTGTGTGTGTGTGTGTGTGTGTGTGTGTGTGTGTGTGTGTGTGTGTGTAGGTGGGTGGGTGGGTGGGTGGTAGGGTGTATTAAAAGTCCCTCGTGACAGGATGATTTAATTTCTGACTGAGTTTTGTAAAATTATCTTTGTGTCTTTGTTTTGAGAGATATTTGAGATTCTTTAGCCTTCCCTCTAAGCCTGTTTTATCACACACAAGAATGCAAACCATCACACTCAGAGTGACTGAGGAAACAGTCAAACCCAATCTGTGTTCTTAATCATTATTTGGGTAGTAAGTATGATTTGAAAATGGTATTTTTTTCAAGGCATAACAAAAAATGGTCAGTTATAAAAACAAAAAAGAAAGCGTGTGTATTGGAGATATGCAAATACCTTCAACAGTTCAACAAAAGCAGTGAATCCCTGTAAATCCTCACCTTATCATTCTGTCTTTGAAAATCAGATAAAGATGAGGTGAGCACTTTCTGTTACTGCGTGCTCCTGCGAACAAAACCAAACTCTTCCACTAGAGGGTAAACTTGCATTGTGATAAACCAGCCTGATGGTGCAACAAAGGGAGCACGCTCGTTCAGTGTTACAAGACTTTACTGACACTGAGTGCAACATCACTTTTATCAGAGGAAAAAATCTATCAGATAACGTAGCTAAAGGCAAAGCTCCAAGCTTGAAACAGCATAGGAATGGGTGTCATAGTCTCAGGATTATGTGCTGTGTCTAAAACTTGAATCTTTAGTTAACAAATGTGAGTTTTGGATTTGTGTTTAGGTTTTTCTGTATTTGAATTTAATTTTTTTTCATATTTTATAATACTGAGGCTCATTTTTATTACACGAGTTCTAGCTACAGTTTTTTTTTCATACCTTGTGTCAATTTTACTTCCTTCTTTGCGTTTGTCTTGATTATTTTCACCATGTTTCCTAGTTACCCTGTTTCCCATTTCCAGTCAACCCTCAGTGTGTAACTAGTGCATGCTTTTTGTTGTGTTACGTTCCTGTTGTGCCTCCCTGTAGTCTTTGTGAGCTCTACTGTTTGTTTAACCCTTTATACTCTGTTTTGTTGCATCTCTGGTTTTTGTGAAAGTAAATTCCAGTAGTAACAAATCAATATTTAACATGAACAATAAAAATTTAAGACACCCAGGAGGAGCTAAAGTTAAATAAACTTTATGAGTTTATGAGTATTTTTTACCATAAACTAAGTTAAGTTTGATAGGATAGCTTTCCAAATTAAGTTTTGAAGGTTTCCCTGCAGATCAGGGGTCACATTTGTGGAAAATGTACTGTACATGTCTGGTGTTGTAATGGTATTTCACCACTCCTCGTAGTGGCCAGTGTTACTGCAAAATAAGCAAACTAACATTAAAATCCTTTGCTGTGGTTCTGAATTGCAGCACTTTTGAAAAACAAAGAGGGAGCGTTTACACAAAGGTCAGCGAGCAAACTATCCGCAGTCCTAAACATGCAGATTTTAGTTTGACTGGAAACTTGAGCGCTTGAGGCGAACCCACGCAAATAAAGAGAGAACATTCAAACCCACATGCAAAGGCCTCAGTCAGGTTTGCACAGTGCTGATGCCTCTGAACGACCGATCAGAAAGTGTTGTATAACATGCATTTGGTACTGTAGATCTCCCTCAGTGGGCAGCCCTTTTTTCCATTTGTACCACGTGGGTGTGCAGAAATCAGAATTTTCTGCTCTCAACAACCGTTGCCATGGTGGTCATCATGGATACCAGGCTGATAGCATGGCAACATAATGATTACAGATGCCTGTTTGTATGACTGTACGCCCCAAAGAAGCAAATTTAAAGGCATTTCTGTCGTAAGTGACCACATGCTAGTGATACATTTTGAATTCTCATCTAACAAACACAAAGAGGTTTATAATAGTGACCTGACCCCCCAGAACACCCATCTGGCTTTTGTTGTTTACTCCCACCTAAATTGAGATTATAATAGATGTTTCAAATGCAACATGTTTTGCTTGTAGACTAACACCCTGTTAACCTCCTTAATTGTTTTGATGTCAGTCTTAACCTCATGCACAGACAGTGTATTATGACTGACATATGCAAAACCAACACTCAGCCTGACAAACAGCATCACATTTTTGCACAAATATAGCATTTTTTGTGAAAGCTGCACCTGTGTACATTTCATTAAGGGTCTTTAAATTCATTTCTGCAGTCGAGTTAGGATGCTTGGAGCCTCCAATGAGATGTGAGACTGAATACACAGGAAAGTGTCATTAAACCAGAGATCTCTCCAAGCTGCTCTCTCCTCAGCTTTTGTTAAACCATTACAATCAGTGCAAAATACTGGTTCTAGAATCAACGTAGCTTAAATAATGAAAAGTAGACATAGTCTTATATCCAAGCTTAATCTTCATGCCATTTCAGAAAGAATGAGACAGCCTTAATCCAGCTATTAACCCATTTTTATTTGCTACAAATTTAGCCCCCCCTACCTTTCCTAAGTAGAGTCTTCCATTTTGTCCGTCTGAGACAGACATGCACAATCACTAGCTGCTAATATTTGGAAACCCCTGCCTTTGCATCTCACTTCATTGCTGTCCACTACAACTGTATTTCCACTCACAGTCAGCTTCATCCTGGCAGCCCGAGCAAGTGTTCACAGTGAAAAGCATCTCTTCAGCTCTCCAGAGGCCCTTCCTGACTGCAGATTATGCCACTGAATGTGTCTTTGTGGTGTCTCTGGTTGTGACAGACATTTGTAATAAGAATGCAGCATTTTCAGTAAGTTATAGCAGAAAAAGATTACTGAAAAGGATGACTATAATCATTCCTTTCTTTCTTACATTTTTTGATATGTATCTTTATTAGTTAGCGCCTGGAAAACAAAAATCCAGTTATACATCCAAAGCCATAAGGAAAACAAAAACTTGGTGGAAAACCTGTGCCTGCTGTGGATCTTATTGAATTGTCCTTGACAGCAGCATTTAATCTCCTTTGTTCCAAAACATTGACCCACTGGTCTTTTAACCACAAGCTTTAACCTGAGCTCCAGTTCCACATGAGGGGGTCCAGGCCCGTTAAGGAAAAGTCTGCCTGGGCTGAGTTTGTGTGGGCCGGGAGAAAGTTTCCATATAGAGACACAGGGTATGAGTAAGTGTGTGTTTAGTGTATTAAGAGTAAAGTAATCCGGCCTTTGCCACAGAGATCTGTTGTATTTCATTACACTGATTAGACTCTTCATTCCTTCTCTTGGGCGGTGACCCATGTTAAAAGCTTCTAAGTTACAGCGGACCACGAATTCTAAAATAAATTCTAAAATACATTATTAAACATTTGACCAAATATTTTTGATTTAATTAATTTAAATGAAAACATTAAAAAATATTTAATTAGCTCCCATTTTAATTAATTAATGCATCATTAATTATATTTTCTATTCATTTTGGCACTTGGGGCCTTCCATACATGGTCACACCATCACCTGCTGTGTTCAAAGAAGAGCCTTGCTTTTCTTTTTAGTGCACAATGGACAAAACTATGAGTCCACATCTTTTAATCTTTGAATTCAGGTGTTTTTAGCTTTATGAAAGCCGTGCAATCTGTCTTTACAAGCATTTGTGAGAGAATGGGTCGCTCTAAAGAGCTCACTGAATTCCAGTGTGGTGCTGTAACGGGATGCTGCCATTACAACAAGTTCATTTGTGAAATTTCTTCCCTCCTAGATATCCATGATCAACTCTGAGTGGTATTATTACAATGTGGAGACATCTAGAAACCACAGCAACTTAACCATAAAGTGGCAGACCACGTAGAGCAAGGGAGCAGAGTCGACGACGCTCACAGTTGTAAAAGTTGCTAAACCTTTGCTGACTCACTACTGCTGAGTTCCAAACAAAATTAAGCACTGGGAGCATCATGCCATGCGTTTCCATTACTGAGCAGCTCCCTGAGTGTAATGTGTCGGTGGCCCACTGCTTTTGTCTTTTTAGGGCATTTCAGATGTTTAGATTAGTCCTTTTTAATAGTTTATTAATGCCCACTTAATTTTTGCGTGGAGGAAAAGCTATCAAGTTTTTCACAAAAAGGCAAAAGCAAAAATAAGAGCTTCATCTTGTGCTTTTGTCCTTTTGCCTGCATAAATGTGGACAACAGGCAGATGGATACAGACATCACATCTTCACCCAAAGGTCGCCTTTCATGACTATGTTTAGATTATGTTTCTGTTCCATGATGCTCACACATATAACTGGTTGATGTTCACATATATAACTTGATTGGAGTATCAATATTAACAAGCTTATCTTCTTCTTATAAAACGCACAGACGTCTTTGTGCAGAAAGGAGGATAAAAGGACTTTTTTGTTGTTTTTGTTTTACTTTGTGCTTGTCGTTTTATTTTGGTAGTTCACCGTTTTCTCCGGTACAGAGCTTTCACACAGATTGTATTTTGAAAGTTTTCCCGGAAGCTACCGAGGGTTATCGCTGGTGACTTGACGCTATCGGGTCTCCTCTCCCACTCTGCGGTTCCTGATCGCTGTCATCATGCAGGTGGAATCTGCGCAGTGTGGCTCAGCGTACAGATCCCAAACACCAGCCTCACCGAGCTGCAGCTCAGGACTCGGGACTCCGGAGATCAGACTGCATTTACAGCTGTAAAGGAACCAATCAAGGAGGGGAAAGCAACAAATTGGATTTCCCCCCTCCGCTATCACTTGATGACCATCAGCAGTTTAGATACAGAGGCTTCATCAATTTAACACAACATGATGACTGAGTTAAAATAACCCACATATCGAGGATTTCTCTCTGTATCATACTGCTGGAATAAGCTCACACTGCTGTGTTGATACTGTCAAACAGTTTTCCTTGCCTGGCGCAGTCCAACTCAGCAGCAGTCGCATAGGATGCCATACAAGCCTATAGGAAGTGACTCTCGCAGCTTGACAGGGAACAATCTCCGAGGAACCCGAAGGACGTAATCTTTGTCCTGCGGATCTTATCGGTGTAAAAACACTCATGGCGATGGACGAAGGTACTGTCAGCGAGAGCATCCCAGACCTCAAAGACATAGAGGCGAAAATCGGCCGGAAGACCCCCGAGGGTTTGCTCAGGTGGATGCGGGAAGAGTCGTCCTCTCTCCGGGCAGACGCCAAGCTGGCCCTCGCGCACGACACCGGTAAAGAGACCGGGATGAAGAGTTTGGATGAAAAGATAAGAAAACTGAAGATGGAGATGGTAAGAATCCACAGTTCTCATATATGTGCCCGCAGGATGCGTGGCAGACTCTTGTTTTCCAGGATGTGTCATTCACGAAAGTCAGCCAGGTACAGAGCTGTCATTATGACGATGAATGCTGAGCCCGGCTCGGCTCCGGCAGACAGCCTTGTTTCGAGTACTTGAACATTTATCAGCAGATCGGGTTGTCATTGCTGGGGTGTATCTGAAATTATGTGCAGGTACAGAAGCCTGCACAACTCCTGAGAGCCCAGAGACAGAGGTACTTAACATGTTATCTGACTATACAGCATGCCATTTTTAAAATTTCCTTACTTCTCTTTATTAAGTTCTTGTTTTCTGTTCAACTCTTTATATTAAAATAACTGAATGTATAAGTAACAATCCATAAAGTAGTATAACAGTATAATTTTGACCAGATGAACCTAAACCACGTCATGTTCACATGATCACTAGCCTAACACAATAAACTGTAGTGTAACGCTCCACTTGACAGCTGAGAAAAAATAAATGACTGTGTTTTATACTCCAAGTCGTCCTTCCTGCTCCCACTGTGCGCTCAGAGCCCACAGTGGGACTCACTGCAAAATGTCAGCATTCTTTAAAATGACCATATAATCTGTATTTCAGAAAGCGCTAAATGCCAAATAATTTTCTTATCCCGTGCCTCTGGTGATGAATGATACTTTAGGACAGTGAGATTTAAGGATGCTTTTAGGGCCCCTGCTAATTGTTAGGCCTCACTAACCTCAGCTTTTTGGATATTCCTTAATTATTGTGTGGGCTCACACATTTAAAGCTATAATAAGTAAGTGTTTTACCTTAATGTTGGGAATAATACCAGCCTCAGCATGATTTCTGAGTTCGCTGACTCGTAACAGCACCAGTAGCATCTCATTTGTTCCCACTCCTTCCCTCAAAAGTGTCAGTCTGTATGTAACTTGGGAGAATGTATACAGTTTTCCAGGAAAGTACATTTCTAAGGAGACACTGAGGGCAGAGCTCGGCAGATTATGCCTACATGACACAAAATCAAGTGGTTTAGCTGCTGGTTAGACACAAAGCAAGAGCAGGATTACTTTATTCTAATAACTTGCAATAGATGCCAACTTTTCTCTTATGGCTGTTTGTGGCTAAAATGTTCCTAAAGTTAGGTGGATGAAGAGTAAACCAACAAATTCTATTCCATATCAAGATGACGATTTTGTGTTTCACGGCACATGGGTGCCCCTCCGTGAGCCTGGTCTGCTGGATGTTTCTTCCTTTTAAAGGGGAGTTTTTCCTTCCCACTGTCTCCAGTCTCCAACTGCTTTCATATAGTGGGGTTGTCTGATTGTTGGGGTTTTCTGAGAATTATTGTGGGGTCTTTACCTCACAATATAAAGTGCCTTGAAGTTACTTGTATTTTGATTTGGCACTATATAAATGAAACTGAATTGAATTGTTCGTTGCGCGAGCAGCTGCTATGATTTGTTTCACTACAATTCAGTACTGGAGCTTAAAAGACTCCAAAGTCCAGAGGCCTTTTATTACCAGTTGAAGCTACAGGGGCTGCTGTTATCACTGAGTAGCAAACGTTACATACGCCTGCTTTAAGAATTATACTTGCCAATGGATGTTTCAGCTTTTGGAAAGCTAAATGTTAGCATCAATCTCTCTTTAATGTCTTAGATAACGTAATTACTATGTTATCAACATGTCAAAATTAGCCAGTTAGGTCAGTGAAGTATTAATGTATTTTGAATCCAGCATAATTAAATTCTACGTTTACACCCAATGCAACACTTGCTGTGTCTTTCTGTACATTTCTTGTATTCTTTGGTAATCTTTTCACTTAGGATCGCCATAGGAGGTAAAATTAAAGATGTGACATTGACTTTGCTGTCGCTGTACGATTATGACAAAAATAATTTGGAATTTGTGGACTGATATCACACTTTTATACTCAAACCACTCTATACAACACATTCACTTTCTTTAAGCTTAATGCTTTTTCTAACTACATTCACACTCCGATGGATGCATTGGAGAGCAACTTGGGGTTAGCATTTTGCCCAAGGATACTTGACATGCAGACTGGAGGAGCCAGGGATCGAACCACCAAGCTGCCGATCAGTAGGTGACCCGCTCTACCTCCTGAGTTACAGCCTCCCCTAACATGTGTGCAAACTAAATTTTAATATGAACATTGCTCTTATTATTAAGTAGTATAATAAGTAGTATAAGAAGAAAATCAGGAGTCTACATTCGATTATTAAGATGAATGATTAATGATGAATTTGATTGTGACTAAATGCAACAGATGTAATTTTACTTTGACTGGACTTGAGTAATAAAATGTGAAGGCCCCTTGTATCCACTCATTCAATAATTCAAGCTACTCTTCGCTCTGCCAGCAGCTGCACTTTGTTTGGAAATAAGTGGAGGTAAAAATGCACACAGGACCGTGGTGAAGGCGCTCTCTTCCTATTGTCTAGCTGCGCTTGCACCATTTATAGAAAGTAATTTTTAACATATTGCATACATTTCTATCTTCAGTCCACTGGGCTTAATTTTGGTGTGATACATACTCATATCATACCTCTGAACAAGACTGTTTTTCAGTTTCTCTTATTAAATGATTCCATCCCTCGTTTATCCACAGCAGGCCGCTCTGTGTTTCTTCAGAACTGATTATTTCTTCTACAGCAGAGCTTCCGTTCAACAAGTACTTCTCTGTTTTCTTGTTTACATCAACCCCACCTCGCGTCAAACAGTGGAGGTCTGTAGCAATAATGCACCACTCTACAGTTGCCCCCCCCCCAACCATGTTCATGTATGTCATACATTCCTGCGGCAGATGCAGGCATGCACCCCGTCTCCCCATCTGTGGTTGTGACACAAGAGCGTGTGCGCTGCCACAACCGAACTTCCAAACCAAACAAGCTGTTTTCTGAAAGAGTCGCTCCAAAACACATTGGTTACATTCAAACATCCAAAAACACATTAGCAGTTTGGTCGCATGGTAGAAATAGAAGCTGATTTCACTCCAGGACTCATGATGGTGGCAGCATGTGTCTTAAGTTCGCTTGCTTGGTGTAAACAAAGTTTTCAGAAAGAAAGATGATCGGCTGTCATCGTCACATTTGTTTAGTATTTTCTGCCACATGTCTTTGAGTTTGAATTAGGCTCGTATTCCTTGAGCCTGTGTGTGTGTATATCTTAGGTTAGCTTAAATAGCTGGTGAGTAATAAAACGCTCGCTCTTAGGTTGTTGTATCAGTTCAGGGCTTTTGGTGACGGGTGTGGTCTGAGAACTAACTGATGTAGGTTCGTGTGAATCCATTGGAAGATGGATCACAAAACCTTTTTTTATTTTTTCAGAAGTGGTGTGTGTGAATGACTCAGATTGTTTTTTCCTCTTTTTCCCACAGAAGTCTTAAAAAACCCTTTTTCACATCACATCTGGGCCAAGTGCATATGTAGTCCTACATCTGAGTCATATCTGATCTCTGGACATGTTGACCACAATGTCAACGGAAATACGCATATGCGGGAGGTTTAGTGTGAACATCACATGGGTTCTGTAGTTGCAGCTTGCCTGTCTGTAATTTTGTGACCAGAAAGGCGCATTGTAATGGTAAATGGTAAATGGCCTGCATTTGTATAGCGCTTTACTCAGTCCGTAAGGACTGCCACCTGAGCTACAGCCACCCCGTAGTAATGGATGTGTTAGCTCTAAAAAGCAAAAAGTCTGAGTTTTAAGGTGTTTTTTTTCTTCTCATAATACATATATGTATTGTAAACATGGCAATATTTAGATATAAATCAGAATATAAATGAATAAATGAGTGTTAGTGGGTTAGTGTGTACAGAAGAAAGCTCAGCTGCTGTTGTAGGTTGTATAGTACCTAACCTAATTGCATATTTAGCCCACATTTGTATTCACAAGGCATCCAGACTTGCTGGAAATCTGTTAAGACTATAGAAGCATGCTGGACTGTTAGTAGTTTTAGTCATTTATCAAGTTTTTTTTGCAGAAGCGGGAGGACAGAGAGAGAAGTGATCGTGATGAAGAACCGTTTTCTAACTCTAAGGGAGTGAAACTTTCAGTACAGTCCGGGCTGCTCCAGTATGTGAGTGTGTGTGTGTGCCCGCGTGCGTGTGTGCGCATGCAATTGTGCATGGTTATTTCATCTGTGTGAGTGGTGCTGTGTAATGAGAGTGCAGAAGAAGAGATGGGAGCATCATCTGAAATCTGCTTAGTAAGATGTGCAGTACTAATGTGTGTGCTCAGAGGCTGCAGGGAGATACTAAATGGAAGAGCTCTCTCGTGCACACAGTCGTGCACACAGCCTAGCAAAGTCACCATGTTGTTTTCTTCCCCAACATTTTCTGCCATGCTGATAAGCTCAAACGAACAGGCGGGATGTTAATGAGTCGGCTATAAACTGCTTCTTTTTCCACTCTGAAAGTGTGTGTTTGTGTGGACCCTTCTGTTCCTCATTCATCTGTTACTTTGTATCCATAACCACACTGTGTGGCATTGGTGGGCTGCAGCATCTGCCTGTGTAAGATCAACACTGTGCATATTTGTGTGTGTGTGTGTGTGTGTGTGTGTGTGTGTGTGTGTGTGTGTGTGTGTGTACGTTACCACTAATATTGAAGTGTTACTCTTGTTAAATAGCAGGAAAAACAAGAAGTCATGTTACATTTCTAATACAGTACGTCTTTGATTTAAACAAACATGTTGCATAACTCTCAAGTCCAGAAAAACACACTGATTCGATTGGCCTAAAGTACAAAATATAAATCAAAACGAAACTACAGATCTTTAAAATTAGCCTTTAAAATTGTTATGGTCATTAACATCCTATTTCCTGTTACTTGGATGATAGACATGGATCATCAGAGACTTTTAAGACAGCCAGCTTAGAGTCACCAAACAGTGACGTAGGATCATTATTCAGGAAAGCGAAAGATACGGACACGTTTCTTTGCCCAAATGATACCCAGCTAGTTCAAAACCTAAAAAAATACAGTTTAACAATTAAGAAATCTGAAAATAATGCAAGTCATCACACAAGTGAACCTGAGTTGGCAGTTACTATATTTGTTCAAGAAAACTGTAATACTACAAAAAAACGAACAAAGAATTCATCAGATATTCGATGCAGCTGCTCTAAATGATTTATTATACTGTAGCTGTAGTGTGATTACTGACTCTAGCAGAGTAATGTGTTATGTAACTGCTTCCAGACAAATGTGTTCATGTGTTTGCAGTAACGGGTGACTTCAGAACACGTTTGTCGCCGGCTCGGCTCATGACTTGATTTGGTGGGGAAAGAGCTGAAGGCAGATAAATGTTGCTGTGAATGATTTTAGTGCTGCTGTTCATCTCTGCGGGAGCAGTTTGAAAGCATCTGTCTTTCGCATTCGTCTCCAGCAATCTCCACTCTCCACTTCACTGATCTAAACAGATTTACTGGATAGAGACACTCCTTTAAAGCCAGAGAAGACTGGCACTAAGCCTTACACACACACACACACAGACACACACACTGAAGGGCCTTTTATATATAAGCTGCTTTGTGCATTTTATTAATGATCAGCATCTGTATTTTAAGCTACCAAAGGGCAAATGTTATGCTGTTGCTCGAGGTATGTCCTTACTTTTTGCTAACTCCTCCTTTTTTATTCACTTTAGCTTTCCCATGTCAGCCTCTCTCTGTCTTCCACCTCTGGGCAGATGAATGTCAGTGCAAAGTCAGCTCTCCGTGCAGAGCTGAGCTGTAGGGAATCAAAATCCAGTCTGTTTAATCTCAGGCTTCTTTCTCTAACTGGCTACTGGCTATGCTGTCACTGATGTCACAGTCAGTACAGGGTTTTGTTAAATTCAATTATTCCTGAGTGACCTGCAGCTCTTTTATTCCTCCACCACAATTTTGTTTCCTGTTTTCTCTCCATCTCATTTTGTTGCTTGTAACCATAATATCAGAGAGCCTGGTAGGTCTTCTGTCCAGGCTTCATTTCTTCTTATGTGACAGCAGGTTTAGACAGTAATGTTTGCAGGAAGTAGATGGACAAACAGAGAAGGGGCTACATCAGCTTTGAAGAATGAGCCTCTGCTCCTCTTTGTATCCATTGACTTGCATATTATGCTCCATGAGGGCCAAAATTCAGCATTTCTTTGTAGTTTGCGTTGCTATTTCATAAGACAGTGATCTTCACTTGGCTTTATTTGTGCTTACGGTGAAATCTCGCATGTTGCCATTCAGCATTCTGTCCTGTAGTAAGAAAGAAGAAAAGGAACAGTAAGAATGGCATTCAGACATGAATGCAGACAGATGGAGCAGCTGGCGAGTTACGGAGGGCCAGGGCTGACCTTCTGCTGCCTAATGGAGACTAGAGGGTCTCTGCAAGGACGCAGTATGTCTGAGGGCCCGAGTTAGATTGGGAAGGTGAAACAGCAGACACGGGCACCAGGGGATACGAAAGAGAGAGAGAGAGCAGTGACTGTGTTTATGTTGCTGGTATTCCAGCTGGCAGTAATTCAGCAATCTGTTAGGTTGCTGTGAGATGATAGGAAGCCACATGGGACAGTGTGCGTCATGGATCATACCCTATCACAATCTACAGGATGATGATGATGATAAACTTTAATTTCGGACATGTAAAGCAAAAAAACAAATAAATACACATATACATTCATTTATTCACACACATACATATGTGCACAAACAAAATCAACATAACATGAAATGCCAACTCAATCATCATGTCTGAAAGAGAACAGGAAGAAGACTAGAGGAGACTAGAGGGTCTCTGCAAGGGTCTCTGCGTATTAATCACTACGCGTGCTCAACACTCTCATCCCCACAGCTTGACAGAAAATGGTGTCCATAAAAGTACTGAAGGAAAAAAAAAGTCAAAAAGGTGAATATCTAGAGTAGTAAATTGTCCAACAATTATAACGTGTTCTCGTTGTAAGGTTCAGAACGCTGAAAGCATTTCGGGGCACATTGCGGTTCTCCATTTGTTCTGTTGACTCTGAAAGGGATCAAAGCAACGTTAGAGAAGGAAACCCTTCAACAATTAAATTCCCTCAGATGAGATCACTCAAGTGTTGCCATCAGTCGTCTTCTTCTGTTGATATTCTTAGAGCTAAAAGATTTTCCTCACGTCCCACTGTGGGCACCGTGTGCTCCAGCTACAGTATTTGCACATTTTAAGACCACAAGTACTCATTTACACTGTTGGTTTGTCTGTGTTGTGTTTTTTGTTTTTTTTTTGTTAATTAACTGATCAGATACCAGAAACACGTCTTCAAGTTATTTATTTCACTGTTAATGTGGAGAGCTAAAGATAAAGATACCTAATGATGTTATTATGACGTATATTTTGACACTTTATGAAGCAGTACTTTTTGTGCTTTCATTACACAGTAATAAATATTTCCTGAGGCGGATAAATATTACAAAGATTTTAACAGGGATCCAAAACAAATGAAGTCTTTCTTCTGCACCAGAAATCTTTTAATATGAAACAACGAGTTTGACTTGTTTGCAGAGTGCAGGTACTTGTCTTATTTGATAATATAAAAGGCAGGAAAATTAGCTTTCCAGAAACCTGTGGGTCTGCCAGCTGGTGCGTGGCTTCATGCTGAGTAAGGAAGCAGGAGTGTGTTTGGCGATGTACCGATGTTTCAGGAAATGCAAAAAACATGATTAATGATATTAAATCCTTAAGGCTGCTTAGTCCCATTCACATTAAACTTTGTTGGCCCCACTTCGACCTTTTTCATCCTTTCTTTGATGTGCACGCTTGACTTTGTTGTGTAATTAAATGCTTCAAATCAGTCTCAAAGTAATGAATATAGTGGGGATTGAAACAAGTCCCACTTGAAGAGCAGCAGAGCAAACAAAGCAGGAAACAGCTGACACAAACATGATGGATTTCACTTTTAGCAAAAAGCTGGAACACGTGGCTGTCATTGTTTAAATTTCATTACGAAAAAACTTTGCATATTTTAATATGTTGATTTGTAGGCAACTAATCTATTTTGTGACCTCAGTAAAGAAGGCACGCAGAGTTGAGATGACAAAGATGATTTCTTTTACATTTTTATTGAAGATTTTCCACTAACACTTTCTGAGATATTGTGTTAAGAGCAAATGCCATATATCTAGTTGTATTTCAGAGGCAGTAGCCTTACAGAAGAATTATTATCCCCCCAAAAAGCTAAGGTGTGGCAGCAAGGCCACTCACAGATGGTCCCTCTGCTTGTGTAAAATTACATACTCAAATGCATCTCTGGTGTATAACTTGTTTTAATTTCACGCATTGGTGAATTTGGTTAATACACAGTATAAAAATATCATCTCTAACCAACCACCCAAGTTACCCAAATTAATATCGCAGAAAAAAAAATGACCTGTTGCGACAGCAACAGTTAAAGTCAGTGTAGTTCTGCAGCAAAGTGTTCATAGACTGGTGGAGCTCATAGCTTTGTTAGCATTGTGCCACCTCAGCTCTGACAGGCACGGAGCTACTTTTATTGCCACCCTCATTAAGCACTCGGTCTCTGCCAGCCAAAAACCTCAAGCCTTGAGCCCCACCCCAAAACTTGTGTGTGCCAGGATGCCGGTGGGTTCATACCCACATATTCATGAACAAAAAGCTGTATATACATATATATATATATGTGTGTGTGTGTGTGTGTGTGTGTATTAGAGCTGTGTCTGCCTGTGTAATTTAGCATAACCACTGACTTTGGCTTCAGCATTTACCAGAACATTGACCACACAGCTCAATTCTCCTCCAGTAAAGAAAGTAAAATGAAACCCTTCTATTTCATCTCATATCCACATTTTTTTTCTTCTGAAGTGTGTTGCCTGTGTTTACTTGTGATAATCAACAAAAAAGCTGGTTCCCATAAGTTCAATCTTGTGTGTTTTCTCCACAGTTAAAATTACACTCTGGATAAGGTCTGGTTATGGTTTAGTCATGCTGTGGTTATGTTCTACAAGTCATGTGAGCCATTTCAATCTTTCACGGCACAGACTAAGTAAAAGGTTTTTGAGCAAATGTGGTAAGCTCAAAGAGAAAGTTAGTATTCTTTAGGTGATGGGCACCAACCAACTTTGAGCATGCAGTGATTAAAACTGCTGCTTCCCATTGATGAGTTTGACAATTGTTGGTTACGTTTTTTTAATCATGATGCACAGAGCCGGACTCTGTGGTTGGCCTGTGGTGCAGCCCAAGGTTCGAGCATGTTACGGCATAAGAAGGAGAGACTGATGAGCCAGTATGTGACAGCTGTGCCAATCAACCCACCCTGACTCTGCTCCCTGAACCATCCTGCCCTACCTCTCCCTCCTGCAGCTGAGTCAAACCACACTTTTAGAAAGATTCAAGAGGTCAAAGTATTCAGCAGTCTTAGAGGAAAAAACGGGGCAGAAATGATCTTTTCTTAATACCCAGTTTAGAAACCACTGATGTCGATCAGCTTCCTGCTGGTTTGATACTGAGGAAGATGGAGGAAAACCACTCAACATCAGTGGATTGAATTTGCCATAGCTTTTTCTTTCTTTCCTTTTTTTATACCAAGCAGCCTGTGGTGTGGTCTTAAACAGTGAATGGCTTATCCAAAGGTCAGCCACTACCTATGCATAGAAACGAAGTATGAGACATATTAATTCATGCTCACGTGCACCATTATCCATCTGGATGGAAGAACGTCAGGCTTTTAAACACCCCATAGAGCAGCTTTCTTAATTCTTCTGCCAGTGTTTTCATCAGAACTGATAAACATGAGTAACTTAGTAGGTTGGATCAATCAATTCATTCCATCAGACTGATTTATTGATTTATAAGGATCAATTAAACTGTTACACTTAAACTCCAAAAGGTCAGAAAGATCTTAGTGGCCTGAGGCCTCTGCTCGGAGTTTTTTGGGGTGTTAAACTTACTCAACACTTTATTATCCCAATGCTGTGTTAGCGCTGGAATATACATAATGTTACACTTGCAGGACTTTCACTTTTCACAGTGCGATGTAGTAAAATAAAATATAAAAAGACTGTAAAACTATACTTGTATATTTTGTCTGTCTGACCCAAAATTATCTGAGATGAAATACACAAATATGTATAAATTACCACAAATTTTAATGATTCCCAAAAAGGGATACAGCCAGCCTCCCGGGGCACAGTAATAGACCAGCAGAAAGTGATACATAAGGAGGAAACTGAAGAATACTTTGAAATCAAAGGCTCAAAGCCGAGGTGATCTCAGTGGTCAGAGCTTTGAATGTTGTTGCCATATATCACCTCTGGGCTCTGCACTTTGCTTTGAGAACTTCTGCAAATGTATTCTAGGGAAGAATTTTCCATGACTGCAGCCATCTTTCTCCTTCTAAGTCACCATTTAGCTTTCTTATCCTCCCACACACATATTGTATTTGAAGATACCCATGGCTGCTAGAGGCCCGCTGAAGCAATTATTGCTTTATTTATTTATGACAGAAGTTGTAGATTAACTTTTGAATCCTTTGCACCATTTACAGCATTTAAAAGTCAGCTGAAAAGGAAAAAAAGTCTTTTTCTCGACTTTCTTTACTAATGCGTCTTACTTTCCACTGTATCAAATTTCCATCTCTCACTAGCTTCTCCTACAAACTCAGCTTCAGTCACATTCCCTTGTAATATCCATCTGTAACCTTGTTTCCCCTCCACCTTTACTTTGTTTGTTTCCCATTTTTAGTATTGTGGACTCCAGGCAGTTTCTGTTATTAGTTTCTTCCAATTAGGGTAATCTGGAATAGTTTAATAGCATTATAATGGTGTTTGCACTTGTCCCTAGAGCCAAAGCTGACAGCTTTACATAAATATGTGCGGTCTCCTAGGTTCAACATCTGTTTAGATTTCTCTTTTGTTGCACATTGCACACTATCAAAACATGACCACTGTGAAAGTAAGCATGCATCATTATTGTAAATTTAGAATATCTCCTTTTTTGTGTCCGCAGGCTCACTTGCGCTCGGTGGACGTTAAGATCCTGCAACAGCTGCTGGCGGTGCACGAGGGCATCGAAGCAGTGAAATGGCTGTTTGAGGAGCGCAGCACACTGACCAGCCGCTGCAGCAGCCTCACCAGCAGCCAGTACAGCCTGGGGGAGGGACCCGACACCTCTTGGAGAGGCTCCTGGAGCAGCTTGCAGGACCCCAATGACAAGCTAGACAACATCTCCATTGGCAGCTACCTGGACACGCTGGCAGACGACATGGATGAGTACTGCCCTTCCAGCTCCGAATCCGTCATCTGCTCCACCACACCTCTAGTTTCAGAGGCTACTGCTGGGGGCCGCATGGTGGGAGGCTCCGTGGCCACAGCCACTGCAGCGGTGTCAGGGCCCGTGTTAGGCCTGAAGTCCGGGTCTAGTGCTGTGGGAAGTGAGAATGGTACTGGGGTTGGAATTATTCCAGAAGTGAAAGGTGGACCTGGGAATGTTGCCATTGGGAAGGGAACTGGAGGAACTGAAAGTGGGAAGCCAGCAGCTCCTGGCAGCTGTCCACAAGCCAAGTCTGAGGGCCTCAAGCAAGGTGCTCCTATCTGGACCAAGACTGCAGAGACAGATAAGGGAAGCCCCATGTTTAAGGTCAGTACTCCAACGCAAGGCCTTAAAGCTAATGGTGTCCTGGAGAAATCAACCACACAAAGAGGCAGCCCGACCCGCACCTGTCTCAGTGAGAAACTGGCAACCAGCCAGAGCCCCAAAGTTAAACCTTACAAAAATGGAAAGATTGACTTGGACACGTGCAAAATGAATGGCAAAATGCATCTGGAGTACGACGCCCACTGGCACTGGGTGCAGTCGCAAGAAGATGTGACGTTTTTGTAAGAAGAATAATCACAGAGAGGGACTAAAGCCACTATTGAACACTTCTTCTGCAACATCAAAACCCAGATCACTGAAGATTAAAAGAAGAGTGCACTGATGTTGTGAAAGGCACATAATGGGGCTTTCCCCGGTGAAAGACACTGGGTATGAGAGACAATTACCTGTTTCTTCTTTTGTTCCTTCCTGTAACTGCACTAACTTCCTATAAAACATTGATGTCAGTATTAAGGGATTTTGGACCATATATAGCCAAACAGGGGTGCCTCACAAAATCAACTTTAAAATCCTGTGTCACAGATTTTCCTCAGGGTCTTTTTAACAATCCCTGATATTATTTCAGTTTCTTTTCTTTTACGTTATTTTGTTTTCCTGAAAAATAAAGCACAGTGAGACGATCTGCCAGAGAGCTGAAACATGACTTCAGATAGTTTGACACATACTTTATCGGCAAGTCAAAATTGAAACTTTGCCTTGACTTTGACTTTTTAAAAAATAATCTAGGAACAATATTGCCACCAATATATTAATTCTGAACCTTTACAAAAACTAGTTATTATTAGTTACTTTGTATAATCAA
Organism: Mchenga conophoros; assembly: GCF_057382185.1. Classification (NCBI taxonomy): domain Eukaryota; kingdom Metazoa; phylum Chordata; class Actinopteri; order Cichliformes; family Cichlidae; genus Mchenga; species Mchenga conophoros. Next base: position 6,274,645 of record NC_140542.1, read on the forward strand.
TTTAACATTTTGTGGATTCTGTATGAAAGTAATTCCCAACTTTTTATCTTTTATCCTCTTCAAATGAAAAATTATTCAGTTATGGTGATAGTTTCTGGGTAATAAGGTAAATGTAGCTGTGCCAGACGATAAAAAATGTACTCCTGGACTAGTTTGTAGAGGTATTAGAGCAGAAGATTTAATGCAATATATATAGACAAACGTATCGGGCCACAGAGTCCCTTAATCCTTCAGGTGTTTTTAGTTTCATTGTTCTAACTCTATAACATCAAGCACCTAACCATGCAGTCTTCCTTTACAAACATTTGTGAAAGAGTGAGTTGTTCTAAGGAATTCAAGCATGGTACTGTAACAGGATACCGCTGTACCACTGTTGCAATACGTCAGGTTGTAACACGAAAGTGTTTGGGAACCACAGCAACACAGCCTCAAAGTGGTAGACCACATAAAGTTACCAACTGCTAAAAGTGCACCTGGTATAAAAGTCACCAATGCTCATCTGACTCAGCAGTTGCAGACTTTCAAACCTCCTGTGATATTAACATCAGCACAACATCTGTGTGCCAGGAGCTTCATGGCATCATTTCAATGGCTGAGCAGCTCCTGTTGGTGTAATGTGTGGGTGGGCCGGTACTTTTGCCCATATTGTGTGTATTTCACAAATCAAAAGCAAATGTGTGATGAGAAATAACCAAATGTTTTGTGTATTTAACTCTTTTGTTTCTTCTGAGCTCTTCAAATTTACCTCAGGGCCCATTTGAAGGGGCCTGACCCTGAGGTTGGGAATGACTACCGCACTCCACAAACAACAGCTTTTATGAACCCCAGTGTACTGCATATAAGATAGTAGTAGAGTCACTCCCGACGCATAATATACTAACGATTTGTCACGTCCCGAGGCGTTCCATGGAAACGCGAAAGGTGACCTTCCGCGTTTCTAAGCTACGCGCCAGATTGTGCGATTTAAACAAAATAAACATACATATGTAGAGTCATTCCAGACAGTTCTCATGTTTTCCAAACTCATAATATAGGGACGTGTTGGGCAGCCGAAAGCATAATATACTGACGATTTGTCACCTAGTGTTACGCTTTGGGAGTGAGAACGTGTTGAGCAGTAATAGTGTAAAATCAACCTCTCATTGAAATCCTAAATAAAGATTGCTATATTGATCCTTGTTTATTGATAATATATCACTACTCTTCCAGTGGTTAATGACCGCCTTATTGTTTCAACAAAAAAATAGAGAAACAATGTGATTTTCTCCCCAACTGTTTATCCCCAAACACTTTCCTGATCAGCACTAGAAAATATGTCAAACTTGCAATAGAAGACGAAGCACTGAGATAAAAGTTTAACACATTAAAAAACAAAAAAAGTGCCAGTGATAGCATTTGTGTCTTTGTGAAGCTAATCCCTTCAGTGCGTTACCAAACATGTGCACGATTGTATAGTCACTGAGTTGTAGTACAGCTACCAGTGCACTGGTTACTAGTTGTGACTGGTTATAGGCAAATCTTGACTTTGGATGAAAATCTTTCTTCTGTTTTGACAATTACGCTAACCTGTATTAGTTTTCTTTAAAGCAAATGTTGTGCCTGATTGGTGTAAACCTTAACTACATATGCCTGTTTGTTCCCTGAGATGACTGCACTGTTGTGATGATAATCTTTTATTAGTTTTGCCTCTCTGTGGGCTTTGCTTGCGTGTACAAATAGCTAGACCAAAAGTCTGTGTGCTATTCAGTATCGACTGGTAAATGTGTTATGCTGGCTGGGTGGATATTGCTTGCCCTGTGCTGACATCTTTATTGGTTGATTTGTGAGCAGTACGCGGAAGACTGAACACAATCAGTGAAGAAAAGCAATATTTCCTGAAGGCTGTCTGCTGGCTTACATAAGCAGCCTCTTCTCAGCAACTGAAATTTAATAATACTGTCTGATCTTCAATAGATGACAGTGCTACTAATGAAGGAATTGTTGTTCCGTTTTTTTATGTGCATGTGCGAGAGAAAGACACAGCCGGCCTCCCAGGTATGAATAAGAATAGATGAATCCCAAAGGATCGCAGATTTTTTCAGCTTACTCATCACAATGTAACTACATCACTCACCAGTCTGCAGTTATTCATGTTAATGGTGCAGGGATGGTGCAACACATGTGGTAAATGGAGGGGAACATATTACATAATCTGTCCAGTTTCTTTCAGTGCCTGGAAGTGTTTGAAACTATTAAATATGAGTGTTGATAAAATATGAGCTTTGATACTGGTTCCAACACAAATGGGCATTTTTCATACTTTCTGCACATTTCAGTCATCTTGGTTCCATAACAACATAACATTTCATTTTTCTTTGAAACAACCAGATGACTATTCATGCAGCCATTTTGTATCTGCATGGTCACAGATTCTATTTTCACATGCCACATATGCAGTTTGGGGCTCAGATACACGAGAGTTAGCTTCTCATTTCACTATTGCTAGCTATAAAATTTTTCTGCACTGACCATAACACTATGACTTATTTATTTTGGAAAAAATATCAAGTAAGGAGGAGTTTAAAAATGCACACAGGAAGCTACATAAAGGCTCAGTTGCACAGGCCTCAAGCCTCCAGCTCCTTGCAATTCCTCTGGTAGTTAGCAGGCTCCTGCAGTTGTCCATGGTTTGTATGGAAGACACAGACTGGTTTTACTTTGGAGGTGAACAGTATTTTGTGTGTCGCACTGTTCAGTACTGCTCAGCAAGCAGCAAGTGTTTGCAGACAAGTTGGCATTTCACATGCAAATTAGAGGTAACCATGGCGGTCTGCATGTGACCAAAGTAATCGCAAGGTTTTAAATGCAGCAGCATGTGTCTCTTTGCAATCAATTTAAAAGCAACATCAAGCAACCATTTGTCAAACAGTCAGGCTATAGACATTATATTCCGATGACCCGTGCAGCTAGCCGGGCTCTAGACCTGCGTAAGTGCAATTTAGCAATAAATGTTACTATGAAACACCCATTTTTCTTGGTTGTCAGCAAGTGGTCTGTAGGCCTGTGTTACTGAGGCCTTGGATAATATTGGCTGTAGATGCTGGAGGCAAAATTTCATGACTAACTGTCATAGGATAATAATAAAGAGTAAACGTGCAAGTTGTGACCTGAGCTTTTGTACGTAACCTGCTGCCAGTCAGTGTCACTTTAGCTAGATAGGACAAGTTCGCTTTCTGGTAAAAGCTCTATTTTCGTTGACATAATTTAGAAAAGACATTCTAGATTAATGAAATGATATGTGATAAAATAGCCTATCTGGCTCAAATTTTGGATACAAAATTCTCCCAAGTGTACTATTAGAAAAGAGAATGTGATGACTTGGCGTCAATTCCCTCCATCCTAATTTAATCATGTTCTTAAACTCAACAGCTCCATTTGTTTTAGCCACTGAAGTGTTTCCTCTCTCCTCCTGCTTTTCTTTTCGTCCTACTTTCCACCACCACACTGGTTTCATGGAAATGTTCAGTCAGTGCCAACACACATCATGCGCACACAATGCCTTCTCACCGAAGACAGCACCATACAGCCGGCACCACAGACGCAGTGACTGTAGGCTAGTCCTCGAGACTAGGGAGGAAAAGTGAGATGAAGCTCAACCTTGAACTGACTGTGAAGATGTTAAAAATCCCATCTTTTTTATCCCTAAAGCCAAGCAGAGCATCTCTCCATCCCAGGATAGTTACTTCAGCCATGGTATATCCTCCGACCACAGTATAGACATGAAGTCATTTGAAACCATTTCCCTTTTTAACATATGCTGGCTGTAAAGCTATGCAACATGCCAAAAAAATGTCTGCTCCGCCAGTTTGTGGTTTTTTTTCCAAATTAGCGGAGGCATATGGGGAAAAAAAACTACGTTTAGTTCAGGGAATGAGCCTGTAAAACACATTATATGAAGCTATAGTGTGTCTTTCTGAAGTTATACTCTGTCCTCTAATGGTTTAATGTGTTTTCACTGGGCACAGTTGGAACATTTGGAAAATGGACGATGTTTTAAACCTCTCCTTGGCAGAGAGTGTTGACAGTTTAGGTGCCAGGGGGAACTGCTTGTGATCTGACTGTTTTTTAAAGTGAGATGATAACGGCTGTGTGCATTAGCAACAATGGAAGTGTTACTAAGTTCTGAAAATCTTGTGAAAAATACTTTTAATCTAGAATGAGAGAAATGTCCTCTTTCTTTCTAGAATTTTTCATAGGGTATGAAGGTGAACATCACTGGGCAGATCGTAAATCCTTCTCTTCTGCTCTCTCTGTGTCCAAGATTTATCAGATGGCCGGTGCGCAACGTGTTTGCATTGGCTTCAGGTGCTTTTGGCTTCAGAATACCTCCTCTGGCTATTCTGGGTGCAAGACAAACAGTGTGATTACATAGACGAGCGGATACCCACACGAACATGGTTGCCATGACAATGAGGCCAAGCAGGCTTGAGCTCTAGTGGCTACATAAAACAATGTTTACTGCAGTGCCAGTAACAGCATAGCAGTACAGTCTAAATGAAAGCAGGTGAGATAAAATCTGTGATAAATGCAGACAGCAGACATCCAAATTATTTGACCATTATACGTAAGGTCAGTTCATAAAAAAAGTATCAAATGTAGTTAGTAACAATGTAAAAGACTTTTAAAAATATGATACTTTTTAAGTGATTCTGTTTTAGAACTCATTTTTAATCCAGTCTGTCGAGTACCAGTGACAGATTACATGTGACACATGTAATCGTTGTAGACAGCCCCCTATGTATGTTAAACACATGAAATGCAAAACACAGATCTTTCTCACTGTATCTAAAAATTGTGATCTGTACTTCCCAGTGATAACCACATCAAAGCCCCAAAGTCCATTTTTTAAAGCAGAGAACAGAACTTTTAGTGTCCTCAAGAGGCAAAAATAAAATTCAGTATCACCCATTCATTGCTCTTCTATTACTTTAAAAATGATACGAATTCTGCATTTTGGGGGGAATGCTGCAGAGGAAATTGCTCATTTCTGTTTTTTTGACATTTCCTGCTTCACCCTTGGTATAAAGCTCAGCTATCCTCTCTTTCAGCCACCTAAAATTCGCCCAAGAGGCCTTTTTCTGCCATTTTTTACCCATTTTTGAAAAGTGAGAAGGCAAACTGGTGTGTCTCTCTGGAGGCAGAGTCAGCGGATAAACAGTGAGCCGAGTGCACAGCGTGCAGCTAAAAGGAAGCTTCCACTCCCAGAGTCTTGCTGTTTTCTTCCTTCCTCTTATGCATACACAACACCCAAGCACAATTTATCCTGGGACTGATATGGGTCTCTAGATAGCTGACAGCATTTCCTTCTTTTAAGGTTCTTTTATATTTTAGTCTCATGTTTCTGTGTATTTGTTCACATCTCAGAATGTTCAAAGTAAATGCAAGAGAACTGAATCAAACCCTACTGGATGCATGCTGGGTGCTGACCCAGGTCCAAAACCTGACTTAAGCTAAACAAAATCTAGAGGATTAAAAGACAAAGGCCAGAGAGACTGACTGCAGTTCAGCTGAATCAATAAAGTTAAGCTTTATTTTGTTATGCAATATGCCTTCTAGAAAAAATGTTTGTCTTTTTTTCCTTGTAAAGTCAAAATGTTCAAAAATTAACAGATTATGTTCATTGATGTGGGCGATATATATCATGAAGTATGTAAATTATACGAGTGTGTCTAATAATTAAAGCTATTTTAAATGTTTGGTTCGTGCTATCATTGCATTTTATTTAGAGCATTTTGAAGATCACAGTCATATAACGCTGTTTTCCCTGAACACTCATTTGGGATCAATTTGAGAAAACTTTTCAGTTTATCAGATTCCACCAATGAGAGCAAACTAACTGGAAATTCAACACCAGAATCTCCCTGATTAGCTGCTATTTCAGCTTAATGTAAACTACTGAGTGCTTTCAATAGTGGATTCCTGATCAATATTTAGCCCGACCAATGAGTGCAGCGAAGATCCATTAGCACTCAAAGCATTCATGGACTCCATTCTCAAGAATGTCATCGACCACAATACTGGTATCCATGAAACCACCAATACTTAATATATGCACAGCTCTGTAGATGCACTGATATGTAACGCACAAGAATCTTAGACATTTCAGCTTCACCTAAATACCAACAGAAGATACCTGCATTTGAAGAGCGAAGTTCATTACTACATTAGACTGTGATGTCACAGGCCTAAACATATTGTTCAAGGGTAGAAAGCATAAAGAGTGCATACGTGCAAACATCAGCCCATACCAGAATTCAGTTTGTGTTTGTGGCAAACCCATTTATTTTCATACATCCATTCATTCATTTTTCTAACTGCTTATCTGAATCATGATCATGAGTAATGACGGCTCTCACAGCTGTGGGAGAGTAAACTTTGTAGATCCCATCAAAACTCCTCTAACTATATTTTTTCCCATGGACCATGTTTACTAAGAAAGTCTTTCCGAGCTAGATCATGGATAAGGGAAGGCTGGGAAACAATATAAGCTAGTATCGACAATAAGATGGTTTGCACAGACACAGCAGTGCTAACAATGTCCGTGCAGACATGCAACAACAACTGCTGGTGAACAGCATAAAATCAAGAACTTTTAGTATTTGAAGAAATAAATTAAAAGTATTGGTTGAAAGAATGCTGGCCTCTTGATGGCACCAGATAAAAAGGAAGCTTTTACAAAAGGTGTGAAAAACAATCCTGAAAAAAAGGGAGGGGGGGAATCACAGCTGCTCAAGGGTCAAGGCACAAAAGCCATTACTATGATTTTAGGGGGTGTCAAACGAGTATGTAGTTTTTAACAGCTTCATAAATCAGCCAGTTCAACATATATGAATCCACAGGGATGTATGTATGTAGTTGTTTATTTAGAAATCAAGTATTCTTCTAGTTTAGATCCACCAGAGAGGACAGGGATGTAGTCTAACAGCAACCTCTGAGCTCCTGTTTGCTGAACATGTTTAGCTGAGTGGATTAAAATGATGGTAGTTGTGTGTTCTCAACTGATGTAAATGTAAATGTTAGGCTAACAGACTGAGGTGATGTTAGCGAGGTGTGACGATGCACACTGGGTTGGTGAGCACTGAGACACCCAGCTGCCAAACCGCAGAAGTAGATAGTTAAAAGTGGAGCTTGTCTAGACCAACAAAAAATCCTTTTAAAACCTTTAAGAACTTTAAAGCTTATTAAAATATTTTAAGCTTCTTTTATCTACGATTTTTAAGTGTGTAATTTCCCGATCAAGTTTGTCCACTTTTTTTGCACAATATCGGTTATACAAATATCTTATTAGTTTCAGCTATCACTTAAGTGCTCAATGGGTGCAATCCACGTACTATAATGTACTAATAATGTACTAATAATGTACTAATAATGTAATATTTACATGGTGATGACATTCTAATATCTTTGCCGATGTGTTTACTTTTTTCAAAACTGTATACTTAAAAATAAAATAATTAAATTCAGATATACTCATATCAGCCTTCCACTCACACAGTAATTCTCACACCAACTCTCGCACGTCTGTGGTGCTTAAAGTTAATATCTACAAGGATAGCGCGTTTAATCTGTTGGGCTGTGTGGTAAAATTCCATCATGAAAAAGAAAAATGCACAAACGGGACAAAAACATCCACAGAACCACCTATTAAAACCTCTAATTCTGACAAACATGTACATAATTAGAAGTGAATGTACGGCATGCCTGAGAGTTTGCACATTAAAATTTCCCTGGTAAGTAATAAAATCATTGCTCTCTCGTCCAGAGAAACCAAAGCTGTGTTGATGACGTGGAGCTCTTACGGGCTGCTGCCAGTGTCAGTGTCAGCCATTGATTTTCCCTGTACAGGAGACAGTGGTTTCGTTTGGAAATGCACATGTCTGCTAATTGAAGCAGGCAGTGTTTGCGGCTGGTGTTTATGTCTGTGTCAGCAAGGACTTTAATTTTACAACCTACAACCACAAGAAGCCCCACAGATGCTTAGAAGGCTGTAGAGAGGCAACTTTTAGCTTGCAGTCAATCGACTGATCGTGTTAACCTGTATTCAGAGCACTGACACGGTCTCTGTTTTTTTCCACTTGAGCATGTTTTCTTCCACAGTGGGTGACTAGTGTATAGACTGCACATAGATGATGTGAGATGCCGGAAATAAGGAGGACTTCCTGCTTACATTGTCGTGCTTAAAAAAGAATCTTCTTAGTATATTGTCTTTGTTATCCTGCTGGACATGAGAAAGTTGTTACCACAGTCATTTTAGAGTAAAGCTAGAGCCACAAGGCTGTTAGCTTAAACACTGAAACAGAGGGACATAACAGAATCTTCCCTCAGCAAGGAAATAACTCAACAGTGCATAACTCCTCCTGAAATTAAGACTACTGCTACTTCAAGTTTTACTTTTTCAAGTTCCATATTTTTATTCCTGGACTCTGCTAGAGCATTTGGATTTGCTTACATGGACTACTTGTATATACAATGATGTCATCACCTGGACATTAGACATGTTTAAAGTGTGTATCTACCTTTTGTAACATAAAATAAGGAAAAGCATAAAACATGCTCTACAAACTTTGTAAAATTGTTTTATTTTTCAGCTCATGTCGTCTCTAAACTAACTTTCTTTCTCATCAGAAATATATGACGGTAGTAACGGGTAACGAGAATCCATGATCCACATTTCCCCAAATCTTTTAATGCTATATGGAAAAATGTTTGCAATCAGAACACATGAATAACAGATTGACAACTGCACACTGTTAGTATATGTCTCTCATTCCAGTAATAATACTATTTTTTTAAATAATATCAGTAAATAAATTAATGAAGTTATGATGCTTTCTGACGGATAGTGCATGATTTTTTTATTATTTCTGTCAGCAGACAGTGATTTCCCATTTCTATCCAGTGAAAACTGTTCAGTCCTGTTATGTGAGGAGTATAATCTGAATTAAAGATAATAGTTATAATGACCCACAGATCCCAGCCACACAGCATCACCAGTGTCCTCAAGCACCACTCGATTTCATGACAGCAACCATTCAAAATACTTTCAATCTTCCAAAACCAGGAAGAAAAAGCCCACAAGGTTTCCCTTTTTTCCCACTCAGCCACAGTGTGGTGCGCGAGGAAACCACAGATCAGGACTGCTTCATCTTTTCAAACCCAAAAAGTAAAATATATTTATAAGTTAGAGTAAATAAAATACTGATTTCTAAGTAATTTATCTACTCTTACATGAAGACAGAAATAAATTTGCCCATTTTATTGTTATTATTCTTTTTTGACTCCTACACTCACTTCAGGTTAACACATTATACCTTTCATTTAAAAAAAAAAAAAGTAATTCGCTTGTTATTCCCATTCTGTATGTGTGATCTTTTAGTTTTATATCCACTCATGTCTTCCTGTTAACTACTACTTGGACCCTGTGACAGTTTGTTAGGATGTTTCCAGATGCTGGAATGTGCAAGGACGTCCCACGAGCTGTTTGCTACTGTTGAGTGTTTTTCCTGCAGAAATCTGTGGGCTCTATGAGACACCAAGGGAAGAAAACAAAGAGGCAGAATTAGGCTGTGGTGTTCCCACAAAGTGACGTAAACCAGAATGGGTCAAGGTCACCAGAGGCCAACTATTCAGGAACTATGGTTCATGCTTCTGATGGCTACACAAAGATTTTGCAGTGGAGTAACTCGTTACATGGGATGAGGCCATCTGTTTTGTGTTAACGTCCCTGTGTGTGTGTGTGTGTGTGTGTGTGTGTGTGTGTGTGTGTGTGTGTGTGTGTGTGTGTGTGTGTGTGTGTGTGTGTGTGTGTGTGTGTGGGTGCATACTCTGTAGGTTGCTGCTGTTGTTGTTTTGTCATTCCATCAAAAGATACAAGAACAGTGACAAAGGATGTAAATATGATATTACTTTGTGGTCATCTGATTGTAGGAAACACGGACAGGCAGAGAGCTGTAATATTGGACATTTCTTTCATTAGACAGGCTTAAAATGTGTTTTACATAAAAAATATTCCCTTCATGGATGTGCATACAGGCTAACATGATTTGAAGTTATGGATAGATAAATAAATAAGCAGTGGACTGTTCTGGAGGGGGGGGTCAGTTTATACTCTGTAATGAAAAAATGTCAAACAAAAATAAATAAAAGAAAATGAATGGTTCATATTTCACATTTTGCTTTAATTTTCAGAGATGTTAACTGATAATTACCATCCATTTCTTATCCGATATGATCATCTCAAATATGTCTTATTGTGTTCAGGTCCTTTGACACAGAGTTTTGAGTAGACCTTAAGTATATCTGTTAAACTTTAAGCCTTTATTTTCAAAGTAGGTGAAGTAAGGTCGAGTAAAGGTTCCCAGGACAATATGAGCTAAGGACATTTGCCGAAAAGGAAAAATTGCATATTTTTTTAGGAATACAAACAGTATATTTTTAAACAGCATGTTTTTTGGTTTACATAGTTTAGTCCCCCCCTGTCCACGTAGCTCCATCAAACCCTAACCCTAAGCCTTTTTAATGGAAATACTAAATTAACACTATCAACATATTGGAAATAAAACTGCCTATCCCTAGCCTGGTAGAGGAGTTTAAATGTGCAAAAGTGAGGCTTGAGATGTCATTCACGGACTTCCGGGACCCCATAGTGAGAGTCACTGCTCCCACCCTAGCAATGGGGAGGAAGTGGACCTCAGCCACATCTGTGCTACAGGCCAAATCTGCTCTTCGGCATTGTGACATGATGGGTCATGTCCAACAGGGCAGAGGAGGATTTGGTCTTGGAGCAGTAACGCCTCTGTGGCAACAGGCATCTGTAACCGAACGTGGAGGAGGTGGGAAGACAGGAGGAAGCAGCCAGACATGCTAGAGCCGTAGCACTGGCCAAGCAGGGTCGCTGGATGAATTGAGAGAGTGTTGAAAAGAGGAAACTCTCATCGAGTGAAATCTGGGGAATGGAGTCTAATAGACTAAGTTTCATCATCCGAGCGATATGTGATGTGCTACCTTCCCCAATAAATCTGCAGATGTGGTTCGAAAGGACCCAGCCTGCCCCATGTGTATAGTCCCAGCCACACTCAAGCATGTCTTGGTTGGTAGTAGGACTAGCCTTAGTCAGGGCAGATACACACAGAGACACAACCAGGTCCTCAGGTGTCTAGCCGAGAAAGTTCAGCGCAAAAGAAAATCCATTAACGCTCAACCTTTGACGAACCAAGAGGAACGTCAGTTTTCATCAACATTTGTCCGGGAAGAAGACAAACCTGGGCCCACTGAAGGTTGCCAGGGATTGGCAGATGCAAGTGGACTTGGATCAGAGGCTAATTTTTCCCACAGAGATCATAACAACTACTCTGCGACCTTTGGTCTAACTCCCAAAAACTTGTGTATGTCATTGAGCTGACGGTACCGTGGGAGGAAGCAATTGAGGAAGCATTTGAGCGTAAGAAGCTGCGGTATGCCAACTTGGCATGTAAAGAAAGTGTTTACTTTCTTTACTAGTAAAAAAGAAAATGGAAACACGATTATTAATCATTCTCTTTCCACAGTTTAACGTGTCAGATCTGCATTTTGTTAGCAGAAAACTTTGTAGATACTTTGAGTTTCAAGAAATCCTGAAGTATAACACGTCAGTATTAGTTTTATAATACTCTGTCTCAGGATGATGCTAAAAAACTAGTTTGGACATATGCTATTTTAACACTGAGCTAGTCTAGTACTAATTTTTCCTAAAGAGACAGATGTTATTTATCCCAACATTAGCTTCTCTTTGATGTCTCCCTGTTGAACTGAGTCTTAAATCTTTTGTCTCACATCCAAAGTCCTGAAAGATCAGGACCCATTATGTCTTAAAAATCTCATAGTACTATAATACTATAATATCTAAACAAAGCACTTTGCTCTGAAACCACAGGTTTAACACCACAGGCTTACATGCAGTTCTTAGAGTTTCTGAAAGTAGACTGGGACGGAAGTGCAGTTGGGCCCCTTTCCATAGAACCAGCTCATAGTTTGGATTCAGGAGAAAGTTTTTTTTAAGATTAGTCTTGAAATTTTCCTTGTTGATCAAGTTCATGGTTAGGGATGGATTAGGTGACTCTGAATCATCTATTAGTTAAGCTGCAATGGGTTCAGGCTGCTGGGTGTCTACATGTGAGACAATGAGAAACTATCCCTATTCTAATGTGTTTTGTCCACAAACTTTCTTCCCCTTAACCAGTCATGGCAGGTGCCTCAAATATTTTATAGTCTTTACCTTACATACTTTAAGCACCTTGAACTGTTAAATGGTGAAATATAATTAGAAGTGAAATTAACTACGTCACTTTTCCTGTGAGACTTAAAAACCAAAGTATAATGTAGGAGTTGCATGACTACACTAGTAAAAACAAGTCATAACTACACTGATATTTCTTCTATATCATGAATGTGTGGGCCTATGAGGAGCAGTGATCTTAGGAGACCTTCCAATAATCCATGATAGTAAAACACACACACACACACACACACACACACACACACACACACACACACACACATAAAATATAAAGACAAATTAACTGTGCTTATACTGTGGATCCATATTAGCACTTGACTACATATCGTCACGTGTATACCAGTGATCCTAGGGTATTACTCTCAGTGCCCATTTAATTTGGGATTCAAATGAAATGTAAAAACACTCAAATTTGTCTCAGACTGCTGCCTATCTTCATGGAGAAATAAGCTGTCAGCTCCTTGGCCTACAACCTACTCTGTTTGCTCACAGATCAAAGGGATATTTCTGGAGGGGGGAGTCAGAAAATAGGGAACAAGTGCACGGAAGCCTGGGGTGTTGCCTTGCTACATGCCTGCATGGACCCCAAACCAATTAGGCTTTAATTGAGTGTCAGAGTGAAAAAAGGGGGCCATTCAGCCGAGCCTCTTTCACCCTGTTAGCTAGAGACAAGCATGCTTTGTGACACACATTCTGACTGATGTGGAGGCATTTCGTTTATTCGACCCACTTATAACAGACAAAGCTGGGTGAAAAGGCTGCCCCAGGTCACTTTCAAAATCTCATGTGCATCTCACGTTTTCACCTACAAACAAGTGGACAAAAAGGTTTTGCAAAAGATTGGGGAAAATTTGGTTGAATGTCTGTGCGTGCCCTGTGAATATGTAGGGTAACGGTTGTTTTCCACTTTTTCAAAGAAGCAGAATAATGGATCACAATGACAATGAGGATGAGCTGCTGGATGATATCCATCACTTTGACATTTTGGAAGGTTATGATAACGAAAGTCCTGGAATCTAGATGTGCGGTCTGAAACCAGCAGAGCTTTAATTACTAGGAATATGGGCTATTTAACCGAATTTAAATTACTCTCGGGAGGGGTTGTTTTGGAAGGGGGGCATGGGGAGCATGTTTGTGAGAAGGGGAAAGGCTAGACAGCCATGTGGCCTCAGTGGACTTGCAATGTGGCTGAACTTTGGCCATTTATAGTTTGGTCAGTGTATAGCAGTCTCAAGTGGGATTACATGCATATTTGACCATGTTATTTTCTGGGACTTTTAAAATGTTCATCCCCACCCACAGAAGATATTACAACAGTTTTTTAGTAAACGTAGTACTGCTTTTCAGTAATGTGGTGTAAAATGAGGGAAAATACAAGAAGTTTCTCTTTGAACTAGAATGTGCAAAATAAATATTTATGTACGCAATGCATTGGCGATCCGGCACCTCTGGAAACTCTAAAGCGAAGATAAAATTCTTGAGGAATAAATAATATTGGTCTCTAGTTCATCTGTAACACCTGTCCTATTGTATCAAGGCTCTTGAAGTTGTATACAGTACCTAGGATAGATCACTGGTAAAATTCTTGCTCTGAAATATCGCAGGTGTTTGACGAGATAGCAAAGGGCAGCAAACAGCTTGGAGGGCAGCACGGCTTCTGTCCACATGCTTTCTTCCTTACTCTGCTTTCCCTTGTTTGCTCTGCTCTGCTCACCTGTTGTTACACATATTGTTACCACATTTGTTTGATATTTCCTTGTCGATCCTCACGAATGTTGATAACGCTGACTTTATACCATTGAGCTCTCTCTGGAGATTACAGCAAGGGAAAGAAAGACATTCCTAAAACTCCAAATCTTTTCAGCATGCAGTGCAGCGGTCTCTCGCAACCAAACCAACTTTTCTTTATTTATAGAGATAATATCCAATGCAAAGCACACACACAGCTCTAAACCAGCAGATTTGCCTCATTTCAGTTGTTATCTTCTTATTTTTTTGGTGAACTTGTCACATTTTGACCTTTAACCCAGATGTTAAGACCTTCAAAGCCAACTTGGGCAAACATCAGTGGATAAAGCCTGTCACGATCAGTGCACAAATGAATGCCAGGCAATCAATGAGGGATTTACAATGAGGAGCTGCTAAATCGTTCTCCCGATTCACATTAACGGGGTTGATGACAACAGCTGGAGCATGAAGAGTGATGTCAGAACATGCAGACGTATTTGCAGTTTAGAGCAATCTGTCAGTTCACTGACGGTCAGGGCGACAAGGCCATGGTGTGCAAAACCTTTTCACAAATCTAATAAAGTCATTCTGTTATATCAACCTAACACATCACAAGTAATAGTATCAGTACTTGGTCTAAACAACAGTAAACATTTCATGGATTGCCAGCTTAGTTTTTATTTTCTTAATTTTCTTTTTTCTCTCTCTTTTTGGGCACACTCACCGGCCATCTGGTATTACACAAAATGACTAATTGTAACCGCTCTGTCTGGGAAAATCCAGAGGATTTTTGTAAACGCTTGTAATTAAACAAAAGTGGGTGTTTCCTAACCACAGTTAATCACCGTGCATTGCATCTGCATTTTAGAACCTAGCTCCTCCTGGGCTAAACATACTGCTGACACCATTTGAATTTCTCTTAAACCTCTAATGTAAAAGTTTCAGCTCATTATTATGCATTGTTGCTGGTTTTCACTGTTATGTAACTGTACTGTTTATAAGGTTTGGGAAACCTGCTGCCAGTTGAGACTAAAAAAGGCTGATGAAAATTTTCATCCAGATGAACTGAATCAACTTTATTGGGTGCTAAATGGTATCTTCTCCAACTTGAAGAATTATTTTGGTGGCTTGGTGACTTTTAGTTTGCAACCAAAAACCTTAAACTGGACAAATTCTGGTCAGAAGTTTTATTTATGTTGCGAAAAATCACAACACAACAAAACAATTGACTTAAGGAGCTTGATATTGTAAGGTAAAAACCCTACAATAAGAGAGAGAAGACTCCAAACTCAGACAACCCCCTGTGAGCAAGTGCTTTGGCGAGAGTGGGGAAAAAAAACTCCAGAGGAGGAAGACAGGACAAAAGACATGCAGTGGAAGAGAGGCAGAGATTAATAATAACTAATAATTAAATGTAGACTTGTGTTTAAGCGCAAATTGAGTAAAAAGGAAGGACTCACTGTCCATCAAGGGGAAGTTCCTGATCAGGTTTAACCATAAGGAAAGTTTCAAACCAAAGCCTAAAAGTAGAGAGGGTGTCAGTCCCCATGATCCAAACAGGGAGCTGGTTTCACAGGGGATACTCTGCAAATGCAAAGAAGTCTGGTCTGCCAATGCTAAGATAAGATAAGATAAGATAGGACTTTATTAATCCCTCGGGTGGGTTCCTCTGGGAAATTCGACGTCCAAAAAAAGCACAGCAACGACCAAAGTTACAGTTACAGAATTGTTATATATATATATATATATATATACACACACACACACACACACACACACACACACACACATATATATAAATACAGAGACAAATATAAATAAAATATACAAAGGGGATAAATAGAATAAATAGGAATAAAAAATAAAAATACAAGTGAATTGCACATTTCAAGTATTGAGTCTATTGCACTGTTGACTATTTACAAAAAGTATTGCACAAGGTATTGTACAGTGAGGTGAAGAGGCACTACAGCTTAGTTGTTCCCTCCTCCTTTGTCCTCCTGTCTCCCCTCCCTCTCCCATCCAGAGAGGAGTTAAACAGTCTGATGGCGTGTGGGACAAAGAAGTTTTTAAGTCTGTTAGTTCTTGTCTTGGGGAGAAGCAACCTGTCACTGAACAGACTCTTCTGATTGTTAATGGCCGTGTGCAGAGGATGCCCAGCATTGTCCATAATGTCCATCAGTTTCTTTAGTGTCCTTTTCTCTGCCACTGTCACCAGAGTGTCCAGCTTCATGCCGACCACAGAGCTAGCCCTCCTGATCAGTTTCTCCAGCCTGGATGAGTCCCTCTTTGCTGTGCTGCTCCCCCAGCACACCACAGCATAGAAAAGTACTCCAGCAACCACTGACTGGTAAAACATCCTCAGGAGCTTCCTGCAGATGTTAAAAGACCTCAGCCTCCTGAGGAAGTACAGTCGGCTTTGGGCTTTTTTATACAGGTGCTCTGTGTTGCATGACCAGTCCAGTTTATTGTCCACCCACAGCCCGAGGTACTTGTACTTGTTGACCACCTCCACCTCCTCCCCCTCTATCTGAACTGGCAGTGGACCTTCTCTGGACCTCCCGAAGTCCACAACCAGTTCCTTAGTCTTTGAGGTGTTGAGTTGCAGGTGGTTTGTGTGACTCCATGCGACAAAGTTCCTCACCAGACTTCTGTACTCCTCTTCCTGATCATCCCAGATACACCCCATGATGGCCGTGTCATCTGCAAACTTCTGAATATGGCATAATTCAGAGTTGTAGCAGAAGTCAGAGGTGTACAGGGTGAAGAGAAGAGGGGACAGCACAGTTCCCTGTGGTGCTCCTGTGCTGCTGACCACAGTGTCAGATGTGATGTCCTTCAGCCTGACGTACTGTGGTCTGTCGGTGAGGTAGTCGGAGATCCAAGCCACCAGGCAGGGGTCCACCTCCATCCTGTTCAGTTTTTCCTGAAGCATACAGGGCCGGATGGTATTAAAGGCACTGGAAAAGTCAAGAAACAGGATCCTGACCGTGCCTTTTCCCCCATCCAGGTGTGAGTGGGCTCTGTGTAGGAGGTACAGGATGGCATCCTCCACTCCGACACCCGCCTTGTATGCAAACTGTAGTGGGTCCTGGGCATGTTGTACCTGTGGTCGGAGGAGGTTGAGGAAGAGCCGCTCTAGAGTCTTCATAAGATGTGACGTCAGTGCCACCGGTCGGAAGTCTGACATCTCGATGGCAGGATGTAATGTACAAGAAAACCTTTTCTCTACAACCGATTCTCCATTAGACTCCTACATGCTTATGTTTACATAAACTGAAGACATCTGAGATGTTTTAGAAGAAAGTTTAATTTCCAGGGAGGTAAAGAAGCATCTGCGCAGAATAAGAACAAAATAAATGTTCTACATGTTATTTAAGAATACATATATTATCATCACAGCCCCTGTAAGCATGACTGTTTTAGAGGAAAAACATATTTTGAAAAAACACTTGCGGCCATGACTCTGAACAGACTAATTTCTGCCAGGAAAGTCCAGCATCTCATGCGACCTTCAAAATGTGAGTTATTAAGCATAATCTTATTTTTCTACCAGAGTCCACTTTACTCCATTTTCCACTAATGAGCAAAATCTTGATGTCAAGAACGAGATTACATACTCCTACTTTATTTAGTGTGGTGTGAGTTCAAAGACTTAATCAGCTTGTGAAATCTTCTTTCTATACAGTCTAAATCAAGCTTTAGTTGTGATCAAAAAGCATTTCTGTTCTAAAATCCGTTTTTCATACAATTTATTACAGTAAGGGTTTCTTGGTGGGCGGTCAGTCACCTTTTTGAACGCTTATATGTGTGGTTAATGTGTCACAGCTGAGAGATCAGCAGGGCACCACAGAACGTTCACATATGCAGCACTTTCCCTTCAGGCCGTTTTGTCTCACACCCCCTTTGTAAAGCAGCTGGTTTGCACATCATGAAGCAGATACTGAGGTCCAATGCTGGGGGGCTTCTGGGGAATCTGGGTCATCTGGCTAGACATAGCATCACTCTGGTAGTTTGTATTTGACTTCAGATCGGTTTGATCACAAGTGGGATGTAGTTTTTTGAAGCCCTGCAGTAGCTTCAGATCAGCGAATAGAACAATGAGCAAACTTCTAAATAACCATATATGATAATGATACATAATCATATCCACAGTTTCTCCGCTATCTGGTGGTTCTGTTACTCTATCATATTCTGACATGGCCTCTGTGCTTTCAAAAGCATCTCCTTGCCAAAGCTAGCAGCCATTCTCACCACCATGTCCTTCTTTGGGAAATACAAAAGCTTAAAGGGCCTTTAAGGATACAACCTCCCTGACATCACTAAAGTAGGAGCCCGCTGGGCTCCTTCCACAGTGCTTCTCTGTCACCTTGTGGATGAAAGATGCAACTGCATTTACGCGATACTCCTTCTTGACAACAGATTCTTCATGAATTTGACGACTCCTGCCTCAATCTTCAGGCTGTTTTCAGGCTTTTGGTCATCAGATTAATTATGGTGCACATTAGTGCAGTTTTTTGCACTTTTTGCATTGTTTTTTTTTACAGGTTATTACATTTTATTTATTAGACGATCAGTCTGTGTTAACAGCTCCTGTGGTTTAAAGAAAG
Organism: Mchenga conophoros; assembly: GCF_057382185.1. Lineage (NCBI taxonomy): Eukaryota > Metazoa > Chordata > Actinopteri > Cichliformes > Cichlidae > Mchenga > Mchenga conophoros. The sequence goes on from NC_140542.1 coordinate 6,293,296, forward strand.
GAGAGATCGACTTGTCTGTGTTGTGCAGAGGGGAAAACAAATACATTTCAAGTGAGACTTTTTTGGTTTGTAACGTGATGACTAAATACAATTTCTTTTTAAATGAATCAGGTAATCATGTTGGACAATAAAAACCCTCTGTATGGCTTATATATTTTGAATATGAGGAAGGTATTGAATGAATTGATCAGCAAATACTGTCCTTCATTAAAAAATTTGAATAATGTGTATCAGACACCTAGTAATAACTTCAAATTGTGTATATGAGGGCATACAGCAATCAGGCTGGAGAAGTAACATGACTATGCAGACAGACCCTTTTTCAACAGCTAAAATATTGACAAAAGTTATCACATTTAATTTATGAAATTTACTGTGTGTGGTAGTTACCTATATATTTGACTGAAGTGACACACAAACCTTAGCCTGATGAAATTTTAATGTATTTACTGGTTCCAGCCACAAGGTGGCAGACTATTACTGCAGTTCAGTGTTAGCGTGTTGTGTATTGATAAGAAAAGTTTATTTTTGTATCTGTATTTCCATGCAGTGTGAACCTTATAACAGTCCCTGTGATACAAAAAAAAAAACACTTACAATAAATACTTTATTTCACCATGAAAAATAGACAACATTCTCCATTTAGAACAACAATTTCTGTCAATCATATTTTTATATTTTCATTACTTTTCAATTTAAACATCCTCAGGATTCTCCTTCTTTAATCTTTTTCATTTTCTTACAGAATAAAGAAGCTGTCCAGTTAAGTTGTCAAGCAAAACTATAGCACAAAAATAGACGCCACGTTTCTCACATACTGGAACAAACTCTTAAACACGTTAAAGCACAAAGTGCAAAAAGGCTTGATGGTTTGATGGCTGAGATAGTCCATGCAGATGTTGATACAAAAGCTACACTGCAGTACATGAAGTGTCCAAAAGCGTTGCCTGCAGTAATTCACCACCTTCAGCTGTTCTCATTTAGTCACACCAATAGCTTTGAAGCAACATCCAAGCGTTGCTTTTACTTTACACTCAAATGTGTGCCAAGAAAGCTGAAAATATGCAGATGATGAGCCTTTTTTCTCTCTCGCTTCCTTGTTTTTTTTTTCCATTCTCTGTGAAACTCTTTAATCTTTCTGTGAATGTAGCAAAAAGGAATCAGTAGTGAGAATGAAAAGAATGGTTTTCTGTAATATGGGAGTGCAAACGTAGGCACAAAGAGCACCCTTTGATTCTGAGCATGTATGGTATGACCACCTGTGCGTAATCGGTTGTACGCCTATTGTAAGACCTCTTTTTTCCTTTCTTCTCAAAGACCGGTATGCTGCTTGCGCAGCCTTGCCTGTAGCTCTACTTTTTTTTAACATCAGCCACAGATACGGCACAGTTGCAGTATGACACAGTAAAATCTGGGTTTTAATGCCCAACAAAAAAAGAAAGAAATGCCTTCTCCTGAGGCTTGTGCCCTCCTGATGTCTTTTCCAACAGCACACAATAGCAGCATTGATGAACATTAACTTGCAATCATACAAAGCTTGAGGTAATTCTTTTTTTTTTTTTTACTTTTTCTGGCCTCACACCTCATTATGCCCAAAGGAACAGATGCAAATCAGCTTTGGCAAATGCTGATGCGTCACATTATGGATTTAATGGTGCACACGTTAATCACAGCTGGGTTCAAGTTGTGTGTGTTGCACTGTGCACGTAGCAGTTCTGAACTGAGGCAGGTATGGCATGGCGAAGCCACACGTCGACGGTGACGGCAGGATCCCGGGCTCGCTCGGGTTATCTTGACTGAGCAAAGGATGCAACTCCACGGAACAGTGCCCTCTGTTCAAAGGAGTACTTTTAAGCAGCTCCACTTTGGCTTCTTCGTCTTCACTCTGCTCGTCGTCTTTCTCACTCTCCTCATCCTCTGCTGGGTAGTCCATTCCTAGATAATACAAGTCCTTCTCCCGTCTCACGCCATGCTCGTCTTCTTGATCTGATGTTTGAGAAAGCTCCTCCACAGAGTTGTTCGAGCAGGAGCGCCTCGGGTCATCCATCTCCAAACCACGACAGCTTTCCAGCTCCCAGAGGCCACCGGGAAAAGATCCCGAAATGTCAGAGTTGTTGGCAGAGAAATTTCCCTCATCGCTTGAGCTGTTATCACTACCATCCTTGTAAGGCAGATGAATGGGGGGCTGCTGGTCCTGACCGGGATTGGAGACCAGAACAGCGGTGTAAGTGACTGAAGACTGCCCAGAGTTGTCGGTGCTACCTGGATGTTGGTCCACTGAGGGATCAGCTGGCTGCAGATCATCTGCTCTTGGGCTTGAAGTAGTTAACATATCCAGAACAGCTGAAGAAGGACCCTCAACAGGGAGAGTCTCATTCTCCATGAACTGATCGACATTCAGGTCAAACCCAGGCGAATGGGAGCCAGCTAAGGCATCTGCAGGGTCTGGAAGTGGGTTTTGGATCAGGGCCGTAGTCAGAACTTTGTCCACTATAATGACCTGGGAGATGTTCTCAGAGGGCATGAGCAGCGGCCAGACCGGCAGACCTTCCTGAGGTCGGAACAGATAGTCAAAGGTGTCCACCTGGAGAAAGTTTCAGAGCTGATGAATAATGAAGCATATGGCCACGAGAAAACACTGCAGAGAATCCACTTATGATGGAAAAGACCGTTAAGAAGAGACTAAATGCATATTTTCTTGCTGTACTGATCCCTGAGGGTAGCAAACCGCTCACAAGCATTAATAACCTACAGATGGCGACAAACATGCATGACAAACATGTTGTCCACAGGTAGCTACAAAGTCATCGTGCTTCTGCCTCTTTATTTATCAAGATAGACAGGAACTACTGAAGAACTTGCATGGTAAGTGTTTTTAAATCGATTCATTTCAGTGCTCTTGCTCCTTTTCCTGGTATTTTATTGTTTTTAGTTTCTGCTTTCTCGTCTTTTTTTATTTCCTTCATTTCTTTTCTCTCTATCTTTCTGTTATTATGATTGTTTTCAAGTGTTTCCTGTCCCCGTTATCAGTGTTTTGTGTCTTTTGACTACTGCCTGTTTACTTTGATGGTTTCCTGTCTCATGTGTCTCTTTTTGTATTTACTTCCTGTCTTTGTTTTTGTCTCCTTTGCGATTTTCTGCCACATCTTCATTAGTTCTGCTTGTATCTCGTCCCTGCCTGTGTCTAATCACAAATCACCTTTGCATGTGTGTGCCTCTGCAGAGTGATTTTCTCGATTAACCTCCAACCTTTGTGCGGCACTTTTTTGAATAATTCTTTTTTTGGCTGAGATATCGCTGGTCTCTTTTTAATTGACACAAAATCTAAAGTTAAAAACAATCACTTGTAATTGTAACACTTGTAAAACACTTGTAATTTAACAAAAGGTATATGTGAGGTTCCACTCGCTCTTTAAGAAAATAAGATCATGTTAATAAGCGATCGTGTTGGCAGGTAACAGCATCTGTCAGAGTCAGACTTTCTCCGACTTACACTAAGCTACCTTAGTCATTTTCCAGCATGCAGATTGAAACACTGATCAAAATTCTCTATTTTTATTTGAAAACAGTGCAAATTAGCTTCTTTCACATGATGTTGTTCTTTAGGGCTAGTATGACCTAGATGTTAAGATTTTAGGGTTAGTAAACGGATGAGTCAACAATGACATTCACAGTGTACATTTCATACCTTTTTGAAGTCTATTCCTTTAGCCCATGAACACTTCCTTGGATTGGGAACATCCTTCCATACAAACTTTCTCATCCTGGAAATGTAGCAGATATTCATGTTAGACATTTGATGCCTAAACGCTCCTTTCCCCTTCCTCTCTCGGCTCTAATTTTTCCACCTTTTATCAGCCAACATCAAGCGTAATTACACCCTGGTGACCTGTTAAATGTCACACCACTAATTTTTCATGGTCAGTGTCTCTGTGCCCTTAATTAGACTGCACCATAGAAATTACTATCATATATCATTTCTTACAGGTGTCTGTTCGGATAAAAAAAACTAATCGTGTATATTCAGGGTTAGTTTTACAAGATCAAACGGTGAACCCTAGAATTATCATGTTCTGGCTGTGTACCTCCACAAACCAGGCAAGCTACAGTTTACAGTACATCCAGGCCTGTCCAGACAAATGTAATTTACTAATTGACGACTTTTGATTGGTGAGCGCTAAAGATTAGTGTCACAGTTCCTGAGTCACATCACTGAAAAATGTCCAGAGATGTTTTTTTGCAAAAAGTCTGAATGTTTTATCGCTTTACCCTCTTACACATTTGTGTCAGTTTGTAAATACATTTTTCTGGAATAGCTCTTACTGGTTTTGGGAGAGAACCAGGGTGACAAACAGGATGATGAAAAGAAAGGAGATGATCATCAGCATCATGTAGGCCTCAGGATCTCCTCTGGTGGCTGTAACACACATGAGAGCTTTAACTGCGAGAACAACAAGAGGCATTTTGTCATCCTTTAGTGCTGCAGATGACACAACCCGTGCGCAGTGAGCATACCTAAAGTGTAAATCGGCTCCCCTTCTCCCTCAGCAAACACAGGGTACAAGAAAAAGCCGTACTCCTCTGAGGCAAAAAAATCACCTGATGGGATAAATGTAAATTGTTACAGCTTAGTTTACCTTAACATAACCAGACTCTGAAATAACAGTGCAACTAACAAAGAAGAGAATGTACTACCTCTCAGATAGACGGGGTGATCAGTGTAGTGCAGTCTGGCCCACGTCTCTGCTCTTGGCCCAGAGTCCTGCTGCTTGTGTGGCAACCACTCGACCACCATGAACAGAGGCACCAAGCTGTTCTCCAACAGGCTCCATGACAGTGACACACATGTGCTGTTGATAAGCAACACGTGGAATGAACGCACGCAGCGACCTGCAGTGCAGAAAGAAACAACTGAATTCATCCAGGGTCAGATGACCTCGACATTCACAGTGGCTTTTCTTTGCTTTTCTTTTCTTTTCTCTCATCTGTCAACATCGAAGGCTGAATAACGCTCACTGAGCTTCAGCTACCAACTTAAGGAGCATTCAGGACAGTGATGCTAGCACGTGCACGTGTGTAATCATGACTATTTATTTAAAGTTGCTGCTGACAGGAGCACGAATGTGCACTAATCTCACTACACATTAAACGTTAAAAGAAAAAAAGACTCTTGCAAACAGCTGTGAAAAACTGAGCCAAAGCAATTTTAGTTACCCCCAGAATCTGAATCTGAATATTTGAATTTGAATATTTTACAGAGATTTTTTAATGATAGAGGAAAGTGAAACAGCATAACTGACAGAAAAGAGTCTCTTAATTTCAAAGTGGTCGATGTGTCATTTAATTGTTCCTGCAGGGAAATGTATTTACAATGCTTTCAAAAATCAGCCACCAAAAAAAGAAGAAAAACAACAAATAAAATTCATTTCACTTCCAATTACACCAAACATACAAGCAAACTAAAATTAGATGTATGTTTTTTCAGCAAAGACCAATTCAATTAAGCGCCTTTCCACCTTTTGGAAAAGTGTTTTGTGGAATAATCTCGGAGCTGAAATGTGGGAACCACTGATCTTCCTTTTTTGCTGTGTGCAAATTTAAGTCGTCCTAACCTACACGACTTGACTTTTTAATTGCTAGAGAGTTTTCGACAGTTCTTATTCAGTGTGAGATTTGTTATGCCAGCTTGATTATGCTGCTGTAACTCACTGCAACCAGAATAAAGTGAAAGCGCTTATAAATTTAAAGAATTTTCCGAGTAAAACCTGTTTAATTCAAGTTTGTGGGCAGAAGAAAACTGGCGTGGAAATACAAATGCATATCCACTTGATGCTTGTTAGTCCTTTTGCTCTGTGTGGAACTCCACCAAAGGAGATTTCTAAGTCAGGTGCTCAATGATTTACCACAAATTTGCTGTGCTCTCGTCTTCAGGTTGCTGCTAATAAAACTCTTCTCTAATAATCAAATCATGAAAACAGTCCAGCTTTATGGACAATTAATTTATTCTGACAGTTATTCTCTGAATCATGATTAAAGGAAGAGAAAAATGTTACACAAACACGCGCGCACGCACGCACGCACACACACACACACACACACACACACACACACACACACTAGACATCAGCCTTGTTTCCTATGTTCCGATTACTCTTAGCACTCACTGCACTAGAACTAATGGATGTCGGTATCATGGCTCTTATGAGCTCCCAGAGATAATTATTTTAGATGTAGTCTTAAACTAAATGGATGTTTTTGGCCTCTGCTTTAAGGCCAAATATTTCGAGCATGTGTTATGAGGCTGGGGCAGAAGCACACTGGCAAATAAACACATACAGAAACATGAGTTCATCTTGGGCTTGTCAAAATCTCAACATACAAGCCTTGGTGATTATTAAAGCGCTGGCAAAAATGATGTTTCCAGTAAGTATTTTGCCATGAATGGACACCACTGACCACCTTGTTCTTTTCTTTCCTGTAAATCTGCACCTGTGTCTGTGCACGTTTGAGTGTCCATAAATCTGTAAGAACTGATGAAAGGTTCATGGACTGTTTGCTAAGAATCTTGCCCTTGCTTTTGTGAGCCTGTACATTTTTCAGTGTTCAAGAACACTTTTGATCTCAGCTAAGGTTTATATTTTCAGAGGAACGTGAAGCCTGAGATTGTTAAAACTGCCTGTCTCTTGATGAAATCCTGGATTGATTTAAAGATATTATATCAATATATGGCTTATGTGATTTATTTTATTCTTTATCTAAAACTTGACAGCCTCCAGCATGATCACACTGAGCTTCTTTTGGAATACTAATATAATGAGGATGATGAGGGATATTATTGATTGATTGATTAAGAACAGCCTCAGGCTAGAGTGACAAGAACATCGCCTAATAGAATAAATTCACTGAGTGTGTGACTGGTCACACGTCCTGTTATATTCTCACTCACTCACCTTTGGGCTGTCTCTCCAGTGTCATGTTTATGTTGTCTGTGGAGGTCCCCAAACTATTGTAGGCTTCCACAGTCACAGTCTGGAGCTCCTGGTTCCACTCGAAGCTGTAGGAGGACGTCAGCTCGATCTTCTCCCTCAGCACAGATCCGCTTGAGGACCGACGCTGGACTATAAATCCATCCACACAATAGGAATTCCCAGAAGGTGGGAAATTCTACAAAACAAATTGAGAACATTTAAGCATTGAAAACAAGGGTCAATATGGCCAAAGCTTAGTAGTTCCTACTGAACTTTATTCATAAGAATATTCTAAATAGTGGCCTTGAATAGCTTTGCATCATACAAAAGATGGTTAACACGTGTAGTTATTTTACCAACACTATGCATATCTGGGAACTTCTGGGAGACCAGCTGCTTGACTTTGGGAGAGGAATGTCCCAGTTCCTGTCTGATAGAGCTGCTGACAGTCTATAGCAGGGGTCTCAAACTTAAATGAGCTGTGGGCCTCTGCTGGCACTGTCATCTCATGTGAGGACCACTTAAGCAGTACAAAAAACCCCAACAAGAAAACGCCCACAAATATTTCTGAAAATGTAGTGGTTTGTTTGTTGTTGCTTTTTCATTTCAAATATTGCATAACACGACAAAACTGCAAAGGCGAAGGCAGATTTGAACTGAAGCCTTTTATTAAATAACCAAATAAACACATTGGTCCTCTCTTTGTATCCGGACACGTTCGTATTTAACAAAATAAAAATGCAGACGTAAGTGTTCACATTCGTTTTTGACTATCTCACTGAACTAACAGAGCCAAACTCAGCACGTTTGTACTCTCTGCTCGTATTGCCTTCATATGAAATCATTTTTGGCTTTTTAAAGAACTTATTTTAACATTGACCTCAACAGCAAACAAATCCTCCCTAACAGAAAAAGTAACTTCAAGGGCCAGATTGTATTATATTTCTTCATGTCAATATATATTAAATTTGACTTTTGTCTGACCGCAGAACAGTTTCCACTTTGCCTCAATGCAGACAGCAACATTTCTGGGTCATGTTCATATGGCTTCTTCCTCATTATTGGATACTGATACCCAAAGACCACAGCTATCCAATAAGTGATTATCACCCTAGTCAATCAGGCACAGAGATTTCTCCCGATACTAATAAATAACCTAATAGGGAATAGTGTGGTTTATTGAAGTGTTTTCTTATAGCATTTGATCAAATAGTAAGCTTCACCCCACAGAGGAATAAAAATAAATAAAAATCAGGTTTAGCCACAGAGAAAATACTCGTTTAGCATCTTTTTGTGTTTTTAGAGGGACCTGCAGACAAGAAGAATATCACTGCACCTAACTCTTAATAAAAAAAAGCTGAATACTGTAATGTATGTACCTCAAACAGCAGCGTGATGTTAGACTGGTTTCCGTGTGGATCATCTTGACGTATTCTCCAGAAATCAGGGCCACGTTCAGGAGCTGAGGAGATCAATTAGCAAACATTACATCCACTCGCAGCCTTTACTTTTGTATTTCTCTGCTAGGAGATGGCATTTGTGTGCGCCATGTCCATTAGAGTAGAAATCACATGGTCAGATGCGACTGGAAACGAACATTCATATCAGAAGTCAAGGCTGCCACCGCTGCTGTTTCGATAACATGTTTTACCTCTGCTGTTTTGCGGAGTGGAGTAGACAGACTCGCTCCAGTCGCTCCAGTAGCCGGTGCCGTTGGTGTGCTTGCAGCGCACTTGAACCACGTATACGCGGCACATATCTGGCACGGCGACCTCTGCCCACAGAACCCGCACAGGATCCTGAAGCTGCGGACATTTTTGGAGCTCATTAAAGAAACAACACGCATTCCTAATGGAAAATGTTCGCTCTGCGCAGTACAGAGCGAACATTTGTCTAGCCTCCTTATTTTATGAAAAGACAGAAAATGATTTCTTTATATTTTTGGTATTTCGAGCAAATTTTGAGATGAGAACACAAATGAGAGCGTTTGTCCAAATCCAGGAGAATTTTTCAGTCAGAGGACTGCAGTTTGATCTCATAAGAGACACACAAGCTGAGGTTATATCAGAGCATCCTGTATCATTTAAAGAAATATTTCATTTGGCATATTTTATTCTGGGTGTTTCACAGGAAGCTAACAGCAGTAGAGTTCTGACAATCATCCAGTATCATATCATTGTAGAAATATCATTCATTCCAAACTTTAGAGGCTTTTTTGAATCATTGATTTGTGAACCCACCACACCAAGCATTCAGTCACAGCGTGTGGTTGCTAAACTGTGCGATAAGCTCACCTTCCACTTTGGCTGGGGGCTCACGGTGGATGGCGAGTAGTACTGAAACTGACACTGGAGACCATCGACTGGCAAAGGCGGAGCCTGCCAGGTCACCTCCAGGACCCCACTGCTGTGGCTCACTGCCTTCACATTAGCGGGTGCGTGAGGCTTCACTGCAGGAAAGACAGAAGTTCGGTTTCTTTGTGGTAAACCTGGAGTAACGGTGCTGCTGAAGAACATCTAATAAGCCTGGAGCTCTTTAATTAAAATGAATCCTTCTTTCTCACCGTGATCTACAGGTGACAGGTAGACCGGTTTGGACCTGATGGGACCCAGTTGCGATGGCAACTCCAGCCAGAGTTTATAGCAGTTCATCCTCAGAGGGTGGATGGTGCAGGTTTTCTGCCTGCCCTCCATGCAGGCAGGACTCATCTCCCCCAGATTCTCACCCGCTCTCTCCCTCTCCTCCATCTCGTCACATGGCAGGTCGGCCCACCTGACATTAAAAACAAAAAGACACAGATGAAGTCGTGTTCTTTTTTTGTCTCCACATGAGCTGTTCTTGCACATCATAACGACTGTCTCTCCAGGACCAGTAATGCACCAATGTGATGTCATAGATTTGTTACTTCAAGGAAAAAAAAAGATTAAAATATTAAACACAACTTTACCAAGACTAAAGAACTGCTGACAACTAGAATAGTTGAAGTCTGAGCAAAACAATCTGATCTGAAACATGAAATAAGATGTTCTCGTCATCTTTAATACAACTTACATCTGCAGTACATCAGTCAGTTAGAACGAGCTTGCATAATCGTGTCAGGCCACACTGGTTTTAAAGAGAGGAGACTTACTATTGTAGTCTATTGTATTGTATAATACTAACGACTCACACTTACATTCCACTGTTGAAATAAACTTCCTGATATTGCTTCTCTAGTGCTAAACACACAGGTCGAGGGTGTGTTCAGTGAACCTGGTGTCCTGGTACACTGTGTGTGTGTGCGTGTGCGTGTGTGTGTGTGTGTGTGTGTGTGTGTGCGTGTGTGTGTGTGTGTGTGTGTGTTTGTGTGTGTGCGTGTGTGTGTGCGTGTGTGTGTGTGTGTGCGTGTGTGTGTGTGTGTGTGTTTGTGTGTGTGTGTGTGTGTGTGTGTGCGTGTGTGCGTGTGTGTGTGTGTGTGTGTGTGTGTGTGTGCGTGTGTGTGTGTGTGCGTGTGTGTGTGCGTGTGTGTGTGTGTGTGTGTGTGCGTGCGTGTGTGTGTGCGTGTGTGTGTGTGTGTGTGCGTGTGTGTGTGTGTGTGTGTGCGTGTGTGTGTGTGTGTGTGTGCGTGTGTGTGTGTGTGTATAGTAACTTCCAGCTTTTCATCACACAAAAGTTTTATGAGCAATGCAGCATCTTTTAAGAAACATAAACACTCCGGAAATATCAACTGGATTGGAAAAGGTGCTTTACTTGGATTGAAATCTGAGCTTATCCGGCTGTTTGTGAGTCCAACTGCAGTCCATGGCGTCAATGTCCCCGTTGGTTACACACTTTATATCAATGTCAGCTCCTGAAACACACAAAGAAAAACAAATTTAATTTGGGTGACAGTCACAAACACATCACCTGAGCTAGCCCCTGCACACTGAGGTTATTCTGGTTCACGCTGTTGTGCTTTCACAAGTCGCCGCTCTGCTTTGTCAAATGAACACTGAAGGGACATGGATTTCAAGCAACTTTAAAACATAAGAAACTGACTTTCGCTATAAAATAGGGAAGAGAAATACATTGGATAACACTTAGACTTGTTTTTACTGGTCCAACAAAGCTCACCTTCCACATAGATCTGGCTGTAAGGGATGCTCCACTCTTCGGTACACCTCAGGAGGTCATACATTTGATTCTCTGAAGGATGCAATGTGATCTTGCTCACCTGGTTTGGGTCAACAAAAATATTTACTGTGCTGGAGGCTGTATTTCTTTTAAAAATAGGCCCACAGAAATGTTCCGAGCATCACAAAAACCTCTGCAGGGAGAGGGGTTTTTTTTGTACTTCTTACCCACTGGTTGACTGGGTGGTACAGGGTGGGTGGAGGCAGCGGTTGGAAGTTGAGCTTCCACACGGCCATGGTGGCATTCATTCTGTGGTCGTTGAATACACAGTATACTGTTACGTTCTCCCTGGGTCTAGCCACCACTTTCTTGGGGATGTAGCTCACCGCTGCACGCAGGAAAGAAAAAAAAACACGTCATTTTATGTTATGTTTACTGCCTCAAAGAAGAAATCTCATTTTTAACTTTTTATACTTTGAAAAGCCTTTTACAAAAGACACAAAGCCAAATGGATGTCACTCAGATGACAAAAACAAAGACCCTCAAACAAATCAAACACATGACTCATTCTCATTCACCCACAGTTGTCACGTAGACCTTTACAAAAGAAAAAAACAAACCTTTCTATGGAATTATGAAAACTTTGTCAAAGTTTGCCATTAAAAGAACGAGAGGGGAGCTATCCGACTCCTGTCACACAGCCACCTGAAACTTCTGTGAGGAGCACTGACTCACTCAAAATGTAACTTTTGTGAATGCTTCAGCAGGACGTCTGCGGCGTGTTCTTCTGTTCTGGCATCGTTTTAGCCAGAAGTTTCTGAGTCACCCTTCAAGCCAAGACACCTCACATCATCGAAATTACTGCTGCTTTACAAGGACGACTGTGTGGCTCGTTTTAGCGGGATTACTCAGAGCTGCTGAGTCTCACAAACTTTTAACCCCATGACACACACTACTGTACCACTGACACACAGTACATGGGCAGTCTTTGGGTAACAGTATCTATTATCTAGGAAAAACATCACAAATATGTCTGCTGTGACAATACAACAAGACACCGTCACTTGTGCTGTGTAAAGCTTTTGGAATCAATTAGCCCAAGTTTAGTATGAGTCACTGATCAGCTGACATGAAGGCTTCTGATTTTAGTTCATGCAAACAATTGTTATGTCTCAGTTCTTGCTCTTGTTTTTCAACTTTCAGTTTCATAATTCATATTACTGTAGAGTCTTTACCTACAACATACAGCACCTTGATGCAACTGTTGTTGTGATTTGAGTTGAATAACTTAAAAAATGTTTTGCATGCACTAATGATACAGACAGTGCTTGACAGATTTATTAGACCAACACTCAGTGTTTTTACCAAAGCAATCCCATGTTAACACTTGTATTTACCTAAATCAATATTTTTTATGTTGAAATATAATTATTGTTGCTGTCCAAAAACTGTAAAGTGCACTATTAACTTTATTTGATTAGGATATCTGATAGGTTCAGTTTGTTATTTTGCCTAATAAATTAAAACTTAATTTTTAGTTTTTCTTGTTTTTGTTACAGGTGATCAAATAAAAAGACTATACAGTAAATAATCCCTTTTATGAGCTCTTAATGCTGATCATTAACCTGGAGAATGATCTCTGATGAAATACTCATATGAGTTTTTCAGTGACTCAGTCTAATGAGCTTGGATTGGACATAACTGCGCTCAGTGCTTGACCCTATCTGAATGAGCCTCTCAGAGAAATGTGAGTTGACCCACAGCCACCAGGACAGGTTTAAAATGTTAGGCTCACTGCAAAAAAAAGATAATTTTATACTTATATTATCCTTTACTCCCTGATGAATCTTACACTTACTAACTTCTTACACTTCCTTCTTATATGTTCTTATATGAAATGGAGTACCGGATCAACTGATGAATACAGTGACTATATGTGATTTTCAAACAATTCTAGAGAGATAAGAAGCTGGTCCCATGAATCATCTCCTAAGGTTCTGCTGTGAGGAAGCAGCTCTTACTATCCAGGCGGATGTGGTGAGGTTCACTCCATTCACTCCACAGTGGAGGCTCTTCCGGGCCGGAGCAGCGGACCTGAACGGTGTAGTTTAGTTTGGGCTTCAGATCCAAAGACACTCTGGGCTCTCCAGGCGCAGACACCACCTGGAGACAGATAAGGAATACTGAAGAACATGCACACATGTACCCACAGACTGCTGGGTGTTGTCCACTTGGAGTGATGACTAAGTCAAATCCATCGTCACAGCATGGCTGCTGCTTTTGTTTAGAGTCCTCTTAACTGGAACTGCAACTGGAACTGGACTGTTTCTACATGCAGCAGCTGATTATTATCGTTATGAAGCATGATGCATTTGATGAAGAATCTATTTTAATTGTGAAATGAAGCAGGAAAAAAAACATGCCTAAGAGTACACTGATGTTACTCAAGCAGATTGTGAAATCTTAGCTTGGCAGAGTGCCCAAAGCAGAGAGGGAAAGTCATTGGACAGTCTCGGTCGTTGTGTCCTTGGGCAAGGCACTTCACCCGTTGCCTACTGGTGGTGGTCAGAGGGCCTGGTGGCGCCAGTGTCCGGCAGCCTCGCCTCTGTCAGTGCGCCCCAGGGCGGCTGTGGCTACAATGTAGCTGCCATCACCAGTGTGTGAATGTGTGTGTGAATGGGTGGATGACAGGTTGTGTAAAGTGCTTTGGGGTCCTTAGGGACTAGTAAAGTGCTATACAAATACAGGCCATTTTATTTTTACCATTTATATGTGATTTATAACAATCACTATGAATCAAGAATTTTTTTTTAAAGCCGATATGATCCAAGCAAAAACACTCAGTAGATTAACCTGGGGGACTTGTGGTGAACAACCAGGCTTCAAATATTAGCTGACATTTTACATGCAAAGGTATGAAGAAAAAAAAACAGGAAATCCTGTTAATTGACGGCAAATTCTTAGTAGAACTCTCCACCTCTTATATAATCTTCTAAGTATAAATAGTTAGTATTTACCTGCCAGGCCGGGTGAGTGGTGCCAGAGGAGTATCGGACTTCATATCTCAGTGGACCAGCGTCAAAGTCGGCCGGGTCATCCCAGAGCACGATCAGCTCTGCCTCGATGGTCTGAGTGTGTGACAGGTTGCCTGGAGGACTAGGTTTCTCTGGAGAAAAAGATTACAGCAACGTAAGCTTCACAACACCATCAATATACAGCACATCTGACAAATTCATAAAACTACTCTGCAGTGCTGTCAGAGTGCATCATCACAGGTTACAACCAGACAACCCGATTTAGCTCATGTCCCATAAAAAGAAAACAAGGCCAAAAGCCTCCTTCTGGTACTGTTTGTTATTTACTGTCACTCTGACAGTATGCCACTAGAGCCATGCAAATCTAATGATAGCTCCAATTCTGAATTATTAAAATGAAATAAATGAAGCTGAATGCAATTTAATTTCTCAACCAGGCATAAAAGGCAAGTTCACTTTACACTTTAGTCTAACAGTAAAATGTCATCAAAGCATGCTACTAATAATCTATAAATCACATAACGTACACTACTGTACAAAAAGCTGCTTGTTTCAGGCAGGTTTCTCAGCAGCGTGGACCCAGACAAACATCAGACAGGTGGAGCAGGCCTGATAACAAAGCCCCATTTCACATGTTCAACTATGACACAAACAACCTGAGATAATTAAGTCTCATAAAACCACAAAAATGCCCACGGGGCGAGAAGAGATCAATAAACATTATGAGTAACAGCCAAATCGTTCTGCTCCCACACTACTCCGCCATTAGGAACATGAAGTGCTTCTACTCCTCATCACAAAGCCTAATTTGCACATGTACATAAATCGAGATCAGGAAACAGTTACGCCCTCCCTAATATGACAACAACTGCAGCACCATTGCTTAATGACAGTTCACACAGTGCAGGTAACAGGAAATAGCCTCGAGTGCCAGTTCCTGGTGCTTCTTATAACTCAGTTGAGTCTGAATAAACTGAATCCACAAAGTGTTTTCTTTTTCCAAGAATACAGAGAAAACACAAAAAGGCAACAGCCACTTTAGCCATTTACATGATGCAAACAATATATAACACATTGTAAATACATATACGCCAAATGGAGAGCCTCAAACCTAGAGTTTTGGCTGAGAAAATGTAAAATCGACACCTCATTAAGGGGGCTCTATTTTTACAAGACATGAATAATACAAGTTTGGTTTCAAGATCACTGAAGTTCAATTAAATGAACCAAAAGGATAAAACTGCAGCGGTGCAGTGAAAAGACAGCAAAAGCCTGACTGTTACTACTCAGTTTCTTTTCTGCTCCGTGCCGTTTCATCTAAGCGGTCTGGTTGAACAAACTCAGCATGCAAAGTGCTTGTCTGTTACTGCGGAGATCTCACAGCTCGGCTGCACACACACGCTTTTAGCTGTATTCCGGTCACGGTGCAGCTATAGAAAGGTCTTTCTCCTTATCTGTCCATCATGTTAAGGTTGGACGTCAGAATGGAGAATTAACCAATGAGAGGTTCGGCATTACATAGACTAAATGTATTCTTAGGACCTTTCATGTGTGGAAAAAAAGAAGACTGTTTGGGAACTTGCTTCTTTGATTGGTAACCGTAATACACTTAAAACAGTGTGGTCACACATATAAAACACCAGAAAAATGACCAAATACCTGGATGTCACTGTCTTACAAGGTAAACTTATTAGCTGAAATTATTACTTTAATTAGTGTGACTCCCGCTATGAATCATGGCTTTCTCACCAGGTCGGGCAGGAACTCTGAGCAGAACTGGTGGAGCCACGGCATCAGAGATGCTGACAGTTACCATGGCGACAAAGCTTGTTGTTGGGTCAAGAGTGAGTGAGCACATGAAGGAATCCTGCGCCTCACAAACAACGGGATTTTCAGATGCGGGATAGTCACCATCTTGCTGAAATCTGTAAACAGATGGTAAAACAGTTCAGTCAGAAAGTTCTGGCATTTCTTGGTATGTTAGATTATCATGTTTCAGCGTGGTGCATTTGAGTGACATTTCACTATTCAATTCACTGTTGTGTTATATCTTTTGTTACATTTTCTTATATCTTTGTTGACTTGGAGAAAAAGTACTTTAAGTGCTCAAAAAAATGTCAAAACAGCTAATAAATCAGACTTGAGGGGGAAACCATTGAGTAAAATTCTCAAGTGCCTGTTAGGTCAGTGCTAACCTAATCGCATTAGCCTACCACAGTACAAGCCTGGAGCCAGTGAGATAAACGCTTAACCCCCCAGTGAGCAGTTGAGACATCGCCAATCAGACTAAAACACACAAAGGCACACACAATCACTCATTCACACACACTCAACAGGCAAAACGCAGCCATTAACGAGAGCCGCTTCACACTCACAACTGCCGCCGTAAGCTGACTGCCATAAGACTGTCGGACGGCTGACCACGAGACCGAAGATCGCAGATTAAATTTTGCCAGTTTCCATCAATTCTGCAGAGGATGTCCAAACAGGTGCCTGAAACGAAATTACATTTGCATGTTAGGAGACTGTTGGCAGACCTCCAAATGAAGGCTTCTAAGAAAACAGCCTGGTTTAATATTCTTAGAAGAAGCCTGAGACTGAGTGGCAGTCTGGGGAGAGGCCTCCTCCAGCCTGGTAAAAAGGAACAAACCCTCTCTAGCACTGAAATCCTTAGCTGCATGAACAACCTTGGGCTCTTTGCTCAAGTAAAAGTTCTGAAATACAGTTAGCTTTCATGCCACAATCAGAAATAGAACAGACCATCAAATCTATTTACTGCACGTACAGGCTTTACATATATAGGCAAATGATCGGTTTTATCAGTTTCCCATCACTGTGGGAAACGTCTGGCTGCTGAAAGCAGTGGAAAAACATGAATGAAAGAGGCATAAGTGCGTGCTGTTTGTGTCTGTAAATAAAATGCACCCAATTCTTAATTTTCAACACCTACTTTGCACTTTATGCTACATTAATCCGTTAAAACAGCACGCTCTTCTTATCATACACAGTTGTTTTTCTGTTTTTTTACCAGTGTAAATAAGGGTTCGTTTTGGGAGTGTATATCCTGCCCAAGGACACTTTGACAGGTGCCAGGGATCAAACCACCTACCTGATCTCGTCTAGCTCCAGTGTTTTACAGAAGGTGAATCACTCCTGATTGTTAGGCATCATAAAGAATCTCGAGATTTAAAATTCGCTGGAAGCCCTTACACAACACAGCACCTAATAGATCAGTGCAAATAAACAAATTCTCTGCACCATTCCCCGTGTACTTTCAGATCCATACAACACAGAGAGGGGATTTTATAATTATGAATCCTATGTGCTGAGTATTTTTTCTCCTTGCAAAAAAAAAAGAATAAAAACACACGAAATCCTAGTGAGATAAACCTTATGAACACTGACTCATCAGCCACACTGACAGGAAAGTGGGAGCAACATAAGTACACAATAGTTTTTCATCAGATGTTAATTTCTGCATCAACGCAAAATAAAAAAATACACTTTTTAGAGGTTTTGCAAAAACCTGACGACCATAATTTAGATTTCAGTATGTCAACGTACAGAAATGAAATGATCTCATTCACGTTTTGAGTAGACCCGTTTGGACCTGGACGTGATTCAGTGATCACACAGATGAGTATCTACACACAACAATGACAGACACTTTGTATTAAGGCCTAATGTATGTGTTATGAAACATGTTGGCGCTAAACTCTTACCGCCAGAGGATCGGGGATGATGTGAATCAATTCTCGAGCTCTTAAAAGTGCAGCCGGGACTGTGTGGGAGATTTGATTGGGAGAGGTTTGCTTCTGGTGAATTTGCGCTGCCTCCCTCCACACCAAGGTGGGCTGAAGGTGACTCACAGCACAGCTCATCTTGCCACGGGAGGTCCCCGGCACCTGAACGCAGAGAGGCTCCATCCTCGGGCTTCAAACTCTGAGCACCTGCTCACAGGGAGGCAATAAAATTAAGTGGGGATGACACACGAGTAGATTTTTAACAAGACCTTTACTGTGTATTACAATTTTTACTTTTTTTTTAATTTAAAGGCAAAATATGTTTTATTTTATATCTCATTAAAGTGACAGCCTACTTAAGGTCAAAGCTATCTGGAACATTTGCTTCTTTTGACTGTTTCTGTTCCCTAAAATGTTGTGCAATAGCAACGGCTCTTTCATGGAAGTTGGATGCTGAACATCTGCCGAATGTGATGACAGTCTGTGTTTGTGTCTCAGTGACAAAGGCGAAAGGAGAGAGAAGCAAGAAGCCTTTCTTAGAAAGAAAGAGTAAGCGTAATGCAATAAATAGGGATTTACTCAAAACTGACATAAGCAGAAATTACGAGCAATAATTGAAAAGATAAAAATAATAGCGCCTCAGATAAGACTCAAGTAAGTCTGCTAAAGACAATTCTGTTTACTGATAAATATGACCGACAGATTTTATTCTTTTGATTTGTGTGCTACTTGTACTCGTGTTTATGAAAAGCACTGTATACATAAATAATTCTTCCACACTTCTTGCTTGGCCATTCTTCACACGTATTAATTTGATCAGATTACATAAAGATAAAACTGGACCTCTGTGTAAGAGGCTACATAACCAACTCTGCCATTCATGTGAGCATCCCAGACATTATGTCTATAGAAAATTAATTACATCTTGATTTAAAGAGGACATGAAACGCTACATATATAAAGGCTAATTTACACCATTGAGCCCTGCTCTCAAAAACTGACAAACATTAGCTAACAGGTGGACTTTCCCGTCTGAGTGTAGCTAGCCAAACAACAGATCAGTGTTGCCAACTCCTAAGTAAGGAAAATCGCTATTGGGTGTCCTAAAAGTTGCTAGAAGTCGCTAAATGATGTCATCGCCTAATTTGCATAATTGGTCATGCTAATATAATTGTAACCTAAGTTGTTGAAGAGAGAAATAACAACGTGGAACGAGACATAAAGTGAGTAAAGCATGTGTTAAATGCATTTAGAATTTATTTAGAACTACAAATTAAATTTATTTTAGCAATTATTGTTTTTTAATGTCACAATTCCAACCGTGCTCCTTTATCCGGGCTTGGACCTGTGCAAAAGTGACCCGGAATAGGCACTCTGGTGGAGTTACTTTGTGTGTGTGTGTGTGTGTGTGTGTGTGTGTGTGTGTGTGTGTGTGTGTGTGTGTGTTTATAAGTAATTTTAAACCTTGTGATCCACAAAACAGCATAACAGTAAAAGAAGAATTGACTGCGTTACAGTTAGTGCGGGAGCGGCGGCTTTGCTCGTGCGCGTTTCATTTGCTGTTTGGACGCATAGGTGTCTTAAGAGCAACCTGCACTTTCACGTCAAAAAGTCGTCATAAATAAGTCTCCAATAACACCAGAAAAAGTCGCCAGATTTGTCGCTAGTCGGTTTTTAGAAGAAAAGTCGCTAAGGGGGTCTGAAAACTCGCTAAATATAGCGACAAAGTCAGTAGTTACCTAACATAAGCTAATGTAAGTCTATTAGCTGCAACCAACCAACCAACCACATTGCCTCACGTTCGTAATGAGAGAAGATGGCATTAAACAAGCTAAAACTTTAATTTTAAGCACTTATTTTTCTAAATCCAGCTTCACAGACAGTGTTGCATCTATATCAGTTTTTGAGAGCAGGGCTCAATGGTGTAAATACGCCGTTATATGTGTAGCGTCTTTAAAAGACCAAAATCTTTCTGCCAAAATCTCAAAAAATCAATTTTTACAGCCTCTTACTGATGTGGATGTGCATCTTAAGTAGAAACACATCCACGGATGGTGTACAAATTTAGTGTGCGAGATTGATAAAAGACACGTGGTGACGTGTGTGTCTTTGAAGTGTTTGGAGCATATACTTTCTCTAAAATAAACACTTTCTTAAATTAATCTTTCAGTAAACTAAAAAAAGTAAACTTTTTTTGTTCTACGCACACCACACGTGAGAAGCACTGTTTATTTAAAGGAGAAAAACTATTTAAAGGCTAGAAGAGGTTAAGCTTACAAGCTGGGAGGTCAAAGATGATGTGCTGGAGGTGGAACTCACCGTAGGAGACCAGGAACACAGACACAAGGCCTGTCAGCATTACAGACTGAACCCTGTAGGGAAACAAAGCAGGAATAAGAAATAGGAAGATGGAGCGATGGAGAGAAAAAAGAAAATGCTGAAGGATAGATTTTCATTTAGCATGAAAACAAAGTAAGGTTGTGCAAAACTCAGTGTTTTATGAGTCACTGATTGATTACTATCACTCAATCTAAAAAGGTTTTTCAAGAACAGATATGGGAAAGCAGTGGGAGTAGAAGGAATGCATTCCAGTTTTCTGCAGGAAGGGCACTGGAAGAACTGGACCGACTTCTCTGCAGACGTAATCATCTGACATAAAAACCTGGGCTGTTACAACACAAGACAATGACAGTTCACAACCGCTTAATACCATTTAAGTGCCAAGAGGTTGGTGCCTGAGGACAGGTTGAAGGTAGCTCACATTTACTTTAACTTGCTCCAAGTTGCAACATATGTAACCATGAGCTGCTCCAACAAGACACTTTCTCATGGAGTCTCTGAAAAACTCATACAGTTTCTAAAGTGTTCATCTCACAAAGCTTTCAGAAGGCAAATAAACACATAATTTAAAAAAATAAGCCAATGTTTATGTCTGTCTGTGAGGTACGAAATTTTTACTGTGCAAAAAGGGATCTCTGACTCATTTGGACCAGTGAAACGCAGGACCAGTGAAACTCAAATTTCTGTCAGAGAAAAGAAGTTTAACAGCACATTTAATCCTCCAAAGATCTTAGAAGGTTTTTTTAATGCAATTATAAGAGAATTTCTCTGTTTTTCTACATACTGTAGTTAATCTATAAGTATTGTTCTTTGGACTTAAATTGTAAGAAATAAACGTGTAAAATTACAGAAATGTTCTGGTAGCTTTTTTCTCCACTTTGGACCCACTGAATAAAGCTGAAATCTTCCACAGTAGAAGTTTTATGTCATTTAATTGTTTTCTATTACTTAATTACTTTGGTGTAGTATGAATGTTCATGGGAGTCATTTTTTTATTAGTAGGAAAAGCAATAAAAATTATAAGACTGTCCAAAATTCTTTCTCTTCTTCACATTTTTCAAAGCTGTCCAGTGGCCAAATTCTTGCCCCCGGGTCTTATGTTTGAGATCGTCAGACTACAAGTTTGTGGATACAAAATCCAAAACTAGTGTTGCTACTTCTGCATATGCAGCGAGCTCTTTTCAACACCCCACGAACAGAAGATTAGAGAACAGACAGTAATACTTACATTGTAGCGGTCATCACGAGAGCATAGACCACATAGGCTTTGGCTGTGGTGAATCTCACTGAGGACAGAAAAAAGAGACACAGCTGTTTAAGGTGCTTGGATCTCCAAAGGGACTGTGAGTCAGGACTTTGTCGTGACCTGAATAAATAGTGACAATTAAAAGTCTTTGCAAAAGGCAGAGCCAAGGAGATTCTAAATGCAATTTTTCTATTAAAAAAAAAAAAAGGTCTCTCGCTGATATGAGCACCTCCCTCTCTCCCGCCTCACACTCAACTGCTTTTCATTCATGAAACACACCAGGCAGGAGGAATGAATATTACAGGGAGATCTTTTCTGTATTTTGCCCATGTAACTGTTCACTAGACGTCGTGAATATAGATGTTAGATAAAAATAGGCAATTTGCTTTCTTTTCTCTCTAACAGAAATATAATCAAATTCAGATGTTTTCTGTTTATTTTTTTTCCATCGACCATCATCGTGAAGCTTTCCACTTCTGCTTGTTTCTGTGCCAAACAAGAGCAGCGAGGCAGTAAATGAATACAATCTTTTAATTCAGTGATACACCAACCCCAGACACACAGCGTCCTGGTGAAAAACAACACCACAGATGCACAGCAGGCACTGTGCGTTTGGTCTGAGTGTAATACTTACAGCACTTCTGTACAATACATCCAGCACTTCTGGATGGATGCAAACTGCATTTCGTTGCCTTGTACTTGTGACATGTGCAATGACAATAAAGTTGAATTCTATTCTATTCTAATACACCAATCATTAGCAAGCCAATCTGTGGCCAAATTTGTAAGGATCCACTGAAAATAAGAGCAAACTGGCCGACAGGTTTGTTATCTGGTGGAAACAGACCATAAAGGATTCAATGAATTCATGTAAAGCAGAAACATCAGTAGAGGAAGCATCTCATCTATTTAAAGGCACGTATACACCTGCCATCACCTTCATGTGATTCTTGGAACAGCTTTGGGGAAAGTCTGTTATGCAAAGCATTGTTATCACTTCAGTATAATTACTGAAAGAATCATCACAAAGGTTTCAGTTTCACGTTAACCTAACAGGAATCCTTTATGACGATATTACTGTATTTAACTAAAATTTCCCCCAAAAAACTCCAAAATTTTTAATGTTAATCCAATCCAACAACTTATGCTGTGCATTTCCTTTTTTTTTTTTTTTAGCAATTTTTTATTTTCTTAACTTACAGGGAAAAAGGTAACTCAGTTCACAAAAGCTATGGTGGGAGTAAGACTGCATATAGTGTATCTCAGTTATTATAAAAACAGTGCTCATGGCAGGGTCATGAAACACTTGAAGGCTTAAATGTTGTAGAGACAGATTTCTCACCCACAGTCATTTGCATGTGAGATGGAAAACAAGGATTCCCTGCTTGCATCCATGTTACAGCATGTGGAATTTGGAGCCAGGATGTTAACATATGTTGAGAAACTTCTATGGACAAAATAGTGAAATAGGAATGTGCCATGCATTTAATACCTGCATCACACTCCGTCGCACAGAAGAATTCAACACTGACACGATTCTCGCTGATTTGCAACACCTCCTACAAAGACTTCAGATTAATCACAGATGTTAATAGGATCGCAGTCACGGTGTAAACAAACTCCTCTACCATATCACAGTGTACTGATTCGTTAAAGTACGCAGGCCTACCAAGAACCAATCAAAATCTCAAAATCACAAAAAGATTCTTCCAAAAACAATAAAGTAATGAATTCCATGTGATCAGCTGTTGCACCATCTTAAAACAGGATAAATAAATCGTGCATAAATACACACCCACGGCGTCGGAAAAAGACGTGAATGTGTTCAAATAATCCTACCTTTGCCCAGCGTGCAACCAAACATGTGCAGCAGAGAAAAAGCTCAGCTGTCAATAAAGTGATGCTCACTCATCATCATCATCATCATCATCATCTGCAGGTGGAACTGAGCAACTCAGGGCTGTTATTCATGCCCTTCTTCCTACTCTGAGCACTGTTGCCCCCCCCCCCCTTCTTTGGAAACAATTTAGATCAAGACGAGCATCTGAAACTATTTTCCACTTGCAGGACTCCTATCCGTGTCCTCCAGGGACTCCACCTCGCCAGCTATTCATCCATGTCTGACTCACACCCTGACTGAAGCTGCTTTGCACAGAGGCGCGCAGGGGCTTGTTTCCTCCCCTCCTTCCCATCAGCAGCCACAAAAGCAGGAACATAGTTTCTGCCAAGCTGCATCACAACAAGTTTAAAAAGTTTGGCTATTCCATTCTTAGACACTTTACAGAAAAATGTGCTCTGGAACAAGCATATCATAAAAAGTTCAAGTGAAAAAAAGTGAGAAATTAAGAGAAACTAAGAGAAAAGTTAGAGATGATGCCCAGAAATCACAATCTAAGAGAAAAGTAATAAAAGGCATTTATTATCAGGCGGCAGGTACAGAAATGACGGAGGGGGAAACACATGCCACTAAAAAACGTTAAAGCTGTCAGTTTGTCAGAAGTGGGCGAGTTAACTCAGCAGTTATTCCTCACTTCTGTGTGGAAAAATAGAGGACCGCACAGGAGCGTGAAAGGTCACAGGCAGAAACACGATCGGACACGGCTTTAGTAATAACGAGAAAGGGTTCTTACGTCGCTGCCGAAGAACTTCGTGTGCGCTTCATTCAGTTGAATTTAATCCTTTCTGAAGACCTGCGCGCCTCTATCACAGCTCACTCCCCGCTAACTGAGACCGAGGGTAGCGATCAGGATTTCCCAGTGACAGACGGGCAGTTTCCC
The DNA here is from genome assembly GCF_057382185.1 of Mchenga conophoros. Taxonomy (NCBI): domain Eukaryota; kingdom Metazoa; phylum Chordata; class Actinopteri; order Cichliformes; family Cichlidae; genus Mchenga; species Mchenga conophoros. Next base: position 6,317,497 of record NC_140542.1, read on the forward strand.
CTCCCTCTCGCAAAACGAGCCGCTGCCCAGAACGAGATTGAAGGCGGCTGAAACAGCTAAAGAGCCGAGGGAGGCGGGAGAGCCTCCAGTGCCCGGCCCATCGTGATGCGTTCAAGACATCTGCGGGAATCCCACAAGAATCTACTACGCTGTTGCTCAAGGTCTAAACTCGAGTGCAGTTTTGAAATAATTTAACCCTCCTCCATTATTATATTGAATATAAAACATGCTTTGTAATAAGTATGACAAGATAAATGGAATCATTTGTTTAAAGTTAAAACTGACTAAATCCATCTATCTATGGATGAGTCTAGTTTATGCGTCTCTTTAGCCTGCCATATGTTTATAGATAGGGTAACTACTGTATCTGGGAAGTCTTTCACACCAATAACTGGAATACTGAAAGCCACTTGCACTCGTGGGCCATGAAAATGTGCAAAACGTTAATGACTTGGTTTGCCCTCTCCTTCCAGGTTTTCATTCCATTAAAAGCCCATAAAGTGTGTGAGCCAAGTAATTTTTTGCATATCCAAAATATCTGAGTGAAGCAGTAACTTGCTTTCTCTAGTCACGGTTCCGAAGCACCACTGTTATTAATTCTTCTGCTGTGAACCTGAATCTCAAACCTGAGTTTGAGATATATGTTAACTTTACAGTAAGCACTTGTTATACCCAGTGTTGGGACTAACGCGTTATTAAGTAACGCGTTAGTCCCAACACTGGGTATACCCGAGGGCTAAGCATCACACAGAATAAGGGCTTGTCTGATCCCTGCGCTCAGAGGGTCTCGCTAATAATTAAATAATTAATTATTTAATTATGAATAATTATTATGAATAATTAAAGACAGAGAATAAGAAATGTTACACCTGGGAGAAATTAACGGCTTTACAAGAGCACCATCACGAGGTTTGTTTTTTTTTTGTTTGTTTGTTTTTGACAGTAAGTTTGTCATTGGCCTTATGCGGTGATAAGCAAATTTTACTCCCTTCTTCTTGAGTAAAAAAAGAAAAAGACTGTCACTAAAGCACAAGTGAAACTGAGTCTGCTGATTGTATATGTGCAAACAGTCCAGTAGCCTACTTAGGGTTATTGTGACATGCAGCTTTTTCCTTTAATTTTGAATTACCTTAACAATTTCTTCTAGTCCTGGAAAAAAGAAAAAAGTTTCCCTGTCCACACCACGAAGTCAGCCTACTTTTCCAAATGCAAACAGGCAGTCTGTTATTTGAATGGAAGGTATGTCTGTATTATGATTAACTATACAGGGCTTTCACAGCAGTGAATGAATTTGTTGTTCTGAGTGATGTAGCACACAAGTGAAAATACAGAACTTACTTTATATATAATACCCGCTGTTCATTCATTGCCCCAAATGTGCCCCAAACAGAACACGTGGTAAATACACAGGCATGCTTTAATTTTCTGATTTGGCACTGTTTAAAACGTTTTGCAATACACCAGGTTTCCAGGACATCGGGACACTTTATCAGTAATCTTAATTCTGGCTGTATCCTGTCTGTCACGTGCATTGCAAATGATATTAAATGTAATGTAATAGCATTCATTAATCAGCGGCTGCCAAACTGACCAAAGCATTGTAGCTACATTTGTGGCAGCGCATGAAGTGAAACATAATGCTACTAATTAGTATTGCAGTTGGAATATGTGGTTATTGAGTTGACTAGTCTGTCTATAGGTGTGAATTCTAATTAGTTTAATTTAGAATCTGAGACATATGATTATATTCACTGTGACATTTCTTAAGGGGCACAGTGCGTGGGTGTATGTGAATAGTGTGACGATCCACAGTCCACTTGTGACTGTTAAGTCATTTTTCGGGTTCCAGTTTGCTTTTTAGATTTGATTTTTCTGAACTCTGACTAGGCTTAGGTAAGCCCAAGAGCAGCTCGGTTTCAAGCTGAAACTGCTCTCACATTACAGTTGATTGTGCAAGCAAATTATTGAGAAACATAATTGTGTTTCCTTGTGACAGTGACCTTTAGTTATCATAATCACTGTCACAGTGATTATGTGACAGTTTTTTTTTTTTCGCCTGTCCTGTTTGGCTCTTTTGCCATCAGAATTATTGTCTAAAGGTGAAGAAAGATGCCCAACGGATTTACTTTACCAAATGGACCATCCCAGCCTTGCCATAATGGTCTATTTGATTCACGTTTTATTATTTATTTTATTTTATTTTCACTTGTTAAATACGAGACAGACTTCACTGGGGAAAAGAAAGGGGAGAAAGAAAGGGAAAGAAAAACAGCAGGGAAGAGGGACGGGGATAAAGGGCAAAAAACAAAAACCAACAAAATAAGCAGACAAAAAATACAAATATCTGGATCACCTATTGAAAAAGAAAAAAAAAGAGAACAAGCAGAAGAAAAAAACAAGAGCAACATAATAAACAACATCACGATTATCTATGTGAATATAACAGTAAATACTAAATATTAAACATTATTGTGCAGCACGTAAGATCGACAGCGCACAGTGTGCTTTGAGGTAGGAGCCAAAAAGGGTGTAGTTTGTGTGTGTGAGTCCCCGTGTGTACAGCTGTGAGCATGGACGCGCTTGCATTTAAAAGGTTCCTTCATGTAATGATCTGCTAGATGGTGTGGGGGAGCCACAGCCCCGTCCACCAGGGCATGAAGCAGGTATGGAGGAGATCAAGACTCCAGACATCCAGAGGCCCTCAGAACACAAGAGACCAAGGAAGACCAACAGAGGGGCAGCCGCGCCACTGTCCCAGAAAGAGCTGAGGAGAGTCCCAGATGAGGGCTCACTCAGCAGCCGCAGCGGCCAGCTCCCCCGCTGACCCCAGTAGGCACCCCCATAATCTACAACCCGCCAGGGAGAGGGGGCCCAGGCCCCTCCGGACCGGGGCCTAGTTCGGCAGCGCCGCCTGGCCCCACAGAGCCCAGGACAGCCAACCCGACCCCACCACAGAGAAAACTGCACCCACCCCGTCATCCACTCATCTTCCAGACTACACAAGACAATAGACGCCCAGGCTGAGATCTTCCTCCACCTCTCCTGCATCTCCTCCTCCTGCAGAGAGAGTTCCTGAAGAGAGGAGACCTCCTGCAAGATGTAACAGCCTCCCCCACCAGTTGAAGAGCCCCACAGGTGGCTCAATGAGCCGGCGGAACCCTGCACCAGGGCTGGGCCCCCATACACCCACCCACCCACAACCCTGGCAACACACCAACCGGGACCCAATCCCCCAAGGCCAAGCCAGGGCCCCAGCCCAGAGATGGAGCGCCCCCAGAACCTCATGCCTGTCCCGGACCCACCCAGGGGCAGCCATGCTACCAGGTCAGTAACCCACGTCTGTCAGCACAGACCCTCCCCTAGCCCCGCTGCACGCAGCCACGAGGAAACCGTCACCGGAGAGCCAACAGAGCCCTTAACAGGCCATGACCGCAACCCCGGGTTGAACCCTCCAAGGAAGATGCTCCTGGCTTTTCATTTCCAAATGATACTTTCAGATGCAACGTTAACTGATTAAAGGCTTTTGCCTCAGTTTCACATCCTTCAAAGCTGCATGGAGAACTATGACGTTAATTAGATGTTTATTATTGTTACAGCGACGACAAGAAAGGTTTTTTGGTTTTACTCAAACCCTGACATTTAGGTGAACACAAAATATATGCAGTAATACACTCCTTTGAATCTTGTTCAGGAGGTAGGGACAACAATCATATGTGAAAGACTCACTGAGCAAGGCTGGAAATGCTTTTCAAAGATATCAATCCATCAATTTTAGCGTAAACACTGCAGAGAAACTTTAGAGCAGAGAGGACACTGAAAAGCTAAAATAGGCTAACAAAGACATTCACACTTACATTCTTATATGCCACATCATCTGACTCGCATGCCTTTGGATTTTCACAGGGAAATGGAGCATGTGGATGATATCCAGAGCGACATGAGGAACAGATTAAATGTTGTCAGAGACTGCAGCTGGCCCAGCAGCTCTTTACTGAGTGGCAGGAAGGACGGATGTGTCAACATGTGCGTAGTAACGTTTGCATCTGGGGACTAAATGACAGATAATACCCTCACAAATATAGTAGTGCTAGTGTGCATGTGTATGTGTGTGCCATAGTGAGATAGTGCCTGCAGTCACTATAAGCCATTATGACGTAGAAAGGATGCGTCACTGCATAAACCGCCTTTGCAAAAAAATGAGGAGATTAATTTGCAAGGGGAGTTCCTTGATCTGCGTCATGATAGAGGTGCATCACCTCGCTTTCACAGCCCACCGGTCTTTATGGAGATTGATTTGGCTCATTGTTTTCAGCAGCCTGCGCTGCACTGTCGCTATACTTATACTGCAGGGATGCTTGGAAGAATCTGGTTTCACACATTCAAAATCCACCCACATGAGCGTCAAACAGGAGTAAAAGGACGAGAGATGACAAGTATGTTTGGTTTTCCTGCTGCTGCATTTGTCTTTAGTTACTTTTTGTCAATTTATGTGAGAAAACATATGATTCAGCTGCTTGATGGAAAACAAGTGTAAAATGCTTTTTTCCTACTTTTGGACCATTTTTAAATGGTAAATGGTAAATGGTCTGTATTTGTATAGCGCTTTACTTGGTCCTAAGTACCCCAAAGCGCAAATGTTTGAATAGTGTTATTCACACTTACAGACGACATTACTCATAAAGACAACATGCTTTGGATTGTGGAAAAACAGCAAACTGCTGCCAAAGTTAATAGCTTTTTTTAAACCCAGATCGCTTCAGCTGACATTCTTGCTGTTGGGGATATTTGACATTTTTCATGGCACTTTCAAAGAAAGTTAGTGAAAAATTAGATGTGTAGTGTCTGACATTGTACATAAAACTGGGTTAAAATCTAAGGTTCAGTGATTAACAGACCAGTGGAAAGACAGCCTCACCAAAAGCATGACATCATCCTCTGGAATGACATCATGCTAACGTGTGTGCAGCAGTGACAACACCAACTGGTATGCTGGTATTAATAAAAATAATCTAATTATAAATCTAATTTTTAAAATTACAAGCTCAGCATCTGATGAGTGACAGGAGCAGTTTCTTTGTTCTTTTTTTTTTTACCACAAGGATCCGGCCTGCATGTGCTTTCTGTGCTGATGTTCAGTCTTTGAGGTGGTTGCTCTTTGTTGAGGGGATTAGACAAACCCTGATGTTCAGTAAGAAAAGGAAGAAGATAACTGCTCCTACATGCATCGCATTACCATGTGAGTAATTGTTCCTTATACAAACTGAAACGACCACTATTACTATTAAACTAATGCACATCACATCATGGAACACATTTTTTTAAAAATATAATAGAAACCTCAACTAAAATCCACCAAAAAAATAAATCTCAGTTGATCTAATTGATCAATATCTTTTAATAGTAAAAAGTTATTAAAAAAACAAAACAGAAATGTCACAAATAGTTTGACGTGACGCCATGCACCATCTCACCAACAAGCCAAATGCTGTCAGAGAAGGGGGGGATCAATCCATGTCCGTGCTGCTTATGTCCACATGAATTGTTTGTTGTACAATATTTTGTATGAGCCACTAAAAAGTAGGTGGATGACCTGACAAGAGATCTACAGTATCATTGCTGCAGCAGATGAGTCACACACGGTCTCAACATTATGAGTGGATGCTGTCTAACAAACACCCCCCAGTGGCTTGAAGCATAAAGATGCCTCTGCGTCTCACAGGTTGGGAAGCCATTCATGAATAGTTAAACACATGGCATGCTGAAAAAACCTTTGGGGAGGAGATTGCATAGCGAGAGGATGAGGTCATCCTTAAGTCTGGTAAGGATGATGTCACTTGAGGGGAATGATATCATCTCTTCATTTTAAATGCATGATGTACATGTTTTCATCCCCTTCTACGTGAATTCAAATCACATTCAAAAGAGTGACTTCAAATTCATGCTTGCTTTGTACCCTAGCTTTCCATATTAAGCTGTGACCCTTGCATCTATAATTTCATCATGAAAGAGAGGAAATAAGGCAGGAAATAGAAACAGATAAATCGCTATTGTTAGAGTGTGTGTTCCACAGAAATTACTCATCTGCCATGTTTTTGTTTTCAGCTATTCTCTGGAAGGAACCCGTTTGCAGTTGGCAGGAAGGCTTATCTTTCTATAGAAATTTTATACTTCTTCAGTATTCTTAACTGTGAATTTTAAAGGAGTAAAGAGAAGACAAAACAAAACACAACTCACAAACACGCGTTGTCGTCCTGGAGCTGCTTTTTCTTGGAAAGAGAGAGCGATAGGGCAAGAGGCCAAATTATGCAGAGCAAGAGGAGCAACAGTAAACTGTGTAGATATGTGCATTAATTCATTATTTATTTTCTACACTTCTTGTGTGCCATAAGTGATCCCATAACATAATATAATATATAAAATATTGTGTATATTGCATTGTTGTGTCTATTAGACCCCATTCCCGCAAGACTGCTCAAAGAAGTCCTACCATTAGTTAATACTTCAATTTTAAATATGATCATCTATCTCTAGATATCACTAAGTACTGCACTCCTTTAAAATGGCAATAATTACACATTTACTTAAAAAGGCATCACTTGACCCAGATATCTTAGCTAATTACAGGTAGTTGTAAAATAGCTGGCTGATCATCTGCAGAGGAATGGTTTATTTGAAGAGTTTCAGTCAGGCTTCAGGGCTCATCAAAGTACAGAAACTGATTTAGTGAGGGTTACATGTGGTCTTCTTATGGCCTGTGACAGTGCCAATAAGAAGGATCAAATCTGTGCTTCTCCAGCTAGACCTCAGTGCAGTGTTAGATACTGTTACTGTTGACCACAGTATTTTATTATAGAGCATGCTGTATGAATTAAAGGTACTGTGCTGGTTTAAATCATATCATAGACTCTAATTTGTTAATGAGGAGTCCTCTTCACACACTTTGTTTAATTATGGAGTTCCACAGGGTTCTGTGCTAGGAACAATTGTGTTTGCATTACATATGAGGCTTCTTCCTGTTAAAAGGGGGTTTTTCCTCCCCACTATTGTCAAGCACTTGCTCAAAGGGGTCATTCGATTGTTTGGGTTTTCTCTGTATTATTGTATGATCTTTTCCTTCCAATATAAAGCACTTTGAGACGAGTGCTGCTGTGATTTGGTGCTATATAAATAAAATTGAACTGCATTGAATTGTTGCCTTTTAACAAGAAGATCCTGGACTCTAATTCACTATCTGGTCTGTATGCAGTTTGCATGTTGTCCCCGCATTTCGGTGAGTTCTCCGGCTTCTTCCAACAGTCAAAAGACATACAGTTAGAGGGGTTGGGTTAACTTATGGTTTAAATTGGTCATAGGTGTGAGTGTGATTGGTTATCTAGGCCTGTCGTGACTTGTCCAGGGTGTACCCTGCCTCTCACTCCATTGCAGCTGGGATAGGCTCCAGCCCCTCTTGGAACCCTAAATTGGACAAGTTTGGAAAAATGGATGGACGTAATATAACTAATTTATTTATTATATGGTATTTTCCACTGGGGAAATTTTCGGCCCATGCTTACGGGAATACATTTTCCCTTCCAACTCCCATCTTGAATTTTCTAATTCTAAAGATGTGAATGAGTATCTGTGCAGTTCAATACAGAACATCAGATGTTTTTAGTGTGTTTGTGCTCAGTGTGCAGAATATACTGTTGAGCTCTCTGTTTTCATGTCTGTGGAAGGTCCTTGGACTGGACATCCTTGTTTCCACTGGCATTTTGCCCAGGCCACACTATGAATGTCCCTGTTAGAAACGCAGTCACGCCTAGCAGGCAGCTGCCTTGCTGCTGAGCAGAAGAAATCCTGAAAGTTTGCCAAACACACACCTTTGCCCTCATGGGTTTTTTTTTCTGAAAAGACATGACCACTCAGTAGTTGAGGGCACATGCTTGTTATATCATGAATTTGATTCTTCATCATATGTGCAGCAGTGTGTACTGACAAAAGCGTGCTTTCCCAGTTCACAGCTGTAACACGTGTTTCCTTACGGGATGTGCTGGCAGAAATACAAGCTGACACTGCTTCTGTCATTAGCTCTTGTTTGTACAGCCAAAATCTAAAATAAAAACAGGCCAATCTTTGGAAGCCACACCAGCAGAATATTACTAAGACACATGCTACCCACCTGAACATTGTTGAGACAAGCACACAACACAGTCTGGAATGTGGGGCCTCCCTGCTGCTGCGGAATCAGGGCGGTCTGCTTCTCCCCACCCCAGGGAAAAGGGTAACACCACCTGGGTCTGGGTGCAGTTTCCCCCTCCAGGGGCAAGGGTACCTAGACCCAGGGCTTAGAGTACGCTTGGGGAGTGTGATTGTGTGTACAGTGTCTCTCTATGTCCATCTCCACGTTGGGTGAGTGTTGAGTAATTGCATATGAGAGCATGAGGGTGGGAATGGATGTTTGTATCTGTGTGTGCCTGTTTGTCTGTGTCCATATGTCAGGTTGGGTATCAGACGCCACCTCTCTGGGGACATCCCAGGTCCTCCGAGGTATGAAGGTCTATCTCCCCCCACCACTTCCCCTGCCAGTGGCAGACGCCCTCAGACATCGGTGCGTTGGTGGTTCTTTGTGTCTGGGGATGGGCACCCAGGTACACACCGGCTCACTCCTTGGTGGCTGCTTGTCGGGGCCTGGAGCCTGGGGCCCGCTTGGGCCACTTCGGGGGTGGGGTGCCCTCAGCCTCTCGGCCTCGGGCTCGGTCACTCTGGCACAGCTGGCTGCCAGCGGAGCTCACGGGCACGTCACTGCAACCCCTCCTGGCTTCTGCTCCGCGGCTGCTGAGTGACCCCTCATCTGGGACTCTCCTCAGCTCTTTCTGGGATAGTGGCGCGGCTGCCCCTCTGTTGGTCTTCCTTGGTCTCTTGTGTTCTGAGGGCCTCTGGATGTCTGGAGTCTTGATCTCCTCCATACCTGCTTCATGCCCTGGAGGACGGGGCTGTGGCTCCCCCACACCCTCTAGCAGATCATTACATGAAGGAACCTTTTAAAAACAAGCTCACAGGTGTACACACGGGGACTCACACACACAAACTACACCCTTTTTGGCTCCTACCTCAAAGCACACTGTGCGCTGTCGATCTTACATGCTGCACAATAATGTTTGATATTTAGTATTTACCGTTATATTCCCATAGATCATCGTGATGTTGTTTATTCTATTTATTCTCGTTTTCTTCTGCTTGTTTTCTTTTTTCGTTCTCAACAGGTGAAATTTAAAAAGTATCTACTGTTATCTACTGTTAGCTAGTTAATTGTAATGGTGTTGTTTTTATTATGTTGCTCTTTGTTGTTTGTTTTCTCTTCTGGTTTTTTATCTCCATACAGGTGATCCAGGTGTTTTGTTTGTTTTTCGTTTTTTTTCTTCTCCCCTTTCTCACCCTCTCTTCTCCCTTCTATTTTTTTTCTCTCCCTCTCTTTCCCTCATTCTTTCTCCCTGTCCTATCCCCCAGTCATGTCTGTCCCGCCTTTAAAAAACGAAAATAAAATAAATACATAATTATAATAAAGGTCAATCAAATGGACCAATATGGCAAGGCCATGATGATCCTAAAGATCCAAACGGGACAGGCAAAAAAAAAAAGCACACAACACACTGCAACACAGGCACTCCCTGATGGCACTAGCCTATCCCAGTGTAGGTAATCTGAAATATTTTGACATTGTTATTTTTTCACTTGCGCTTTATTTTCTCTTCAGAAATGTGCAAGTGTGTGGCACAGCTGCACATTAGATGCAGTGTCTGCCACTTCTTTTTTTTTTTTTTTTTGCCTGTCCCATTTGGCTCTTTTGCCATCAGAATTGTTGTCTAAAGGCAAAGAAAGATGCCCAACGGATTTACTTTACCAAATTGACCATCCCAGCCTTGCCATAATGGTCCATTTGATTCACCTTTTATTGTTTATTTTATTTTCACTTGCTGAATACGGGACAGACTTGAATGGAGGAAAGAAGGGGAGAAAGAAAGAGGGAAAGAGAAACAGCTGAGAAGAGGGACGGGGGAGAAGGGCAAAAAACAAAAACCAACAGAATGGGCAGAAAAAAAAAGAAAAGAAAAAAAATGCATATATCGATCACCTGGATCACCTGTTGAGAAAGAAAAAAGAAAACAAGCAGAAGAGAACAAGAGTAATAGAACAAACAACATCACAATGATATATGGGAATATGACAGTAAATACTAAATATTAAACATTATTGTGCAGCAATAATTTAGAAGTGTCTGCCACTTCTAAAAGAGACTGGCAAAGAAAATAGCCAAGAGGCAGAAAGAAAGTGTGAGTCAGGCAGTCCAGCTCAGCCAGTCACTTATGTGCACAAAGCCCCAGAAACAGCTCTGGGTGCCAATATACTTTCACTGAATTTGCAACAGGTGACGAAGCTTTCAACATTAAGGCCTCCTGGCCCACTCATAACACTGTTGAACCATTAAAAAAATAGATTTAGCAAAAAAAACCCAAAACAAAATAAAGATGTACCTTGGGCTCAATGGTGTTATTGCAATGTGTTTCTGCTCTTTGTGCTCTTTGATTGGTCGATAAATTGACTAACATTGGAAACAGTCATTTGTTTCTAGCTTTCTGTTCTTATTTTCTTACTTTGGTGACCCTCCTGTGTTTTTGTTGAACAGATTTGCCTTTGTGCTGCTACACAGATGGAGGTCGATGATATCATGTGCACAGTTATGACGTAATAACCCCACCCGCTCCGAACAGGTTGTGTTGTGCGTGTGTGACAGAGAGAGAGAGAAAGAGAGCAAGAGAGAGTATTAGTGTGCAGCCCTCAGGTCTCACAGGAGTCATTGAGAGAGCTGCAGCGAATACATTTCATTCGATTTGTAAAGATCTGTGCTCCTCAGCTGGCACAAACACCGCCTGGAAAACAAAAAGCACTGAGTTATTTTGTGTGTGTGTGTGTGTGTGTGTGTGTGTGTGTGTGTGTGTGTGTGTGTTGGGGATGGGGGGGGGGGGGGGGTGGAGCGGGCATGATGAAAAACCAGTGACTGCCAGATGTAAGTGGATCCATCTGGCTGTGACACCAGGAAGGCTTGAAGATGAACTCGCGTGGGGTGGAGCTGTTTAGCATCAGAGGCCATAGCAAAGGCCTTGGGGGCCCAGTTGAGATGAGTATTGCCTACTCATCTTGTAGTCGTGTCTTTCTTTTTTTCTATCACCCTCTCTGTCCTTTTCCCTCTGGCTCCTACAAATCAGCGCACAGTCCGCAGCAGCAGGCATGACAATGTGCTGACACGAGAACACTGTACTGACTCTCACTTTGTTGTCCATTCTGCCAGAACCACATCATCAGCGCCTGATAGAATGACTTATAAAACCACAGCCTTTCTCTGGTGCACAGTTTCACTCTTATTTCTGTGCACACATGCGTGCGCACACACACACACACACACACACACACTGTGTTTTCATGTCTTGTGGGGACATCTAATTGACATAATGCTTTCCCTGGCCACTTACCCATCAAAAATGAATGCCTAACCTTAACCCAAATGTAACCCTGACACTGAAACCATATTTTGAGTCTCAAAAATGCCTTCAAACTCGTGAGGACCAGGATTTTGTCTCCATAAGGGCTGTTGGTCCCCACAAGTATAGTAAACTTTGAATTTTTGGTCCCCACAAAGACATGAATACACACTCACACACACACACTGACACACTGAGCCAGTGTGTCGCTGATTCTGTCCAAAGTAAATTATGTTTTCAGACACTCACACAGCTTCTCTCTTACTTTTTCCTTTGAGAGACGAGAAACTCTTTAAAGGATCATTTCTCTTCTTTCCACCTTCCAGGGCAGAACACAAATATGGAAAGAATTAGCGAGAATAGGAGAAAAGAGGATTCCCAGAGCAAAACTTGTGCGTCATCAGATTTGATTATCTCGAACCCGGTGCGCTGGCCCTCGCGGCAATAGTGATAAAACAGTAAAGAAGTGAAGTGGAGTCAGGCAACAAGACCAGTAGTTGACTATCATCTGACGTCTAATATCATGACAATGAGTCTTTTGTTTCCTGCAGTGATTTAGTATTTTAAATCTTTAAGTAGACTTTCAGGCTGAATAAACTGAAACAAATTGCCTGTCATTCCCAAGTCATGTTTGATCAAATAATTTATACTACTGTATTGTTTAAGCACATACAGAACTCATTGAGATCAAATCAGATTGTCTCTGGTGTCGGCTTTGGCAACTTAAACTCACACACACTCGGGGAAAAAATACTCCAGTTCCAAGGGAACATTTATGAAACAGGTGTGTGGCACTGGTAAAAATTCAGTCTGTGCAGCATGAACATATTGTAAAGCAAGTTCACATAAACCTAGACTTAGAGCTTTTTATTGTCATTGTGCAGTTTATTGCATAGCGAAATTGGTTAGCTGGATCACAAAGGTGCAAAAGTAAGAAGAGAAAACGATATACAACGAAGGGAAAAAATAAATAAATAATAATAAAAAAATAAAAACCAATATATATGTATACATATATGTGAGTGAAACTGTATACATGATGTATGCGTAAGAAACATTGAAACAGAAACATTGTGTGGCTGTATACAAGGGCAGTTATAAAATGTAATAAATACATAAATAAGGGTGCAGGGGCTATGGTCATTTAGGAAATATATAACTCCTCTACTTCCTTCTAACTCAAGAAAGCCTACAGATAGCTGCAAAAGCAATAAGAAAGGGGAAACCGAGCCCATGCAGCATTGTTTCCCTTGGCCTGTGCCCAGCCAATTTTTACATATTGAGAACACATTATTGTGGACAGAAGGGCTATAACAGAAACATTAGTAGTAGTTGTAGTTGTTTACTGATTAACTAAGACTATCGATCAAACATATCTAGGAGGAAAAAGTAGCAACATGCCAGTGAGGAGTCTTCACAAACAGCCCAAGCAGGCAACAAAACTGGGTTAGAGTGTTTCTAAAAAGAAGCTAAATGTAATTCAGTCACTTCTCTTTTTGTAACACCAGCTCTGTTGTCTGTCTAGTCACTCCCACACTCATTAGCAGCTTCATTTTCTATGTTTAACTCTAGAACTCTGCTGTCCTGCTGCTGGCCTGTTAAAACTACCTGCTTTAAAATATTCGCCTGTTTTTGCTCAGCAGCAAAGCTTCCATTTCTCCTTAATGCATTTGAGCATGTGCAGTTTTACTAAGATGGCTCAGATTAACAACAATAGATTTTTGGCGGGCTGATGTCAACGCAGAAAAACTATGTGAGGACAGGTTCTGAATTACCAGGCCTCTTTTTTTGACTTTGTTTCAGAAAACACAGATGTTGACGTCTCTATGACGGATTGTAAATATTCGACCTGAATAATGTGAAACACGTCAAGATGACCTTACACAGTGCGTAGCTGAAAGGTTACATTTGTTAACAAATGGCTCTTTGAGGAAGTTCTGTGAGAAGTAAAGCAGCAACAAACACACAGACATTAATCCAACAAAATCTAATACCAAAGTCTCTGCACATAAATAAATAATATAATCAGGTCAACAGAGGAGCCTTCATCGCTGTCATCTACGCTGCTCTGCATCCTGCACCCCTGACTGGATACTAATAGGTAGCTAAGCAACTGCTGAATGCTAATGGCAAACCTAATGTCAATAAACATATCCAGGGCCATTTTTACTGAATACATGACACTAAAGTCTTTATCAACTCAAATTAAACTGGAAAACCAGGCTATCAGTAAGTGTAAATGATACTCACTCACTCTGTGCTGCTGATTTTGTGTGTGGCAAGCCTCCCATAAAATAGCAGCTTTAGGATATAAAACTGGAATAGACTATTGAAAAGGTAAAAGCCAATAAAAAAAATTAAAGAAAACCACTCTCTTCCTTTTGCACTCCACATAAGCACAGGAATCTGCACCACAGTCATCATGAAACTATAAGTACTTAGAGGAAATTAAAGTTTGAAACAGTTAAACCAGGGGGGGGCGAGGAGCTCCGATAAATGCTGGAGTTTGTTTTATATCAATAAATCAGAATCTTGTGTTTACCAACAGTTTGGCTTAATGTCCACAATTCCCCCAGTTTTTCAGTTGCCTGTATGTGAGTTTCTTTTTCATTCTTAAGGTACTCGTGTTAAATTAGTCAGCTGCAAGCTGTCAAGTGCACGCAATAACATCCTTGTGGGTTTCTGTTTGAGTAATGCCTTAATGTCTCACTGCATCCGTTGAGCACCACTGAGAGCATCACTTTGGTTGTTATAACGCCTCGCAGGGACGTATCATTTGAGATGCAAACTTTCTTCCAGTGCCATCCTGAATGAATGCTCTATATCTATTCTTTCAAATCAAATTCTCCTGGCGCAGGTCATAGAATCCCCTTTTTTATTTCAGTGTTTTCCAAGCAAAATGGCTTATTGAACCTCGAGTTATATTTGCAGTCTGAAGCTGTAAACCATTGAGGCTATCGGTTCAGTTTCAAACTCATTGTCATTATAATCAAGCTTTCCTCCAGGCTTAGAGTGACATTTAAAACATAAAAACTGTGTAAATAATCATTTTTAATAAGAGTAAAACACTTACTGCAACTCACTGGAACTGCAACACTTACAGTAATGGAAGGAACAAAACTTCTAACCAACGTATTTTTTCACCTTTTTGAGTATAGCTTGACCTTTCCTATGGCGTTCAGCAGTGACTAAGCAGAGCTTGGTAGAAATCAGTATGTGCACGTGTAACTGCACATGGGTTTGTGTGTGTTATCAGAAAACAGATTATCAGAAAAATAAACGAACCACGTCACATAACAGCCTTAATAGAAATTGTGGGTGAATTAGTGTCCGAGAAAGAGGAACAGTGTATGGGTGCCTGTAAATGGCATATAAATGAACGAGCAAACAAAACGAGGACTGCGATAATGGCAGAAAATGGAAAAAGTGAAGCCGAAGCAACACAGAGAATGAAGCAAAGCACAGAAACTCATTTCATTATATTTATCTACTTGGAAAAAAATATATATTTTCCAATAAGTGAATACTGGGTCATGCCTTCCTTCCTAGAATATTTGCACCTCTACATAGCTAAAAGCATTAGCATCATATCACACTGACATAAACCGATATAAACTCATAAACAGGTGGGATGAAGTATTTTGTTGTGGGACGCGCAGCACCGGAACATTTGGTGATCATATACTTCAAGCTGCTGATTCACAGGAGAGACGGAAGACAAGCAGACACACTGAGGCATGGGAACATCAGAATGGTACGCTTCAAATTAGCGTCCTGATGAATGCCAGGACCAAAGGGTTCTCAGCAGAGCAATGCACTGTAACAAGATGATCAAAGGTATTCACATCATCCATCGGGGGTTTATCTGATCGGGGTTCTCCAAAAGAAGTAAAAGTTTCTTTGTTTTGTTTTTTCAACTTAAATTTGCTGCATATATGTCAAATTTTATCTTCCCGTATCCTTTTTAGACAGGAAGGATTTGTATTTCAAATAATGCTTCCTAGGTTACTTTCTTTTTTTCCATCTAATCTCTTGCTCATCCTTTGCATCTGTCAGCTTTCAGACTAAACAGAGCTGTGTGTATCCACACAGAACTCCCTCACACACACACACAGAGTTTATCTTAATGTTTACACCACGGGCGGGCGGACGGACGGACGGACGGACGGACGGACGGACGGACAGACAGACAGACAGACAGACAGACAGACAGACAGACAGACAGATAGATAGATAGATAGATAGATAGATAGATAGATAGATAGATAGATAGATAGATAGATAGATAGATAGATAGATAGATAGATAGATAGATAGATAGATAGATAGATAGATAGATAGATAGATAGATAGATAGATAGATATTATTTAGACAACTGCGTTTCAAGTGAGCAAACAGCATCACCATGGAGATGTCCGTAACCATTACCTCACCTTTTGCTCTCAAAATTTAAATAACAGAGTTTGTGCAGCTGGCTTCATTCTGCATCCAGCAGAATAGCCACAGCTCTTATTGCTAACACAGAGTGAAAAACTATAGTGGCTCCTTCTCCAAACGCCAGCTACTAAAGTGTCGATCGAAGCCAGACAGTTTCTTGCCTCAGGCTTGTCTGAAATAGTTGTGTGACATGGGCACCTGATCTCAGCCTAAAAAGCACGAGTATAAAAATGTTAGTGTTTTCACTGCTGAAGACACAATGCTCCTGATGTGAATCTCCACGCACATTGTTTTACATAAATGAAATGTGTTTGCCATCCAACCAGCAACAGAGCCATGCTGCCAAATTTACAGTTTTTTCTGATTGCTTAAGCACATTTTTTGTAACTATTGGCTAATTTTGCAAAACTCTACACACAAATAAGAAAACCTGTCACCCAATCATCAAAACATTGTAGTTCTCTTGCAAAAGCAAACACAGCTAGATTAACTCTTCACACCTTCATAAAAATGGTGTTTCCGTATCAAACAGTACACACAAGCCATCATCTACTAAGCACACAATGCGCCAACTGCACACTGATGGTATGAATACAAAACACATCTGGCTTTTGCTTTCTCTGTGCACAAGGTAGGCCATGTCAGTTTGAGCTCATACTTCTGTCATAGATCCATAAGCATAGAGGGATCCAAACTTCAAGTACATCAAAACAAACACAAGTGTTTATTTCCAAGTATAGGATTATTTGCAATCGCCATAATGACTATATGGGTTACTTGGTCTGCAGTGAACATGCTTCCTCTGCCCCAGCATCTGGTCATCTAGCAATTCTGTAAAGTAACAATTTCAGTATTTTCACATCAATGGTATTGGTGTGTTTCTCATTGGCATATGGCAGTGCTACAAATCTTTGTGCGAAGTGACTGTACTCACCGATTCTCATTTCAAGATGTCCTTATGGTGCTTGCTACAGTGTAGCGGCTCAGTTTAGGCTGGACCCGTTGGCCAGCTACCCTCAGGGTCATTCCACGGTTGATTACATGGTCCACTATTGTAGCTCTGATGTCATCAGCAATTCTATTTCTTACTCTTCCTACCCTTCCTCTCCCCCCCTCCTCATCTTCCTCTCCCCCCTCCTCGTCTTCCTCTTGCTCCTCCTTGTCCTTGTCGTCCTCTTCATCCTACTTCTTCACCTCCACGTCCTCTTCCTCGGCCTCCTCTACTTCTCACTCTTTCTGCTCCCTCCATTGTACTCCGCACACACAGCTTACCTGTATTATAGTGCTTAGGCTGATTGCAAAGTGAACTAATTATCTAAAAAAGTTTTCACATGTGAAAGTGTGCCAGACAGTTGGCAAGTTAGTGTTAATGATAGCCATACATGTGTATACTTTTGCTAGGAGTGTGTTGGAAATTTGGTAATTGAGTGTTGTGCAGTGAATTGTGCCTACAGTTTTGCAAAGTGTGTGTTACAAAATTGCAAACTGAGTGCAAAGCAGTTTTTGTGCTTTTAGTTTTGCAGACTCAGTGAGTGGTTTTGCTATAAGTCTGAATAGTTTTAGAGATTGTGCTACAGGAATCACAGTTAGGGTTTAAGCATTCAGAAAAAACTGTATTTCCAAGTCAAAACGAAATAGTAATTTCACTGAGGAAAAAAAAGAAATCAGTCTACATCGTGTCGTCTCTCTGGATCTGGCCACAAAATCTTTTCTACATCACATGAAATGTCCTCTAGTCGAAGGCACTGGGGAAAATATCTTCTGGACTTTTACATCTATGGTATTGTTGTGTTTCTCATTAGAATATGGCAGTGCTACAGATCTTAGTGCAAAGTGACTGTACTAACCGATTCTCATTTCAAAACGTCCTTATGATGCTTGCTACAGTGTAGCGGCTCAGTTTAGGGTGAACCCGTTGGCCAGCTTCCCTCAGGGTCATTCCACGGTTGATTACATGGTCCACTATTGTAGCTCTGATGTCATCAGCAATTCTATTTCTTACTCTTCTTACCCTTCCTCTCCCTCCCCTCCTCGTCCTCCTCTTGCTCGTCCTTGTCCTTGTCATCCTCTTCGTCCTACTTCTTCACCTCCACGTCCTCTTCCTCGGCCTCCTCTACTTCTCACTCTTCCTGAATATATATCTGAATATCCCATCATTTCCTGTTTTATTTTGTAATCCTTGGTTCTCATGCATCCTAGCTAGTTTAACTTTGGTACTTTGCTCTTTTACCAACAAGTTTATCCCCCATCTTTCCCCTGTTCCTAATTATTCCTCCTAGTGCAGCTCCCAGATGGTCATTACCCTCTGCAGTCTACTTTTCCCAGTCTCTTTTTGTTTAGTTTTCTTGGGTTTTTGCAATTGATCTATTCAAATATTTTTCTTTTCATTCAAATACCAACTCACTAGCCTCCTAAAGCGAACACTACTACACTTTTGCTTGTGTCAACGCACAGATTGAAAACAATTCAATCCCACTTGATTTCTGGCCACAGGTGTAAGTGTGCCACTAAAATTTGGAGAGAAAATAAGTAAGAACACAGCGGAGCTCTGACATTTTATCAAGACAGAAAGTTTGTGGTGATTAATTAAATTAAAGTGAGGCAGAATGAAAGAAAGTGAGAAACTGTACATATAAAGACCGAGGGAGGGGAATGTACCGTTTCAGTATAACAAATGGAGCGCAGAGTGATGAGAAACACAAGGGAGATCAACCATGTATGACAGTTACTTCTCCAAACAACCAACCAACGAACCGTCAACACAAAATCAACTTCAGTGACACGGGCGGCCTTTGCAGTCTGTCAGGCTTCATACAAGATTATGTTCAGTCTTATGGAATGTTGCGGTGTTTACAGTTACTCACCAGCAGCCCCACACCACCAGATATCCAGAAGTGAAAGATAAAAAAGTTTGTTTCCAGCTGATACGGCCAACATTTGAAGTTGGACATTTTAAAGTCCCACACGGAGAGAGAGCGCTTTATGCGGAGCAACATGTCGCTAGGCATCAGGTGCTATTTCTGATACAGGCTATCAGAATACACACCAATCCCTCACAACACCACACACAGGACAGGGTGTAAATACACGAGACAATCATCCATGTAACTGTTGGAGTGGGTGCCACTCAAGTGTAGATGGCACTGAGGATAAAAGCCATCTCTATTTTTGTGTACATGTAAGTGGACTGGATGTGTAAGCCTCTAGCTGTGGGCACACAGAGATCTCAGTGACAAGCCTACCTTCTGTGAAGGGCCTCCTCAAATTTTCCCCTCTGCCTAAGCTACTGTGGGCTTTGTGTCTGTGTGTGTGTGCATGCAGTCCAATGAGTGATATTTGATCCCATAAATCTTCTGACGCACAGCCAAGAGCTGGCTTTGGGTTGTGAGCCATTTGCAGCAGCTCTCCCCTCACTGACCCATACTGATTCTGACCAGGCCAAACAAACCTTAGGATATGACCCTGCTTTATTTACTTGTAAGATGGGGGGGGAAACCTCTTACATGATATTCTTGTAAGTCTAAAAATACATCCTGTTTGTGTGAAAGGGAATGTTCACTAAGCTGCTGTACTACATTCTTGCATTATACTATATTCTTACATATCATTCATACATGATGAACAATGCTGTCTAATGCAGAAGTTCCTTAAATCTATATGTTTTGTACTGGCCAGATTGAGTCATCTCCACTGGTTACAGGAAGAAGTCTGAGTGTGCTGAATCCAAAGCTAAACTGGCTCTACTTTTTTTTGTGAGCTCAGTAAGCATTTTTTTAAATGGGTTTATTATTTTGAGTCTGTTTCAGTTCAACAGCGAGAGAGAAACTGAAAATCATTTGCCCTTTTGCAGTAAAACAGAAAGAAATGAGGGCATGTGGACCCTGTGGTTGACTGGTCACTCACACAGAATAACACATCCAGTATCCTTGAGTTTCTTACAGTCCCAGTTTGGTAAGATCCCAGAGTTTGGTAAGATTCAAAGATACTTTTAGGAGTTGGCCATTTATATACTTCTCCATTGTGTTTTGTTTTCAGTCTGCTTTTCATTTCATCACATGAAAATCAAATAGATGATCCTTCCTGACCAAGCTGGCTAGTGGGGCAAAAAAGTATTTAGTCAGCCACCGATTGTGCAAGTTCCCCCACTTAAAATGATGACAGAGGTCAGTAATTTGCACCAGAGGTACACTTCAACTGTGAGAGACAGAATGTGAAAAAAAAATCCATGAATCCACATGGTAGGATTTGTAAAGAATTTATTCGTAAATCAGGGTGGAAAATAAGTATTTGGTCAATAACAAAAATACAACTCAATACTTTGTAACATAACCTTTGTTGGCAATAACAGAGGTCAAACGTTTACTATAGGTCTTTACCAGGTTTGCACACACAGCAGCTGGTATTTTGGCCCATTCCTCCATGCAGATCTTCTCGAGAGCAGTGATGTTTTGGGGCTGTCGCCGAGCAACACGGACTTTCAACTCCCGCCACAGATTTTCTATGGGGTTGAGGTCTGGAGACTGGCTAGGCCACTCCAGGACTTTCAAATGCTTCTTACGGAGCCACTCCTTTGTTGCCCGGGCGGTGTGTTTTGGATCATTGTCATGTTGGAAGACCCAGCCTCATTTCATCTTCAAAGTTCTCACTGATGGAAGGAGGTTTTGGCTCAAAATCTCACGATACATGGCCCCATTCATTCTGTCCTTAACACGGATCAGTCGTCCTGTCCCCTTGGCAGAAAAACAGCCCCATAGCATGATGTTTCCACCCCCATGCTTCACAGTAGGTATGGTGTTCTTGGGATGCAACTCAGTATTCTTCTTCCTCCAAACACGACGAGTTGAGTTTATACCAAAAGGTTCTACTTTGGTTTCATCTGACCACATGACATTCTCCCAATCCTCTGCTGTATCATCCATGTGCTCTCTGGCAAACTTCAGACGGGCCTGGACATGCACTGGCTTCAGCAGCGGAACACGTCTGGCACTGCGGGATTTGATTCCCTGCCGTTGTAGTGTGTTACTGATGGTGACCTTTGTTACTTTGGTCCCAGCTCTCTGCAGGTCATTCACCAGGTCCCCCCGTGTGGTTCTGGGATCTTTGCTCACCGTTCTCATGATCATTTTGACCCCACGGGATGAGATCTTGCGTGGAGCCCCAGATCGAGGGAGATTATCAGTGGTCTTGTATGTCTTCCATTTTCTGATGATTGCTCCCACAGTTGATTTTTTCACACCAAGCTGCTTGCCTATTGTAGATTCACTCTTCCCAGTCTGGTGCAGGTCTACAATACTTTTCCTGGTGTCCTTCGAAAGCTCTTTGGTCTTGGCCATGGCGGAGTTTGGAGTCTGACTGTTTGAGGCTGTGGACAGGTGTCTTTTATACAGATGATGAGTTCAAACAGGTGCCATTCATACAGGTAACGAGTGGGGGACAGAAAAGCTTCTTACAGAAGACGTTACAGGTCTGTGAGAGCCAGAGATTTTCCTTGTTTGAGGTGACCAAATACTTATTTTCCACCCTAATTTACGAATGAATTCT
Source organism: Mchenga conophoros (assembly GCF_057382185.1). Classification (NCBI taxonomy): domain Eukaryota; kingdom Metazoa; phylum Chordata; class Actinopteri; order Cichliformes; family Cichlidae; genus Mchenga; species Mchenga conophoros. The sequence goes on from NC_140542.1 coordinate 6,338,992, forward strand.
TTACAAATCCTACCATGTGGATTCATGGATTTTTTTTCACATTCTGTCTCTCACAGTTGAAGTGTACCTCTGGTGCAAATTACTGACCTCTGTCATCATTTTAAGTGGGGGAACTTGCACAATCGGTGGCTGACTAAATACTTTTTTGCCCCACTGTAGTTCTAGCATCGCCAACTATCTCTACCGTCATATTCAAACATGGTCACAACTCCAACACGCCAAACGTATAAATGGAAGTCCAAAAACAAATGGACGACATCATCATAGCTAGGTTTACTGTTTATCTACATTGTAGGTCAAAGGCGGGCTATTCATTGTCCCAAGGAACCACATAAGAAACCGGGAGTGTTGTGAAGGACCACATCTGTAAATTGATAAAGAGATAAAATCAACCCTGTAAAGCCTGAACTATGAAATATTTGCCAGAATTGTTTATTATTATTAAATATTGGAAATATTTAATATTTATTGAACCTTTTATATGTAGAACTGGGTTCAGCTCATTTACACGAACCACCACACCAGTCGCATTTTCTCATGTGGCTCCATGGGAAAATTAATTATTTATCCCTGCTGTATATCAACATATATGTAGTTATCACCCTAATTTGCTTTCCAGATTGGATTTGTTTGTTCTGCTCCAGTGAGTGCCAAACACAGAAGAAATACTGATGAAAAAAGGTATACTGGACTACAGGTTGGCACCATCCACAACAAATGTATAAAGCACAAGCCTTTTGTTGCCCCACTTCCAAGTGCCAGGATCTAATAATCTAACAATAAAACAAAGGAAATGACCCATTTAAACTCAAAGTTAAACATACATAAGACTGTCCAGAAATACTTTGTACACCTGCTACAAAATCTTAAGAAGTGGGAAAGCAAAACATCAGGGTCAAGTGGCAACAAACCCCAACAACAGCTGTGCTATTTTAAAGGAGATTTGCCTGTAAAAGTGATTATTATAGTTCAATTGATTTCCATCACAGCTGCAGCTGGCAGCAGAGCCAAAGAGGGGAGAGAAGTGTTATTTTTAAACTGCCAGTAAGACAACAAACCTCTGCTGAGCCCAGCAGCATTATGGGGTCGACCTCTATGACACCTGGAGTGTTTAAAACAGCCTAAAATCTTGGCAACTGTTGCGCTACGATGGCTTGGCTTCCTGTAACCAGGTGTGATCAGTAAAAAAATGCACACAAGATTTATCTTTGAGTTTTCTGCTGATATGTTTTCAGAGATAAAGCTGACGCTTGGCAGAGTATGTGTAAAGTTGATCAGTCTCCAGTTGTCGTACATAAAGATGGTGTTCGTAATCAGTCAGTAATAATAGAGGAGAAAAGACATTAAAAAAACACAAGACTGAAAAAAAGAAGATATTCTGTTTCTTGTTGATGTATGAAATTAACACCCAGGCAGCATTATCTCAGTGTTTTGCTATGCAAACCAGACATTCCTATTCATCTGTCGCGCACGTGCACATTGTTTGTGTAAGTGAGAGACTAATAGGCACACACACACACACACAGACGCACACACACATGCGCGCACACACGTACACACACGTACACACAGACACACATGCACACACACATGCGCACGCACACACACACACACACCCTCCCTCTCTTTCTACAGTCTTATTGCATCAGACAGGAGGTGTTGCAGAATGTTCCTTTCATTCAAGTCGATGCTTGTAGCACGGGGATTTCAGATAACCATTTATGAACGGAAAATATGAGGGAAGAGTGATAACGAACTTCAGGGTATGAGAGAAACATAAAAAGAACAGCCTTTAATCTGTCAGAACCGTCAACTAATGTCACAAGTGAAGAATAACTCACCAAATCATTCCACACATGCCTCTTGGCTACACACTTGCTCCACTAACAAAGAAACTTGAGGACAGTTCATTGAGGACATGGAACAAAGGGTCAAAGTTCACAGAAGTCAAAGAACTCTAAAAACATGGATAAGCTGGACTTTCTCACCTCCTTGATGAAAATTATTTTTGGCTACAAGAAACAGAAACACTGGGGTTTACATTAGACTGACGTACATGGATCGGACACTCATGGCATGTTGAGGTTGTTATTTTTGATTTTGATTGACTTGACCACTTGGAATTTAGTCTCACTATAATGACTCTAGTGATTCATTAATTATCAACGGAATAAATCTGGCAGCGGCGAACAAGCTAAAAATCTATATTCTGGTGCTATCTGTACTCATACAGCTGTGGTCACATTTACAGACATTTAATTTGGGGCTTTTAATTTTTTCTTTGAATTGTTCTTTTTCGTAAGTGAAATATTTGTAAAGCATACACCTTTAATAACTTAAGGAACAACAACTGGTTGAACAAGTTTGACTTTATTTTGTATTTTTATCAAATCCACACGGGATCAAAAGTATACATAGAGCCTCAAGTATATACACATACACACTTGAATGTGTCTCTTTGCCAGTATAAAAAGGATGCTGTTGATCTGATGTGAAGTTAAAGATTTTGGAGGTAGTGTAAGAAGTAAGGAGCAGTAATTCAAAAGCCGCAGCCTACCATTAACTTGAAACAACTACAACAGCAACATCACTGTCCACAGTGATGCGAATTTTATACCGGCTTGAAATGAGAAGGTGCTGACCAAGTAAGAAGTCCCTGTTCCAAGTTCAGCATCTTTAAGCTTGACTGAAATTTGACGCTGTCCAGATGAACAAGGCAAATACCATATGGAGAAAAGTGTCTTGATGCATGCTCAGTCATCCAGGTAAGTACATCTCCAAAAGTTTATTTGTTCGTCTGGACGTAGCGTTTTGTGGGAGAAACGTTTCGTCACTCATCCAAGTGACTTCTTCATTCTCAGCTGACTGCAGGTTTCCCCAATCATATAAACAGGACATTTGCACAATGACTGAAACCAGCACCACTGAATACACAATGGCTGTGAGGTGAGTTAATTGATCATTAATATGCAAATTGTTGTGACCATTGATCAACAACCACTGATCAAAGACAATTGGTCATTGATCAAAGACTGTTCTGGAGAAAGGTTTTAAAGTCAGATGAGATAAAAGTTCATCTATTTGACCACTTTGACATGTTTGGAGGAGTAAAGCTGAAGCTTAGAGACCTGAGAGCTCTGTACGAGCTGTTAAGCACGGCGGTGACAGCATCGTGCTGTGGGGCTGTTTTGATGCCAGTGTTATTGATACAATGTACAAAGTGGATAAAATAATGAAGAAATTCTTCTGCATCACTTCAGATCAGATGGTTAAAACTTGAACACAACTTGGTTTTCCAACAAGACAGTGATCTCAAACACGCATCAAAACGTTTTTCTTTCTTTAACTTAACCAGGCTAATATAAGCTGCTGGAAACCAGTACATATAAATGAACTCTGCCAATTCTGCCAAGAAGCACATCAAAGAAGTGGGCAAATATTCAGCCAGAATGATGTCAAAAGCTTGTCGATGGCTTGCTGAGGGACATTTAGACAAATATTAGTGGGGATGTACTCATATATTTGATCACGTATGTACACTTTTGACTCCGTTTAAATTCGAGAAAATCCTAAATAAATCCAAACTCCCCATTCCTTTGTTTTTTTAAAGTCATTAAAGATGTAGGCTGTACAATTGATGCCCGTCATGTGTACGTAAACTACTGTTCACAACCGTATTTAAAAATATGTCTACATTAACATGAAAATCATATTTACAGCAATTTATCTCAAGACTTAAACAGAAACCATTCACATTTTATTCATATTTTTTCCGTAATGAATGATTTTATGATCCTTTTCCACTATATTTTTCAATAGAATCAACTTTAGTAAATGACAATACTTATTGTATGTTGCCTTGAATATAATATTGTTAAATATAATAAATAAATATAGTACTACTTTTTAAATATAATATTGTCTTAAATATGATATAATATTGTTAACAGTAAATCCACTAATCAGCTCAATAAAAAAAGGACTCTACCAGTTCTAAGCCCCTAGTATTTTTGTTTGTTGACCACTGACTGGAAAGGCCATGTGAAAAGATATTTTTATGTACTTCTAATGTTCCCACACTGAGGGAATAGCATCTCTAGAGACATTTTCCCAGGAAGCGGCAGTTGGATCACAGTTCGTACTGTGCTCGTGCAATTCTGAAGTTGTCTTAAATACATTTAAGACAATATTTAGTTACACAAAGCAGCACACGACCTGTTTTTCCAGCCATTCCTGACATCACAGGAGTTTCCAGCATAAATAAGTTTTATCCTTTAAACTGACGACAGACCAATCTACTTTTTTTTCATCGTTGATGCAGAAAAACAATGTTCCCTTGTTACCATCAGTCTCTTTGTGAGAGCAATTTGTGGCCAGTCCAGGTTTATGTTGGTTATATTAGAAAGATGATTAAGACCCCCTTTTTGCGAACTGCACGTCAGTGTTTACCTTGGCTTTATATTTCATTTCATTTCATTTCTAAAATCTAGATAATCTGATTGTGTGAATCAGGCTCGCAGCAAACAGCGGATCTTTTGGCCTCTTTATATATAGAGTGAATTACAGGGTGCATTAAACACTGAATGTGGAAATGTTCACATTGTTCACAAAAAGATGAGTGAATAACGAACTCCAATAAAACAAATAACAAAAAACAAAGAGATGAGACTCGCTTCAGCAGCAGGTGAGCTGTGATGAAACCAAGCTGGCTTTTCTGTGGGCAGAAAAATTGGATTTACGTTAATTTAACTGTAATAAAAGACAACACTTTTATTAAAACCCAGAGCGAGACTGTCTTCTTACTCTGGGGGCTACTTTACTTTCCATACATAATGGGAAACCTCTCTCAGAGCTCCATTCATTAAATTTACAGTGGGGCAAAAAAGTATTTAGTCAGCCACCGATTGTGCAAGTTCCCCCACCTAAAATGATGACAGAGGTCAGTAATTTGCACCAGAGGTACACTTCAACTGTGAGAGACAGAATGTGAAAAAAAAAATCCATGAATCCACATGGTAGGATTTGTAAAGAATTTATTCATAAATCAGGGTGGAAAATAAGTATTTGGTCAATAACAAAAATACAACTCAATACTTTGTAACATAACCTTTGTTGGCAATAACAGAGGTCAAACATTTACTATAGGTCTTTACCAGGTTTGCACACACAGTAGCTGGTATTTTGGCCCATTCCTCCATGCAGATCTTCTCGAGAGCAGTGATGTTTTGGGGCTGTCGCCGAGCAACACGGACTTTCAACTCCCGCCACAGATTTTCTATGGGGTTGAGGTCTGGAGACTGGCTAGGCCACTCCAGGACTTTCAAATGCTTCTTACGGAGCCACTCCTTTGTTGCCCGGGCGGTGTGTTTTGGATCATTGTCATGTTGGAAGACCCAGCCTCGTTTCATCTTCAAAGTTCTCACTGATGGAAGGAGGTTTTGGCTCAAAATCTCACGATACATGGCCCCATTCATTCTGTCCTTAACACGGATCAGTCGTCCTGTCCCCTTGGCAGAAAAACAGCCCCATAGCATGATGTTTCCACCCCCATGCTTCACAGTAGGTATGGTGTTCTTGGGATGCAACTCAGTATTCTTCTTCCTCCAAACACGACGAGTTGAGTTTATACCAAAAAGTTCTACTTTGGTTTCATCTGACCACATGACATTCTCCCAATCCTCTGCTGTATCATCCATGTGCTCTCTGGCAAACTTCAGACGGGCCTGGACATGCACTGGCTTCAGCAGCGGAACACGTCTGGCACTGCGGGATTTGATTCCCTGCCGTTGTAGTGTGTTACTGATGGTGACCTTTGTTACTTTGGTCCCAGCTCTCTGCAGGTCATTCACCAGGTCCCCCGTGTGGTTCTGGGATCTTTGCTCACCGTTCTCATGATCATTTTGACCCCACGGGATGAGATCTTGCGTGGAGCCCCAGATCGAGGGAGATTATCAGTGGTCTTGTATGTCTTCCATTTTCTGATGATTGCTCCCACAGTTGATTTTTTCACACCAAGCTGCTTGCCTATTGTAGATTCACTCTTCCCAGTCTGGTGCAGGTCTACAATACTTTTCCTGGTGTCCTTCGAAAGCTCTTTGGTCTTGGCCATGGCGGAGTTTGGAGTCTGACTGTTTGAGGCTGTGGACAGGTGTCTTTTATACAGATGATGAGTTCAAACAGGTGCCATTCATACAGGTAACGAGTGGGGGACAGAAAAACTTCTTACAGAAGACGTTACAGGTCTGTGAGAGCCAGAGATTTTCCTTGTTTGAGGTGACCAAATACTTATTTTCCACCCTGATTTACGAATAAATTCTTTACAAATCCTACCATGTGAATTCATGGATTTTTTTTTCACATTCTGTCTCTCACAGTTGAAGTGTACCTCTGGTGCAAATTACTGACCTCTGTCATCATTTTAAGTGGGGGAACTTGCACAATCGGTGGCTGACTAAATACTTTTTTGCCCCACTGTATATATAATAAATTTTAAGCAGAGGGCTAACAAACAAAACAAAACTATTTTGGTGGTGCTCAGGCTCAGTGACAGGATTGGCACCTCTTTCCACAGACTGGTGCAAACAGTCCAACCATATTATAGAAAAAGGGCAAATGGATTACATTTCAAAACAGCTTCAACTAGTAAGATTATGAAGCAACTCATACAGTCAATTTGCTTGCAATAATGACTTCCTATAATAATTTCCTAGGGATCAATAAAGTATTCTGATTCTGATTCCTATAAATTAAATACATTTCTTCTCAGCGATCATTTTGTGGTGCAAACATGCTTACTCATTTCTAATTTCATCCAAATCCCCTCTGCTCATAGTTTTTTTTCTTTCTTTTTTTCAAACTCTGTGTGTGTCTAACAGCTTGACACCCAAATGCGGCTGGTGTTTAATGGTGTAGGATATCATGAAAATAAAACATCGGCCTGTGCTGATGGTAAACATCCATCAGCACTGGAGTCTCTCGAGAAGTGCGTCAGCACTGTCAGCAGGGCGAGTTGGAAGAAGGAAAAACTGTGTCCAGCAGTAACTTTGTTTTACAATGAATCACTGATTGGGGGGGATTATATTCAATTACCCTAAATTTCCTTCTGGATAATCTAACGCTGGCACCGCAGCCATGTTTTCCCGAAACTGGGCCCCAAGGGGAGAACTATCAGCCCCAGATGGTAACAAAGCCGGAGAGGCTGGAGCACGAGTAGCAAATAGCAGTGTTGTGCCACAGCTTATACTGTAATGGCTCATTAGCATCAGAGCAGTCGTGCACTGCCACAAGTTGACATTGATGATTGCTGCCATTGTGAGTCTGTATGTTAAGGGCCTTTCAAGAAACCCAAGAAGGTCGCTTTCTGGTCAAAAGTCAAAGCCCAAATGCCTGACATCTCAGGAGGGTGGGGGATGGGGGCATGAAAGGCTCTGTCCTCAAAAGATTGGAGTTTGGTGTAGAGGGATGCAGAGTATCTGTATCTTTATCTGTGGAAAGCAGAATCCAGGCTGGGGTGCAGGGGGGGGAGTAGATCAGATAAACACTGGGGAACAAGATCACATAGGGATTTAGAGGTGAGGAGAAGGATTTTACTGGAGATTCGGGACCTGACTGTGAGCCAGTGCATGATGGTGATAAGCTGGTGAGGAGAAAAGCCTTTTTAAAGTTGCAGTACACCATCATATTAATTAATATTCTTCTAAGTGCTTATAGGGTGGAGATGGCAGCACAGTTAACTTGGGTTCCTTTCTTTGCAGCGTTCCTTTCTTACTCTGACAGGTTTTCTTTCAGATTGAAAAAGAATACATATAAAAATAAATTCAAGGTCTTTTTTAGATGTTTACAACTTGCTGCACCTGCAGCCTGTGACAGCTGCACAGGTAGTTCAGCTGTCAAAAGAAGGTTTGCCGTGTCTCGAGGCACAGTATCAAGAGTGTGGAGGGAAAACTAGAAGATGCGCAGTTATAAGAGACTCGACTATAGCAAGACTGGTATCTGCTCCTTTGGGCGAGGAATATGAGGAGCACATCACCACCAGCAGGGTCCTCATGTGCATGTTTCTGGCCAAACTCTCAGAAACAGACCCCATGAGGGTGGCACCACATCCTTTTACTGGGACTCTCAGCTCAACATGACATATAGTTCATGTGCTGTACAATGCAGCCCTCTAGTGGTTACAAAGACAAAGGCCAAGCGAGACATAAAAACAGGAATGCTGCTCACCCTGCTCCGGTTTCTGTTTACTGTTTATTTCTGTGCACTGCACTTGATCATTATGTACATCCTGTAACCGTAAACAGAACTGAAAAGAACAACATGAACAGAATTTTTACACAGCTTAAGTAATATTTGAACAGGAGACAGGCAAACACATAACTTACAGTACTCTGTATCCAACTCTGAGCTCCTCCATACATACCACAAGTTCAAACAACACACATCCACTGACAACAATATAGAGGTTAGCTTTTTAACATAGCTGTAAGATCGCAGATTCAGTCAGCGAGGGAGCCAATGAGGGTTATTTCACATGTAGGTCCTCAGTGTAAATAAAGCATAGACACATACTACACACTTCTCATATCTTGTAAAACGACAAAGAAAGCAGTCACCTCCAGATTAAAGTTCAGTATTTTCAGCCTGAGACCCGGAGTCTTGTTCGACGGCCCAGTCAACACTTGTTTTGGGATCCTTTCGGGGTCCTCAGCCAGCTAATGAAACCACACCTCACATAATTCTCTTACGCTGGTCAGAAGTCAGTCAGCATCCTTAATGCAGATGAACAAACTGGACGAATGAAATCCAGTGAAGGGAAAAGACAGTATGATGCCAACAGAAAATCACCTTTGACCTTACTATGCAAATCAGAGAGCATGAAGACAGTTAACAGTGTCAGGATCTTCAACTGCTCATGAGCATGAGAAGGTAAACACTTGGCTCAATTTGTGTGTGAAGAATAAACCTAAACAGCCTAAACTGTTTCACCCTGAAACAGCTTAAACTGTTTCTGGGGATCGTGTAGGAACATATTAGTGTTTTGTGAAAACCTCATGTGCTTGAAAGAAATTGATCATTGCCTCTCTAGTTATTGCATATTTTATTGTTTTCTCCACTTTGCTCTAAAATGATGAAATGCTTTTAGCACTAAGAACTGATTTTGTGAATAATTGCACGTAAAAAGGGGCCAAATGCATCCAAAATCAGCAAATGTTTGTGTTAGGTTAGTACACATCAGCTGCAGCATCTACTGCTGTTCACTACTTCTAATGCATACCCCATTCTTTTATGCTGATTATGAATAAACGTGTAGCAAATGAAGTAAAAAGTAAACAAAACAAATCAATAAAAAGTAAATTGTTGTAAATCAGTGTTTTGATGAAACACAGTATGATCTGCCTGACGTGAAACAGTGATATACAGTAAACAGAACTCTTATTGCGTTCTTGATGGTTTGCGTTTAAGCACATTAGTGTCACTTCTGTGGTTCAGAGATTACCCCACCCAGTCTCAACCTTACAACTACCTCCCTAATTTAATGCAGGCTCCCCTCTATAACGTCTCTGACTCATCAGAGCATCAAGATGGGATGTTTTGGGGTGTCTTACAAACTCTGGCACTGGGACAGAGGCAAATTTTTTGAGTCCTCTGGTTGTGTGGAGGCGTCTGTTAGAGTGCGTCCCATGGATCCTTGATCAGACGTGGGGGATCTGGGGAGTCTGAAGGATAGGTGTGATGTTAAGGGCGTCACATTCTCATGAACTGCCTGATGTTTCCCAGCAGAGAGCTGCACTGTGATCAGATTTCCTTTACCTGCCAGTGGTTTTTACTGTTTTGGCTGACGACTGTGTTTGACAGACGTTAAAAGTCTTTAAGACAACAGCCTCAAAGTCCTGAACTCTTTCTCACGAGCAGATTGAATTTGAACCAATATTTTAAAGACAAACAAAGCGATTTAATAAATTAATTCATGGATTGCCTTCCTTGAGAGCTGCACCGATTTGATTCATCAGTTTGTGCTTTCACAGAGATGTAAAGCAAAAATATATTATTATATGAGTGAGTGTGTGAGGCCTCAAGGTGCTTCATGTAAGGAACTGTACATGTGCTAATGCTAAAACATACAATCCCCAGCTCCCCACAAGGCTTCAGGATATCAGACACACCTATTCTTATTAAACCTCTTCATAACAAAACCATTCCACATGATATCATATATGTCACATAACAAGTCAAGTTATTGTGTTACTGTTTTTTTTAACTAATTTTGTTTCCTCAGCTACACTCAGCAGACGACATCTTCAAGGTGAAACTCAACCTCTGATCAAGATTTTCTAATCCAATCACCTCCAAACAGCCTATTTTAACTTGACACTGCTGTTTGTGTTTGTTATTTATAGGGACATTAAATAGTGTGAAAACTGGATTTGATATGACGGAACTGATCTTGAATTCAGTGTTCGCTCACAGTACAAAAAAAATGGCTTGAATGCTGTTAAATGCTTGTTGTGCCTCACAGACTTCTTCATGCTCCAAAGCTCCCGCAAAGAGCAGTCTGACAAATGTTTGCTCAGTTTATTCTCGCGCATTTCTTTTTCCAGATCAACAGCTCTCACCTTGTTTTGATCCGTCTCTTTGACGTCCCAGTGATTTTTAATTTTTTGAATGGGATGGTTCATACATACAGTATGGATATTAGAGCTACAGAGAATCAGCTGTTCGTCTGAGCTTCTAGTCCGGGCACGGGAGGCTGTTCTATAGCCTGTCATCACTCAAGTTCTGCGTTTTTGTTGCAAGAAGAGAGACACGAGTTAAAGCATGGGTATAAAGGCAGATGTTGCAGGGTGTGGCTGCAGTATGCGGACAAGAGGTGGTAACACTGTAAGGGTTAGATGATGGAATCAGCAGGGACATCATCTCCTCCTCCTTAAGTCCCCTTACGTTTTATTCAGTAGAGAGGCTTTTGTCCTTGGGTCTCAAATTCTGACCAGGCATCATTTAGTTCCATGAAAATCATCTTGGCATATTGTTCGTATGGTTGTCCCGTCGCCTACGAAGTAGGAGAGAAAAAACACAATAGTTATGAACCCATAAGTAAAGCATATTTGAGACATGTTGGCCTTTTGGGATTCCCATTTCATTTGTCTCTCATTCATAGCTTGCTTTACTCGAGCATTATGTCAACATGCTACAATGTAGCTTGCCATCACCAGTGTGTGAATGTGTGTGTGAATGGGTGGATGACTGGTTGTGTAAAGCGCTTTGGGGTCCTTAGGGACTAGAAAAACGCTATACAAATACAGGCCATTTACATAATATTATTCACTGTTACAGAAAATTCAGGTAAGACACTAACTTGTCTTTCAGTGCTGAGAGTCAGGAAGTATACCCCACTCTTTCTATAATACACACACATCCCTGCATGGATGGATGTTTACAGGTATAACTTGAATCACATGTTTAATTCTGATAAGAGTCCATGTTAAGCCAAGCTGCGTTGTTTTAGTGGGTGCAGTGGGAAAGGCCCTGCCTAATGCTTCAGCTGACCACATGGTAGCTGCTGTACTGCATAGCTGTATCTTTAAGTGGATTACAAGGAAAGCTGTGGCCTGGCTTGGCTTGAGAGTCTGAGAGTGACGCACTCTCCGCTAACAGACTCTTCACTTCACAGAGTAAAGTGCAGAGCTTCAGATATCTTTGTATTTCATTATATTGTTCACACGCTCACACATACTTTTAGTTTGGTTTGGTTGTTTTCTTGTTGCAACATCATATATGCAAAAACTTCATCCTCCAGCACTTTGAACACACAGACACTACTGTGTGTGTGTGTGTGTGTGTGTGTGTGTGTGTGTGTGTGTGTGTTTGTGTGTGTGTGTGTGTGTGTGTGTCTAAATTTATGTGATCGGTCTGTTCATTTTAAATTTGCATGTCTGTGTTTGTCTTGTAATGCTTGGGATCATTATTGTGCATGACTCAGTACTTGGCCAAACTTTAGCTGTTAGATAGATGTCCTCAAATTTGACCCTAGAATATTTTTCGTATAAAGGTTCGTAGGTCATCTTGCGGCAAAACAACCCAAAGCATCACCCCTCCACCACCGTGCTTATCAGTTGCTATGAGTATGAGCTGTTTGTGGTGATACCCTGTGTTTGATTTTGCCAGATATTGCGTTGTACTTTATATATCTTTTTTCTGATACAGAATTTCTCTGACCACTGCATGGTCTGAGTTTGGGATGAATTTGGTTGGGTGTCCCCTTCTGTGGCATTGTGTTAACACACATGGATGACTCAGACCAGCAAACGGGCAGAACGTCTTGTTACACACAGGTGCTCAAACTTGTTGATGACCACTTACTCAAGCAAATGATTATCAGCATCTGGCTGCTACTTACCCCTTTAATTCTTATAGAAGCAATAGGAGTTGTACTTAGTTTTTTACAGAACGGCACAAAGTGCTGTCAAATCTTTCCTTTTCCATCCCTGTATATGCATGCTTGTGAGGAATTATGTTTTTCTTTTAAAACCAGTTTTTATTTTCATTTTCATGTCACAATATGGCCACATCATATCCAGAATTGCTTATAATCAGGGGTGCACATAAGTGGTCCGCAGGTGCGCATGCGCTGTCAAAATAAAAGACGCGCACCAGATAAGAAGTTGCAACGCGCGTTTGCGTACATAAGATTTTCTGGAGGAGGACAGACATTTGTTTAGAACTCTTAAAGATGTTGAAGAAGCTCCTTTAAGCAATTACTTTGGTGTTCCTCCACCTCCAAAGAAATGTCGGAAGGAGTCAAAACTGCAAAAGAAGCACATATTCTCGGAAAAGTGGTTGTAGGAGGTGAGCTGGCTTCAAACAATGCACAGAGATGTGGTGCAGAATGTGCCGTGAAAATCCCACTCTAGCAGACAAAAACAATGCCTTTTATATGTACGCAAACACGCGTTGCAACTTCTTGTCTGGTGCGCGTCTTTAATTTTGACAGCGAATGCGCACCTGCAGACCACTTATGTGCACCCCTGCTTATAAGCCTGATATAAGGAGAAGAAAGTGAAAATAAAGACAGTCTCTATTTTTTCATCTGACTTTACCTTCAGTTGCTTTTAAGTAAAGAATGTCTCGTTATTGCATTTGATTTATTCTGTACATATGGATATGCCTCCATACAGGAAGCATAAAGATCCCATTCATCACAAATTCTGTCTCACCTTATCTGGGTGAACAACCAGGACTGCTTTGCGATAGACCTTCTTGACCTGCTCTGGAGTAACCAGGTCAGCCATGCCCACAGGCTTCCAGCGTGTCTCTCCTTCCCAAAGCACAGTGTGCATGGTGGAGAGCAGAGCACGGATGTTACGCTCTTTCCCCTCTATCCAGTCCAGAATCTAGGGCACAGAAGAGGGAGGCAGAGGAGGGGAGCCAATAACCAGTGAGGACCTGATTTGAAACAATTATTAGCATAACTGCTTTCAGTAGTTCTGGCTCTGGTTTTATCTAAAAAAAAAAAAAAGCTTTTAAAGGAGCAATTAGATGAACCAAAATTTGGTCATGGGAGACCTACATTGGACGCTTCATTAACTCTGAAATAAACAGAAAAAGTTTAACAGCCAAAGGTTTTCGAGTACATTATCCTACTTTTGGGAATCACTGAACTGCTTCTGTTGAGCTACACTGGATAAACAGGCGACCACCACCAAGCGAAATGTCATCAAAAACTAATTGTAATCAGACACAATGAACCAAAACTTATTAGTTCAACTTCATTAGTTTCAAACAAACAGCTCATGCCTTTAGTTTCTCAGGGTCCATTTCTTTGGCCATCTCCTCCTTCCTCATCTCTGCTATAGTCCTGGGCCCTTTCTTCTCTTTGGTCCCCGCAAAGCCCTGAGCAGACAGCAGGTCGTCAAAGTTGGCATCTGAGGGTTTGGGCTTCGGACCTGACAAAGAGGCAGACAAACACAAAGACAGAATACATACTTGTTAAGCAACAAATGTACTAATTACTATACGGTGAACTGAAGAACAATGTATGTGTGCACAGCATGAAAATTTTAATGGATAAAAAATGCGGCGCTGTCTCTAAATGTTTGCAGATATTTTGTTAAACATTTAACTTTAAAAATCAAACAAAAAAACCTTAAAACCTTCAAAATGCTCACAATTCTTAATAACATTTTTAAACCTTATATTTTGAAATATAAGTTAAGTGTAATCTCTATTTTGTTTTAAAAGAAAAATGTCCTTTTATGTGAAATATACCCCAACTGACCAGCCACAACATTTGGAGCGTAACAATGAGCCTGTCGAGCTTACCCATCCCAGCCTGTGCTTTTCCCCCTGCGCTGGGTGAGCCTCCTCCCATTGCGGAGAAGCTAACATTGTAGTTGGGTCGATTCTGGGGCGATGTGTGCGGCATGGAAGTGTGGCTGGGGCTGGGCTTTGGCTGCGGAGCAGGACCCTGTCCTTGCGGTTGCCACCCTCCACCACTTCCACCAGCCTGCCACGAGGGGAAAGTGCCTCCTGCGTGGGGCTGCCAGGCTCCTGTGTGCTGGGGAGATGGCGGAGGCCTCGATGGGGAGCCCATTGGAGGAAAGGGAGGGGCCGTTCCAGTAGGGGTGGTGGGCTTGCTCGAGAAGCCAGAGCCTCCTGATCAAAAGGACAGAGATTATGGCATGCGAGGTAGTAGCAAAAATACTAAGAACTTAGGAGCATTACCAGCGTCTCACCTCCAAGGCTTCCCCCCAGGTTGCCAATATCAGCGAATGGGTCCAGAGTGTTTGGCTTGGTTTGGTGGGTGGGGGTGCTGTGGACTGAGCCAGTGGGACTGGTAGTGGCTGACCGACTGCCCATACCAAAACCTCCTGAATGAATCGGCCATCAGCAAAGCAGGAAAAATAAACGACACTGATGCCAACGTGTTTTACAAACAGTGTGGTATCTGCTTGTATGTATGTGTGGCTGTGTGCTTGGGAGAACCTGTGCTCGTGGTAGCAGGTCTGTTCCAGTCCCATGCTCCCATGGCGTTTTGCTGCTGAATGTTGACAGTAGGGGTGGTGGGTGGGACGGGGGAACTCCGACCTGTTGAAGCATATAACCATCGGTCACGGGCGGAGCACACGGAAAATGGGAATTGAAGGACATGAAAACATTAAGCCAAATAAAATAACAACAGAACTGAGCTTCAGAGAGCTGTTGTTTCATGGGTGTGGAAACAAAATTTATAGTTGCTAACTAAAAATTGTCCACAGAAGACTGAAGCCAGAAGGCTCTTCTTCATGCACACATCATGCCCTAAATCCTCAAAGTATAAAAAGTGTAAACCTGAAGTTAAGAAAAACTGTTTTGTCATGTTTAAAGTTGAAAATACTGACTGTGAGCTGAGGAAAAGATTACTAGTAGGAGCTTGTGCTGGAGT
This sequence comes from Mchenga conophoros, assembly GCF_057382185.1. NCBI lineage: Eukaryota > Metazoa > Chordata > Actinopteri > Cichliformes > Cichlidae > Mchenga > Mchenga conophoros. The sequence goes on from NC_140542.1 coordinate 6,354,407, forward strand.
TGAAAAATCAAGCTGCGCAATCCCTATGAGATGACCTGCAAACACTTCACATACAGCATGCAAACTCGTGAATTACAAATCATACATTACATGAGCAATACAAGAAAAATGTGTGAGTAAGCTAAAAATGGATATATACTCAGCAGTCGGGTTTGGGTGTCAGTTTAAATAGACGCACAGATGAAGGGAAATTATCGTAGTGGCATCTTGCAAATATCTGAAAACATGCCTTACCCTAATTTGGTTCAGGCTCTTGAAATGCTTTAAGTGCACCCAAAACGATGGTTTGGGAAAATGTTCAGCAGAGCAGCAAGGAGCATGCCTTACCGAGGCTTGTAGGCTGCAGGGTGGGTGATGGTGAGCGAGCAGCATGCAGGAAAGGGTCTGGCTGCCCCACTTTACCTGGTCCGAGGAATGAACCCATCACGTCCTGAGGTTTAGGCATCGGACCCGTCCCAAAAGGATCAAATGCTGAGGAGAACCATCCACCAGTGTTATTGTCTTATGCTAAATTGCAAGAGTAATTGTGCCTATTTGAAGTCTAGTTTTAGGTTGGACCTAAAAGGAAATGCTTTTTCAAACTTCTCACCTGGTGGGGCAGGTGAGGGGCATGGTGAGGCAGTGTTGGGGGCGACTTTGTGTGGAGTGGACTGGGCAGATGGAGGCCCGCTGGTTGACTGAGGTGGGCCCCCGAACAAGTCCCCTAGGAGGTCAGTGGTTGCAGCTGCTGTAGATGGGGGCTTAGATGACGGGCGGTTGACCTCGTCACCATCGAGGCCGAGAAGATCGACTTCCTCGGTGGGAGCAGGGGTGGCAGAAGTGGGAGCTGGGAGGTCAGGTTTCTGATGGGCTGCACTGGCATTGCTTTGCTGGCTGGAGAGAGAAAGCATTTCATCATCCGACGGCTCGCTCTCCTCGCCACGTACCCGACCGTCTGGACCTCCGTGGGACCGACTTGGCTCTGAAAATGATGAGATGGGAAAAACAGAAAAGAGTATCATGAGAAAGACACATCAATCACGAACAAAGCAATGACTGAAGAGATAACAAAGCAGACAAAGGGAATTAATTTGAGGTTCAGATATAAAGGGACAAGAGTGAAGCAGAGGATGATGGTAAACTACGCAGGTCATTGCTTCTACAGCCAGAACAGCTATTTGTGCTACGAGGTTGCAAACATACACACAGTCTGCAAATAAATTCTAGCTAGTAGTTGCTAGTTGGAGAAAACGTCTTAAATGTGATACATTTCAACGTAAAAGAATATGATAAAAAAAAAAAAGAAGCTTGTACATGGGATTAAACAGCTGTATAAATCAAAAGCAATATTTCACTTTGGTAGAACATTTTAACGTTGGATTTGTTTACTCCCCAGGCACGTTTTCCCTTTATTTCCTTTTGGGACTATGAGTTTTCCCCTCTAGTTCTCCATATCCATAAAAAAACCCCTTAAAAACCTGTCTCTGTATGCCCAGGAAAAAAAATGCTGGCATACATGTTATGGAAATTGTGTTAAAAGACTGGTGTTTATACAAGACACAGGACAAAATATTTCTACCAAAATGATACATCATGGGCAACAAGAATGGGCTAAATTTCAATTCAATCAATGCAAATCACAGTTGGAAACCACCAAATGGATTTTCCAATAACAAAAAATCTTCCTGGGTAGAGCATGAGTGAATTGAAGCAAACCCTGGGTAACTACGCTCACAGTATAGTTCCTCTAGCAGGTCTGTGATCTCCTCTACCGTCTTACCCTCAAGATCCAAGCCCTCCATCTCATCTTGCAGGGACAAAAATGAGTCACATTAGTTTTTATGACTATGTGTTAATGTAAATTGATTAGCCACAACAATAAAACCACTAACATTGCTATTGGAAATATTTCCAAACATCCGTATGATGAGGTGAGGGAGATCTTCACAATATTAGGCAAATGGCTTTAATGTCGTGCTGGCTGGTTCATAAATATTAAAATAAGTCATAAAAAAAATTAGTAGCAAGTTCTCTTTGCCTAATCTTTATTTTGGTACCAGGTAAACTTACGTAAAGTCAATCCAGGTGTGGGGTTAGAGTTTGTTATTAAGGTTAATGTAGCATTATAATTGGTTTTAGGAAAAGGTATGATTACAAATTGTAAAGGCTAACAAAACAAGCAAGCAAAAATGCCAACTAAAAACATTTTCAATACAAAATTCCACATTGCTTGTTAGTCAAGCTAACTGCTAATTTGCTAGCAGCTAACCCATTTTGCTTCAGCATTTTCAGTTCTTAGCTAAATATTTTTAGTTTAGATAAGATAAGATAAGACAAGATAAGATAAGATAAGATAAGATAAGACTTTATTGATCCCACAACAGGGAAATTTTTGCGTTAATTTAATTATGTTGGTAGTAAAATCTGACAACAGATTAAACAAAGCAGTAAATGTTTGATTCTAAACTTAACATCTGATTTGAGTTTTTAAAAAATCAAAACTTAATGTGTCGTATTTTATAGACTGAACACCAGTTGTTGCCCCAGTGAAACCCTCCCATTTTTACCAGCAATCGCCAGTGCATCCTGATGTTCCTGGTGGCCAGAGAAGAGCACATTTGGGCTCAAGTCTTTACAAGGAAACTGTTCCCATGGTGGTGTCAGGTCTTTCTGTTTGTCCACCCCTTCCACTTCCACTTCCAATATCACATGGAAGAGCTGGGGATATTTCTCTGGAGAGTCACAGGCATCGAGCTCTGGTCTGAGAGGAAAATCAATATGTGTGAGAAAGAAAATTGAGATGGTAAAACAGTCAACAGAGTGGAAGTCTAGCAATATTATTTTTTATAGTGAGAAACCAGAATTCCCCGATTTTTGTAAGAGATTTTCCTTACTTGTTAAACTTTAACATAGTGGTTCCAGGAGCGATGAAGCCAGTGTGGAACTGAATCTGGAAGATCTGTGTGTTGGATACCTAACACAAGCAGGAACAAAGATAAATGTTGGTTACATTATATTTTATCAGCACTCTCCTGCAGTCAGTTACCCCTTACCTGTTGTTCTGAAATGTTTTTAGGTGTTATGTTCAAGTTTTGCATGTGATAAATCTTTGTCATGTAATAAAATAGAAGCAGGTGAAATAAGAAAATCCAGTAAAAGAAACAAAATAAAAGGAAAAATGTTCAAGAAAAAAAAGACAAGCCCACTTTAACCATTTTAGCTGAATGGATTTTTAATTATTTTGTACTATTGATCTAGGTTTTAGTACTAATGTGCTATATAGCAAAATAATGAAGTCATTAAGCTACATATGCACATATTATTATAATGCAACGCATGGTGATGTACACCTATGTGTCAATAATCTGTCATAAGATTACTGAAAGACAATAATACCCAGATGAAACACCTGGACCAAACTAAACCAAAAATAGCATAAATAGTGCATAAATGCTTCTTGCAGCAGTGATGAGTGAGTAAATCTGCATATTTCTATAAATGAAGTAAATCATTAAGTCAAAAACCTTCATCCAGCTTCTTCTTGTCTTAAACAATGTAACAATGAGACACAACAAGCTGTTGAAGCTACCTGAAACTCTACAATGGTTTATACTTTAGCATGATCTTATCACCGCAATCGTTCCAATACTGTCACTGTGACTTAGTTGGAGTTTGCTGCTTGCTAGTTAGATTGAGATGTTGATTTTATCGACATTTTATCTTATAAAGCAGACTAAGCAGAAGCGTACCTTGGCCTGCAGTCGTCCTCCAATGGTTGACCTCATGTGGTAGACTGAAACCACAACATCTCCTTGTACGCTTACACCCAGAGGGAAAACTACCTTGCCGTCCTGGACCCTGTGCTCTCTAGGCGTGCAGAGAAGGTGCAGCAAAGTGTAATTGAGGGAAAGTGTTACAGAGTGAGAAAAAGGAAGGGGATATAATGACACTTTGATTACTTTCATTCATATCATACTCAGCATAAAATCTCTGAGACATTTGTAGTTATTCTATTCCAATACAGAACTGCAACGCTACCGTGCTCTCTGCGGTTCAATGCTGTCAAATTTTTTATTAATCTCGCTAATGTTACTTACCTCATCCTTTCATACTCCTGTGCAGTGGTGAAGATCTTCGTCTCTCCAATGAGAACATCACAGAAAGGTCGACAGCCACTACGCTGCTTGTTGAAACAGGGGATGGGACTCATAGTGAGGGCCTTGATCACCAAGGGCTTGGAGTGGGGTAGGCTAGGCTTCTCTGATACCATGCTACATACATAGCCTATGTACCTGCAGGCAGAGAAAACAAAAACAGCAGTTTTCAATTTTCAGCACTCTGAATGATGCATTAATTGTCACTTGTGAGGAGACGCTTGCACAACCATCGACTGTTAGCTTCTACAAGTATGGCAGGCGGACTCGTGGTTCTTCTTGCCCAGCAATCAAGAGTTTATGTTTATGCTGAGACAACTAATAACTGTTGGCTTCAGTGATGGCTGTATGTAAATTTCAACATGTTATGCCTGTAACAGCATATGATCTGAAACTGTGCTCTTCTTCTTAAGTGTGAATGTGTTTTGACCTCATTTAATATGTGATTCTTTATTAGAAGTGGTAAATGTTCATTATCTATGAAAAATAGACTGCAGATTTATTAGACATTGAAGAATGTAACATCAGCAGAACCAAAGGACGACAACCGAGCACAAGGCTCCCACTTCTCTTTCTGTCACATTCACATCCCCATGTTCACTGATGCAAACCTGCGGTGTGAAGGCCAGAGGCCAGAACCTGGTCTTTTGGCGCTGAGCAGCTGCATGGCAGGAACTGGATTATTGAAGAGGTGGCAGAAGCAGAACATGGCACAGACCAAAACACCTGAAGGAGCGCGACCATCCTGAAAACCCAAAACAAAGATAAAATTACATGTACATCTTATCATAACTGCAATTTGAGCCACTGGGGATTTTTTCTTTTGAATAAACACACGTATTATTTTTCTATGAGTCTATTCATACATATGAACTGACTCTGAGTTCATTTCAGGTTACATGGATACTGTAACACTGTTGTTAACTGAGGTGAAAACACAGCTTTTTTTAAAAAGGAAGGGTTTCGTGAAGATTATGCAAGAAGGAGCAGTTTGCCAAGGCAAAGCCAAACCCACAATGACTTGGTAATAACATGCCCCAGCACATGCCAGTCTATAGTAGTCATGTCACTGAATTCCAATAAACAGAAACTCAGTTTCTATTGAAAAAGTCAGATATGGTTGAATTCCCAAATGTGTCTAATGCAAGTGGCTGATATTGCTAAAGTGTGATGATCCACGCACTAAAAGTGCCTTTCATCCAATAAGCCTAAATAGGACACCAAAGAATACACCATTCTGCAATAAGCATAATAAGATGACTTCTATCATTTTTACTGAACATCACAGACCAAAATGCAAAAATGAAATATTCTTCTTCTTTGCTTTTCATTTTCTTTTCAGTACCACCTGCTAAGTAACAACAGTGAGGAAGCTCACACGGCTGATTAATAGAGACCACCAGAGCAGTCTGAAGAGCTCCGAGCGGGAATGTATTTGGAGAAAAAAAACTGTTACTCCAGCGTCAAGGATTGGCAACAGCCGTTGAAGAGGAAGAGAAGATTTCTGATCTGGGTGGTAACATAGCCTTTATCTGGAAGAATGATCCCTTTTGCAAAACTGTTTTGATTTATGTTAAAGTGAATTGTTAAATGTTGTCATTTTTATGCTTACCATCTCTACATTGTTTTAACTCTGTGATGAAAGGAATTCTTTTATCCCCCTCCCCAGCCTCTCGAGGTTCTGGGGTGATGTAGTGTTTTATTGCAGATACATCCTATCTGGAAGAGCTGTTTCTTGTGGTGTTGCTTCCTGCTTTTATGACCCTTTTGGTCAGCAGGAGGTCACACACACACATTCTCACATGCATACAGATGTTTACACACACACACACACACATATATACATACAGTGCCTTGCCTTAGAACCATTTGGGGGGGTTTACGTGGGCGGTGCTTTTGCTGTGATGTGTATTGTGTGAACTGTTGTCCCAATAAAAGGCAGCAAGCGGAGGCCGTCGTTGGGGTCATTTTGTGGTAGATACCAACGACGCCTCCCTTGCAAGTAAATCGATCGATCGATCGCTGACTGTCTTGTTTTCTTCATGATGAATAAGTCTCTAAACCAGCGGGGCTTGTGGAAACACAGACCCAACAATTTATGTAGATGTGGAAAAAGAAGGTGAGTCATGTTTGGAAATCTGTTGAGCAGTTGTTGTAGCATTTAACAATTTCAGACTTTAGAGATCCGTGTCTTGGAAGCACTTCATTTGATGTGAAAGCAAAGTTGACATGTAATCAATGATGCCAATATCATTGTTGAGCAAAATGTTTTGGAAGGGCAACAAAAAGATTCTGACACTAAATATGCTTCGGTCTATTTCAGACTCTCTGCTTTGATTCAAAAGTGGGTCACAGGACATCAAACAGCTCAAAAATTAACGGATGTGTTGTGGGACCAACAAAAACAAGTCCCTTTACATAACAATCAAAAGTACCTCACTATGTACTTGTTTTTCATGGGAGAATGATTAGTAATAATTTCATATGAATCCTTAATAAATTCAACTATACAAAGGAGGATGAAGAATTTAATATAGGGCTAATGTATGTGCATCTCCTTACCGAGCATGTGATTACACAGACGTTCTTGGGATTCTGTTTCAGCCAGTTGTACATGTTTTTGCACACAGCGAACAGGTTGTGGAGGCTGGGTGCTTGGCGTGAAGGCCAATTACACTCTGAAACCTGTATTGAAGTAGATGCCAGGAATAAAAGGAGGGAGAAGGAAAGGGATTCCAGCAAAAAGAAAAAAGGAGGCAGATCAGAGAGATAAAAGGGCAGGAAAGGGTTGGGGAAAAAAGGAACAGAGGAGAGGAAAGGGGAGTGGTGGAAGTTAGTAACAGCACTGCAGCAGCAGAGCAACACAACAGACCAGTTGCCATGATGAGTCATCTGCTAAAGATACAGTGACTTCACAATGCAGACAGGGGGCCAGCTTCACCATGTTAACAACAAAGCATGACTCCTAACAAGCCTGACTCCTTAGCTCCCACATGTGCCTTCTATGCAGTAATAGGAAACCTAGCTGCGGAAATGTCCCGATGCTGAAAGATAAGCATAACCATAAAAGCAAAATAAGATACAATAAACTGTGTGTTCCAAATGTGGTAATTTAGCCGTAACACAAATTAAATTCTGAATAATGAAATGAGTGCTGAAATACCAAAAACTGCAGTTTCAGGAACAGCCAGATGAGGTTGATCGCTGCTAGCTGCTTATTAGGCCTTGCATCAGTTAATTTGCATCATTACACTGGATTTCTCAAAGGTGTTTGAAGTTTTGTTGTATTTTGTGAGATTTTTTTTTTTGAGTAATTATTCAACTTGCTGCAGGGTTAATTGTATATTTAAAAAAACTATCCTGTTTTGTTTTTTTGGTAAGAGTAAAATTCTACCATTTATTTATGTGTTAGCACAAATTAGCAAGTACTGATGTCATGTGTGATGCAGCCATGCTCTGGTTTTGTTAGCGATCTAGCTTGTAAAAAAACTTTCCACCTTCTTGTCGAAATGTAGTCAGTTCTGGCTTCTAAAAAACCAAATGGTGACTGCCAAATTGACGGGTTATACACAAACCAGCTGATGACACTGGATACTTCATATACTGTTTGAACAACAATTTTATGAAACTCAAAAAATTATTCTCAAGTTTAAAAAAAGAAAGAAAAAATGTACTTTTTTAGCATTAAGCTAATGACTAGGAATAGGACTCAAGTACCGGCTGTTGCAGAGAGTTGGTTCACAGTAGTTCAATGAAATTGTTTATCTACTTATGCTTATTGATTGTGCTTATCGGTTCCTCTTGCACTTGTGCTGATATCAGTTTTTGCGCTGGAGGAGAAAAACTGCGGTGCAGTCTAAAGCGTTGATATGGACATTCATTTTATTTTTATCACATAGGACGAGAGCTCGATGGTAATGGCAAACTGCATTCAGGACAGAAACATCTGAATTATGGTGCTAAAACAACTTCAGCTCTTTTTAAGTACCTGCACAGAAAGCATGTTAACACTAAGGCAGCTAAGAATCCAGGCTGATGTTAAAAGTGAGCAACTGCTGACCCCAGCCTAGTAGCCAGACCCTGAACTTCCACAGGTAACAAACTGATGGCCTGTCATGCTGCAGTCTTCATTTCTACCTGTTCATGATTCTAAAGTAGACTCATGAGACAATGCATTTTAGGTCATTTTACTGAAAACCTTGAAATATTTAAGTAACGTACTGCATTACCTTTATGCAAAATATTCTACGTAATATTGTGTTACCACAAAATTAACACTGATTACAACAAAGAGAGAAAATACCTGCAATGTGCACAAACATTTCACCACACAGCATGCAATTAATTTGCCTGAATGTAATGCGGTTGATATTCTGCTTAGTGATGGTGGTAACTCTCAAAGCAGAGCCATTGAGAACCCAATGAGAACCTATAAGAGATTCAATAAGGAATCAAATGAATAATCCATACAATTAGTGATCCGGTAATGAAATCGGAATCCTTAGCTATTACAGACCTGATAAAAAAAGCAAAATGAAACTTTTCTCTGGGTGGTTTGAGACTATCAAGGAACAATCACGCCTAAAACTGTAATTAAGCCCTCCTATTTCCCTTCTATATTTATAAAATGAAGAGTGCGAAAAAGGTGGAGCAACCACTACATGAGTAACAGCTTCATCGAGATCCATGGGCTACAGTCACACTCACCCTGTTGGAGAATTTGGCCCCACGGTAGTTACGCTGTGATAGGTTGAAAACAGTGTAGTGGTCCGCATGCCGGCTGTCAAGAAAAGAGCGGATGTCTTCGACATGGTTCTGGTAGCCAATCTGCACCGACTCAGCTGGATAGGTCATCACTGAAAAAAAGTTTGACATGTTCACATCCATTCGCTTATCCTTTTCAGGGTCGCGGGGGGTGCTGGAGCCTATCCCAGCTGTCATAGGGCAAGAGGTAGGGTACACCCTGGACAGGTCGCCAGTCTGTCACAGGGCCAACACACAGGGACAGACAACCATTCGCACTCACATTCATTCACACCTAGTGACAATTTGGATTATCCAATTATCCCCACAAGCTGCATGTCTTTGGACGGTGGGAGGAAGCCGGAGTACCCGGAGGGGAACCCACGCAAACACGGGGAGAACATGCAAACTCCGCACAGAAAGACCCCGGCCTGATGTTGGAATTGAACTCAGGACCTTCTTGCTGTGCGGCAACAGTGCTAACCACCGTGCCACCGTGCTGCCATGTTCACATGTACAGTGCAATTAAGACAAACTCAGTCATGACAGAGAACATTTTAACAGAACTCTAAACAGTCTCGTTCAAAACTAAGCACAGCCTATAATTCAGCAGCTTGTAGAACCTCCTTTAGCAGCAATAACATTTCAGCCATAATTTTGTGGATTTGCTTGTGTACGTAGGAACATTGCTGTTTCTGTTGTATGACCCAATTTCAACCAAGCATTAAATGTCAGAGATGGCCTCACACGTGACTCTAGAATACTTTTACCTAATTCACCACTATTCTTTAAGGTTTCTATGGTTGATGTAATTAAATCCTGTACAACCTGCATGAAATTCTTCTTGAGATGACATGATGCAATCAAGTAAGAGTGGTTAGTTGCCTGGATTTGCGATATCATGAGATCATGCAAGATTTCAGTCCACCAGAAAATCACTGGGGTTAGAAGAAAAGCGCACACCTTGTGTATGCCATTGCTATTTATTGTGGTTTTACCTGTCAAGCACAAAAACGTAAAGAAAATTCTGTATCAAACCTTGTAATCATACCTTTCCTACTTTTTCTTGACTCCTCGAATTTAAAATAATCATGAAAAGGATTTCCACGTAAATAAATATCTTTCTATTAGCATTAAGTACTTTTGTTGGGCTAACATAATTTGCATGGATTGGATCAATTCAATGAAATTATGATGGACTTAACTCCAGTAAATAAGTTGATTTATCATTAATTAATTAAGTTGGTCCAACTCTAGTATGTTACACATTGGAATAACAGAATTGAATAACACTAAAATAAAGCAATTTAATCGATTTTTTTTTTTTTATGTTCATTCAAAGAGTTTTTTTCAGTGAGTGTCAGTCTTTAACATGCTAACCGAGACCTGTAGAATCCAAAACATAACTCTGAGAATTGTACAGTCTGACCTGGAGTGAATTTTCCATGACCCCCGCTCCTGGGAAGACTGTGGTATTGTCTTAAAGCACACCAGACCATCAAACTGATCACAAATTCCACTTTTACGGAGGTGCTCACACTTGCTGATGTTCAGTTAATTAAGTACATGGCTGCTACTTACTGTCTTAATTCCTATGGAAGCAGTAAGAGTGTGCTTAGTTTTTCACAGGACTACAGAAGGGTTCTGTGAAAACTTTTCATTTCTACATAACTGTCTTTTTACCCACTGTGGAGTACAGGATTGCAAAAAGGTGAGCTGAGTAGCTCTGCACTCCAGCATGACTATCATGGGATATAAAGCCCTCGAGTGACAAATGTCTGACTGACTTTGCCTTTTAAAGGGCACATTGCTGCCCAATCAAAAAACTGGAAAACAGTCCAAGTAACATTGTTAAAGTTCATCTATCTACACACATGCGTATATACAATGCCCATTCGCTAGAAATACATTTACCTATGATCCGTGATGTTATGTAGGCAATGTCCAGCTCTCCTTTGGTATAACTGTAAGGAAAAAAGAAATCTTTGAAAACACGTTTTATTACATCATATATGTAAAACCAATATCCACTGTCCACAAGCATCTCAATAAATGTTTAAAATATAAGTTGTAGTAGGCTTTACAAAATCACCTTGCTTTTGTATTTCTGTGATTTAGATAGGAAATGTTAGAGATTCATAATGACTGTTTCTGTGCATTTAGCTACCAAGACAAAATGATGCATATATAAAAAGTTAGTATAAGAATATCCAGCATCCAAAAAGGTTGATCCACCTTTCTGTCATTCACAGGTTGAACTGCATTACAGGCATATCCAAGTGATTAACTTCAACAGGCTTTAGAGCTGTTATCTTGTTCGGGCTCACCACTCTAGGCTGAACTGCCTGGGATCAAAGAAATACCATATGTGAATTCTTAAATTGAGCAGCACTGCCTTTCATTGCCAAATGTAGCTCTGCCATATGGACCTTTTTTTTTTTTTTCGACTGTGGGGGCAGCTGTGGTGCACTCACATACAAGCAGTCCACTAGTGCTCCAGCACAGCAGTGGTGGAAACACGTACTAATGAAACACTGCCAAAAAGGCTCAGGGTGGGGTTAGAGTGAGAGACGAAAATTTGTTTTTGGACAAATGACTCACAAAAAGAAAATCTCACAACTGACAGCAGCAGAGGAAGGCTCAGCTCACTGTAGTTGCATTTATCTTTCAAGACAGGTTTGTAGGCTAATGCGAATCAAATTGAGTTGGCTTGTTGCCTACTGTGTAAATCCTGCAAGCTAGGCCTAGCTGGGACCGTCATTCCGTGTGATCATGGAGGAGTGCCATATGGGCCTGCTGCAGTCCTAGACCTGGTTATGTAATGCAGTCCTTCTCAGCTAGACTGCTAAATGAGTCATGGGTTTTTCTGTAAACAAACCAAGCGTACCATATCACGTGAATGTGTCCTTTGATTTAGGCCGTTTGTGTAGTTTAGCCTTAAAAAAAAAAATGTAACTGCTAATATACTACAATATAACAGACAAACAACCTTAATTAAATCCAACAGTGAGGGCATTGCATGTAAGTCCTCTATAATGAGGTAATTGGACCACAATTGAAGCTTCTATTTTGATCTCAGAGTGTTTGTTGTTCCCAGAGTAGAAAAGCAGAGTCAACGTTTGACCAATTTAATGTGGAAAAAAAGGTCAGTTTTATCTTTACATTATACTTTTATTAGTAAATCGGGTCTGGGAGATCAGAAAGGTGACATTTCTGCTGGATATTAACACTTCTGTGTGTACATATGTGTGGTTTTTCCTATTTCTATGCTGAATAATACATCTATTACCATGGAAACAGGTACACAATTATGAGCCAACTAAACTGTGTGTAATAGAGAAACGCATCTCCAGTATGAAAAATAAAAAATATTGTATTAATGTGCAATCTGAACACCCCCCAACTAGCTAATAACAATAACACCACTATCAACACCTGACAAGACCAATTTAAAAACGGTAACGACCAGCTGATCCCAGCTGTGGTGGAGCGTTGATCTAATTACTGTGGAGATGCTAAATGCCAGCAGATGTTTTTTCAGACTGCTATAAAAAATGTCTTGTCAGTCCTTTGTGTTACACAAAGACATTTGATAAAAGCTGTTGATATGCAGTCGATATCAGAGCGCACAATCAAAAACAAGCCCATGTCTAACAGACAGGAAGTTAAAAGATAATGACGAGACTGGTGCAATTTCCTCTTGCTGGAAAATGATTAGATACATTTTGATGTAAATTGCACATAAATAGTCAGAAGGTTTGATTTTGGACTCAGACTTTGTTTAATCTGCCACTGAATCCCTTTTTTTTCCCACCAAGTGGGCAATTTATCTAAAGGTAGTCAGTCTAGCAACTGTGTGACTAATAATTTGAAGGACTCACTTCTAAAATTGTGGTTTACCAAGATACTAATCATGCTAGCTCATTAAGATAACATAATGCTTATTCATTAACTTATCATCCCTGTACGGATGTTAGTATTTCATACCATTAATATATCATTCCACATCTTAGTTTTCTCTCATATGTATACTGTTACAATGGGGGATGTTCCAATTAAACATAGTCAGAGTTTCAAATAAAGAGGTCATTTATTTAGTGTCCAAATAAGCCCTGTGAGCCACATTTGAGACTGCTTGGTTTCAGACATAGACAGTGTTAAACATGGAGGTAGCCTTGGTGACGTCACCCACTGGTTTTGGACTTTACATTCTGAGCTTCAGGTTTGGCTAAAGCTCAGACATTTTGCTTCAGCTATGGACATTGCCCCTTAAGGCAACGATCCCCAACCTTTTTTGCGCCATGGACCGGTTTATGTCCGACAATATTTTCACAACCTTTAAGGTATCATGGACAAATACAACAAATAAAATCAGTTCCGGAACCAAAAAAAAAGAAGATTTATTGTGAGAGTTGTAGCACCCAAGCCTCAACTCTCACGGACCGTGAGAGTTGAGGACCGCTGCCTTAAGGCACATGGTACTGGCTGTAAGCACAGAAGCCCCACCCACCTTCTGTTCAAACCTCCTGTTTGTGAGTATCAGCCAATTAGAAGAAAGATGTCTACAAAAGTGAGGCGAAAGAGAACTAAAACACTTTTTACTATTGTACTGATGGCAGCAACAGATCTCTAAAACATTGGGACAGGGGGACAGAAGGCTGGAATGGTAAGGGGTACTAATAAGAAACAGTTGGAGAAACATTTTGCAACTAATTAGGTTATTTGGTAACAGGCTGGTAATAAGGATCATATTACCAAGGCAGAGTTTCTGAGAAGTAAAGATAGACAGATGTTTACCAATCTGCAAAAAATGTCTCTAATTGTAAAACATTTTCAGAAACATATCAGAATATTGTTCCTTGATGTAAAAGTACTTTATCTGATCTTTTTCAGAACACAGTAGCTGAACATCCGAATCAAAAAGATTCAGAGAATCCCCGACAAATCTCTTTAAATGACAAGGCTGAAAATCAGTTCTTCAGGCCGATGATTTTTCTCTGGGTCAGAGGTTGTTTGAAATGGAAGTGGAAAACTGTTTAGTGAATATGAAACACATTGTTGATACATCTTTCAGACTAAAAAGGAGAGAGACTATCTGGCTTGCTATCAGCTCTCAGTTCAAAAGTCCACATCTCTGTTGGGATGTTGGTGCACTAGTGCCTATGGAAACGACTGCTTGAACAGTCACCTTCAATGCTGAAAGGTATATACAGGCTTTAGAGCAACATACTCTCCCATTCAGACAACGTCTTTTTCAGCAATACGATGCTAAACCACATACTGCATCTACCGGATTACAACGCACAGTTTCATAGTAGAAGACTCCAGGTGCTAAAGTGGCCTGCCTGCTGTCCAGACCTTTCACCAAGAACACAAAAGAGAAGACACAACGGTAAACGCAGTTCTGTCTCAACTTTCTTTAGACGAGTTACTGCCGTCAAATTCAAAATGAGCTAATAGTTTCTTTAAAGTGGTACATTTTCTCATTCCAAAACATTTTATCTATGTTTTCTACATTCTATTGGTCTATGACATTTCCAAATGATTGCATTCTGTTTATATTTACAGTTTACACAGCATCCAAACTTTGTTACTGTAGTGGGCTTGTAACAGGTCCCCCATCATTGGCATCTTTCTATGGATTACATGATCACTAATGGTCACCACTGATCTTTTCTTTCTTCTATCTGACCTGAGAGACAAAACAACAATTTTTAGCAGTTATTAATTTTTATGTGACTTTCTTATTGCTGCACTACTTTATTCAACTTGATATTGGTATTAACTCTGATGCAATAACTCACATTTTGTGATAAAAAAAAAAAAAAACAGTAAAAAAACCCCCAAAAGGTAAACTTGCTTGGGTTGGTGTATAGATGTACCGGTATGTTATTAAACCCATTCTGAGCAGTACAGCACTTCATGTTCATGCTTTCCTCCGAGAAAGTAAACACCCTGAGCTTATAAGACATTTTAGGCTGAATACATGAGAAGTGAGGTGCTCTATTAGAACCTCTCAAGACTACACAAACATAGTCTCAACCAAATCAATGTAAGTGGGTTAGATCCCGATGGATATTAGAGTCGGGCTCTCTACATTTCCCCTATGGTCTTCTCTAAAATTCACTTGTCTTCATTTTGTTTAAGCAGGATTTTTATAGCATGTCTGCTTAAACCAATTTAAGTGGCTACATAGTGTTTGCACTGCAATCATCTATCCTCGGGGCCTGATTTATCTTCATTCACTCTTCAAAATCACAGTGGGATTTTTTTTTTAATTCACCAGAGTTTCTTATTTTGTAGATAAGATGTGCTGTAAGTTTGTGTTCTGTATGTTTAGGTGTCTGAAAAATGACATGGATAATGAAATTGGGAAAACTGGAATTTTAGATGCAGATCAAAGCTTGAAAACTTGAGGGGAAAAGGCAAATTAATGTGTGTCTGATAGGGAGGTCGGTGGAGTGGGGGTTACAGCCTGGGTGCAGACCAAGCACACCGTGTTATTCACAAAACCAGCACAGCCATCAAGGCTCCATATTCATTGCGCTTCTCACAGACACAAACACATTGTTGCTTCAAGTCGCCTGCCCTGCAAATTTTTCTTCTTCAGCTACGTAAAGAAACACAGGTTGGTTTTAATAATTCAGAAGCAGCTCTTTCCCTTGACTACGCATGAGAACAGAAGCAGAGAGGAACGGATCAAGACCTGTCGGGGCATTCAAAGAAGGCCCGTTTAACAGCAGAGGTGTCACGTTATACTGAGGAAGCTCAAGGGAATTTTTTTTCCCTTGGTTGACATTCTTGTATCTCATTTAAACCTGCCTTAACACTTTGTCCATGTCAGCAGACACGGTTGAATATTGGCAGTCACATTTGAGATAAAGTCCAAAATTTGCTTAAAATCTATTTACTCATCTTCTGTTAAGCAACAACTTAACCAAAAGACTACATAACAAGAAAATATTGAATGTTTTGCTGGAATAATGATATATTAATCGAAACAGAATTGTTTGGAAGTGGTCTGAATGCATACTGTTTAAGAAAGCAAAAGGTATGAGCTAGCCTACTTCTCCTCCCTCCATTATCCCTTATCACACATGCATATACAGTCCCCACAAACACACTTCACATCGCATCACACAGGTTCCTAATGAAATGAATCCTTCTGTATCAGCAGTGCTCTGGCCATTTGGCACAATGAACCGCCATGAATAATGCAGCCAGAAGTGGGGCAATAGACACCAAAGAGGGAGGCAGAGAGGAAAGGAAGAAAGGTGGAGCCAAGCGGGCAGTCGATCAACCGAAAAACACAAGGGGAACGAGAGGACAGGAGAGTGGGAGTTTGCCAAGATGTGAGCGACAGAAAGGGAGAGACCCTGGAGAGGAAATTTCACAATCAGACTTGCTGAGTCAATAGTGAGGGGAGCAACGTAGGGTGTGTGTGTGTGTGTGTGTGTGTGTGTGTTTGATAATACAGAGGCCTCTTTGTGCCGCCCTGTGCAGATGCCTGTGCACAAACACATTGGGACGACCGAGCCGTGCCAGACTCTGAAACCTCACTCTTTCCTCCCTCCATCCCAACCGCTCTGCTGCTTCACTTCTAAAGCTAGTTGGAGACGCTTGTGATCAACATCTGAAACAGCATTCGGTTAACCAGTTCGCTCACTACTGAAGCACAGATTTAAGCTGGACTTGTGTGCAGTATTCATCTTTAGCTGTACAACACTAGAAAAATATCTACAGCGGGGATGTCAAACATGTTTTAAATTGTTTGCCAAATACATTGGCTACTTTGATCTGAAGTATGGTTCCTTTTTTATCAGGGTAAAGAAGTGAATTACACATTTAATTTCATTTAATATAAGAAATGCTGCAGCAATTAATGTGAGACATCTGTTAGCATTTCTAAAATTATAGAAAAATTATAGATTATTATTTATTACTTTGGTGTGGTTTGAATGACAATAGGGTCCCTGGTTAGTAGAAAAACTGTAAAATTTAGGAAAATAAAGTTAAAAGTCCAAAATCTATGCCCTCCTTCACATTTTCCAAAGCCATCCAGTGGACCTGATTGGAGTCTCTGGCGGGCCAATTCTGACCCCTGGCCCTTGTGTTTGACTGCACAGTGTATTTAATTCAGTGTCACATGGTAATAAACTCAAGATAAACTAGATGTGATCACAATGACTAAAAATCGTATCTGTAAAAATCAGAAGCACTGACTGAGCTTATATTCAAGGTCATCATTTTGAGCACTTCTGGGCTGTTTTTGTTCTTTTTTTCTTTTCTTTTTGTCTCTTGGTCAGACTTTGTTTCTGCGATGCTTTAACTTGTTTTCGTTTTTGGGATGTGAACAAAGTTGCAGAGAGCTGATCACTCCTGTGAGTGATCCAGGTATTGGGCAAGGTCTGGGTTAGTTTGGCCAAAAAATGCTCGGATGAATGAGACATGCTGGTAGCACCAGACACTCGCCCTCAGGTCCATCCATGTTCCAGCAGAGCTCTGTATTGACCATCTGACCCAGTGAAGTACGATCCTGGTTTTGTTCCTCACTGGATGTGCTCCCTTCAGGATTGAAAACCTCAAACTCTTCACCTGAAAACTGCTGGAAAGCATCAACAGTGATGATCTTTGACAATATTCAGGTCAGTTTGAAATAGACGTTAATGTGAGGCTAAAAATCACTGTCTGGACATAAACAACACGACAACCTTGAACATAAGATCAGCCACATTTTTATCAACTACCGTAAGAGTTTTTTTTATTTTTAATCATCACTTCTATACAGTTGCAGTAGCCGACCAAGTCTCCATTGCTTTTGTTGCGCAAGTCTCTCGAAAAATAATCTTTGCTTATTAGTATAACATTTGAGCAAAACTGTATTCATTCCTGTAATATGAAACCATATGAATGCAGTGGTCACTTACGTAGCAACTTGATGCATGACTTTGGTGGAGGTGTCCTTCAGCGTGTCTTTCAGGTTGTCCTTAAAGTTGCTGAAGAACTTGCCAGCTCCTCCCTTGACCATATCCAGCAGTCCTCCGCCATAGCCTGCATCCATATCTGAGAACAAAGGAGCAAGAAGCTTTTCAAGCTCTGATGTCACTAATGTCCTACAAATTCCTACTTCATTTTGCTTTAGGGCAGTCATTGCAGCTGATCCCACCTTTGTGGCGCAGGGAAAGCGTCCAAAATTACACGTGAGAGGAGGGCAACCTTCTGCTGAAACGTCCCATCATACGTTTTTGCGCAAATGATGGATTTACACACAGTCCTTCGAGCCCTAATTCAGAGGTTTTTCATTTGGTGATGAACATGAGTCACTGCTCTACACACTCAGTAAACATGTGTGTAGGTGTGAAGGAATGATGGAGAAGGACATAAGAGACAAAACACACATTAAAATGCACACCAGCTCATGCGCATCTGTGTGTGTTTGCATATATTCTTAACTTTGGATGAGGCCCATGTGTTTAATCTGAGTCACTCAGACCCTCCCTCCTCTGTCTCCCCTCTTCACCTACTGTGCATAGAAACCACCATGTCATTACTTTATATCATCTGGCAGTGCTGACTAATCTACCGACATTAAACATGATGCCGCAGACAAACACCCACAACCGGATTTTAGGCAAAGTCTCGTCCTAGCATCATGCTTCATGCACAACCTGTCTTGTCTGCAGAAATGTGCACTTGCCGACAGAGAAGCATTCAGTCAGTGCTTGAGTTTATGATCTGTGAGGAGTGAAAAGAGCTTCTCCCAACCAAACCGGTCAGTGGGGATCATTAAGCTAGCTGAGCATCAAATTTTAGATCGGGCCCAGAGTAGGGTTGTTTTTTGGTTTTCCTCATCTATAATTCATCTTCACGTATGTGCAAGTGGGTTTTTCCCCATGATTAAAAACAAAGAAAGCTTAGTTTATGTGTTGCACTGGCCTGGATAAACTAATGGAAGTATTGCAAAATATTTTTAACAGGCAACTTCTTCTTCTATTTCAAAAAGAAAAGTCCCAGTGATGCAGGAGAAGGAACACTGTGCACTTATGCAAAAACAGACTGAGTCTGTACAAAGTTTTTCTTTGGTTTAAATAGTTGGAAATGTCAGATTCACACTCTTAAAGATGTTATGGGTTTATCGATGACTTTCATCTGGACAGTACTGGGGAAAAGGGTTATTGAGGTTACACAGATGGTTCATTATAACGAGAAACTACTGTACCACTAGTTAGTAGTTTGTGGGATGTTTCTAACTCTGAAAATGGAATATGACAGGAATAGCTCATAGAAATAGCTAAAGGGCTATGCAAGGACATATTTGTTTTCATGCTGGTTGGCTGCCGTGCCTTTCATGTCAGCCAACCAGCATGTCAGACTGTCAGGCCAAGCTCAGAGGTTGTCAAAATCAGAAGCCAAACAAAAAATTTCACTTTTATCTGAAACATCTACCCACATACTTTTGCTATGTTATCAAAATGTCAAAACTTGACATTTTGCTAAATGTTTTCTTTGCAATTGGATCAGAAGCTTGAAAGCATCAACTCCATCCTTATTTTAGGAGCTTGGAAAGACGCAAAGACATTACAAACAACGTCTAGGAGAAAAGCTGCGTGCAAAGTTTGATATACAACCACATACAGCAGCTGCTTCAAACTCCTTCGACAGAGACTCCTTCGCCACATGCATGATGTATTTGCAGCGATTCTTCACTAAGTTCCAAAATTAGACTTTTGGTCTCTGACTGCTGAGGCATGATGTGCATGACAGGGATTTATTTTTACTGAGAAATAAAACTCTTGCAGCCTGTGACACACCAAAATTCCCCCATGCTAAAAAAATTGAATTGAACTTTGCAAACAGCAAAGATTACCAGTGTTAAGTCGAGTTTTTATACAATGTAACTGCATAAACATGTCTTATAGATAGATAGATAGATAGATAGATAGATAGATAGATAGATAGATAGATAGATAGATAGATAGATAGATAGATAGATAGATAGATAGATAGATAGATAGATAGATAGATAGATAGATAGATAGATAGATAGATAGATCGATCGATCGATCGATCGATCCAGTCACCTATCTCAGAAATATAGTTGCATCATTGGGCGTGTCTACACTGAACAATAAAAGCTAAAACAGTCCTCTTTCCTTTTTTTAGGCAAGGCTGTGATTTCAGTGGTACGTTTTGACCCATTTTAAGCTCCTTGGCATACACATCTGCCAGTCAGTGACCTTGACAGGATTAAGAAAACCAGGATCCTACACTCTACCCTGACATCAAGAACTAAGTATATGTGTCAGTCATGTTTGATACCTGTACAGATGGAGAAGCAGCAGTGATGCTGAATGAGCAAACATTCATAAAGAAATGTCACATCCAAAAGAGCTTTTTCACTTAAAGAAGGCCGGTCCGATAGCCTACATCGCCCCTCCTCAGCTGCCTAGTATCACATTCACTAAGCTGACCAATAGAAACAGGAGGGGAAGACAGAGGTGACTGAAGTGAGAGGAAAAAAGACAAGGCAGTTCTATTCATGTCCAGAGGGATCTGTTGGCTGTCAGCATATGTCTCCCTCCTTCTATAGCCTCAAACCTTACTCCCTCAATATCCAGCATAGTGTTAACGACACAGATAGATGCACAGGGACAACAGTAAAGCTCGAAAGGCAAAAACCCTGCACTTAACCTCAGGGGTACCATAATCATAGGCCTTGTATCTTCCTGAATTTCAACAACTGCAGTGTCAACCCGACGCTAATCTGCTTAATTATAGATGCTGCTGATAAGACAAGGAGTCTATGATTAATCATCTACTACACAGCTTAACCAGAAGTGTATTCCGCTCCCTTGAATGACAAGCAAGCCTTTACATGCTGCTGAAAGCATGACACGCTGGTATTACAGCTCTGACTAAGTGTAGGAGGAAGCTGACAGAGAATTAGGCAAACTGATTCTTTTACAAAAGTTTTGAAATTCATAATTTTAAAAAAGATTGTCACGACTTCTGAACCTTCAGATCCTTAAAGCTGCTTGGGATAGTTAAAAACAAACCCGACTAATCTGTGTCATCTGTGTTTTAAACTTCATCATTACATACAGTCTTGTGAAAGACTTTTTACAGGACCTAAAGTAAACCAGAAGCTTTGGTCAGTTTGCTGAAATGGAGCATTCAAGTGTGTGTTAACACACGTGCCAAGGTTGGACTGTGCAACGCTCAGGAAAACTGCAAAAACCACAAGAGCTAAATCTCGGATACTACAGGCCTCAGTTAGCATGCTAAACGTTAGTTTATAACAGTACAATTAGAAAAAGACTGAATAAGTGCAGGTTGTTAGGATGGATATCCCTTCTCTCTAAAAAGACTGTGGCAGCACAGCACATGCTGGCAAAGTTGCATCTGAGCAAATCACAAGACTTCTGGAACAATGTCCTTCAAACAGACGAGACAACGTTTGGTGAAAATCAATCACAGCATATCAGCACAAACACCTCATGCCAACTGTCAAGCATGGAGGTGGAGGGGTGATAATCTGGGCTTGTTTTGAAACCACACAACCTGAGCACCTTGCAGGCACTGAGTCAAACCTTAAGTCGTCTGTATTCCAAACTCTTCTAGCATCAAATGCTAGCTTCAGCTAACATTCAGCTAACCCTCTTAGGGACACTAAAGTCCAGTCTACGTGGGCAGGGTCCTCAGAAGATTGGGTAGGCCGGAAGTAAACGGCGGTCTAGCCTTCAGATTTGCGTCACTGCTGTCTCGGTGGAGTTTAATAAACTCAGCTGTCTGCTCCTTGCTATCTGAAATATAACATGACACTGGCGTAAATTCTCGACCATCTCACACTTCTGTTTAATCAGTTTTCTGTTTGACGTTTATTCAGCTGTGTGAAAACCAAGGAGGAACCCACCCGAGCGATTAATAAAGTTTTATTTTATCTAATCAAATCAATAAACTTTAATCTCAGCCAAACCGATTTACTCACGAACAAATAAAACACAGAAAAAAGCCAAACAATAACATTTTTAGTTTATCTAAGTGACTTATATATCACATTTAATCTGAGTAGCGAAAGACCACGGTGATCTGAACATCATGTGCTGGGAGTTTGCCGTTCTCGCCGGCTCTAGTGACCCTCGAGCTCCCAGCTAGCTATCAAGCTGTTGGGTAACAGACGTCGCCGAAAACGTCGGAGCACTTTTGCAAATATGTGATATCTTGATAAACCAAGCAGATATATGAAGTTTACACAGCTACATTCTCGCCTGAAAATATGTTAAAAGTTTATTTTGTGACCCAGAAAGAGTAATAAGAGTAATATTTAAACTTAGAAGCAGCCGCCATTGTTGAAAACTGGAATTGGCTGGGCCGCGCTATGAATTCTGGGATATAGTGGGCCACAAAGGATACACCCAACCCATCCTTCAAATTCGGGGAAAAGGAGGATGCATTTGTCAGCTGCATTCGGAGGAGTCTACGAATTTGGACAGCCTTTGTCGCATTGCTGTGACGTAATCGGTCTACAAATGCGGCCTCGGGAGGATGCAGCCCATTAATTTGGAAACCATTTAGGGACACTCCCAATAGGGCTTAAAAAATCTGGGACTCTCCACCAGTTGCTCTTGGAACTGAAAAAGCTCCTCAGCTGACATGTTAAACGTCTTCAAGAAACTTCAAGAAGTCCAGACACTTTTCTTTTCACCCTCCTTAGCTTTAGCTAACGCTTGTCCAAACTGGATCTTGCATTAAGGCAACAATCCCAAACATATCAGCAAATCTACAACCGAATGGTTGAAAAAGAAAAGAGTCAAGGTGTTGCGATGGGCCAGTCCAAGTCCAGACCTCAACCCGATTGAAATGCTGCAGCGAGCTTAACAGAGCTGTGTATACACAAATGCCCACAAACCTCAATGAGCTGAAGCAACGCTATAATGAAGAGTGGAAGAGTTTCTATGGGCACTGCAGTGTCCACAGAAACTATTTATCGTCACATGTAACACGTTTGATAAACATACAATGACAATACAAACAGCTGAGTTATTTAAACAGATGTAAAACTGTGGTGGGGTTATGCCATGCTCTGTATAAATTAGCCCCAGTAAATGGCAGAAAGTGTTGTAGTAAGATCCTACAAGGTGATGTTGGTTGGTTTTTTTAACCCTTCACTCAAAAGATAAACAATTGCTTATTTTGGGGGAAAGTACTAGGACCCTGCTGAAGACTGAAACCAAACTGGAAAGCGAACTTGGACCAGTGATCTACCATTCACACGTCTATATTTTTTCCATATTCTAATTATCCTAAGTGGTTCCCTTTTTGTCAGTTTAATTGCACAGTGTCAGCTGTATCAGCTACTTTACACCAAATGACGTTTTATAAAGCTGACGCAGTGATTCTCAAACTGTTAAACTGAAGCAGCATCTGCTTACAACAACAAATTGTTTCATAGGCCTGGAGATATGATCATTTCAGACAGACTGTGAAATGCCAAACTCCACAGGACTCACATTAAAATAGGCAATGAAATCTATATTTAAGAAGAAAAATTGTATTTAACATGATTTCAATGGCCCATTAATCATCCTGTGACCACAGAGTTTAGAAACCCCAATCTAGATTAAATTAGACAATAAAAATCTAAGCTAGCTACACGATAACTTAGAAAGTATTTAGCGGTGGTGAAAGAAAAGTAAAGATTGGTGTATTCAGCAAGATCATTAGGGCCTTTAGTTTTATTGTATTGCTGAAATATTACAATCGAAATGATACCAGTGCTTAATTAAGCAAGTTATATTTATTTATTTTTTATTGTGCAGGCTTACTTTATTTTCTATATATTTCCTAAGTTGTTTTTATCTATATTTATTAGAGTGTGGTTACCTTGTAGTCATACACCCTCAATGTGACCCTCACCTTTGCTTCAGCACATTTTGCCTATCTCTGTTTTTTTCAGTCATTATCCCCCTGCAGATCTGTTAGAATCTGCCTGTTTGCTTTCCTGTTGGTCTGGTAGCTCGCCCATGTGCCTCTGTGTCCATGACCAGATGGATGTGGGAGTCTGCTGGCTAGTGAGCCAACTACAGTGACAAACCCTGCTAATGGAGACACCAGAGGAGGCTGTGATACAGGCTCTATCAGGTAATAGAGCAGCGGTTAGCCTGGCCAGTTAGAGGAAGAGAGCACAGGAAATCAGCAGCACAGAGGGCCCTTGGCTTTGTGAGAAAGATCAATAGCTTGTTTGGATGTGGTTCCCTCCTCCTAGAGTGCCAACCTTTACCCCTCCGCATCCAGCATTGTGGGGAAAAACAGATGGATACATAGACACACACATGCACACACACGCAGATCAAAAAGGTTGTCTGTACACACTGGCCAGGCAGACATCTGACACATCTGAGTGCCCCCGCACACCCACCCCATTCCCCACCCACAATCCCCTTTCCTTACCCCTCCTCATCCAGCTTCTTTTGTTTCACACAAATGTTCATCTCTGGAGACTGGCTGACTCCACAGAGTACTGCAGTGTGGTGAACACACATTCTACAAACAGGCCTCACAATCTAGATACGCCTATCAGCCTTATGTTATTTATTTATTTTGCATATGTTTTAATTTTTGTTGTTATTCTGTAATATAGGTATTAATAACTGCGGTGCTAATATTTTTGGACAACTGTGTCGTCATTTCAATTTTTTAAAACTGGAAATTATTTTTAAGTTTGAGTTGGTTGTTCACACTTGACATGTTCAAATTATTACTTGTATACATTTATAAGAGAAGGAAGCCTGATCAGCATTCATATTCACATTCATCACATGACTCTATATAGAGGTCCATAGGATGTTATGCTAATGCTTTGCTATTATTAAAAGTGGCAGAGTGCATGGAAAGAGCCAAATGTCTGGCATGTGACAAAAATTTATATTTGTATCATGAGCCAGGTATTTGGCTCTTATCATGGAGTCTGCTATTTTAGGAATAGTAAGTATGGAAGGAGCACAGGCAACAGAAACTATCCCAAAACTATACCACCCTATAGGACTTATTTTTAAACAAAAAACTGAATCTGTCAAAACCAATGAATTCAAACAGCTGGATTAAATTACAGCACTTTGGTGGATTGGAGTACTAACATCCACGGGGTTTTTGTTTTTCTTATAGATCAGATATGTGGGGCTTATAATCTGCCATCAACAACTACCAGATTAAAACCTAAACAGAGAGGATTTGTGCTTCTACCGCCCCAAACTAAACAAGATTTATCCTCTTAACTGTTGACATATGATATTTCCGCTACAGTTGCGGTAGAATTTTGGTCTTAAAGCCCATGTGCAAAGTAAATAAACCATGAAATATGGTCTACGTAGCAGATAGCACCCAAATATAGCAATAAAATTACTTTGCATAGACTTTTCCCGTAATTTTAATAGAAAAAATTTGATAAGTGTTTAAAAAATTCAGAACACATTTTTGGATACAGTAAACATCTGAATCTATAGAAGCCTGTTTGAAGTTGATAGGGACAGATAGGTCATGCAAGAAGAGTGAGGCGTATTTACAAATTCATATATGACATATATGTTTACATCTATTTTACAGTAGCAGCTCAGTACAGTCTCTTAGGTGGGGTCTGGGATTTTAGGATTCCTCTGTAGGCTACTTTCACTTATGTTAGCCATTATGTTGTCCACTGCTACCAAGACAATTACAGGCCGCGGTAACACTCAGTAAAGTCAAAACACCTTCATTAAAGCCCTTTCCGCGTCCACGAAGGCTCCAAACGCCATTCGTAAAGCAGCCGGAGGCGGTAGGGGCTCTTACCTGAGCTGTCCATGGTACTGCAGTCCTCCTCTCTCAGCGGGCCCGCCTTCGGTCCGAGGGTGGCCGCTATGGAGCCTCCAAGTGTGCCGCCGCTGCTCCCTCTGCCGATGCTGAAGCTATCCCCTCCGCTATCGACCAGCTGCAAAGATTCATATCCATCGTAACTGCTCTTTTTCTTGTAGGCCCCCAGCAAGCTCATACCCAAAGGAAACAAAAGAAGGGAAATTAAACACAAAAGAACCCCAGAAGACGTAGAAAGCGACGCCGTCACCGCCGCTGCTGCCCGAGCTGCTACTGCTGCTAGTGCCTCCTCCTCTGCTGCTGCTGCTGGGTGCACCACATGTCCGGGGATGAGAGGGTGGCCGCTCTCCTCTGTTTGTGATAGAAAACCGGGTGGTCTCTCTCTCTCTTTCTCTCTCCCTCTCTCTCTCTCCTCTATTGCGTCCTCCTTTTCTCAGCAGCGCATTCTACTACGACGATTGTGCTACTGCTGTAGTCCCCGACTGAGTACAAGGGAAATCCACCCCAACTCACTCACAGTCGTCCTGCGTTAAAGCTGCACTCACACTCTCTAATAGGCTGGTTGAGACTAGAAGCATTCGTTTAAATCTGGTAAGTAATATCCCAAATCTTTCACTTGTTATATCATTAATGCAAAATATTAGGACAATTGTAAAGAACTGCACTTACTTCCAGTGTTTATACTGGATTAAATCATATTAAATGTCCCAAAATAGTTCAAAATGCATGTCAAGGTATAACAGAGTCCATGTTTTTAAGTGACTTGTTTTGGTCAAAACTAATAAAGAACCCAAAGGTATTAAAATTTACAATAAGACAGCAAAATATGGACTTAAAATGGACTCACATAATCAACAGATGATTTGAACAGTGGCTTCTTTTCTCCCAGTAAATCAGTTCATTTTTAAGTGATGAAGGGTACAAAACTGTTGGATTTCCACAATCAAATGATGAATCGTGCTTACAATGACATGTGCATAGTAGAGGCAGAGATTTGAATGGTCTGAGGTGTGTGTGTAGATGAATTATTGATTTAAATGATAATGCTCCCAGTGTTGCAATTGAACACCTGAATTTATTTAGAGCCGCTTTTGTTTGTGTAAATAAGGTCCAGATTAGAAGTCTGGGACCGTAACTGAGAACAGTTTTCATTTGACTCCTGCACTAAAAATGAACAGGGACTCCTGGCTCTGTCAGAATGAATAAGAGCAGGGGCACAATAGTGCCATGCTTTGCCACAAAAAGGAAACTCTTCCTCATAAAGATTTTCTTTTCTTTTTTCATTTATTCTTTTTTTGGACCAACTTGGATTTTAATAGCCATTAAAATTAGGCAGATTTGTCTCTTAGCTCCAAATTTGTCCGTTTCATTTTTGTGTTATGACCCCAAGTCTGTGTAGGACAAAGCACTGACCAGTGATGGCATGCTTCCTTCCTAGGCCTTGTCCCCTGGCAACAAAAACCATGCATGGTTCTGAAAAGAGGACATGAGCCTGGGAAACCCTTTTAGGAAAACAGACGGGAGCTCAAAGCGCAGCGGGAACGGAATGTCCAAAAGGGAAGAATGATACCCCGGCCATAACCGGATGCAACGTGCTGCTCCTGCATTGTTGCAAAGGAGCTTCCAGTCTAGTTCCGAACCGTGCCTTCCAGTATTTAGCCAGTGATGCCCTGCATGTTGAGCACACAGCAAGCAGGTGCAGTATGAGCTCTTTGCTTTGTCATTACACATGAACTTAAATACATATCATCTCGTTGTGTTTGTCTTTTTGTCTGTTCTGTATTCAGATCTGTATTTTATAATATATAATATAATCTGTAAAAAAGTTTTCTGGCTTTTTTTAAAAAAAACTCACTTAAATTCAAATTTTAAACTGATTATATGTGTGTGTGTGTGTGTGTGTGTGTGTGTGTGTGTGTGTGTGTGTGTGTGTGTGTGTGTGTGTGTGTGTGTGTGTGTGTGTGTGTACATGTTTAGACACCTTTGTGAGGACAGACAAATGACATGCTACTATATTTGTGGGGACCAACATGGGGACTAAATGTCTGTTCCCACGATTTTGAAGGCATTTTTCAGACTCTAAATTTGGTTTTAATGTCAAGGTTACAATTAGGCAAAAAATTATGACCACCTCCCTAATAGTATGTTGGTCCCCCTTTCCTGCCAAAACAGCCCTGACCCGTTGACTCCACTAGACCGCTGAAGGTGTGGTATCTGGCTCCCAGATGTTAGCAACAGATCCTTTAAGCCCAATAAATGGTAAATGGTAAATGGCCTGTATTTATATAGCGCTTTACTAGTCCCTAAGGACCCCAAAGCGCTTTACATATCCAGTCATCCACCCATTCACACAATAAGTTGTGACAAGGGGCTTCCATTGATTGAACTTGTTTGTCCAGCACATCCCAAAGATGCTCGACTGGATTGAGATCTGGGGAATTTGGAGGCCAACTCAACACCTCAAACTCCTCAAACCATTCCTGAGATATTTTTTACTTTGTGGGAAGGCCTTCTTCCCATAGTGCATCCTGGTGCCAGGTGTTCCCCAGGTAAGCAGCAAGCACAAACCCAGCCATCTACATGATGTAATAGAAAATATGATTCATAAGACCAGACCACTTTCTTCCATTTCTCTGTGGTCCAGTTCTGTGTCCATTGTACAGTGACGTACAGGGGTCAGCATGGGTACCCTGATTGGTCTGCAGCTATGCAGCCCCTTACGCAACAAACTGTGATGCACTGAGTACTCTGACACTAAAGTGAGCTACAGTAGCTCATCTATTGAATACATGGGCCAACCTTTTTGCTGTGACGTGACAGTGCTAACCACCGCACCACCATACACCTCTTATATTGTTTTCCATTAAATTTTAAATGACATGGGAGAAGCCGCTATTATGACCTTCTGGGAATTCATTTCTATTTCCACTGTACTGCTATATGGCAACTGCTGTAACGTGAAAAGAAGCTGTATCACAGTTTATAATGGTTTTACCATTACCCTCAAAGGTAGTTTGAAGATTAATCATTATCCCTATAACAGTTAAAGCAGAATCCAGGAATCTGCTGCATCAGCTGCACGACTCTGCTGATAAATCAGGTAGCAGACCTGAATCAACTGCTGAGCCGCTGTTGCATCAGTTCTTACATGTCTGAGTAAATATTGTCGCTGCTGGAGTGTGCATTGCTGTAGCTTTCATCAGCACTGTCATGAAAATCTACAGAATGATGCTGCCTGTTTATCTGACTTTCTCTTCACTTAACCATAAAAAGCCTTAAAGCCCTTGTGCATACAATTTATACTGAGCCATAATGAAACCATTTACGCCTGTTTGCATTAAACAAGTCCTCTAAATCCTGAGGGGTGACTATAACATCCTGGTGCGAAAGGTGAAGCAGTGGTTAAACATCAATCCACGCCAAGTCCTGTAATCCGCTCACGTGGTGTGCATGACGTTTGGTGATGTAAAGGTACGCTATTGGATCAAAACAGAGGAGCCTTCCTCTCAACAAGAGCGAGCCCTCGGTGATAAATATGGTGCATGTGATGGAAAATACATAGCACCCTTTCCTCCTACAGCATTATTTAACATCGGTGCTCTGTTTCTTGAAATTTGTCCTGCGAGACTGAATTGAGGACGGGACATACAGGATGTGCTTTTAACTGATTTCCTGAAATGCAGTTATGGTCGAAATCACCTGCCAATAGAAAAATCTAAATACTACTAAAAAAGAAAAGTGCCAGTCCTCGTGACGTGAGCCAGTCACCTCAGGTCGATGCCACTACGAGCAAAGTAACAATAGCTGTGATTTTCTTGCAGAAGGGACACGATGTCTTATATGCAAAGGGGGGAGGGAAAAATCGTTGCCCCTGACAGAAATAACCCAAATGATGTCATTCATCCTAATCGTGAGCGCATCTTGCAAAATATAGGCCAACTGCACAGAAACAAGTGTATTTTAATTTGTTTAACTCTAATCAATCCTTCTCTTATGCTAACTGGGAGGAAACATTTCTCCTTGGAAGCGAAATCTGTCCACCGAGCAGGGATGAACTGTCAGGGAAGTGGCCACAATCTCCGGAGGTAGATATTATGTAACATCCACACACGGATCGTGATGCTCTCCGCTTCTCTTCCTGCTTTGAGGCAGAGCCCGAGACGATAAATTGTAATTCTCATAAACTCAATCAAAGAGTGCGAATAGAAAATCCAGCGGATGACTTTACCTTTCTGAGCGCCTTCTACCATCCTCCCGGGAGCGCCGTCTTGTGCCGAGGTGGTGATGCGCTTTGCGCTCTGCTCACAGACACCGACCTTTGATTTGTCATTCGCTGCCAGTCAAAGGTCAGTGCGTTAAAAACGCCCCGTGAGACCTGCTGTCATGTAACAACTCCCCGGTAACTCCAGGTTAACCCGTAAAAAATGACAGAAACAACAGGAGGCTACGGCATCATCATATAATCACATTTTGGAACATGATCAACAAACAAAGTCCCGCGATGGCGATTGGTAGATCTGTAGAAGATGTGGATGAGTTAAAGACGAGGCGGTGGTGGGAGCGTGGATGTTCGTGAATTTGTACAGTAGAAACTGCGCCGCTCAGCGCAACCTGCCTGAACTGAAGGGGGAAAACCCGGAGTGGACTGCACGGAGAAGCGAAGGGCAAGGACAATGTTTCCGTACCACACAAAGATGCGTTCAATAATTGTAAAAATCTGCATAATTCATAAATTCATAAAGCAGATTAAAAAAACAAAACAAAAAAACCCCGCAATAGTCACGAGTCAGCTAAACGACACTAAAATGCAAGACATGCTTCAGATTTGGCACACATTGCAATCAGTGGCGGCCCTAGCGTGTTTGGCGCCCTGGGTGAACACACCCTCTGGCGCCCCCTCCCCTCCCCCACCACCACACTCTCTCTCTCTCTCTCTCTCTCTCTCTCACACACACACACACACACACACACACACACATTAAGGATTGTCCATTGACATAAAATTGGTGTCGGAACCATACTGAATTTCACCAGAGAAACATACACACACACATATGAAGAGAGAGAGAGAGGCATAGTATGCAAACGGCTACCAAACAGCCATCATAATTTGTCATACAATGAGAACAGAACAAATCAACAATTGACAATGACTAATTAATATTAAAATCTGTAACATAATGTATTGTTTGTGTTAGGATGCCTGGGTCGTTGACCCAGGGTTTTTGAGTTTACGATATTATTTATACTGTCTAGTTTTTGGTTTCTTTGAGTTCTGTCTTATGGCTTATGTCTCTGTCTTCTTTAGTTGCTCTGTCTCCCCTATCACCTGCATCCCCTTGTCTAGTTCGCGTCTATGTGTATCTTAAGTTCCTATATCCCCTTGTTCAGTCAGTGTTTGTCTGCCCTGTTCACACGTCTGTTCCCTTTGTAGTGCCTGCATATGAGTCTGTGTCTTTGTTCAGTCTGTGTTATGTGTTTCCTGTTTTACTTTGAAAGTCCATGTCTGATGTTAATGTGTCGGGTTTTGCTTCCTCTTGTCTCGTTAGGCCTGATTTGCCCCAGCTGTGTTTCCCTCCTGTTACCCATTCCCTGATTGCTCCCTCTGTGTATTTAAGCCCAGTGTTTCTCTGTGTCTGTGTCGCGATCTACTGTTTTCTTAGCTGTGTGTTCTGTCATTTCTCTAGTTTAAGTTTGTTTTGAGTTTTTTTTTAGTTTTGTTATATTTTGAGTATTAAATTAAAGCCTTTTTTGAGTTCACGTCTGTCTCCGGAGTCTGCACCTTGGGTCCTATTCCTGCCTGCACACAGCCACACCTAACAGTTTGGAGTTTAGTCTGTTACTGTTGCTATTTTAACCATTTCTTCTTGGAGCAACTGTAACCCACATAATTTCTTTAGGCATTAATAAAGTATTCTGATTCTGATTGTTTCAGGATGACCTGCCATTATCCAATGACACATTTGCTTACCTGCATCTTCTCCTCCTCTTCTTTTCTATTTTTTCTAAACTGAGCACCTGATGGATTTGAACTTTTCTTATCCATCTTCCATTGGTTTTAATTTTGCACTCCAGTATGAACACAAATCCCCCACATCGAGGATCACCACAACATAACCTAGCACACCTACACCTTAGTTCACAGATTCACTTTGTCTAAGGTTTATTTCTGGGATTTCACACAACCCAGGATTCAGATCATGAATACATAATGGGCTTGGATTTACATCATTATGAATGAAATGTGCTCTATTTGGAAGCAGCAGGGCCCCTCCCCTTTCGACGGGCTGTGTGTGAGACTTTAAATCATCAAACTGTAAAATATAAATTTTAAATTGTTATTGATCCCTTTATCCCTGGTCCTAAAGTGCATATTTATTTTCTTACTCTTCTTATATATATTGTTTGTTTACTTGCACTGCTGTAACTGGAGCCTCGTCGTCTCGTCTCTATATTCTGTACTGTAGCGGAGTTGACAATAAAGTTTTACTTTGACTTCAGCAGCGAGCAGGCGCACCGAGGGCTCTCGCGCTCACTTTTCGCGTACAGAATTTCGAAAAAACATCGGTGCAAATTATAAGTCTGTATCATAATGTCTGGTGTTTTCGTGTTTGTTGGTTTGTTTTTATTTTGCGAGTTGGTTATTGGATGCTGCTCCAGCCAGCCAGAGAATCCCCCGCCGCCCCGCCCTCTCCTCCCTCCTCCCAAGCAGCAGGCGCGCCCTTACTCCCAGCAAATGGGCGATAGAAAACCGATCAGTGCCTATGCCATTCCCAATATACACTGGCATGACGTCGGGGCAGCATGAATACGAGCAATTTTTATTTTATTTTTTTTTGCCGATGCCCGTGATGCCGCCCCGGGCAACAATAATAATAATAATAATAATCCTCGTGTTTGGTTTGGTTTGTTGCAGGTGAGAACATTGTTCATCATCCAAATCTGAATCAGGTGTTCACAGTCGACCCTGCTGCGCCTCCCGTCGAAGGTAAACACAGCAGATGAGACGGTAATCCGCGACAGTGGAGAAGGCCTTTCACCCAAGCTCTAATTCACGTGGGGTTGATTCACAGATCAGAGGGGATTAGACACGATGGGAGGACAGAGATAGTATTCCTAAGCATGCTCGTGTGGTTTCAGTGTGTGTTAGCGTTGGTCTTTTAAATATGCCCTGCAGCTGGCACACATTTAGATTTTGGCGTTTTGCTTTCCTCAGAGGATTTGAGAGATACAAGATTCACACATTTATATTTTCTAGAAAGAAAGACAGACAAGAAGGAAGAGACACTACCACAGTATAGACAGAAGCGTGCACTGTATTTAAGTCCTAGGAGTAGCTATTGCATAAGTTGTTGTGGTCACACAACCCTCTTTATTAAGTAGAGAAACAGTTTAAAGAACGCACTGTACACACAAGGTGTGTGTTTGTACACCCATTATTGTCATTCATTTAATTATCTCCTAGGTCTGTTACACAATATTGCATGAGCTTAAGAAACGTATCTAGTTGTGCACAAGTGCATGTTGCCAAGCAAGTACTGGCTTAATCGCAGAGAAAAACAATGAAAGCTGACTGAATGAATGAAAGCTGGAAAAACAGATTTAACATGCCTAACATGTTTTGACAACACTTTATGAACACAGGGCAAAAACCCATTGCCACATCCATTCATTTAAGAAGCATTCAGTCCTACACAGCACAATCTAAACCCACTTCCCTCTAAGAGTCTGGATTTGTCCTACATTAGCAAACATGTATCAGTTTATTTTGCTCCTTCCCCAGGCTCTGTTGCACTCTCATGTTTACTTCCTCTTTGGTCTTCTGGTTACAATATGAGAGTCAACTCATAATACTTTTAAATCAAATGTACAACATACCCATACAATCAAAACACAGATAATGGAAGAAAAAAAATTACAAACCTGGGATGTAAAACAAAGAGAAGCTCATGGGAAATGTGCTGCAGTGAATAAAACAGGTGCTAATTTACATACAAGTTTTTAAAATGGTTGGACAGCACTAACAGAGCTACATCAAATATTTTAGAAACATATTTGATGATGGATGTGTTTTAGTTATTAGTGTGGCTAAATTACTGTCTTAGTCATCATTTCATAAGCTATTCTGTTTTGTGAATAATCACTGCGACTTTCAAACAATCACATGAAACAAAAAAAGCTACAAAGCAAAGTCTGCAAAGACCTACTATATTTTGTTCACCCTGCAGCACTGATTTATACATTCAAACAATCCAGACATGAGAACATCTTTGCATCTATGACCATATCAGAATCATAAAAGTATTTAGCTGAACAATCACTGCAAAATCATTGCAGCATACCAAAAATATCACATTTTGGTGATCAGAATCTCAAGGCAACCTTATGGCATGTTTTAAGGAATGTAACAATACTGAAGGCACTGATCTTCATCCCAGTGCCGCTGAGTCACTGTACAGGATTCTTGTACAAGTCCAAAGATGACTGCAGACCAAAGTTAACAGCATTTCAGCAAAAAAGATTAGCAGTTTGTTACAGCTTGCACTGTCTGTGTAACTGATGGCTATAGTGTACAATCACAAATACATTTAAATAAAAAACTGTTCTGTATGTAACAGATGACTTTGCATGTAGCACACAGGCTTTAACAGGTTTCTAGTGTATAAGAAAAAAAATGACTCAAATGATGTTTTCATATAAGGGGCGATGATGAACATTACTATTGCTCAGTTAAAGCAATGGCATGAGAATATTTACTCTTCGTGTGTGTTTTCTAGGCAATAATGTGGTGATATTTTATGTTGTGATTTATATTTAAAAAACTGTAAGTGTTTTTAATCATGTGAGTATTATTTTCCCCCATCGTTTTTTGGTTTTACTATAAAAAAAATCAGACATTAGTGTTTACTTTTTGCATATTGGCTCATTCAGTGGTTGGACCGGAGCAACTGAAGATCAAAATTCATGTGTGATAAACTGATTAATGAAAGTGTT
Organism: Mchenga conophoros; assembly: GCF_057382185.1. Classification (NCBI taxonomy): domain Eukaryota; kingdom Metazoa; phylum Chordata; class Actinopteri; order Cichliformes; family Cichlidae; genus Mchenga; species Mchenga conophoros. Next base: position 6,389,122 of record NC_140542.1, read on the forward strand.
GTGCAGAATTTGGATGTTTAAGCATTTTGGTTTTTAGCACACTTGAACGATCTTGAATGTTTTACTGTCAGGATTCTGAATCTGAATTTGTCACAATCTTCATTCTATAAGTCTTTGAAAATTGTCATACAATCTTTCATTTGGAAAACTGGACAGTCAATGAGAAACATGTGTGTCAGTGACCTGGTCCATTGTTCTAAAGTTCACTCTTAATGGCCAAACCGAAAGCTGACACCAGGCCAGTACATAAAGGCACCACTGCACTTCTTCCCCCCCTTCCCCTTGGTTTTTTGTTCATTCGGGGTAGACTCATGGTGTCTGAGCTTGGCAGGTATCTGATGGCTGTGTGTGCATCTTGGTGCTGAGGAGAGAATTGATATAAGGCCAAATCCGGTCTGTCTCTGTACCGGAAAATGAGTGCAGGATTCCTTGTGACCTGAGTGAAGAAATAGGAGAACTAATGAGAGGAAAAGCGGGTTGTGGGTACAGTTCTTACATTATCTGGAGGCTGTACCACAAAATGGACAATTTAGAACAGATGCATCAAGTGTATTGACTTTTCTATTAGCTTATTTCCTACACTCCCCACATTTCAACTGAACTGACAATAATTTGAGAGTTGGCCATGTCATGCTAACTGTGACTAATGCAAACTTGACAATGCAGAGATGAAGTAGGGTAATAAGAAGTCACTTATTTCTAGCTCTGTGACCAAACATTCACACACATGCAACTGTAATCTCCAAAAGTTGATTCTGTTCATCTGGACGTAGCGTTTTTAGTGGGAGAAACGTTTCAAGATGTCCAGATGAACAGAATCAACTTTTGGAGATTTACATACCTGGATGATTGAGCATGCATCAAGACATACATGTAATGTTCAAACCCAAGCTGTATTACTTGTATTAAATTATCATACTTTATATTTCCTCTAGAAGCTATTTAAATATGACTATGATTAAACAAATGTCAAAAATAACAAAATATAAAGTAAGATCAAATGAAGTGCAAGTATTTACTGACTTGTACAAATCAATTACGGGTTTTGCCACATCTTTGTAATGTCTCAGTCTGGCCATCAGAGCCTGCGGCTTGTCGTCATCGTGCTGAATCAGTGGCTCTCCTGTGATGTCATCCTTACCCTGAAGAAGGCAATGCAAGGTTACAACAACGCAGCAAAGGCAAACACAACACAAATCAGTGAAATGACATTTGCAAATGGGATTGAAGCACAGTACAATGCACTAATTAGCAAACAACAGTGCATTTGCCTCCGCATGCTGCATTACGTCCACAATATGCAGTCAACATGATACCCATATATTGATCTTAAGGAGCTTACTTTCAGGAATATTATAGTCGACATAAGATAAAAGTATGGCAATCTGATTCCATTGTAATTAGTTCATGCTTACATGCAGTTGTTTTAAGAACATTTTAACCATAAGAAATACTCCGTAAAAACAACAATATCATATTTGTGAATCGCTAATGTGCACTGGAGTCTTCATATCTTCACGTCACACCACTATGAGTCACACAATGTTAAATATTGCATATTTAAGATAATGATAAGTCAGTTATATATAAGATAAGATAGTTGTAATTATGTGCTAACTGGGACTTTGGAAACTTAAAAAAAAACTAAAGAAAACCAATCACAAAGCTGTGGTGGTGGTGGTGGTGGTGGTGGTGCGGGAGTGTGGCAACAATCATCCCCCTCATCTGGTTTCAGCCTTTCATTTTGGCAGGTTTCCACCCTGTAGAAGAAAGGCACTAAATCCCTAACAGCTTAAAAAAAACCCACAATGACACAAAACCCGTCGGGAAGAAACATCCACACAAAAAATAAAAACCTAAATTCCAAACTATTTCAAACTTTGTGGCTATGCTGCCACTTCCAGGCTGCTGACACCTGCACTCGGGGAGGGTTGAAGCCCATGTTGTAGACTCTGCCGCTGGCTGGATGGATCCAGCGGTCGCTCAGTCTCTCCTTGAGAGTCTCATAGGGGATGTTTAGGCTGATAACCAAGTCTAGCTGATACAAATTGTTGAGGGCCAAAGCCTGTCCGAGTGTGCGGGGGAAACCTAGGCACAGTCAGGGAGAGGGAAGGGAAAACATGAGTCATCGAGTGGTCAACCAGGAAAAACCAATGTTACACACTGAGTTAGCTAAAAGACTAAAAAGTGAATGTGCACTTTTGAAGGCATGATCACAGCTCAGTCAATAGCATGAGTAAGAAACAATGTACACGTGAAATATTCTGTTTTACAGTTTCAGATGCTGTTATTTCCTCTTGCTAATATCACCAGCTGGCAGAAGATGTTTACAGTTTTCCTGTGGAATGGCTTGCAGTCATGATATTATATCAGGATTTTGCACTTGTGAATGAATGGGGTGAAAAAACCCCGAAGCTTTCAGTTACACGGCTTTTATCAAGCACCAGCAGAAATGACAAGCCAGCGCCTTTCATTCATGCTGCCAATGCCTGTGTCTAACTGCTGCACCTCCAATCACTATGCTTTCAAACTTCTGATGTTTGCAGACAACATGACCCTTATTGGGGCCATCTCAGGTGGGGATGAGTCTGCCTACAGGGGGGAACTGACAGTCTGACAGCCTGATGTAGAGACAACAACCTGGAACTAAACGGTGTCAAAGCAGTGGAGACAACTGCGGGCTTCAGGAGGGGCTCAGCCCCTATTTTATGCCATGTTTTTGTTATGACACTTGCACATTAAAAATTTGTTTTGGGTGCTTTGATCTTTATCTGGAAACTTCTTCCTTTCTCTTTTTTTACTCAGAAACCACAAGCCAAGAAACCTACGAAACACAAGGAATCGATACAAAGTTTTTCAAGGACGTACAATGGCAGAAGTCAAATCTACAAATGGATTCTGTATTTCTAGTTCTGTTGGCTATGACAATGCACTTTTTTTACAGTTGACCTTAAATGTTACATTACACAGTGTCCCTGGTTTGTACCTTTCCTCTGTGTCCAAGAACTGACAGTTCTCGAACACTCCTGTTCTTTTGTTTGGTTAATAATGCACCGTTACAACTCTAACCACCAGGGTTAGAGCTGCCATGCCAGAGCCCACAAATGAATCACAGAAAAGCACTAAATCAAAGATTGCAACACAGAAAGAGACACAAAATACTGAAGACATGCCGAAGACTGGGAGTCTATAGTGCATGTATGTAGCTAGGTAAATGAAAGCATGACATGAACTTTGAATGGTAAAAACCAAATATCCAGTTGGCACCAGCAACACAGACTATCAAAGGCATGATAGAGGCATGATCGAGGAAATGCAGGCGTGTATGTCTGTCTGTGTGTGTGTGCGTGTGTGTGTGTGTGTGTGTGTGTGTGTGTGTGTGTGTGTGTGTAACCTTGATTTGCTTTCCCTCTTGCTCAATTATTTGTTTAGTGATCATGCTTCAAGGTTTGAATTGGTTTAACACCCACTAGCTTGTTTCGTCAATGTTTTCCATTTCTCTTGATGGCAGTGGCTAATATTAAACCTTGAAAAAGACACGGTAACCTGCAAAGTCAGCGCTTTATTCATGTAACAAGTTCTTCCAAAAGTATGAATATCCTGTATAAAGACTGCTATTAATGACTAACTGATGAAAAGTATGTGATTATTAGCATATGATTAGAATATCATAAAAAAGTGATCTTTTTTTTTGGGGGGGGGGGGGGGGGGGGGTGAAAGGTAATGGAACAATGCTATTGCCTGTAAAGGCAAAATCAGTACCTTAAAAGTCTGTGAAGGTTCTTCATCCAGGTCATCAGACCATAAAACTTTATTACTCACACATGTAGAATAGTGAGGAGAGTATTTTTTTAATCCCCTCAGATTTAAATAAAGCCAAAGCATATGACTCTTTGTGGTTAATTTTTGAAAATGCAGAAGTGTGTCTTTGCTTTCTTTCTTCTTTTTTCTCTCTCTAGCTTTCAGTGTCAGGATTTGAGGGGTGGCACCAAGTGGTGGCCAATCAGATTTGAAAGATAGCTGGCAGTTCCTAACACTGCCATGAGGCTGCATCATGAAAACATCCCTCCCAACCTCACTACAAACAATAAAGACAGAGTAGTGGGGCAGGGTGCTATATGTAAGTGTTAATGAAAAAGTAAAGCAAAGAAAAGAAAGAAGCATTCACTGTAACAAAAAACAACCCAGTTCTTCTTACCATCCAGCAGCCAGCTGTGACCGCTCAGCTGTTCCAGTCTGGGCAGCATCAATCTGGTCATCACATGGTCAGGCACCAGCATGCTTCTCTCTACATAGGTCTTCACCAGCAAGCATGCCTCTGATACACAACAGACAGGTGAAAACAGACAACATGTGTCCGTTTGTGATTCCAGATTCTGAAGTTCTTAAACAAAACAGGACAGGGCTTGTTGTGTCAGTGTGGAGGTTTATTTATTTATTTATTTTCCTGAAACATGGCAGCAAGGTTTTCTTAAGGCACATGTGTTTTTACTTAAGCCCTCCATAGTGAACTAAACCTTATTGTCAGTGTGAGCTTGGCACATGCTGGGAATTAAACTGACTGTGCTTTTGTAGCCACAATGAGGAAGTGCAGAGAGACACATGCACGCAAAAACCAAAAAAAAAGAAAGAAAGACAGAAAGAAAGAAAGAAAGAAACGGTTTTAGGCTGTTTGGAGAAACTGCTGGAGTTAGTGCTCTGGGTGAATTTGACTGAAATCAGATACAGTTGATAGTAACAATAAATGTCTTGCGCGGTGCAGTTTGGATAGAGGGCTAAAAGTTTACAGTGAAACAACTGTGGACACAAACAAATGCGCACAACTTCCTCCTGCAACCTTAGCAGGATTGGTATTTTTGCTATTTTTGCATTCGCGGGAGAAGGGGAGTCGTGAATTTAAGATATGCAGCGAAGAAAATTAAGAGTTGCATCAACTTTTCCCTCTGCGCGCGGTTTCTTCCTGTTTACACCACAGTATTGCCGTTTGGGTTGCTGTGCATATCCTACCTGTTTTTGCCGCTATGCCCTCTCGTAGAAAATGACCACTGGACAGATACTGCAGGCCAAAACTGTGCGCAATCCTCTGGGATATCGTTCCTTTCCCTGATCCCGGTGGACCCATGATAGCAGCTCGGAATAACTTGGCCATATCTTAAAAGCTACTGTGAAAACAAAAATTCTAAGATGCTCAGATGTCACTTCTGCAGGTTGTGCGTCAGAGACAGAGATAGGCTCACCTTTTAATTAAATTCCTCATCAGTTGCAAGCATGAGCAATCAAATAGATCTAAGGTTAGGGCGGTTTAAAAAAAAAAAAACTGCCAATGTAAATTTCAGCCTATCTCTGGAGACTGTGGATCTTTACGCAGACAGAGCCCACTTTCTGCGCACAGTGGGACTATCCTGCTCTCAGACTCGGATCAAGTCGAAACACCCTTTTTTCTTCAGGCTCTCTTATGGATACGTTACGCTACGCCTTCGTCTTTAAGACTAGCGATTTGTCTGCAAATGAATGAGGGAGTCTCCAGAACGCCCTATTTTACTGCGCACATTCATCCAGAAAAAATGCGGATGAGAGAACGTCGCAGGGTAAACTGGTTACTGTAGTTTTCTTTAAATATACAGCCCACAAACATATGTAGACTAATGGGTCACTCTAAGACAGAGAGGGGAAAGTTTACATTAATTTTATTATTATATTTAACAACGGCATAGAAAAGAAATACTGCTGTTCTATCCATCCATCTATCTGCCAATCTATCATAGCCCCGTGTTAAAATAATAATATTTACCTCACGTAGGCGGTACAAATACATCAAAATAAAATAAAATAAAAAAACAAGGAAAAAAGGAAAAAGATTATTTAAAAAATAAAATAATTATTGTCGGTCTTAAAAAAAATAAAAATAAAAAGTGGGTTTATTTGTATTACACAGTTAATTGCTTCGCAGTGGGAAGGTCACTTTAAACCAATGGTGAGAGTTCTGCTTTAAAATCGTGCTCGTTACCCCGCTAATCATTAAAAGTAGTTGGTTATGCTTGGATTTCACCACTTGTTGACAGCATTTTCAGCCGATCGGAGCCTTTACAACGCCGCTTAATTTCTCACGCTTTCGCACTGCTGGCATGAGGCGCAGAAACAAGCAAACGAGACGCCGTCATTCCGCGAAACATTTGCGCACGGGTGGAATCTAGGGAGTACTTGTTGCGAGCCATACAGCGGAGGCAGCGTCCCGGAGCTGTCAAATACTGCGCACAACCTTGAGTCTTCAGTGGAATAACCAGACTAATCCATCAGACCAGCAGCTCAGAAGATTAACCTTTTTTTCCTTCCTTTTAATTTTATTCTATTTTATTATTTTTAATTTTTTAGCTTCGGAAAAGTAGTTTTTGTCCGCGAAACCGGAAACCTGATTTTAAAATCACGATCTTTTTTTCTCTCGCTTTTTTTGTCACATGGCTTTGGAGAATTCAATAACAACAAAAAATGGCGACAATCACGTTGCTCTGTGTGGTCTTGCTGCGTCATTAAAAATATTCATGTAAACACGGGGCGTTAAACAGGGGGATTGCAGGTAAGCGAGCTCGTTGTTCGTCACACGTTAAATACGAGTTGGATGCAATTAAAAAGAAATGATTATATTTAGATTCCACAGCATGCTGATTGTTTTTGCCCAGAAAAGGGGTGTGTGTGCAACGCTGGGCGTTAACGTTTGGCTGCACAATATTCACTGCGAACGTTGCACTTATGTGTAAATATATATATGTGTGTTTTTGCATCAAGTCGCTTTTTCACGTGCATATTTACGCTAGTAAAAACAAGCGTGCATGTTTGCGTGACCTGACGTAAATAACAGTGTTGTTTCTCTTTGGCCAACTTTTAATTTTTTTCTTCTTTGAGGGGAGAAGGCAACGACAAGCTTCGACAGTGTTTATTCCTCTTTAGTTCGCTTTACTGTCTTTACTCCTGGCCTCCCTGCTGCCTTCACTGTTAGTGGGTTATAAGCCATTCCTCGACTATTTACATTAAGGGTTTACGCAATATGGACGCGCTTTCATCACAGGGAATGTTTTTATAGTCACTACCAACAGCAGACGTCGCTCCGAGCCTGACACCGCTGCTCTGTCTAGTTGTTACACATGTTGCTTTGCTGTCCACGTCTGACACGGCCATTTTTATTTATTTTGTATTTATCTATTTATTTTTGGCTATAGTGCCCCTGTGCAGTGGGGCTAATGGAGTTGTTTACATGAAGTACGGAGGGCGGGCAGACGACGAGGAGGAGGAGCAGCTACGGCCAGCGACGCGACGCGACCGGACTGCTCGAGAGGCTTCTCGCGCCGCGCGCGCGGGGGAGGGAGGGGGAAGGGGAGGAACCCGCGAGGAGAATCATAACAAGTCTGACATCACTCGGCCTTGTGCTGGTACGAATAGCCTATGTACAGTAGGCAGTTTGTGTCGAAGAAGTCATGGCGGGAAGGCGGTGAGGGAGTGCAGTGTTGTTGTTTCAAGATGGGAAACGTTAGCTAGCCTTTGTGTGTGGCAAATGGAAACAAAGATGAAAAACCCGAGTGGTTTTGTTTTTTTTATGTGGAACGAGGACTACGACTAACTAAGCGGATCAAACCGCATGCGCAGTCTTGTGCATGATTAATTGCCCCCGCCCCCTTTTCAAGGCAGGTAAAACCCCTGTGAAAAAAAATCGTCTTTCCTTCTTTTCACAGCTTTCCACCGAGGCACCCGTGACTCTCACTGTGCAGCTCTCATACCTGAGCAAGGAAAAAAGGGTGTAGAAACATTATTAGGATATAGCTTAATGCATAGCAGAGTCTGCCTTTTAAAAGCATCGATAAGTGAGGGGCATTAGTTTGATTGTGCAGGTGGTAAAAAACAAAAAAGCCTGAATAAACTGACACACTACTGTAGCATCATCTGGCTCTCAGATGGATTTCATACAGAAGACGCCTGGATGAGGAGGATCCTGTGACTGTAACTGTCTGCAACTTTACACATGGTCCAGATATTTGTTTCTCTTAAACATATAGGTTGTTTTGTTTGCTTTTCCCCCCTCCCTCTGTCTGACTTTATTATTTTACCAGTTTTCTCATGTTTAGAGAGCTGAAGACCATTGGTGTAAAGGACACTTTATAAATATCACATGTTGCGTTACATGGTTGTTAGTGTGTAAATGAAAGGTTATTTCAAGTGATTCATTTGTAAGCAAAAGAAATTTGCAAAACTTGCTTTGCATGAGGAGAAAACGAGCTGCAAAAAATGCAAATGGAATGTTATCTTTGCACCTGCTGACCTACAGCAAGGATTTTATTGGTGGATGACAAAGTGGAGTGAAGTCTTGGACTGCTAGATTTGACAGGCTGCCCTGGTTCAGTTATCACAGTGCTGATGCTGTCCCCATCGAAGGTACAGTACTGTGATAACTGAAGGATGGCTGCCAACTTGACACTAGTGCAGTGGTCAAAGTGGCACATTCGGCTAACGAGGCAGAAGAACCAAAGAGAAGGTGGACAAGTGTGGGTATGTAAACGGCATTTGTTGTGATATGCTGAGTAATAAAGTTTGTAAAGGATGTCCAAGTGTCTGTGTGTGTTTTCATTTCCAAAATAACATCCACAGGTTGAATCTAACAGCACATTTGTAACAGTGTTCAGCACTTCAGCAAAAAGCCACAGAGCCAAAATCTGTAGTTTAGGATCGTCCTCGCTGAGTTATTTTCCCCAGCAGTACAATATTTATAATCTATCTCAACTTTTCAAAGGTCAGTAAATATTTAATCTTTATATCTAACAACACAAAAGCAGTTGAGTTCAGATGGATGATTTTGGTTCTTTATAGGTTTTTTATCTCTTGCGTGAGAGCCCACTGAACATTATTATCAAATATTGAAAAGCACGTTAGATAAGAATGCAAGCATCGTTGACCCAAACCAACTTCATTTGTATTTTGTTTAGTTCTTTTATTTTTTAACCATTTGTGGCCCTTGTTCGTCATTGGCAGAATCAGCTCTGTTTTTTCTCATTGTTCTTCTGGGACAAAAGTAAACGTAATCTTTACTTTTGAAGAAAAGAAACATTTACAAAAATCAGAGGGCAGAACCATCCCAGGCATGACGCAGTGAATTCCTTAGAAGCAAACAGACGCATTGTACTTACTTAACACACCCAACACAAATGAATCCTGCAGTTTAGCCTTCTTCTGGAATTCATAAGCACAAACTCAGTTTATGGAGGTTCTCCTAACTATGACCATAAAGGTCTAATAAGCATTTAAAACACTGGAAGCATGAATGCCTCATATTCACCACCTTAAATATGAACGAGCTTTGCATTGCTCGATCATTTGAGAGTGATTAAAAATAACTGCTCAAGTAGAAGAAGCTGTATTTGGTCCCGATCTGGAAACGCTGGTGGCAACTAGTTTCACATTGCTGCCAACAGGGGTCGCTACAGATCCATTATTAGTAGTCGTATTACTAGTATTATTATAGCGCTTTGTGGTGTGGTTGAAGCAGAAGCACACAAATGTTTCTGTGTTGTGTAATCCGTTTGTGAACCCTTATAAAGTAAAGAACTGCTGCTGAATTCCTCTGGACTAAAGCCGAGTTCACTTCTAGTGACTCATGGAAGACGTGAAATGACATGAAAGTGTGGGGTTTTGTTGTTGTTTTGTTTTTGCTCAGTCATCCAGTTTTGCTAATAGAGGGAGACTACTCCTTCCTTCCATTATACTGCGTGAATAACAACACAACGGCTTTGAGCGAGCATCCATTTTAGTACGAACTACCGAGTTGTTGTTTTGGTGACTCAGTTTGCGCACAGTTGCGCTGTAATCTGCGATCTATCGATGCCAGTTCGCTCCAAAAAATGAATCGCACTTCGTTTTTTTTCGGAACGTACTATTTTGAATAATGCAAGCACTGTTTGAGTCATGTCTGATAAACCGCGGGGTCACTCTGCACCTGTCCTTCGTATGTAAAGGGTACATGCTGCCGCTGAAGCTGCGGAAAGCCCCTGAAGAGTCATGATACTTATTTTGTTTTTCTCTCACGTTAACCTCAATCTGCTAAATCCCGCCTCGAGTCGCGTGTTTTTCTCACTCGGAGCTATACGTGCTGCATTGTGGCAAGGCTGTGTTTTGATAACAAAATACGCAACAACGAAAAAACCAAAACAAAAAAAACATTTAAAGTCGCTTTCGAGACGAGGACAGCGTCTTCCCATGACCCTCCACCATGAGGGAATTTCTCCTCATACTTCCTTTAATGTGTGGCAGTAATTGCGCTTGCTTGGATGTGCCGAGGGAATTCCCTCCCCTTCATATGAGCCACATACTTTAAAAAAGACGTCTTTCAGGAGTTTTCCTTTCTCCCTTTGTTGTTGCAGGAAGAAATGCTTTTCTTCTTCTTCTTTCTTCTTTTTATCAACTCTGATCCCCATCTCAGACAGTGTTGCATCAGTAGTTCAGGTAACTCACAGCTGATAACTGCTGCTGTGAAGCCAACTCTCACAGTTTCATTAATGTGAGAGGAAAAGGTCGAGATAAGCCTACTTTGGCTACGCTTTCTGCTGCTGCATTTTTAGCATTCATGTGCACTAGAGCAACATTTGATGTCCTGTAAATGCAATTGCACAGTGGCAGAGAAAAGGACATTAAAGAAACTGCTGGACATTATGAACAATGCTGGGCATCCTCTGCACACGGCCATAAACAATCAGAAGAGTCTGTTCAGTGACAGGTTGCTTCTCCCCAAGACAAGAACGAACAGACTTAAAAACTCCTTTGTCCCACACGCCATCAGACTGTTTAACTCCTCTCTGGAGGGGAGAGGGAGGGGAAACAGGAGGACAAAGGAGGAGGGAACAACTAAGCTGTAGTGCCTCTTCACCTCACTGTACAATACCTTGTGCAATACTTTTTGTAAATAGTCAACAGTGCAATAGACTCAATACTTGAAATGTGCAATTCACTTGTATTTTTATTTTTTATTCCTATTTATTCTATTTATCCCCTTTGTATATTTTATTTATATTTGTCTCTGTATTTATATATATGTGTGTGTGTGTGTGTGTGTGTGTGTGTGTGTGTGTGTGTGTGTGTGTGTGTGTGTGTGTATATATAACAGTTCTGTAACTGTAACTTCGGTCGTTGCTGTGCTTTTTTTGGAAGTCGAATTTCCCAGAGGAACCCACCCGAGGGATTAATAAAGTTCTATCTTATCTTATCTCTTATTCTAGCCACACAAGTGGAGCTTTGTGCTGTGAATAAACCATAAAAATATGTCTCCATAGGACAAACTATATCATTACTCGCTTAAACTCTCCTTATAGCTGCAAATGCATTTCTACATTTGTGTTTGTGAGTTCTAAACCCATTATAAATGCTACACAGAGGGGCTTAAAGTCAGTGTCTGTGTTTACAGGGACACTCGTGACAGTGCAGTTTAAAAATTCTGAAACACATATCAGTATCTGCACACAATCACCCAGCATTGCTGTTTGATCCTTTGTCTGCACTCAGCAGGGAAACTCCATTTTTCTCTGAGCGCTGATATCACCCAGAGACGATGACTCGCTGATTCTTAGCTCTAAGAAGACAGTTAGTCACACATTTCTGCACACTTCCTGGATTCTGTACCTTCCAAGGAAGCCTTTCTCACTAGTTACAATTGTAGGACACATGATTTTAGATGTAAACCATGTTTGAGTTGCTCTTTGTGTAATCACAGAGCTGGTGTACATGCCGGCTGCCAGTCAGATGATTGCAGCTACACCTGAAGGAAAACAGATAAGGGGAAGTGCTTGCAAAGGGAATGAAGTGACATCCATAGCTTGCAGGTATTTCTTTGGTATGGGAATGCACAGACAGAGAGGCCGTGAACAAACCACAATCAAAAGAACACAGCATTCGGCCCCTTGGTGTTAGTTACAAGAAAAAACTGGGATATTAACGCATGCAATATTCTGGAAACACAATCTGAAAATAGCGGTCTAGAAGAAAGTGCCACCTACAGAAAGGCAAAGATTGAATGATAAGCCTCGCCGTCTGTACCACAGCAGTTGGTGAACTTGTACTTTACATAGCTTACTGTACATCTCAGCTTTTCTGCTGAAGTCAGGATGTTCTCCAGTGCTCACATCAAGTTTCAGCTAAAGGTGACTAAACTCAAATATAGCTAATCACAAGCAATGCAGACGAGAAATCTGGCAATATGAGTAGCAGGAGTGATGGAAACTAAGCCTCTGACACATGCACTGAAAGTGGGCTTTACAGTGAAATGAATGAATTCAAGAGATCAGTGATTCTCAGAACGCCAAGCTTTTGGTTTTCTTTTTTCTACTTTCTTTGTTGTTGTTGAGGGATTTAACTCTAAAATGAACACTGAGTGCTCATCATGGACCTTGAATCCAGGACTCAGTGAAGGGGATTGGGGCAGTCTCCTTATTGTGTTCTTAAGGGTTTTTATTATTATTATTATAGTGTCATTTATAGTATTTAAGTTCAGAGTTGAACTGAGAATATTAAGGGGGTATAATAAAGTATTTTTGAGCAAAGTGTCATCAACTGAGTTATGAAATCAAAAACATCAGTGTTGATACACTTCTATTAATTCTCCTCCTCTTTGCCGTCCTCCTCCTCCTCCTCCTCCTCCTTCTTCTTTCAGCTGTTCCTGTAATGGCTGCCACAGCAGATTGTCTGTCTCCATCTTAGCCTTCATCCTTTTATCACACCAACTGTTTGCATGTCCTCCTTCCATGTACATCCACGAATCTTCTCTGTGATGCCCTTTTCTTTAACTCCTGCCTGGCAAATCAATCTTCTCCACACCCCCAAATCATCTCAACCTTGCCTCTCTAACATCCTTATAATGTATTAATTTCTTATCCTGTCCATCCTGCTCACTCTGGGTAAAAATTTTAACATCTTCATCATTGCCACTGCCTCCAATCATTACATCACTGCAGGGTCCCACAACCATCTTGTAAACCTTCCTTTTTTTTCTCTAGCTGCTATCCTTCTTTTTACATATCACCCAACACTCATCTCCACTGGCTTCACCTCTCTTGTGCACTCTGTTCCTTTGAATGAATAAATAAATAAATAAATAAATTTTTATTTATATAGCACCTTTCAAGACAGAATCACAAAGTGCTGCACATAAGATTACAAGTCATAAAAAGATTTAAAAAGAGAAAATAAAACAGGCATAAAATTAACCAAAAGCAGTTTTAAAAAGGTAAGTTTTGAGTTGTTTTTTAAAAACAGCTACTGAGTCCACAGTTCTTAATGCTTGGGGGAGAGAGTTCCACAGTCTAGGGGCCACAGTGGCAAAAGCTCTATCACCCTTAGTCCTCCTCTTAGTGTTTTTTATAGCAAGTAAGCCCTGATCAGATGACCTCAAAGACCTGCTAGGGACATAGGGCTGTAGCAGATCAAAGATGTAGGCAGGTGCAGTCCGTGCACAGCTCTGTAGGTCAAGACCAGGATCTTAAAATCAACTCTAAATTTAACAGGAAGCCAGTGTAACTGAGATAATAACGGTGTCACAATGGTCAACCTCAGTTATTTAATCTTATCCACCTTCACTTACACCACATCATGCATTTTCACTGTTACACCTGTCTCCTTCTCATTCACTACATTTCACAAGTAAATACTTTATGTATTTACTCTGCTTCTATTTGTACTTTAGCGCCATTACGTGCTTTTGTAGTAACTTAGATTTTTGTTTCATTAGAGACCAGTCAGAGTTTTTCGAGAAAAAAACACACTGTTGAATATCAAACCAGCATTTTGATTGGCCCCTTAAAGGTGTGTCTCAGCTAAATGACCATTTTGGGGAATAATTAGTTAAAAGTCTACCTTATTATTTTTTTTAAAAAAAAGTGTGTGTGTGTGTGTGTGTGTGTGTGTGTGTGTGTGTGTAGGGGGTGGGCACAGCTTCAGCTAGTTAGCTAGCTAGTTAGTTGTAGGTAGTTCCATCTGCTCTAATTGCTGGAGCACAGCAGTTACAAGTGATGAATAATGAGTTTGAATACTTTAATATAATTCCCAATCTTTCTTTTTTATATAAATCTTTGCTCATTCACTTAACCTATAAGAAGCTTTAAACGCATGGCTTGTAATGGACTAATTTTACAGTGTTGTATTGGTTCTTAGATGGAGAATCTAAATGCGTCTTCCATAGTTGTAAGCGGATAAGAAAGAGGATGAGTGAAAGCTGGGTTTTACTTTTGCATAGTCACTTACATTACTGACATTCCTTGGCATTTTTGCATCGAAGATATTAAATGCAGTTAATAAATACATCAGTTCATTGTTTAATTTTACTTGAGTTTTTTTTTCTTTCTGTATCATCATCATCACGTCGTTTAAGCTAAATCTGCGGCTGTAAGTAACCCACAATGCTCAGAAAGTGTGAATAACAGTTTAATGTATGTTTATCGCCGCTCAAGGACTTGTGTCGTCATCTCCAGTGAAAGGTCTCACAGCCAATCAGCTGCCGGCTTTTACCGCCAGCCACTGCGTCGTTTTCGGGAAGGGGACGTTTCTTGTCAGGAAGGGTTAGAGCTAGAGTCGAGGAAGGCTGTTTTCTCCACCGCCAGAAAATACGGTATACTAACGGGGGAAAACTGTGGAATTAACTTCGCACCGCTTTTCTTTGGGATATTTATACTTTTTTGGGACGTTTTGGAATTAATATACAACATCTGATACTCACGAAGCTTTTAGAGAAAGCGCACCGACTTGGTCGACGCGTCTAATGTACAAAACGAAACGGAAGTAACTTGCCAGCTGTCTGGCCAAGCTTGGTAGGTGAGTAAATAACCGTTTATTAAATATTTCCGTCGAACACAGAGCACGTCTTCTGGTCTGTTAAACACATCCTGTCGTTTATCATCATTCTCCGATGCTGCCAAGAGTAAAAATGTTGGCGTTGGGCTTTTCTTTGGCAATCTAAGTTAACTTACTAGCTAGCATGCTCACGTTAACCAACGTCAATGCACTTGATAGGAATGGCACCGCCTCCATTGTCCCTGTCACAATACAGGAAGATAGGTTAAACTATAATTATATTATTTAAACAATACAGAAGTACGGTGAAGGATAAGTAGGCTTAAGGAAAGCGAGGACGAATTATTAGCATATGTATTACACAATTTATGTAATCCGATTTACCGTAATATACAAAAAGAGTCCATTATGTTCCATTAAACATTTAACAACATGTCAAGGAAAATCGTGGATTAGATTGACATGGATACTCTGTGTTTATGATTGTTATAAAGGATTTGGTAATAATGGTTAATCTCAGGATTTGTATCTGACAAAGTGGACCCAGAGGTGACTAACACAGAAAAGGCAGAATTACATAAAATGATTGGCTTCGGCATTTTTATGAATTGTATTCATTAGAAGAGAACAAACACATGTGGGATTAATTTTGTATCCTCCACATGAAATTAGTACACTACAGTCGACTGATCAGTTTATAAATCAAATCTACACGTTTTTTTTTAAAAGACGTTTCTTTTCTTTCTTTTTTTTATAGCAAAATGACAAAGCCACTAGTTTCATCTTTTCAAATGTGATTATTTCTGTTTTCCTGTTTGTGATTTATGCTACTGCCGTTGTTTTGTTGTTGTTGTTTTTTCATTGTTGTAGACAAGACATTTAGCTTGGATTCTGGGAACTCGTGATGGGTCTTTCCCACGATTTTTGACGTTTTGTATAACCCACACAGTAGACCAGACAATTAACTGACGCAGAAGCCTTTGGTCCAGTGATAGTAAGTGAAAATAAACTCCTGTTTCAGGCTGGAAATGTCACATTAAGTAAAATAAAGCCACGCAGTGAAAGGTAAGTGGCTTTGAGGCTGACAGAGGTGGGCACATGTTTTTTTTTTTTTTATCCACAGCACACAAAAAAACACATAACCAAAGAGGCATGTTGAACATTAATTAGAATATAGTTCCTAGAGCTTTTCCCCAGCTGTACTTTTGGTCGAAAATTTCTTGATCAGATTGAACAAGCAGCAGATTTATCTGCAATGATAACCAAAAATGATGAATAGATTAGTGTAATTCAAAAATCTTATTGATGACATTTTTTAATGTGCATACATATGGAAACGTGATCACAGTTGAACTTTACTTTGATATTGTTGATCTCGGTATGCCCACCTTTTGGTATTCACCCTGATATTTGACATCAAAGAGAAAGTTATGATGACTTTTTCTCCTGATAGCTAAGTGGCACTTTTGATGGTAATGCTTGACCATATTTGAGTTTCTCTGTATTGTTATTTAAGTGAGACACTTATGTAACACATTATTGATACCTAATTAAAAATTGTTACAAAATGGTCCTTCCTTTTTTTTCTTTTTGTTTTAAGTTTAGTTTCACTCATTACCTACTTCTTTTCTGTCTTATTATTAGTTTCTTCTGAAATCTTAAGTGCAGGTACTGTATGGTAAAGATTTAATTCTATTAATTCCATACTGATAAATGTTTAAAAATGTGGTCTGGAATGTATTTTTTTCACCTTCTAAACTACATAACATAGGATTCAAAAATAATAACTAACCTATAATAAAAACAAAGTCTGTATCCCTTGCCATCCAATCACTTCGTCATGCTTCCATAAGTTAACAGAAAATAAAACAGAGCCAGGTTAATGAACAGTCTATGAAAATACTTTTATCTTTTGACTCATTGTGTTGTGGCTTAGACACAAGTCATATGATTATGACAAAAGTAACGGATTGAATGTGAATCATCTGAAACAGAAAGTAAAATTTAAGTCTTTCGTAGAACTGGGCACCACTTAAATGATCTTTTAATTGCTTGACTTTCCTTAGACCCTTATAATGGATTAATACTGCTGTCAGAACCCAGTACTTCTTGGTCTTACAGCATTAATAATTAAACTGTAATTGAGCTATAGCTAAAAGTTGTTGATCAGTAGACCAATTATTTGTTAACTGATTAATCATTTGAGCTGATTATAAACCCATAATGAAATGGGTGAGGAGCTAAAAAGGATTTTTTTTAACTGACAGGATAAACATAGGGGATCCCCAAAATAAGATGGATATTATTATCATTATTTTGAATTATGAAGCAAAGCTACTTTGTAGAGCCAACTGTAAACTGCAAATGAGCTGAATAGGTTCCCTTTAAAAAACTTGTCTTGGGCACCGAATGTACTTGACATTTGAATAGAATTCAACTGAAAAAGAAAGAAAAGGTATTGAGATGGTGAGAGAAACCACATCATCCGGTGGGGTGTGAGGCCCAGACTAGGGAAGGCAATTGTGTGGCCTGTGTACTCAGTCACAGGTAGGACCATTTGACTTCCTTTAGTTTGATTCTGATATAATAGGTTGATTTCAGCAGTCTACTGGCAAGCACTGGTTTACAAAATTTGTCCCATGAAGGACTTTGGATTTTGGTCTTTGCAAACACTGACAATGTAGGCTATGCTCTTATTTGCACGTGTAGCACTGGAGCTCCATCTGATAATCCAAGTAACATTTTAATTGCACTCCATAAAACTCATAAACACCTGTGCTTGCTTGAATGCAGCTATAGTACATGTATGCAACAGTAGAATGTCATAGGGGGGGAAAAAAGCTCTTTTTTTCCATTTTCACTTTCTTGATATTCACATGAATTTGTTCCCATGGTGCTTTTAATCCATATTTAAATCCATTTTAAATCAGACAGTCTTAGTTTTCAGTAGTTAGGGAAAAGTGACCAGTGATTTCATCATTTTGGATTCATTGTGGATGGTTAATGCATGAACTGTAAGTTATACAGTAATGTAAAGTGTGCATTTAGCGCCCTATGCTGCCTAAGTGATCCACACAACATTTCAAATGTAATTGAGTTTATAGGAACGTAAGTAAAAACATGTCTAGCCTGTATAATAGTCTGTATTATGTTGACCTGTGTGGACATATCACAGACATAAGGATGTCGGTGGGAAATGTGTTTTTCGTTATACAACATATACTTGGGGAAATCAGGAAATGGTTTCGTCCCATAGTTTGTCCACCTCCAACTCTGTTGTTCGTAATACTTTGAGCACAGGTAGCAAAGTATGCATCACATGCTGAGCATGTCTTGACATTAACTTTTCTAACAAATATCTTAACTACATTGCCTCATCATTTTCCACATTCAACAGAACTCGTCAATACCTGATACAACGTGAATAGAACTCACTTCTCCAATAGAATAAGAACCTGAATTGCAGTTAGAGGAGTCCCGTCAAGCACTTTGCAGATATATTGCTAGTGGTTTTCACACATGAATCATATCAGGGCATTGCTCAAAGTATTCCTTTCTCAGTGTAGTGAACAATATAGTTTCCTTTAAATGTGTTACTATTAGAAATGCTGGAAAAAAAGAACTGTTAATTACTTTATTGTTACACTTGGACACACGCGCAATTGGACTTTGTATTTGGGTTGGGAGTTGGGAGGTTAATGGCAGTTTAATGGGATTGGTTTTGACTTTTGCATTGTCACACATAGATGGATAATGTTGAGAAAGGTTAGGGCTACAGTGCTTGTGTCAAGTATGACTCCTGTCTGCAGAACATCACAGGGGAACATTAACGACAAGGCTGGTGGTGACTAATACATCCACTGTTGCAGCTTTAAAGACACATTCTGTCTTTTTTTTTCTATGAAAATGTGGGCACAAGTAGAGGCATTCTTTGTTCTGACTTTTGTGAAGACTTTTAATTTTAACTACACCTCAGAAAATTCAGCTTTTACTGTCAGACAATCGTAACATCATAAACTCTTCCAAGGTCTTGTTTTGTTCAGTGAAAAAAAAATGCTTCAGACATAATGTAGACGTGAAGTTACCGAGGGAACCAGCGCTTAACAATTAGTTTTTTCAACTGCTGTGGAAAGTAGTGGCGTAATCATTGCAAAAGCCTCATCGAACTGGTGTCACAAGTTTGCTGCCATGTCATTTGTGTTTGCTTTATGATAAACTTCATGATAAACTGTGTTTATCATTAGGATGAACTTTGTTTGTTGTAAAATGTATTTCTCATAGATACATCTTATGCATTTTTACATTTTAATATGAAACAAAAAAGGGATAGTGACTTTCTAAAGTACTGATGATAACTGAAGTAATAATAATAATAATAATAATGGATTGCATATATATAGCGCTTTTCTAGGCACCCAAAGCGCTTTACAGTTCCACTATTCATTCACTCTCACATTCACACACTCAGTGCTCAGAGGAACACTGCCTGAGTTACAAATAAAAAGAATGAGTCATTGAAATTCTCTTCTTAAGAAACTCAGCTGTAACAGTGATGAAAAGTGATGAGAAATTATAAGTGCTAGATGAAAGCTGGTGTAGGGGAAACAAGCTTAATGCGGGGGATATGGCATTGAGTGGAATTATTAAACACCACCACCAATAATAATAACAGTAATATATACGGATATGAGCTTGATAGGGATATATAGCGTTAGGAGGTCAGCATTATGAAGCGTAGCCCTAGAATGATTAATAAATGGAAGTTTTTCTCTTTTAAGTAGCTAAAAGAAACTTTAGAAGGGAAATTTTCTCTAAATAGAGGCTACAAAGAGACTGAGACGTAAATAGATAAACAAACGCAATTAAATGTTAAATATTTATTTTTAATGCTACAATAAAAAAACAAAGAAATATGATTAACGAATGACTCTGATACGAGAGCATGCAGGGAAAAATGTGCAGCATAGTTGATAAATGCAGCAATACAGTGAATTTTTAATTGTATCAATACAGAAAACTGAGTTAACTGAGAACAAGGCTAGTTATGGTACTGCTGTGTGCCTAAGCTGGGTGCTGAGTTGTGGTGAGGTGGGATTGCTGGAATGTCAGCTTCTTGCAGGATGTTGATATCTCTCGGTAAACAAAAAACTCAAAGTTGCTCAAGCTCATCATGGCGTATACGTGAAGTATTGGCAGCAAATTCCAGAAACCAAATATTATTTTGTGCTTTGCTCCTGATGACCTTTTTGTTCTTAATTTGTCAAGTGAGGCTTAATTCAGTCTTTAAGGTTAAATTCAAGTTTGTCTTTTTTTCCAATAATCGTTGCTCCCGTGCCTGGGCTTTTATGCAATATTTTATTTAGAAGTGTGTTGTATTCCATGCTGAATAATAGTTAATTGTTTTGTTAATTGTGTATGTTGAGAGCAGAAGTTCTTGTGGTGAAAAACTGACAATCAGAATACTTTAATAATCACTGAGGAAATTATGTAGACAAACAGTCTAAGTACTAAGTAAAGGACAAAGAAATAAATAAGAAAAAAGTGCAAGTAAAGAGAAAAAGCAGGAGCAACTGAAACAGGCTGCATGCTGGTTGATGTATGTGCACTTGACTCAAGCATTGCATGGTTAAAGCCCTTCCCCACTTGCTGTACGGGAATCTGCTAGAAAGTGCTGTGATTTCAAATCTCGTGGCTCTCTGGGGTCTTAAAACACATACTCTCTTGGTTTGTTGGTCTGCTTCTGTAGTGAGAACGTGTTGTCCTGTTGGAAGATGTGAAGAACATCCAGGCCACCTGGGTTGGCTGGAAGACTGTTTACTTAGCCTAGCAGGGTGAAGGACACTGTCTCAGCTGAACTCTGGACACGCACACACATACATATACACTGATATGCACACACTCATCCCCCTCCCTTTCCAAACGCCTTCGACGCTTATTCCCTTCCAATGCTGACGGTGGATCAAGGAGACCAGCGCACAGGCTGCAGGCCCGGATGTACTGTCTAAATCGGCTGTCTCTCACCCTTTACCCACCCCTGTTGCTTGTCATGTGTTTCTTTGGCGTATTTAGAGTTTTTTTTTCATGTGCAGAGGTGTTTTTTTCTGTTCTCAAACTGATCTCCCTGTTGAAGCTCAGTCTGGGGGGAGTTATTTTTTTTCTCCTTATCTTTCCTCATGTGGTGCATTTTCCATTGTTATACCTCTGTGACCTGTCTTCCCCATGTGATGTTTGTGTAATGTATGTATGGTCAGAAGGGTAAGTCGGCGCTGGCAAAGGTCGGCAGCCTTAACCCAATTTCCTTCGGGGTCAACCTTCAGGATCAATAAAGTTTTATTGAATTGAATTGAATTGAACATGTCATAGTAGTGGTTCTCCTGGGCTCTGCCAACATTAAATAATCTATATAGCACGTAGACCATGTTGTTCAAAAAAAGAATTGGTGAAAATGTGACACTTTACATTTTAAATCCTAAACCTAACCTGTTCTGTTCAGCACATCTTATTATGATAGGCATGATTTCAACAAGGTGCTAGAAAAATTCCTCAGAGTTGTTTGTTCTTATTGACATGATTGCATCACTCCGCTATTGCAGAACAGTTGATTGCAAATCTTCCGTTCCACCACATCCCAAAAATGCTCTATTGGGTTGAGACCTACTAGTAGCTGTGAATGGCATTTGTGTACAGTGATCTCATTTTCATGTTTGGGAAATCTAAATGAAATGCATACATGGTGGTATATACAGGGATGGACAGCAGCAATACTCAGGTAGACTGTGGTATTTGAACAACGGTCAGTTAGTAATAATGACCCCTAAGTGCACTAAGAAAAGAAAATCCCCCACACCACCACTAGCAGCAGCAGCAGCCTGAATCTTTGGTTTAAGGCAGAACGGAAGGTTTTCCAAATTATGACCCAACCATCTGGAAGTTGCAGGACAAATAAAGGCTCACAAGACCAGACAGCATTTTTCCAATTTCCTATTGTCCAAGTTTGGTGAGCCCTGTGAATTGTAGCCTCAGTTTCCTGTTCTGAGCTTACAGGAGTGGTGCCCATTATGGTCTTCTGCTGCTTTAGCCTGCCAGCTTCAAGGTTTCACATGTTGCTCTTCAAAGTATGCTCTTTTACATACCTTGGTTGTAACACGTTTTTATTTTAGTTACCGTTGCCTTCCCATCAAATCGAAGCAGTCTGGCCAATCAACACTGACAACTACAAGACACTTCTGCAGAACTGCCACTCAATGGATATTTTTTCTGTAAACCATAGACATGGTTCTGTTGAATATAAGTAATTGTCAGCCCAGCCTATGTGATATAAACATCCATGCCACTTAAGTCACCTTTTTTCACTTTGAACTTGAGCGGTTTGTCTTGACTGGCTGACTTTAAGACCAGGTTGCTGTTGTGTTCAATAACGTTATATAATTACTTATGCTGTAATGGGAATGACTGTTAAGTAACTGCAAAGTTAGTTCTTGTGGTGCTCTCAAGCTTATAATGATTTTATTTAGTAATTAGTTTAAGATAGTGAACTTCCTTTAAGGCAATACAACTAAGTAAGAAGAACTAAAGTTTGAAAAGCTGTGACCATTAGTAGAATATTGAATATAATTGAAGTTTTCAATGAGTTATCATGTGACTATGGTCACAATGTTATAGCATTAGAGCTGCCAGAGAACAAAAACTGTATATTAAAATATGTACAGAGTAACACATTACAAAATAACTAAAATATTAATTAGATTAAATATTATAGTTTGAATATGTGATCCCTGACAGTGGCAGAGGATGCAAAATATCTGTTCCTCAACTAGAAACAGGAAATAATCATTAGGAACCTGTGGTACATGAAGCTTGTATGAGTTGCCTGTTCTTCATTCTGTCAGCACAGTAAATTTTCACAGTTTTCCTCTCCACAGACCAAAATTTTAAGAATTTCCAAATGTGATTCTAACATTCCCACTTCCTACCCCTACCCCCTTTTTTCTGTTTTTTTTTTTTTTTTTTTTAATTTCACTTCTTTAGGGTCTGAATGCCAACTTTGTACGTGATGGAGTTGGGCAGGCAACTCTGTTTGAAGATGAGGAAACCTAGGAAACCCCAGACTTCTTCCTCACCTGCTTCCATTAAAGGCCTGGAAATCCACTTTTACAGACTTGACATTGACCCACTGAAATACCCAAAAGGCCACTACACTGCTGAGAACCTCTGCGTGGACGCTGCCAAGAAATGCTGTAAGTGGCTGACTTGTTTACAGAATTGTCATTTGCCAGTTCTTTGATTTAATCTTTTCCTGTTGCAGTAATTAAGAGTGTATTTTCCTTTTTTCTCTGTAACTGAATATAGTATATAGTAAAATGGGTTATCCAGATTCAAAAGACAAAAGCATAAAGTTATTAATAATGATTAGCTTTAATCTTATACCTATTGCGTGCAATCTTACATATGCTGACTGTCAAGTTTTAGATTTTGTCAAAATCAGAAAAGTATATTAAGCAAAAGTACACTTCTTTTTGTCTCTGTTTAAAAATAATAACAATAATAATGGATTGCATTTATATAGCGCTTTTCTAGGCAGCCAAAGTGCTTTACAATTCCACTATTCATTCACTCTCACATTCACACACTGGTGGAGGCAGCTACAGTTGTAGCCACAGCTGCCCTGGGGCAGACTGACAGAAGCGAGGCTGCCATATTGTGCCATCGGCCCCTCTGGCCATCACCAGTAGGCGGTAGGGTAAAGTGTCTTGCCCAAGGACACAACGACCAGGACAGAAAGAGCTGGGGATCGAACCGGCAACCTTCCGGTTACAGATGAGCTTCCCAACCCCCTGAACCACAGTTGTGGAACCAGATTATATTCGTTGTCTCTTAAACAGTCTCATTGCCTTTACATGTATGCACATTTATTTCTCTAACTAAACAATAATACTGTTAGCTGCCTAGCTTCCATTGTCACAATGGTGGGATTTCAAACTTGATACTGAGAACCAGGAACATACATGATACTTTATGGAACTTTGGTATTGAAAGGTACCAGAAGCTTCAGTTTTGGTGACATCCAGACAAATGTGAACAATGTTTAAATGTGAGGCTGTAAGAAGGAGTAAGAAAGATATCAATATCATCATTGCAGCTTTTTACCTGCAACAACTCACTTTCACCCAAGTGTGAGGTGAAAGTAAAAACATATGAAACATACGAAATAAAAGCTGTTGTTGCTGCTGTGCAAATGTAGCTCTGTAGTGTGAAATGTCTCCCAACTGCTGTCCTTTTACTGCCAGCTTCCTCCATGCTATGTTAGCACTCTGGCTAACAGCCAGTACTCTGCTGCCGTTGCATGGTGTAGTTAACTAAATAGAACTGAACTGAATAGAAATGCTGTAGATCAGTGCATTGTCTCCAGTATCTTATCCAGCTATTCGGGATCCAACCAGATATCTGATCCAGATATCAGACTGGCACATCCCAAGCAGATTGTATTCCATATCTCTTAAACACTCTCTTTAAACAGGCTGTAATCCTCTTCCAATGTCATTATTCTAATAGCCTGACTATTGATCCCCCCCCCCCTCCCCCTCTGCTTTCTGTCTCTCAGCTATCTCTCCCTTGTGCCATAACCTATTTGCCCTGTACGATGAGCTCACTGGCACTTGGTATCCCCCAAACTACGAGTTCGAGGTCACAGATGAAACCAGTATCAAGTTCCACTATCGCATGAGGTAAGAATGATGTCACGGCAGCAAATGAGCGCTCTGGAGTAGGGATGGGTACCGATATCCGGTGCCATTATGGCACTGGTTCTGACATAAACGGTAGTAACCAGACCGAAAAGCAGCGCACATTTCGGTGCTTGTTTTTTTTTTTCCTGAGATGTCATACACTTTGGATTCTAGCCAATCATTTTACCTTTCCAAGGATAGTAGGCAGGCCCAGGTACGTACGTTCTTTTAGAGCAGAGCTACAGATCAAAAATGACCAAGGTGATGCGGTCAAAAGTCTGGCTGTACTTCACAGCAAAAGATGCAAACTCAGCAGCCTGCAACAAGTGCTTTAAGGTGATACTGTGCAAAGGAGGTAACACCTCAAATCTGATGAAACACCTGGCGACACATAGCGTTTTTTTTTTAAAGCCGAGAAATGCACCGTATTTGATAGCTTGCTACAAAACCTCACACCGAGCACATCTACTGCGGGTGTGGTAAATCTCCATTAGTGAGTTAGTGCGTATCGCCTCGTGCGTGCGGCTGGACGGTGCTTATCATTTTGCAGAAATAAAATAAAACCTAAACGATACCCATCCCTACTCTGGAGTTGAATACTCTAATTTTTTATCATATGTGAATTGTTTCCTGTATTGTATCAGAGGGTGTACATTTCGTGATACCAGAAGAGAATACTGCAAATAAAGTTAAACACTGCCAGGCTTTCTTTGCTTTAGTTGACTTGATAAATCTAAAACCCCAGCAGGAAGCAACGGGTTTCACATTATAAACTTTCTCTGTAAAGCAGCACAATTTGCTTCAGGCTCTGTGCATACTCACATAAAAAGGGGCATTTCATGGGTCATTCATGTTAATTATTTTATTGCTGAAAGTGCACTTGGGGCTATTGTTGGGTTTTTTTTGTTTTGTTTTTTTCGCTAAGGTGATGACTGCACATTAGAACTCTGAACTGGAGACATTTAAAAATGAAATATTATTGCCCCATAACCTGACAAAGAAGATCAAAGGGAAATTATTTTTATTGACTGAACAGGTATTCTTAGCATGTGTTCTGTATTATGCAATGCAACACAGTTTGCAATTAATTCTATGGTTCTATTAAGGTACAGCTTAACAGTTTTCACATATAAAACATATTTCCCCTATAGCGACTCGACTGTATTTAGAACATGCCGTAAATGAAAGAGTCAGCTTGTGCTTTCAGCTGATTTTAAACCGTAACTGGTCAGGGGCAGGTTAACGTGGTCTTTCGCAACACATAATACTCTGACTTTAAGCTCGACATAGTTTGCTAAGCTGTAATCCCTCCTAGCTAATATGAGGGACTTGGTTGGGTCCCCTGACAACCCCCCTGATAACCAGCTAGGACAAGTTGCATACTGTATGATGCTCCGAGCCCGATAAAGCCTGACTCGAGGTATGGGCTAAAAAGCGAGATTATAGCTTACATCTCAGAGCATCATGCAGTATGCAACTTGTCCTAGCTGGTTATCAGGGGGTTGTCAGGGGACCCAACCAAGTCTTTACAGGCCAGACAGAATATTAGGTGCTGGAATCTGGGCATTGCAACTCAGGCAGAAATTAAAGACGGGAACCTTGACTTGCCTCCTCCTAGCTAGGAACACTGTCAATTAGGTATGGAATCTCTCCTCGCTTGTTGGGATAGAGCAGTGGTTCAAACTGTATTAAAGCAACCATGTCCCAAAAACCCAAAGACACTATTAAGACTAAATTATTTTGTTTCACTTTTGTTTAGCACAAGCTAAGAATTCAGACTTCTGGATAGGGCAGAATTGCTTCCTTATATGGTTTTTTCTGTACTTGTAAGCCATTCTGTGTGCTCTGATTTAAAACAAAAACTTGTCAGCATCAGACATTTTTTCATAAATACGAGTGCTCTTTAAGTAAGACGATAGGATAAGATATTTCACAATAATAGAATAGAATAAAAATGTCTGGACCAAATGATATATTTGTGCTTGATTGGGGAGTTTGGTCATTTCTGGATTACAGCTTTAGTTTTTGCAGCGAGAATTTGTTGTTACTGTGGCGTGTTTTGAACCCCAAATTGAAATGAAACATTTGTTAGACCTTATTTAAAAAAAGAGAAAGGAAAGCCAACACAGGACTCAGCTGAAGGTCAAGGTGAGTGAGGGAGTTGTTTTGCTGCTCATAAAATAATATAGTCTTACAACAGCTATAAAAGGAACTAAAAATAGGAACAGAAAGCAGTTTGTTCTACCATTTCGCATGATAATGGCAAAGTATTGCAACAGACTCAACCCAGTGAAGAATACTTCAGTGAAGAGTTTATTTTGCCAGTTTTTTAAAACCAGTAAAATAATGCCATATTTGTACTTGACTCTACTACCCCACTGTACTGTGCTACTCACAACTTGAGTAGCATGTCATGCAAAGAGGAAAAAAACCCACTGTGGTGTCAGTTACACTTCCTCTTTATCTGTGCTCTGTTTTGACAATAGCTAGTAGAGGGAAAATCAAGTGTACATAGAGCCTAACTGTGGTGCATATTTTGTGTATGAGCTTCTTGTATCAAAGTGCAGCCACCTAAAAACAAGTGAGTTATTATGATCATATCATGATATGAACATGGTCTAAACAAAGCACACACAAAGATAAAAATACCATCAGGATAGATTTATATAAGGTCAGAAAGTAGCAAAACAGAGCGTAGATGCAGATATTTTTTTTAAAAAGTTGTAATATTAGAGAATATCGGATGGCATATTTGACAGTATTAATATATCAGTTTTATCAGGTTTTATTAAATTCATGACCTTTTATTGAGCCCTCATTATTTGTTTTATTACTTCTTACTCTTCTTTTCATTCATTTTTCAGTGTTGCTTTGATTTAGGTTACTACTGTTTTGTGCATTGCCCTTTGTCTATTGTTGTTCTTTGAAGGATGTAGACAGATACATGGTGTACACGTATTTCCTCTGTAAAGCACAGGCTAGCTTTAAAATTGCTTCGTTTCAGAGAAAACAGGAAAACGGGTCAAAAAGTAAAAGAAAAAAAACAACAACCAAAAAACCAAAACCTCAAACCTGAGATGGTGGTGTCACTGCCCAGCACTGAAACGCTAACTGGAAAGTCAAATGGAGATGACAGATTAAAAGAGTAACAGAGTAAAAGTCAGCATGGACAGTTTTACATTTCAATCACTCATCATCAGTAATGTGATGCAGACCCACATAAAAAGAAAAATGAAGAAACCAAAGCCATAAATTCCCTCATGTGTATTTATGCTGTGCTGTTAACCAGTCCTCTATCTCTCTGCTGTCAGGTTTTATTTCAGAAACTGGCATAGCTCCATTGAAGGAGAGCCGTATGTCTGGAGGCACTGCATCAGTAAACTCAAAGGAAACAGCCCACAGAAAATACCAGAGGGAACACCGTTACTGGATGCTGACTCCTTGACTTACCTGTTTACTCAGGTTTGTGCTTGCAAGGTTTAGTTTAGACCCTGAATTATTATACTGGTTTTTGTATACACAAGCTTTTACCCATTTATTGTTGCATGTATCAAGAATATAATATCTCAGATCACAGAAAGATCCACTTTGACTCAACTTAACATTTGAATGTTTTTGGTGTGTTATTTTCTTCTTAGTTTTACTTTAAAATCCCATGAAAACACATTATCAATGAAAGCTCATTTTAAAACAACATCAGCTGGTACTCATGTTATTTTTTTTGTTTTTTGTTTTTTGTTTTTTACAGTGTGTACAATCAGTTTTCCATTAGAGTTCTGTTATGATCAGATGTGTTTGCTGTTTGTCTGATTATCTGCTAAGGATAAATGTATATTTGTTGCACAGAGCCAAAATGACTTTCAGACTGGCGTAGTTCCACTCAGGAGCCCCCAGTCAGAGGCAGAGCAACATGAGATAGAAAACGAGTGTTTGGGCATGGCTGTGCTTGCAATCACTCACTATGCCATGAACGAGAAAATGCCTCTGTCCACTGCTTCCCATGAAATCAGGTAACACAGCTTTTTGATTATTGCCAAAAAAAACGACACCTACTACTAAAATACAGACAGCAGCACAGTGTTTTATTGTATTGACAAAAATGTTTATGCATTCTGTCTTGATCCCCTCCTCTCCCCATTTCCCAGCTACAAACGTTTCATCCCAGATTCGCTGAACCGCAACATTAAGCAGCGTAACATTCTGACACGGATCCGCATCAACAACGTGTTCAAGAAATTCCTCACTGAATTCAACAGTCGCACAGTAAAGGACAGCAACATCACGACATACGACCTGAAGATCAAGTACCTGGCCACGTTGGAGGGTCTGGTCAGCAGCATGGGCAGCGAGGTTTTTGAGCCTTCTTCACTTAGTGTAATTCAGGAGGGAGACTTCTGCAATGGAAGTTACTACGGTAAGTAACTGGAGTGGTGAGAAGGTGCTAATCATGATTTTAGTTTCCCAGGGAGTGTTCCAGATTTGTGACATACAACAGCTCAGGTTGTAGAAAAAAGCACCCTGGCATATTATTTTTTGACTTCCAGCATGACCCAAATTTTTCAGAAGATTTTGAGTAACGAAAGATTCAAACAGTTACTGAGTTAATCCCTGTTAGAGTTTGAGACCAGTCAGGGAATAATACATATAATGAGGAAAACTGTAATTGCTACTCTACCACAAAACTGAGATAACGGCTTGTCTTTACTGTCCTCTGACAGTAGTTTAATTAGCTGCATTGATCTATAGTTGGCAGTGGTTTGGTATGTTTACATGTAGGCTCCCTGTGGTGTCCCACTAGCAGATCTGCAAGAGAGAGAAAAAAAGGTTTGCACCTTGTTGACATCCAAATATACCCAAGACACAGTGAGAACTTTTGCAATGGCTAAAAAACAAAAGTGAAAGAGGATGTTTACACATTGTAACATTAACCCACTTATTACTTAGTAGACCACACCCCGTACTTTTCTAAATAACATGTGAAGATTACAAACACTATAGGGCTGATTACTGAAAGTAATCTGGGGATCTGAGTTTGTTTGTTTGTTTTTCCCTTTTAAACATAAAGTCACCATAGTTAATAACAGATTATTTTGTAAACAATCTTTGTGTAAAATGTTATGTTTCTATGCAACTACTACAATATACGTTTGCTATGTTTACCTGTTTCCAGGATATTATAATCAGAGTCTAGGACACGCTCAGAGTCAGAACATGGAGGCAAGCCGTGACATGCAGGTCCTGGTTACCGGCACCACTGGTATTTCCTGGAGGACGAAACCCACTACAGTGAGTAAAAACCTCAAGGGCCTTTAGTTTCACAATGGTAAATTGAGTAGCAAACAAGTAGTGGACAGATCTCTAACCTGTTATTTGAGAATCCCAGAGACGGCACACCCATTTAATCTGGCCTTAATTTATAAACAAATGAGGAAAACTTAACTTACTGGTGGGTGTTAACAAGTTCATACAAACTTCAGTAAGTTAGGAAATGTGTGCAAAATTGATAAATGTAATCAGTGGCTTTAATAGAAATATTAAATGTTAAACATTGTAATATTTAAAGTATTTTAGTAAAACATTTTATTTTAACATCGCTTAATCACTCGATACATCTCTGATGCACTGAGATCTGTTACAGAATGTCATAGAGACTTTGAAAAGGTGATGCAGCATTTTCAGATTGGCTAAGAAAAAATTATATCCGTGTGTTTGCTTTGTAAACAGTCGTCTGTGGCCTGTAGAGAAAAAGGAAAGTCAAAGAAGAACAAACATGATGCAAAACAGAAGACTGACAAAAAGAAAGATGCAAACGAAGGCTGGGTGGTCTTCTGTGACTTCCATGAGATCACGCATACTGTCATCAAAGAGGCGATGGTCACCATCTATAAACAGGACAACAAGAAGATGGTGAGACTAGTGTGTGTGTGTGTGTGTGTTTTTCCTTTAGTGTTTGCTCAAATGCGTACTTAAAATTTTAAAACTTTTCATTTATAAGTAAAACCAGAAATTGCAATTAAAGTGTTATTAATAATATCTTAAATAAGAATTGTATAAGGATTCATTGTTGAGAAGCCCTGTAGCTTGTTTCTTGCATTCTCTACATTGGTTGTGTTTTTGTTTTTGTATTGTTTTTTTCACCTGCCAAATCAAAGATGGCGCCTCGCTACATTTTATTAGCCATGACAAATTATTTTATCATACTTAATTGTGAAATTAAATTTGAGTTTGTCATTCATCACTGCTCATACTACAGGGCTCGAGAGTGCTGTGGAGTGTTTGTAATAGCTGCTACTTTGATTACTTCTTCCCTTCCTGCTTTCCTTCATCACTCTTTGGATGTCTCTGCACTTTTCAGGAGCTGCTGTTGGATACAAGAGCAGAGGCTCTGTCCTTTGCAGCCCTTGTGGACGGGTACTTCAGGCTGACTGTGGATGCCCATCACTACCTGTGCAAGGAGGTGGCTCCGGCTTCAGTGGTACACAACATCACCAATGGTTGCCACGGACCCATCAGGTTTGTACTGGCAATTTTATTTGAGGAGGATGAGAATGTGCCACATGCAGTTTTATCAAACAAATTCATCATTTGTTGCATGTCATGTTACTGGACAAGGTGATTAAGTCACATCGCAGGCTGAAAAATGTCAAAGTAGAAGCTCCTATAAGAACCTCCATCAAATTTTCCTTGTAGCTTAATATTTCTGGGATATCTTGATTGAACAGCTGTCTCCGGTCAGGTCAGTTAAATCAAATGTCTCGTTGTTTTTCTTTTTGCAGTACGGAGTACGCCGTCCAAAAACTGCGCCAGGAGGGCAATGAGGAGGGCGCCTACATCCTGCGCTGGAGCTGTACTGAATACCAGTACATCATCATCACTGTGGTTTGCAGTGAGGTACTATAGATCTACTGATTAACTGACAAATTCACAAAACACTACTTACCTAAATTTTATTTACTAATTTTTAAATGAGAACAGCAATTTTGGGTTGAGGGGACCACTGTAGACCTCAAATGTATTCAAGCACACAGCCATCTTTGTTGTTCTCTGTTAAATTTCTACAAGCCTGTTTGCCATTCAAAAGCTTAGGAAAAATAATTGAAAGCTGAAGAATTAGCGATTGTTAAATTCTGGCGCCCTTTTCCATAGTTTGTCGGGGTTTTTTCTCTCTGCTTTCTTCTCTTTTCTCTCAATCTCATGCGGTTGCAGCAGATGGCTGTCCTCCCTGCTCCTAGTTCTGGCTGAGGTCTTCTCCTTTTAAAAGGGAGTTTTTCCTTCCCACTGTCACCAAATGCTTGCTCATAGAGGGTCTTTTAATTGTTGATTGTTGATAAAAGAACTACTTGTTTAAAATGAAAAAATTGTTTATTGTTCATCCAGATTGACTTGAGGGAGTCTCGTCCTGTGCGCCAATACAAGAACTTCCAGATTGAGGTTACCCCCCGTTCCTTCACTCTACACGGCACAGATACATCACAATCCACTCTCAAGGAGCTGCTTGAGCACCTGGAGGGCCAGAATCTGCGTAGCGACAACCTTCAGTTCCAGTTGGTCCGCTGCTGCCCCCCACAGCCAAGAGGTAAGCTTAATGAAAAATAAACAATGGCATTCACAGTAAATGAAGACAAGCTCACAGCATTGCAAATTTACATTATTATTTTCAAGACAAGAATAATAACACAAACACACGAATAGGAACTCTGCATTTTACATCCGTAAATTGACTATTTTTAATGCACAGTCTTACTGCATATGGTAATTTTAACAGTGTTGAATTAATGACACAATAAAGTAATTTCACTGGTTCACAGCAGGTTTTTTCATACATATTGTACATGTAAAACATGTGGCACAGTTAAGCCTATGCAGTGTGTTCTTTTCTCCATCATCATCATCATAAAAGGCAAACTCCAACTTTAATACTGGGTAGGATCAGACATACAACAGATTTTCGACCTATAAAGCTCAGGGAAACAAGTCATTCTTTTTCAGTGGGATATAAAGCTAGATTTATATTTGTTTTCAGGATATATTGGCATGATACCGCAATTATAAAAACTGCGTGTCATCTACTGACAATAGACAAAAATATGAGCACAGACATGAGTAACGATCAGTCTGTTTTGCCAAGATTGGTGCAAATTAGCAGGTCAAAAACTTAATTAGACCTAAGAGAAGCTGGTGAAAACACAAAAACAATGTCAGAATGTTTGAAATTTATGGAGACTGCATGTACGATTGGTGATTATTGCAGCTGGTCTCTAGATTAAGCTGACTCAGGATGTGAAGAAGAACACTGAGCAGTCTTGAGGAATGGCAGCCCGGAAACTTTACCAGTGGGACACATCGTTGTGTGCCTCAACTTCACAGGGTGTTTCAGTCTTTTATCACAAGCTATTCTGGCATTTTTAAGTTTCTTTTTACCTTACTTGGTTATGTTTCGGGATTAGTAATCTGATCTAGAATACAATATAAAAATTGTGGGACACATAATCAGCAGTGGACCTTGGATTCATTGGGGGTTTCGGCCATTATCACTAGACACCCTCATCCAAGGAGGTCCTGCCCGAGTTATATCAATAATTCAACGTGCATTTCCCTTTTTTTTTTTTTTTCATGGGTGACTCACAGCCACCTTTTGGGCAACAAATCATTGTAAGATTGAGACGTAATTCTAGCTCATTCTAAGTCATAATAATGGCTTAGCTTGAAAATTGGTTTCGGATGTTTCAGAGCTCTGTGAGTGTGCACTTCTGAGGAACAATGAGCAGTGGCTTTGGTGCTTTCTGACACGTTCTTCATGGACTACTCTTTAAATAGAAATACTTAATTACTTAATTACTTTAATTTGAAATTTGTCATTGCAGCTTTATAGTGAATCCCAACAGTATATTTTTTTTTACATCAAAAGACAGTTTTGCACTTTGTGCAGACTCTAAGTTGTGGATTGCTGTTGAAGTTTAGGTGACTCACTGAGAGTGAAGGGAAGCAGGTCTGGTCAGGTGTGTGTGTGTTTGTCTCTGTAAAATGGTGTCAGAGAGGAAGAGAGTTGTAAATGTGGGTTTCCGGAGCCAATCTAGTGCTCTTGTGTTTACTTCACTCAGGGAAAGGTAGAGCCATTTATGCATGGATGTGTTGGGCTGCTTGTGTTTGTTCAGGGTGTTGTGGTTCAGACAGTCATCTAAATGCTGGCTGCTTTTGGTTAGTCTTTGGTCGGGATGAGCTTTAGAGGAAGACAATAGACAGAAGTGCTGTGTTGTCTCTGCTAAAATATTTATAAGGTGTTACACAACGCTCTGTCTACCACAATAACACCCTTATATGCTCACTTCCTGGGAACAGCATGCAGTTGACTTATTTATTGTTATTTTGGCTCTATGCAGGTTTTTGTTTATCTGTTCTGACAGTAAGATAAATTGTGAAAAATGCTGCAGGGTTTAAGAGTGGGTGAGTATGTGTTGCTTTGTAAGTATCTAGATTAAGGCGAGGTTTTAGAGGAGTATATAAAATATCTGATGGGACATGTGGGTGCAGGCTGTGTTTGGCTTTTAGCATGAAACCCAGATTGCATGTTACAGAATAGTGCTCGAGATGCTCTCCGAAATGATGGAGCACAGATGCTGGGTTCTTTCTTCCCCCTTAAACCACAGTGCGTTGGTTTTGTCACAGCAGTAGACACCCACAAACACACATGCATATAGGTAACAGGCACAAAGATACATCTTCACTTGTTCCTCCCACATGTCTCTGTATACACAAAAAATAAACTGAATCAGTATGGTAGCCGAATACGAATATCTGTTCACGTCATTGCCACATTGACGTAATTCTTGAATGCCCGTTTTACCACATTTAAACACGGTTCTTCTTTCATTCAGAACGCCAGGGCCTATATGATCATCTGTACATTTGTAAAATACAATACTTCACTGTAAAAATCATTCTTGCTTATACTTTTAATGTTATTGGATATTTGTATATTTTGATAATAAAGGCATGGTAGTTTTATCTTATTAAATATCAATAATATGTAATATATTAAATATATTAAAGCATCTACAGAGGTAGATTTAAAGTTTTCTAAACAGAATTTAAAATGATAAATACAGAACAGACAGACAGGCCATTTTTATATGAGGGCACACAGTTGTTCGCAAAAATAAGAATCTAAAGTATATCTTTTTAATATGTAATGCTTACAATCAAATCTGTTTTCTTTATGTTACAGAGATTTCAAATCTCCTCGTGGCCACCAAAAACAGAGCAACAGCCCCTAAGAGACACATGCCAGGCAATCAAGTCAGCTTCCCACGCATTCTCAAAGAGGACATTGAACAGGTACTCCTTCTCTCTTCTGTGTTAGTTTCCTTTTTTTGTTTATTCTTTAAATAAATCAAAGAATTACACTTTTTTACATTATTTTAAATGCATTCCGTCGCATTTTATAGTCCGGGCTCTGTTTTTTTTGTATGTGGAAATGAGAGTTACGATGTTTTTGAAAAACCTGTAATAAAATGCTGCAAAAACCTTTCTTGTAGGAGGTATACTTTTGCTTTAATACTTTACACTATAATCTTTTGGGCTCTCTGTTGTGTCAACCAGGAGGAGCACCTGGGTATAGGTACAAAAACCAACATTTACTCGGGCACTCTGAAGGTGAAGGGTGAGGAGGAGGATGATGCAGGATATACATCCTTCCAGGAAGTCAAGGTGGTCCTAAAGGTGCTGGGTTCTGGACACAGGGACATCTCCATGGTGAGCTCCTAAAGATGTGGAACATCCCAGAAAATTCCATCAAATTGTATCTATCCTGTAACATCTAACCATACTGAAATGTTTGTCTTTCTGTTGAAAGGCTTTTTTTGAAACGGCCAGTAAGATGCAACAAGTGTCCCATAAACATATTGTGCTGCTCTATGGAGTGTGTGTCCACCACCAGGAGAGTAAGTGCATATTAGAAGCGGTGTGGTTGTCTAATGAGGTTCTTATTCCTGTGGCTAAGGTTTTTGACACCTTTCTCTTTGTGTACCATAAGATATCATGGTGGAGGAGTTTGTCCAGCTGGGACCACTGGATGTGTTTATGAGGAGACAACAGACTCCACTCAGCACATCGTGGAAGTTCCAGGTGGCCTTGCAGTTGGCATCAGCCCTCAGTTACTTGGTAAGAGAGGAGAACAAAAGACACAGTCCATGAAAACTTGTTTTTAGCCATGGATTAATGTCAATATTAGCGTCTTTTATTAAATGTGAAAGCGTATCCTCTTGATTATGGACGAAAATGTGTTCTGTCCCGTGTTTGTTGTAGGAGGACAAAAAGCTGGTCCATGGCTTTGTGTGTGCTAAGAACATACTGCTGGCCAGAGACGGACTCGGTAATGATGAAGGAGGGCCATTCATTAAGCTCAGCGACCCAGGAATACCAATCACAGTGCTCACTAGAGAGGGTAAGTCCACATACAGACAGGCTCAGTTTGGATTACTAAAAATGAAACTTAAATGGTTACAGAATAGCTGCCATGGAAAATTTCACAGTAACTTCCACTTTTCTAGTCAGCTGTAACTGAAAGTAAAACCAGTGGATGAGTGTCAGAAAGTCATTGTGCAATCTATAAAGAAAAAGGATGTGTAGTATCTTTCTTAAAAGTTGTTTATGTAGCATTTTCAGTCCGAGAAACATTTCACTCAGCCTCTCATCCAGGTGACTAATATAGTAATACAATAGTATAGCAGTATAGTGCATGCTGCTAAGAGCCAATGATGGGGAAATCAAACAATCTCTGGCTAAGCACAACACAGAAGGAAATGGCCATCTCTGATCTGTGGAGGGGGCCATCTTACAATGCTGTGGTTGTGGCCATTCCCCAACTCTCTGTGAATGTTAGTCATGACCTTTGATCAGTGGTCAGGACAGTTTGCATATTAATGATCATGAAACTGGCCTCACGTCGGGGGTGTTACTTTCGGTCATTCTGCAAATGTAGTACTTATGAGCTTGGGGAAATCTGCAGTCAGCTGAGGCTGAGGAAATCACTGAGGTGAGTTACGAAACGTTTCTCCCACAAAATCAACTTTCTGGTATTTCCTTACGTGGATGATTGAGCGTGCATCAAGATGGATACAATCTTTGCTCGCTGTGGGGACAAAGCCTCCAGTCGTGGCCAAGTGGGTGGAATCACAAGCAGTAAGGAAGTTGACACAAGAGGGCGAGGCTCTGTGCTAAATACAGGCACTAGGAAGCTGGCTCTGGGCCATCTTGCTCTAAGTAATTACCCTAGACCCTCCTCATCCTCATCCATTATCATATTTACTTTTTCCATTCATGACAACGTGTTTTTCCGCACGACACTGATGTCAGACCGTCTTCTTACTGTTAGTCTTGTTACTACAAACTGTATGTTTAAGCCAAAATAATCAGGATTAAAACTGCAAACATAATTAGATGATGTTTAATTTGGCATTGAAACCAGTTTAAAAACAAACCAGGACACAAAATTTACGAAAACGACAACACATCAATGTTGGCTTGCTTGAGTGACACTTTATCTGATAAACAATTTTCACTTAAATGTGGGGTGACTACTGTTAGCTTTCTCTCTTTTTGCTTCTGTCGTGCCCTCATTTTCTTTCCACTCAACATAGAAAAGATACAAAATGAACATATTTCTGATGAAGCACAGGTAGTTGACCATAATTTAAGGCTAGGTATTGGATCAGAGAAGACAGCGCAACTAGGATATGTCTACTTTCAAATGGCTTATGTTTCTGCTTTTCTGCAAGAGTTATAAGTTGTGTGATGACCCAGTGCGCTTGTATAAACCACAGAACAGTTAGAACTGTTTCTGCACAAATGCCCACTGCCATATTCTCCTGGGAAGGCTCCTCCCTCACCATTTGTTCCCGGAACTTTACCGTTTTTTTCCCCATGTCTCCATCACTTTACTGATCAACTGGTTTTCCAGTTAGACATTGATGTTCTTGTACATGGATTTGATTGAACATAATGGATAAAGTGCTCAGAAACCCACTGGGAGCAGTCTTCAGTGCTTCCCAGCAATTTCAGATCACTTTGCTCAAAACCCTCTAATCCATTGTCTCCCCCCCCCCCCCAATTATGTAATTTCCCGCTCAGATATCTGTTCGGCTCCCCCGCCGTTTCTTTCCTTCTTGACCTCTTAGTACTTACACTGCTCATCTATCTATCTAGTGGAGGTCAGCCAATCATTTAGCCCGTCTTCCAGTCAAAGCCGAGCCGGCCAATACAAAGCCTTTTTTTAAAATTTACTTCAAGCAGCAATTTAACATTTTGTGTCGGCTACCTGCCAGCTGGCTTGTCAGAGCTAGACTGCAATTAATTATTTTTCTTTGAAATTGGGGCATCGTGAGTGTGTAGACGCATAACCTGCCCTAAGATGTCTTTTACAGTGTGAAAAGTCCACACACACACACACACACACACACATATACACACTCACACACACATGCATATGTTTTGGGGGTTTTAGCCGTTTATCAAGAACAAACTGGTGACGTTAGAGCCTGAGGATGATAACATGATTTGATAATTAAGTAAAAACATGTTGTTCACGGTTTCTTTTTTGCTTTTACTTCATGAAACTTGAAACTGCAAGTGCAACTTTTAAACAAAGTGGAGTTTGTTTGTGTCCACTTTGTGCAGAGTGTGTGCATCGTATCCCGTGGATTGCTCCAGAGTGTGTGAGGAATGCCTCGTCACTGGGTGTCGCAGCTGACAAATGGGGATTTGGTACTACTCTGTGGGAGATCTGCTATGATGGCGAGGTTCCCCTCAAAGACAAGAAGCTTACAGAGGTAAAGAGCACACACAAGCACTGATGATCATCCAACCAAGTGTCCCTCGGTTTCTTTCTGTTTTTGTTTTTTTTTAACCATCTCTGTCCATCCGTATCGACTGGTCAGTTTTCATGCAGCACCTTGTTCATACGTGTTTTCATGTCTGTTCTGAGCAGAAGGAGAGATTTTATGAAACAGAGTGCCAACTGGCCACCCCGGACTGCACAGAGCTAGCTGAACTCATGACCCACTGCATGAACTATGACCCCAAGAAGAGACCTTTCTTCAGGGCTATTGTCAGAGAGATGGATCAGCTCATAGAAAAAAGTATGTCCGAGTATGTCTGTACGTCATATAAAACCAGTTTTTACACTTAATAAAGAGGCTGCACATATGAAACCTGAGCAGCATTAGATTTCAGTCATCGTATTGCTGCTGTGTCCAGCTTTTATTCGTTCTAGATGCTCAGAGTTGAAAAATGTTTAATTTAAGCCAATAACACTGCATAAGACTACAAAACAAGTGAAGTACAAGTTAAAACATTGTGATCTTTTTTTGTTTGTTTTGTTTTTTAAATATCGGCATGGTACCTGAATGTGAAGCATGCTTTCTATCTCATGGAGTAGCAGGCTGTGAACAGACTTGTTTACACTACTCAGAGGTTCTTGAGGAAGTTCACTGGGTGCATTGTCAGAGATCAGCCCCTCAAATGGGCCCCATGGCAGGATATTATACTCTCTTCTTCCACCTGCTGGTTAGAATTGGGTACTGCAACCCATTTTACTCAAGCCAGTTTTATCATATAATGAAACCCTAAGGGACAAAAATATTTCAAGCTACTATATTTCTCACTGTTTGTGAGTATTGTTTGTTTGTTTGAATTTTTTGTTAGAATTAGGTAAATATTCAAAATGATGACACGTAAAAAGTTTTGCCTGAGTGATGTATTGTCCTGCCAGAAGTAGCCATTTCTGTGGAAACATGAGTAAACAGGTAATTACATAACCACACAGAGTTCTAGTGAAAACGTCGACACTGTCGACCACAATGGACTTCCTATGACACAAGCGTGCATGTGCTGTGAGAGAGATGTGCTGTACTCAGTGTGCCTAATGAATTTGCCTCTTTTTGTTCTTTCAGACCCTTCTATCAAACCCCAGCCAACACCAGATGTTGACCCCACCATGTTTGAAAAGAGATTTCTCAGGAAGATCAGAGATCTGGGAGAGGTACAGTGCTGCTGTGTCTAGCTTCATTCGTGTTGAGCCAATCATAGGATTCATTTTGTTAGTAATTAGACTGACGCACAAAAAACTTGGCACCAGACATGAAAAATGGCTTTATTAAATATAAGTCTATTTGGTCCAGTGGGTGTAAGCTTACAGGTATATATAAATATATATATTGCAGTGGCCCCTCTTTTTAGGGGTCACCACAGCAGGTCATCTGCCTCCATCTATCCCTAGGACCTTCAGAGCTTCCCTGTGATCTGAGCATAACAGAACTAGATGAACTAAACGAGCCAATGGATGAAGTTTCCCATGTAGTTGTTTGTCTGCTGTTCAGTACTTAAAATTTGTTTCATGTTTCTCGTGCAGGGTCACTTTGGTAAGGTGGAGCTATGCCGCTACGACCCTAGGGGGGACCGAACGGGCGAGATGGTGGCTGTGAAGTCGCTGAAGCCCGAGAACCGAGAAGAGCAGAGCAACAACCTCTCCAGAGAGATCGACATCCTGAAGGATCTCTACCATGAAAACATAGTCAAATATAAGGGCATTTCCCAAGAAGAAGGTATTCTGTCCACTGCATGATGATGATATTGAAGATTTTGAATGTGTTTTTAAAGTTAGTTTTTGAGAGAGAAACTGACATAACCGAATATTAGAAATTAACTTTTAGTTTGACTCTATAAATTGAGCGAGGACATACTTGTTGTTGAAGACCATAAATAGATTCTGGAGTAAACCTTCAGACCAGCAACAAGTGTTTCAAACATAATATCATGTATACACAAAGTCTGACTGCATGTTTTTATGAATCTATAGGTGGTCAGGCTATTAAGCTGATCATGGAGTATCTTCCACTGGGCAGCTTGAAGGAGTATCTGCCCAGAAACAGAGCCAGGATCAGCATCCCCACCTTGCTCAGCTACTCTGTGCAGATATGCAAGGTAATGCACCTTCTCTTCAGTTCCTTCAATTCCTTTTGGTCACTCTGAACCTGATGAAACATGACACTGTGTTTAATTCATTTTAGGGAATGGACTATTTGGGATCTCAAAATTACATCCACCGTGACCTGGCTGCCCGAAACGTGCTGATGGAGAACGAGACGACTGTGAAGATTGGTGACTTTGGCCTCACGAAGAGCATCAAAGATAACGAAGGTTATTACACAGTCAAGGACGAGAATGACAGCCCTGTTTTCTGGTAAGTCAAGAGGACAACAAAGAGATAATAGCTGAAAACCTGTGTGTGTGTGTGTGGTGGGGGCGGGGTGTCAGATGGTAAATGAAATGGATTGATAGGATTAATATAAAAAAGGCGCATATGGGCTCTTCTTTCTAGCAATATATTGACTCTGGTGTCAGCTGGCAGATAATTAAGCCTCAAGGATGTGTTTGCACTAAAATGACAGAAAAATGCACACTATGTCAGTCCGAGTTGTTTTATTCTATGAGGACATTAATCTCTAAAGCAGCTTTAATTATTATTTTTTAAATAAGATAACAAATAACAAGAAAACTGTTTAATAGTGGTGAACTATTACTGTTGTCCAACTCGCACACACGTCACCAAAAGTGACGTCACATCCGTTGGCACAAGCCATGCTTAGGTGCTGTTTGGGCCGGGTCTGCGCCTCTCAGGTTTCGTAACCTTGTGACGGTCCCACAGCGACACAAGTGTTAGATTTAGCTCTGCTGTTAACATACAGTTGAGGACACTATATGTTGCTCAGTAACCTCTCAGTATAGTGGAAGGATGAAGAAGGAACTGTCACAGTGACTGAGCCTTTATGCTTTTTGTGTTTCAGGTATGCTCCCGAGTGTCTGACTCTCTGTAAGTTTT
The DNA here is from genome assembly GCF_057382185.1 of Mchenga conophoros. Classification (NCBI taxonomy): domain Eukaryota; kingdom Metazoa; phylum Chordata; class Actinopteri; order Cichliformes; family Cichlidae; genus Mchenga; species Mchenga conophoros. Next base: position 6,430,534 of record NC_140542.1, read on the forward strand.
ACCTCGCTTCAGATGTTTGGTCCTTTGGGGTGACGATGTATGAACTCCTCACTTACTGCGACTCTGCCAAGAGCCCGATGAATGTAAGTGTGCAGCACTTTCATTACTAATATTTCCTATCTGCGACTCTGCATTAAGTACACATACTGTGCCAGTCGTGTAAAGTAAACGGCACACACATATTTGTATGTAGCAGATGGTGTTGGTCTTTGGCCAGAGTGGCAGATGATAGACTCCACTGTGAGCTTTCCAAAGTAGCTCGAGCCAGTGCTAAGAGCTCATTTTATCATTAACATCTTTTTACATCAGGCTTTTTGCTGCTACCAGAAGCACTAACTAATAAACCTGCACAGATTAGAAAGACTGAAGAATTATGGAAGCTAGAAAATAAAAGCCATTAAACCTGCAACACAGAGTGTGCACGTTCAACACTGCTATGACTAAAGTTGTATGTCTATGGCCCACATCTAAATGAAAGTAGAGAAAGTGTAGCGTATTTTCCTTTTGTAATCTCCCCTTGTCCTTACCCTCAGTGCTTCCTTGAAATGATTGGTAAAACTCATGGTCAGATGACTATCATCCGATTGGTGAAGGTGTTGCAAGAAGGAAAGAGGCTGCCGTGTCCTAAAGACTGTCCTGACTCTGTAAGTATTACCAGCGGTAATGATTTGGCTTTTTTTGTTTTTATTTACACAAATCCAAATACAGCATATTGAAAGAAAAACAACAGCCACAGTAGGCTTCAAGAGAAGGTAAATATGGGCCTCTTAATGTGTGATGCGTTGTATTCATTCATTGGGAGTTTTTTACCTTAAATAGTTGACATTCATCTGTGCATTGTTGAGTACAAAATTGAGACGTTCTTACTCATAATCCAGTCATTTTTACTGCAATCACCAGTTTTTCACTCACAAACTGTGTTTCTTTCATAACTTCGCTCTTTAAAGAAGAACCGTTAACCACCGATGCTGCTTTTAGATATCTTTTTCAGACATTTCTACAGAAACTGCTGATGTCGGTTTCTGTAGAAATGTCTGATTTACACGAGATGTGGATTGACTTCCTGAAATATTGCTAATCATAGCAGTAGCTTCACTGTGCTTTTATGGCATACTTCAGTAAAGGGGCACTCATTTCTTTCCTAACCTATTTACTGTAATTGTCGGGCTATAAGCCGCTACTTTTTGCACAAGCTTTGAACCCTGCGGCTTTTAGTCAGGTGCGGCTTTTCTATGGATTGTCCATGATTTTTGTCATATCGTAAGACGATTTGTTTTGTGTGTTCTGCTGTTGTACGGCACTACGTTGCCTGGCGGAAGGATCGGGGTTCAAGAGTGGTATGTTAGTCACATGTCCGTCCGCCAGGCAACGTAGTGCCGTACGAAGTAGCGCGAAAAACAAACTTCAAAGTAGCGGTACGCGTTCAGCGGGAGGCGTGGATGATGAGCGGCGATAAACTTGCGAAAAGCAAGTTATGCTCAACTCCACCGGTGGATTCTGACAGCGTGGAAAAGTGTGAAAGCATCCACGATCACCAATGGATTTTGAAGGGCTGGACTGCTGCATGATGGAGAGGAGGACACCGCCACGGCCCTTCAGAGGGTGTTCGACTCTGACACTGACAACGAGGATTTCTTTGGTTTTGAAAGTGACAACGAAGGAAAGGAGCTAAGAGTGGATGACGAAGCCATCCTGAGCCTATTTGTATCCGACACTGGAGGAGAGGACTTTGGTGGTTTTAGTGCGCAGGAAGAAGAGAAAGATGGTGAATGACTGACTTTTCTTCTTGTTAAAGCCGTGTCACTGCACCTGAGCCTAAAAGGTAGTCCGAATCTATTTTTCTGGTGTGCTGTAGGCTACTGTTATGTACTACATGTGCAAATATGTACCCATAACTTGTTTTTCAAAATATTAATAAAAGTGATGTCTCCAAACAGCCATCTCTTTCCTGACAATTCCCTTTGTGCATATTCTCTTACATATGATAAGTCAACATTGAAACACCTGCGGCTTTTAGTCAGGTGCGGCTAATGTATGTACAAAACAGGATTTTCCCCGGATTTTAGCTTGTGCGGCTAATATTCAGGTGCGCTTTGTAGTCCGGGAAATACGGTAAGCAGAACTAAATAGTGAACAATTTTAATTGTAATCTTTGGTTTTATGTTAAATCAAAATGATTCAGTGAGTTTTAACATGCTGTCAGGTCACACTGAGGTTGCAGGCATTTAAGCAGCCGTCCAAGGAAACCTGACAGCATCAGATGTAAAAGTGTAGCGAGTCAGAGCTGCTGCAGTTTTGTTCGATTTTTAATTTTTAACAAAACTTCTTTTGATTGCCGTTTCTTTTTCCCTGACAGGTGTATGAGCTGATGCGAAGATGCTGGGAGCAGTCACCCGAGAGGAGGATCACCTTCAAGCGCCTGATTGAGGAGCTCACCACCGCTCAACAGCTCGCCCAACAGCAGCAGCAGCAACAAAACAGCCAACCAACTTTCTGAGGCGCTTGCAGTGAAGCTGACTTTGCTTGCCAGTCTGGATGCAAATGGAGATCCTGACCCCCGCCCCTCCTTCAGATCAGCATCTGCTTGTGCAGCTTTATTGTAAAGTCACGCTCCTTCATACTCACGTTTAAACTTTTAACTACCATGCCATAGTCTGCTATATTTTTTAAGGTTTTTATTTCACATATATTCAGATTTTGTGTTTTCAATTAAGAGTATTAGAAAAATATTTTAGCCCTCTTGTATACTACATGACCTGATCGCTTACTTCCAGCTGTCTTGAATATTATAAACGATTTGCACTGTCTTGTGGCCCAAAGACCTTCGAATTATGCAGGACTCTTGATGATGGACAATGGAAAGATTTTTTTAAAAAGGTCAAGGAAGGGACTCTTTTATGCCTGCATTTAATGGTTACATCACAGCCTTATTTGGGATGGATAGCTGGCAAAATCACGCTAGAAAACCTCACGTGGATGGATGGATGGATGGATGGGATAAAGAAGATGGAACATAACCACAGATATCCAAGCTGTGGCTTCAGAGTTTTGTGCCACTGCTGTTTTGTTTTATGGACTCCTCTTTTTGGGAGAAACTTGCCAGATTTGAGCCTAGGAATTATGTGTGATAAACATCTGGATTTGCTGTTCGTGATGTGCACATGCAGTCACAGAAAAGTGGCATGTCATTAGAGCCAGTAGTCGGTCAGCATTTTTCCTTCCACCCCACTGTTGTGACTGTTTTACAGATTAAATATTTGCACGGTTAAAAACCATCAGTTCTTACTTGTAATTTCACGTTTTTTTCCTGATTAACAAAAAAATTAAACAAAATCTTTTGGGAATTTTGTGGACCATTTGAAAAAATGCAAGCACTGCGTTTGCACAAGAACAGAAAATCTGTTATTTTTTGTGTTCTTTCGATGTAACGGATGTTATTTGTGAGTACAATACTTGCGAGAGGCACTTGAGGGCAGTACAACTATACTTTTCCTTTTCTCTGATGTTATGGGGCTTTTAGTCTGAACCACAAATATTATATATCAAATACATAGACTCATTTTAGAGCCAATTCTCACTACTGTGGATTGTCTGTGAAGGAAGTTTAGATGATGTAACAAAAGCAAAAGTGGTGATTTTATACATTGTGTGCATGCCTTTTCCCCCCCCAATTTGCTAAAAAAGTATAATTTCTCCAACACTCATGTCGTCTGTGCATTTTCCAGTGTATACGTGCATTTATCCATGTGTATGTTGTATCATTTGAGCAGAGGGCTTTAGATATGCAGCCAGAAACTTTGCGCTCAGTCATGTATAACAACCCCAGAAACAGAGTCTACATAAATGCGACAACAACAGGAGAGGGATGTGCTTCAGCCCACATTTTATTTAGGAATGTAAAAGACAATTCCTTCTGCTCTAAATAAGAGAAAAGAAATATATATTTTTCAAAAAAAAAAGATGTAAGTATGACTTATGGAATTTAAAATGATCCATAAATACACCATGAAAAAATAAATAAAATCAATGTTTGTGTCGTGTTTTGTCTGTCAGTCCAAATTCAGTATCATCACCTTCTGAAAACAGCTGGTTCTGTACATTACAGTTTGCAAGTAGGCATGCTAAGATTGCTCTAGAAAGACCTTATTCACAGTAAAACAATATCAATGTAAGTGTGATATAAAATTTTTGCAAAATCTAATGTATATTTCAGGTCAGAAAAAAACAAAACAAAATAAACTCCACATACTTAAAAAGCAGAAGCTGTTTACAAAGCAATAAGCAACAGCAAATTCTAGATTCATCTACAGCCATTAAAATGTGTTAGAAAAAAACCCTCAGAAATACTTTAGTATTGCAAAGCTTTGTGATCAACACACACACGCAGTCATTCACTATTGCAAAGTCCAGCATCAACGCTGGTCTTGTGTAATACGCAGGATACATATTGAGTACAGAGGCATCGCACAGATGCTGAGAGGGAGCTCGGTTTACACAAGAACAGAAAGAAAGAAAGAAAATTGTGGATTTGGCTGTGTTTGTGCAAATTCTACAAACAAATAAATCACAATTCAGCTAAACTGCACAAGACACAACATTTTCTATTCTAATGGAAACGGAGCTCTCAGACAATCAGCCCGACTGTTTTTTCATGTCTATTAACAACTCTTTTTTTTTTTTTTTGTTAAAGTTGCATTTGCACATAGTTTATCCAGAGCTCTAAAGTCTAAAAATCAACCACGCAACACAAGACTGGAGAGCATCCTTTAGTTCACATGTACAATCGTCAGGAGGCCGTCACATGTAGCTGGTGGTACAGAGAGGCACAGAAAATAAAGAAACTGCCCTTTATCTTATCAATCTAACCCATATAACAATAATCAATAACAAAAAAAAAGGAACTGGAACTCAACATTAGTGAAAGCCTTAAAAATACTATTTGTACTGTGAATGTTGGGAGGAAGATTATAATATTGCAACACAGGTTCTTTCTTTTTTTAACAACATAGAGAAAAGAGAAGTGACACCAGTGAATCTTGACCTGTAGGTTGTGATGGGAGGCAAATGTTGAGTTACTACACTGCACCAAGCATTTGAATGCACAAATTAAAAACTCTCCAGAATGCAAAGGTTTGGTTCACAGTGAAACCAAAAGCCTGTAATTCTCCCCAAAAATCCTACTGTTAGCACAAATCATTAAGTATTAACAATGTGCCTTTTGTCCTGTTTTCCTCACAGTCTTCCTGTTAAAGGGGAGTTTTTCCTTCCCACTGTTGCCAAAGCTCTTGCTTATATGGGGTCATGTGATTGTTGTAGGGTCTTTACCTTAATATAAAGCACTATTTGTATAAATAAAAGTTAATTGAACAGAGCCAGCACCACAGCACCCCCTGGTGTATGTGTTTACACAGACACAGACTGCATTCATTGCAGTGTATCATCTTCAGCTGTGTGAAACTGCCAGACGTGTCACGGTTTCTACTTTCTGTTTGAAGGCTGAAGGCTACTGAGTATTCAGTCATGTCCAAGTTACGTCTCTGAGTCCACAGTTAAGGCTGCTGTCTGGGTTTGTTGAGGAGGCTGGATGATTCACTCTACAGGCGATAAAATAACACGCCTAATTATATGAATGTCTTATTATGTCTTCATCGAGATTCAGCTCTAAACAGAAGAACTGTGCCAGAGCGAAGGGGGGAAATGGTGTTCGAGAGTCCATCTAATACTCATACTCTACCAAATGAGAGGAGACATTTTCCAGTGTGCTGGAGTATGAGTATGTGTGTGTGTGTGTGACAGCTCTACAGGTACATGCAACATGCAGGAGTCTGGCAGACAGAAACACTTCACTGAGCAAGGAGACAAAATCTAAAAAAAAGAAAAAGATATTCCTGTATGCTGAGTAGCTGAAGGCAGCTGGAGTTGTTTATCCACCGCTCTCTTTCTTTCAGCCCGTCTCTCCTTACTCCCATTAGCTGCCAGAAGCCCATTTTTAGAGAGCTCCAGCCCCATAAGCGCGTACACAGCGCCAGCTAAATTCACCCCACCGGCTCAACTCATAATGTGCAAATTCAGGAACGTTAAGAAAGCTTCGAAAAAAGGGAGGTATTTACTGAAGGGATGACAAATGGAAGTTTGGAAGCTGTGGCAAACACAGTTTAACGATGCATATCTGCTATTGGTAGATGTGCGATGTTCACGAACAAAGCAGAAGCGAAGGAAGAGCTAAAAAAATAAAAATAACTCTGGGCTTGAAGTGAGGATGGTGTAGCTGTTTCTGTAGCAGCCCCAAAGGACAAAACAGAGAGAGAGGAAAAAAGGGAAAAAGCCTAAATCTAGACATCCCAAAACAAACAGGTGAAGCGCTACAAAAACAGACACCAGCACACAGGATGGACTCTTTGACCTGCGCAGACAGGTGAAGACAGGGAAGAGGAACAACTGTACACTAGAGCTGGGCGATATGAGATTTTTTCATATCACGATATGTTTTTTTCATTTCAGGCGATAACGATATCTATCACGATATAAGCCAAATAACTATATTTGTAAGATTTAAATGTGCCGTTGCTCACAAGTAAAATGTGAAATAATCAGCAGCTTGTTTTTAAATATTTATTTCCCATAATAAGTTCAACAGGGTAGATGTACTTAAGGAACATGAGACTTTTTCAGATAAATAAAGGCAAATATTGCAAACTACACAAAAGACAGCCGCTAAAGCGTTTAAGTTTCAAAATAGAACAAACGAAACAGACTAAATTGTCAATTCCACTTAGAAACAAAGTATTAATTCTAAAAATAAATCTTAGTTTGTTTTACAGAAGAACAGACAAAACTGACTAACTTTTGTCAATATCAAATAAACTGAGAACTAAAAGGAAATTCTCAATCTCTCCTTGTTGTATAGCTGAGCTTTTCAAACAGTTTTAACAGTTACTTTAGTCTGACAAAAGCCGAATGACGAATTAGCGCTTCCAGTCAGAGACCGAGGCTACGTCCACATGTACACGGGTATTTTTGAAAACGGAGATTTTCCGTTTTCGTTTTAAAAAATAATCCCGTCCACACATAAAGGCAGAAATGAAGGAAAACGCTGCTATGAACATGCCAAAGCAGCAGGTGGAGCTAGATTCCTAACCGTGCAGAAATGTTGGCCAATCAGAAGTCTAGAAGCCTCGGTGGGAAAAAGTAAACAAAGCTGGGGCATAGAAGCAGAACCGAGTCGTATGTGTGGAGGGACAGTAACTGTGTGTATATGTAAGCATTTAAACACTGCAGAGAGTAGAATTAACAGTAACAGTATTGTAGAAATTCATTTCACCGAAACAATAACGTGGCGCACAGTGTGACGCATGCACCAGTTCATTGTATTTCCAGACTTGCTTTCGGCACAATTTACAGTGCACGCTACTCTGTTTTTTGTCAGACTTGAAATAGCCGAAATACCTTCAAACTACGGAACTTCTATGGCTCTTCCGTTCGACAATCTCTCCGGCATTGGAACCATCATCTGTTTTCTCTTCGGTCACGCTCGGTTGATTTTTCTAGTCGGTACACTCATTTCCTCCATTACGCGCTGGCTGCTTCCCAAACAAACACACGTGCGGCTTGGCACTTGTGCTGTACGTAACAAGTCACGCGACGTGAAGCTGCGGCTGTGATTGGTTCGGCTCTGCGCTACTTAATTTGGATCGGCCGACCTTTTTTTTTTTTTTTTTTTTTTTTTTTTTAAAGAGGACAAGAGCGGCGAGGTCTATCGCGATAGCTTAATTTCTCTATCGAGTAAAAGTTATATCGCGATAGATATCGTTATCGTTCTATCGCCCAGCTCTACTGTACACTGTATATTAAGCAAACAAAAATGGATGCCGTTTTGTGGGATAGCTTTCACAGTTTAGTGAAGCTGCAATCATATCCTGTTTTTTCTTGTCACTAAAAAAACTGAATCACACTTTATTAAAATACACACACTGAAGACGACCTGAAACAAGACAGTGAGACCTCAAGAGCAAAAAGTAGGATCGTTTTCTTAAACCAGAGGAGTCGCCCCCTGCTGGCCATGAAGATTTTAAAAAATGCAGGTCGACTTTTCAAAGGCCCATCTTTTATTTACAGTTTGTGAGCCTGATGGGCCTTGTAGCACTGCTCCTTATTAGTGCCCTTTAAAGATCCTGGGACTGTAACAATTTCTCTTGTAACCTTTGTGTTTTTGCATGTTTAACTTCATTGTTGTGCTTTCTCACACTTCTGTGCTTAGTCTAAAGGGGCCTCTGCACACTTTTATTAGATGCAAATGTAATCAATAACTAAAAACACTTCTTACAGAAGACGTTTGCTCTGTTTATCCCCAGTGGCTGACGAATAACAGCTTGAATAGTGGAAGGACAAGGTCTGTGTGATCTGGGCAGAGAAGGATAGCGGGGTGTAGGGCTGCTCAATTAATCGAATTTTAATCACGATTACGATCTGGGCTTTCAACGATCATTAAAAATGACTGAGCCGATTATTAGCCCCTCCCTCATTTATCCGCGACACCTTAAAGGCCGGTCCGTGAAAATATTGTCAGGCATAAACCGGTCCGTGGCGCAAAAAAGGTTGGAGACCGCTGATTAAGAGGACCCGAGGGAAGCTCGGAAAGCTAAGCAGAAGTTATTTGGAGAGTGACTGCCGTTGGTTGAAAAGAGAGTTTTAAAAAAAAAAAACTTCAGTGGTGTTGCACACTATTTTATATTATTTTTTTAAAGTCATTGTTAACCCTTTAAAGCCGGTCAGAGCAGCACGCTCCGTTTTGCGTAACAATTTTTAAATCCCTGTAGAACCTGAACCGTGTAAGCTAGCGCAATAATTTGTTTTGCATATGAAACCGGAGGAGTTGTACTTACATCTGATGCCATCAGCTTGTCCTCGGTCACGGTTTCGTTCCACATAAAGCTTTGCAAAAATTGCATAAAAAGCGCTTGCAGGAACAAAAACATAATATTCCAGAAACACGCTTTGCCGTTCCTATCAGCTGTTCGTAACACTTCCCACAGTGAAATGATGCACATGCTGTTTTCTTTGCAAATTTGCATCATAGGATTGTTTTTTGTTTTTCCTGCAGTATATAAAAATTGCTGTATCTCCAAAATAAAACTATGAAGACACTCAAAATAAATTTCCTGTTGTTGTAAACTATTTTTTGCAACTTTATTGTATTTAAAGTTTTGAGGGATAAACCTCTTAAATTTCTCCAAGTAGAAATATATGTAAACAAAACAAAAGCGATTTTCAATTTTTTTTGTAGTTTATTGCACTTTTTTACAATTTATGTAATTACTATGGACTTAATGCATACATATTATTAAAATATGGGCTATAACAGTTGTATTGATGTATAGCAACTTGAAATGCTCCCACAAATGGCACTACAGCATGTAAAAAAAAATAATATAAGCTCTGGTGGACTTGGTTCTATAGTAGGTCTTAAAGGGTTAAATAAATATCGTCAAATAATCGTGATCTCAATTTCAGTGAAAATAATCGTGATTATCATTTTTGCCATAATCGAGCAGCCCTAGCGGGGTGTGTTAGCTCAACAATGCCACCTGTTTAATGTTACACCGGCTAACATGGCTAACCCTGAAATATGAGAAGAAGAATAGAATTACTGCCAAGTCTTAATTAACCAGCACATTCAAATAATGGTACTGCACTGAATCTCATTTCTTCACTTAGATTATTGGGGGCTGAGTTCCAAACTATTCAGACAATTCCCTCCTGAATTTGAAAACATTTTCTGGGAAGTTTTATAAATAAATAAACATGTACTTCGTTTATAGGTACTTCTGTGATAGAAAACGAGGTCTAAAAGATCCAAGCTTTATGAAATTGAATGGATTTAGTCCACAGTTTTCAGACGTTCTGCAATATTGTACATAGTAACGACACTACGCAGATAAAAAAGATGACACAACTGATGAAAAACCACTAAAATAATTCAGGCGTCACTGACTTTAGTAAGAGGATCCAGACTGGACAGACAGACAGGAAAGCAGAAAAGCAAACAGTGCATTTTAAAGTCTGCTGCCTCAGCTGTTCATCTACAAAAGGCCCTGCTCATAACACACACATAGACAGGCGCTTCTAACTTAAAAGAGGTGAAGGTGAGAGCTGTCACCTAACAAAAAAAGAATAAGAGCAGAGCTGGAGTCCAGCTGGCTGCCTTTATTTTATTTTATTTTAAAGCACTCGGTGCTGGGAAGCAAATCAAACTGTGGCCCCGAGACAGGCCGCACAGCCATAAAATCTACTGAAGCACTTTGAGCTGATTCGCAGGAGACCCGAGCACAGCACAGTACAGCAGGTCGGAAAGTAATCTATTAAAAGAAGTGCTTGAAAGGGTCTCGTGAAAGCTGATTTGACTGCTGACACAGACTTCATGGGCCAAATGAGGTTCACTCTCCTTAATTTCTAACAAACGAGCCGTCTACGAGAACAGCTCAGCAGATAATGAATTTATCTAATGTGCTTTTAAATGTACAGGTATGTAACGGGGAGGTACTGGGACAGATGGTGTGAGAATGCTCACATGGTTTCAACTGCTCTACTCCTCCACCTCTGTGCCACGCAGCTCTCCACGTGTACACCTTTTGTTTCCCAGAACCGGCCAATCAGAAGGGAGGGTAGAGTTTTTAAGTCCGTGGATGAAGCCTAGTGTAAGCTGAGAATCATGCAAAGCTACTCTAGAGTCCAAGATCAACAACGTGGAGGTATGAGCAGAATAAGGGCACTTTAATCATTTGGATGATGATTAGGCTCCATGAGAGGTGTTTTGAGTCCCAGCTTTAGTTACAAGATTTCTGCCTGGTGACTTTTCAGTTTGTGCAGGTATATAAAGCTGCTGCTGTATTCAGGGTTGCACCCATGTTCTCAAAATGAACTTCAAAGAGAGGTTTAGGGGAATGTTTTGGCCCATCTTAAAGTTTCATAGCCTTTAAATGGCTAATAAAATAAAAATAATGATAAGAAAAGAGGCGGTCTGATAAAATGGGGCGGAGCTGTGAGATGGGGAAGTTGTGCGACAGTTTTCACTGACTTCACTGTAATCTGAAGACCTGCGACATCACGGAGCACGTGAGAGTCCATTTATTGCAAACCACAGAAAGCAGACAAAGACGGAACGGAAAACAGGAAGGTGAGCTTGCGTGTTTATTGCCCTTAATTTACCGTTGTTTTTTTTTCCCCACTGTAAGAACAATCCTGACATTCAGCACACCCGTCACACAGGCGGCAGCAAACTCACACCAGATTACTTGGACTAAACGAGTGTGTGAACATTATATATCACCAGTCACTGGTGTTCACACTAGTTGGGAGCGTGTGTTTTTCGGTGTGGCTGCAATAACAACATATGTATTTTTCTGCACAGGAATATTAAAAAAAATAATCGATTTTGTTTACACTGCAAACTTCTGCACAAGTTCTACATTCAACCTTCCAGCAGGAGAAGTGGGAACCTTAGTTATTGCCAGTTTGTTAGACACAGAGGGCCGCATGCACAAACCTAAATTCCAATGAATCGTAAAATTATGAATAAAAAGTAAAACCTCTCCTCTGTAATGAACACTGCACAAATTGCCTGGATACTGCCTGTGCCACAAATATCTCACCGGCAGAAAAATGCACATTAAAGTGGACCTATTATGGTTTTCTTCATCACATACAGCATCTATGCTGTGACAATAGTGTGTGCTCATATGAAATATGAAGACATTTTCAAATAATGAGGTATTTTGTTTTTGAGGACCAATCAGAATAAAGTCGATCAAAAGAGGGGGCGTGGTCTTGTTTCAGTCAGGGGATGAAGCCCAGTGTAAGCCTGTAAATCATGCAAAGCTACTCTAGCAGAGTCCAAGATTGTCAATGGTGGTAATGAGCAGAATAGGTCCACTTTGATAATTTACCCCAAAACACACACATAAAAAAGACCCTCCCTACAAGCATGAAATTAAAGTGCAGAAACTCACATGCAAAGCAGCATGTTAGTAGCATCTCGTGTGCAAAAAAAAGAAAAAAGCTGAAAACCGTACAGACCATCTTATACAGCATACAATCTTACTGTTTTATTATAACAGCGACTTATGCAATATGCACACCATGCAAATGTATCCAAAATGACTTTCAAATGTCACTGCCAGTTAAATCTCTCAGTAATGACTAAATGCTTTTGTTTTTGGCTAAAAACAAACCGCTTATATTGTTTTTTAAAGGTGATCCTGAAGCTGTTTCACCACTGCCAGCCATCAGTTGATCATTTCATCCAGCTAAGATTTGCTACTCACGAGAGAAGCAACAGCACATGTTTTTTTAACAGCGATTTGAGTACAAGTTTATTCGCAAAAGCAAACACACTCGGAACCTGCTTTGATTAGTAAATTACTTGAATTGCCTTGTAATATTATTATATTACAAATATATAACAGTATAGGTATAAACAAAACAAATCAGACACTAAAAGGTTTTACCTTCATTCATGTTGTACAACAGGCTCGCAGAGGAGCTCAGAAACATCCATTGTATGTGATATTGTCTGTTACACATGGCTTTATATATTCTGTATTACACTGCACTATTTACACCAGCCTTTTATTATCCATCCAGTCATTGTAAGAAAAGTCCATTCATTGAGGGAAGCTTTAAATTAAGGGCTTTGATTGGTTTAGGCCCTTTGTTTTCCTGATGTGCTCCCAAACCTTGGGATTGAAATGGCTGACATTTCCTACAGATACAGCAGAGCGGCACACACACACGCGCATAAATACGCACACACGCGTACTCTAATTCTCGGGGGGGGGGGGGGGGGGGGGGGGGGTGTTTAAAGAGTAACCTGGTCTAATAAAAAGAAAAGAGAAAAAAGAGGGAAGCGAGAACAAAAAGATGTCAGACTGGCTGACAAATCAAAGGGCGAGTGTGCGACATCAGACACGTTCAGTCTTTTGAAAAAAAAAAAGGGAGACTGGGATGGGGGGGGGGGGTAGCTGGCTGCATGGCCAGTCCTAAGACAGTTTCAGAGGCAGACGGCGGGCCGCCCTGCTTGCAAATACAAAAGCTGCTTGTACATACAGATGCAATATACTTCAATTTACATGATATATTAGAAAAATTGTACAAGATAATAGTAGTTAAGTACAGTTAACACACTGACTGTGAAACAACAGCTTAAGTTAAAGAGTTAAGGCTTGAACAGGACAAAAATAACACTGTGTGTATATATATATATATATGTGTGTGTGCGTGTGTGTACATACGTGCCAAGATCAAAGAGCACTATGGCTTCATTTCACTCGAGCCATCTGCAAACCTAAATCTTTCAAACTCAACACTGACTTTTGTAGGACTGCAAAATGGCAGCCACAGAAAGGCCACTAGAGGGAGCTGTGACATCCAGCTGTTTGCGCCTCCCTCCCCTAAGCTTTTAGGCTTCAAGGTGGTTCGGTTCAAACTAGAGCCTCTTCCTCTTAAAGTAGTCAGCGTACTGCCCCCCCAGGCCTTGCGAGTGCTGCCCGATGTAGGCCGCATCGGATGCCGTAACTTCCTGCACTGCCAGCTGAGGATACTCCCTCTTATGGCCCCTCGTCTGGTTCTGATGGGTTAGAAACAAGAAGAGAACGGGAGGCAGAGGTGAGGAGGGATTATGGACGTTTGACCTGGACGTGTATGAAAACACTTATAGTTGGAAAGTCACCGATAAAAACCATATATTTCATTTTCAAATACTAAGGAAATCTTTTTTTATGATCATGAAAGGGTTTATTGTTTATCCCGGGAATATTACTCTTGGTTTCAGACCATTTTACCAAAAAATATTGTTTTATTAATTTAATTCATCTCGGGACTTCGGTTGTCCACCACTATAAGTTTCTGTGGTCACTAAACATTGTTTTCTGCGTCTTACTAAAACAAGTGCAGCCTTGCTAACGATCTGCAGGAGATTAACCCTAAATTACTGAAATGATCAACTAACATAGAAGGTCGGTGACAAAGAAGCGTACAGGTTTGTGCAATTTTGACGAATAAGCAAAAATCCTGAATTTGCATGCATTTGTGTGTAGTAGCACAAACAAATGCAAATCTTTGAGGAGATGACGCTTAGCTCAGACGTCTGGCCCCGGTCTGTTTACGTCACTGTGCACTCTCTCTCGCTCTGTGAATCTCTTCCACCTCCGTGTCTCCTTGAGTGGCTTTAACGGCCTTCAACTATGCAGGGAAAAACATAAATAAAAGCTGCACTGAATGGTAGTCTACTGGTTGACTTGGTTGAGAGAAAAAAGAGGAAATAAATTTTTAGCAAGCAGCCTTTATAACACTGCACTGTTTGAAAGCAGAAACGTGTGGAGCTACTTGCAGCTAATGCAGACCAGCACAGACCTTCAAATGAGAACTGGTATTCAAATCACTGGCAGCACTGACATCAATCTGTACACGTCACACTGCTGCCTGGAGCTCAGCTTTATTGTTTTTAGTCACTGTTTTTGTGTTTGTTTCAGTCTAAAGTGCCTATTTCCTGTTCTTCTTTCACATTAAAAGGCCTACAAGGAAAGGAACCGATCCTAACATTTGACCCAGTATAGCAGCTTTTAATTTGAAACATCTATGCAGGGAGCATAGCATCCCAGCAATTTCTCTGCTTTTATTGTAAAGCAGTCGCACCCTCAGCAACTCTTTTTTTAAAGCTAACCACAGAAAAATACTCCTGCAGTACAGACAATAATCTCTACACACATTTCTTATACTAGCAACAATTGCCCTACTACACATAAAGGCATACAGAAAAGGTTAGCACAATATATCACTTTTCAATTCAGCAGGATGAGCAGCAACCCCCTCCTCCCAGATCCCCACTGTCAACAACGAGTGCAGCGCTCTAATATCAGAAGCTGTGGAGGAAACAACAATTCAACATTTCACTTAGCTGCAATATGAAATGTTGAATTGTTGTTATTTGGCCCAAGACGAGTGTGTCATGATTTCAAAAAGAAATGAAAAGGAAGGAGAAAAAAACCCTAAAAGAATGGAGACAAAAAAATGTGTTTCGTGTCTCATACGGGATCATGGATTGTTCTTTACTTACATAGTAATAGGTGTTCCAGTCCGCAGCAGCGGTGTGTGCGTGTGTGACAGGGTTCGGTGCGGCCGCAGATGGGTGCGGTGCCCCGAGGAAGCCCGGCATTAAGGGCAGCGTGCTGTAAGCTGGGAGCACGGCGGCGGCAGGTAGGACGGCCGGGGGAGGAGCCGCGCCATTACTGACCGCGTGCAGAGACACTCCCAGAGGCTTACACACCTCCACCTCCTACAGGAAACACAGAAACAAATAGTAGTAGCTTATTTATTGATATGATTCAAAGGTATACTCAGGACACCAAGGAAAATGGTCTCTGAAGCCGTTTTTTGTTGCCGTGTTACTGTTTAGGTGCTGACAGAATCTCATAACATGAGAAAATAATTGACAAAAGTGTTTTATTCATGTTAGCTTTTCTGTCCTCTAGTGTCTGTTATGAGGCACATCAGGTAGGCTCATTCAACCGGCTTCCCGTCACAGGGGCTTACTCTTGCCTCAACCATCCCAAATCAAAATACTCATGCCGACATATACACAGCTCAATGTAACGCCTTTGTCAAATGATACGAAGGATTTCTCAGGCAGAGTTATCAAAATTTCCACGAGCTCAGGACGCCAGGGTCCAAGCCAGCTGTGCAATAAGATCTATGACATCATCTTCTAAGAAAACATCTTACATGCAGTCGTGTTTCCATTACGTCAGAGGACATTACTTTTGCCTTATACGTATTCATCCTGGAGCCTTACCCTAATTATTCCACCAAAAAGCATTTATGATTTACCTCAAAGAGACTTTTAGTCCCCAAAAGGGAGGCGAGTCCCCGATTCATCACAACGTGAAACTGATCTATGTCCCCCCCACAGGTAATGCACATATGCTCACATCCTCCAGCAGCAGCAGATAAGCCTGGATTTGGCTGCTCATTGTGTGTGGAGATGGCTGGCATCAGCTGCTGGGTGCAGAGTGATGCGTTCCCTCTAACAGGGTATTGGTGTCGCCGAGAGGTCAACCTCTCCAAATAAACATGCGGATGAACTTCATGTTAGTGCCAGCGCGTGTAGATAGCTTACACTCTGTCTGCAGGATAGGAAGCTGCTTGGATTTTTCAAGAGCTTCACTTTGTATCTGTGTGTATGTGTGTGTGTGTGTCCGTATGGTCACGGACAATCTAAATGAGCTTATCTTACCCTAATATGAATTATTTGTATGTTCTAACTAATTTAAGAAGACAAATGAATAACTTGTGTAAAAATGCTTATCCCTGGGACACGCTGGGTTCGTTAGCTTTGCTGATACATGCATGATAACTGAAGTGAATGGGTACGGAGGCTGTGTGTGTGTGTGTGTGTGCTTGTGCACAGGATTTTGTTTTCTCTTCTTTTCCAAGCAGCTAGTTGAGGGCTAACACCTGGCCAAGGGAGCCATGTGTGTTTCAAAGAGTTTATAGTGTGTGTGTGTGTTTACCTTGCTGGCGTAGCCCTGATTGGCTGTTGCTGGCTGGGAGTAGTATTGAGTGACTGCCTGCATGTAGGAACTGTAATCTCCATAGGTGGACACAGCTGGAGTCTAGAAAACAAGATTTCACATCCATTGTAGTTTTGTTGTGGGTTTTTTTACACTGCTCAAAAAAATTAAAGGAACACTTTAATTTTCAAAGGAACAAATTAGATCTCAAATGAAAATATTGACCCTGCAGAGGGCTGAATTCAAAACAAAAAAAATTATTATTTTTTTTAAAGTGAAAAAATGGCAGCGGCCAGTAGACTTAGGTTGTCCGTGTTAAGGGCCTTGTCTCTGGAATCTCCTTCATGTTCTTAAGACTGTGCTGGGAGACACAGAAAACCTTCTGCCCATATGCCATCCTGGAGGAGTTGGACTACACGTGCAAACTCTGCAGGGTCCAGGTATCACCTCACGCTAACAGCAGCGACACTGACCCTAGCCAAATACAAAACTAGTGTCAAACAGTCAGAAAAGATGAGGAGGGAAAGACTGTGAGTGACCTCCAGCTGTAAAACAATTCCTGTTTTGTTAGTTGTCTCATTGTTGCTCCTCCAGTGCACCTGTTGTTAATTTCATTAACACTAAAGGAGCTGAAACTGATTAACAACCCCCTCTGCGACTGACCAGATCAATATCCCAGAAGTTTAACTGACCTGATGCTGCACTGATTGAAAAGTGTTCCTTTCATTTTATTTTTTAGCACTGCAGCTACTTTTTGTTAGTTGCAAAATATTTTATGTTGCTTGCACAAAGAACACATTTACAGCAAACTGAAGTGGGCCGGACTCTGATGCGAGGATGAAGAAATGAAGGAAATACATTTACATGGAAATACATGGATCAAACAAAAAACAACACGTGGCACAAATCCCACACGGTCACAAACAGGTGTGTGTTTGCCACCTGAGTGTGCTCCTTGCTGTAGTCTGCGGCCGTGCTGTCCTGTGGCGCGGCCGTGCTGTAGCTGTGGGCTTGTGCCGCCTGATAGTGCTGGTACCACTGCTGCATGGCCTCCTACGACACACACACATTACCAAGCATGAACAGTGCTTTCTTGTCTTTGCGTGATTGTTTTGGTTTTTTTTTCTTTGCCACCTTTCAATTTTATGAGTCTCATTAAGTATTGTTCCTGCTCTCCAGCGTTTCGTTCCTCTGTCTTTGTCTTTCCAGACAAATTAAACCGACCGTTTTATTGGTTATCTAATCATGACTCATTTGTTTGGATGAGTAGAGTGTAATTAACATTTCAAATGGGGTTTGGTACTTGCTGCGAGCATCAGATATGTCACCTACTGCTGGAGGAGGAAGAAGCGCAAAAAAGAAAGAAAGAAAGATGACAAACAAGCAGTAGAAGGGCTTTGGGACTTGTTCTGAGTGGAGTGTTAGGCGTGAGAAGGAGAGCAGGGACAGATGGAGACACGCAGTGCTCACTGCCAAATCCACTCTCATTCTGTCTGTCCAAATATCCATACCCATTCCCATCTCTTCCACCACCCTGCCTCCCCTAGTTACAGCTCATCCTGTCTCTGCTGCACCCATCCAGCCGCGCTTTGTGTATCCATCCATCTACTCAGCAACACATGCATCAATAGCATATTTGAGGCCCAGTAATGCCTGTTCACACTAACTGAATGTACAGACCCCAAAATTCAGCATTCATATTTGTGTGTGTGTGTACACACGTGCATGTGTTGTAGGGCAGCACCTGTGTGTATGCTTGGTTGTACTGGCTGTAGTCAGTGGAGGAATCTGTGGTGTACGGGGCAGCGGTCGTAGCTGCTGCACTGTGGGAGTAGGAGCCGGAGCCCTGGGAGACCACAGGAGCGACTGAGCTGTTGTAAACTGCAGCGCTGGGTTGTCCTCCCTGGGCTTTGCTGCCCACTGAGCCTATGGAAGAGTAGAAGGGAGAATGGACGACAAATGATGTGTTAATAATCATAATGATGTGGGTTATCACACAAACTGCCCTTTTTTGTAATTTAGTGTATTTTTATAATATTTCCCCACACCTCTACACAATAAGTTAAATATTGGAAGAATTAGAGACAATTCAGTAAATAGAGACAATTATAATCTAGAACCTGTTTCATGTTGTTCATGATTGAGATGCTCTTGGACACTTCGTACGTGTCTGATATGAGGTTTCCAACTGATTTTATTCATTTTAGTGTTTAAAACTGATCTGATTAACAGAGGTGGTAGAATTGATCACCGGCTGACCTGAATTGCTCTTCTTGAATAAAAAAGCTTGACTAATAAATGAGCACAAAATGCTTTTAAGTGCTGCAAAAGCCAGGACGTGAACTCTGGTGCAAAAACTTTATGGTTGTTGTGCGATCGTGTGCTCACCTTGCAGAACTACTCCTGGCATTACACTTGCCAGGTTTAGGTAAGGATTAGAAGGCAGCCTGACTTCTTTAGGAGGATCGCCCAACAAAGAACTCTGTCCACTGTTTACCTAAAGAGAGACAGGTGAATATAAAACGTATTATTCACACTGCCACCAACAGGAACTGCAAATAAAAATCAGGTTTTCGTTTTTAGAGGTGTTTGAAGGCAATTACAGCTACTTTGCTTCATCTTTATTCCAAACATGTATCACATTGTGGATTTAATGAAAAATACTGTGCTACACAAATTCTAAAAAATACTGATTATACAAACTTTACATGAGGTTCTAAAGCTGACTTTTGTGAGCTACTGAAGAGCTAAAGTGATGGTGGAAACCTGCGAGGATTGTCCTCTCTAGTAATTACACTTTCTCTCTATTAAAGGGACTTCAGAGAAGACAGTACTGGGACTGGAATCGTGTCCCCTAAGAACCTCGGCACTGTGATTATTTCTGTACACAGACTTATAAGAGATAATGATGTTAGTGTAGTCGTACTGTATTTAATCCTGGCCGAGTCTAGGAGATTTAGGGAGGTGTTTTAGAAAGAAAACAGGCAGGTGGGTACAGGTTGCATTACAGGCATTTTCCAAAGGTAAAGCGCTCAAGGGACTGAGGCTGTTTATTCAAAAAGCTCCCTTGATATTGTGTGTTGAGGTTAAAAGCAGACAACACTAATCAGGAATAAATACTCCCTCCCCCCAAGAGACAGAGAGACTGAAGGGTAGAAGGAGTTAGGACCATAACAAGCATTTCTAGAGATAAGTTACAGATCGGTTTCACGGAAAATATCAACAACTTGCATCACAGTTGGAGTTCAAATATTAATTTGTGCAGCAACGTACACATAAATATAGAAATTCAAGAATTACACCAATATCTCTAGAAACTTCCACCAAACATTTGATCAGGCGACAATTATGTAATACTGACAACGAGGGAGAGGTAATGCTGCCTGGTTTGTGAGTCTGTCAAATTACACATTTTGAAATGTTAAGACTGTATATAAATGATGGACGTAGCCAAGGGGACATCATCAAAT
The DNA here is from genome assembly GCF_057382185.1 of Mchenga conophoros. Taxonomy (NCBI): domain Eukaryota; kingdom Metazoa; phylum Chordata; class Actinopteri; order Cichliformes; family Cichlidae; genus Mchenga; species Mchenga conophoros. Next base: position 6,450,566 of record NC_140542.1, read on the forward strand.
GCTTTGTGAGCATTTTGACTGTCGCCATCTTGATATCTTTTTAAAAGCACACATCCAATTAAGGAGACGATCCGAGTAAGCGAGAGCACTGCAAGGTCATAATTTGGCAAATTTTCAATCACAGGGTAGCTCCGCCCTAAAGCATCCAAAAATCAATATCATGTTGTATTAAGTAAGAACTGAAACGGTGTAATGATTAGAACATGTTTTACTTAGATCATCCATCAAATGAGACATACAGGCCCAGTCTAGGTTTATAACTGGACTTCCTTTCAGACTTGGAAGGCCATCTTTTATTTACAGTCTAAGTATTTTGTATTTGCTTCACGCATGCAGATTTTCGGTCGGTGTCCTCACCAGGGGGCAGCTGTCTGAGCTGTTGTGCTGGCCTGTTGTCGTGTAAACTCCTCCAGGGGGTTTAGGCGGAGGCGGGCCAAGGCCCGAGTTACTTATACCCAAGGAATAGCTCTGTCCCTGCGGTTGGGCGCTCACCATCGTCCCTGGAGGAGCTGGCTGCCTGTTGTCACAGGAGGTGGAAGAGGAAGAAGAGGAGGAAGAAGAGAAGGAAGCAGAGGGGGTCGTAGTCACAGAATGGGTGCTGTGGCTAGGTAGGTCTCCTCCTACAGCCCGACCCTGGAGGTACGGCATGACACCTGCTGCTGAAACCACTACTGTGGCATTGTGGGTAGATGCTGGAACTGACTCCTGTCCCAACTCTGTAAGGGGAGATGACAAGAAAGCAAAAAAAACAAAAAAACAGGAGGAAATGAAAGGAGAGGTGAGTGATAACAGAAAGTTGAAATTCAAGAAACAGTAAAGTAAAAACATAGTATACAGAAAAAAAGGAAATGAAATGAAGGGAAATAAAGGCACGGTTGGGAAAGATGCCAGATAAACATGCGAAATGGCTTTCACAGATGACCATCAGTGTCTCCGTCTCCTCAGGACACAGACGAATCGCTCAAACGGCTGGAAACTCCGCCTGGCCGTCTCTGCAGAGCCAGCTGTAATATTTGAGAGCAAGTTTCCCGCTCATACATCACTGCTTATCGTGTTTATTTACAGCCTGCCACTTAGCTCTCCACAATCCCAATATTTCACTCACTCCAGGGTTTAATAACACAAATATGTACACATGCAACATAATCCCATACAAATGCACACAGGCCAAAAAAACAAACAAAACACAAACATATAAGTAAAAGATGCACACACACACTAAACGTGAACATACGCAGTGGCACTTATTATAAATCCAATATTGCTGTGACAAATGGCCTCCATCGCACAATAAACGAAACCGCTCTAACAAGCCTTGAGCCAACATTCCCCAGCAGACACGCGCACCGACAAGAGACACGCACGTTCGTATGCAAAATTGCAAACTCATGCATCCAATCAAAGAGGGACACACTCACAGTGGTGCACATGGGCATGATTGTTTGTTTTTATGCACATAAAAAGTCTGCGGTATATCATTTCCATTTAAAACAACACAGCTTTTCTCAGCTGGAGATTTGAATTGTAAATCTGCTGCAGCTTCCTGCTCCGCACTGTAACGTACAGCTGGGCGAAATTCAGCAGTCTTTACAGGGACAAGCCCGACACACGGGTCAGAATTAGGAAAAGGACCCACAAAATTTATGGCTTTCACTTTAACATGAACAATATTTTTCTGGGACCTTAGAGCCTTCATTATTAACATGTAAAATAGAACAGATTCTGGATTTGGCAGAGAGAACAGACCAAAAGGTTACACTGTAAACAGTAAATCATTGATTTTTAGAAAACTGGTACGTGGAAAAATAAAGGTGGTGTTGTAGGAGCGCTACCAAGTTAAAATGTTAATAAGGTCTGAACCAGCGACCTTCACAGACCTTGTCAAGCAAATGTGTAAACCGCTGCACTCTGGAGCCACACAGTTAGTTAAACTATTAATATGCTCCCTCTCAAGAAAAAGACAAAAGTAGTAGAGCAAGAAAACCAAAAACAAACACTAAATTAGGTATTAACCAAAGCCTGAATGCTTCAGTGTGATTTAATTTGTTTGCAATAATTAAATGAACTCATCTGATCAGGGTGCTTGTTACTCATTTACCTGCTATTAAGGGGTCGCCACAGTGGGTAATTAACATTTTGATTTCTTACACCGGACGCACTTCCTGACACAACCCCACAGAGATTTGTGTCTACTCTTAAATTGTGGCTGTTTAGCGTGTTAGGTAAATGTGTAAACCACTACATAATGGAACCCGTTTACCTGTAGGAGAGTCTCCCAGGAGGCCTTTCCCCAGCTGCACGAGGCCTGGAGGTCGCAGAGACAAGGCTTTCTGCATGAGCAGTCTGGACGGGTCCCCGAGCAGACTGGAGACCTAATAAAGGGGAAATGAAAGAGGAGAAGGAAGAGTATTACAAAAAAAAAAATGGAACAGAAAAGCAAAATCAAAGAACAATATCATAAAAAACAAAATTGGAAGAGCATGAGCGAGATGGTCGTTATAAACCAAACAGAATCCACCATGGAGGGCTGTGCTAGCTATACAATGGTGTGTAAAGCAGATCCAGAGCATCCAATCCACAAAGGTTTTAGAATTACCAGGACCTGCTCACAGATTTCTCAGAATATGCAGTCTCATCTTTATAAAAGTCCAAGTGGCAATCTCCGGTACTGAAAATGAAGCCAGCGTTGAAGTTCCCAGAACTCTAGTTCCTCCAAGACCAACACCAAGAACGAGTCATTCCCCATAGAGTTCAAATGCCCAACTTCAGAGATTAAATTAAAATGTCCTCACAAAAAAGAAATGAATAAAAATTAATAGTAATACTTGGATATTCCACAACAATTACAAAGCAATGAAACTAACTCTTGGGACATGGAACTTCACCTCTTTGGTTGGGGAAGAAGACAAAGCTAACACGTGAGGCTGAGAAATATCATCAGGCTCACCTCAATGTACAACATGGGCTCTCGAGCCTCCTGGACAAGGGCTAGACTTAATGTTCCAAACCGGAGTTGCCCTTGGCAAGAGGAGGTGTGGACAGACTCTTATCTCTTGCAGTCTGACAGAGCAAAGCGGATTTTACCTGTCAGTCAGTCTCCCTACAGGCACATATGGTCACAAACTGGGTAGTGACTGAAAGAACATATACAAGGGGTGCAAATGAGTTTCTGAAGGGTGGGTGGGCTCTCCCGTAGAGTTTGGCCATTCAAGTAGGAGTAGCAGAGCTGCTACTCCTCTATATCGAAAGGAGCCAGTTTATTTTGCTCAGGCATATGACTTGGATGCCTCCTGGGTGAGATATTCTGGGTATATCCTACAGGGAAGAGGCCTTGGGGCAGACCAAAGACATACTAGAGAGATTACATCTCTGGGCTTGCTTGGAAACACCTCAGTGTCCCTCTGGGTGAACAATAGGAAATAGGACTGGGTTTAACTGCTTAGACTGGAACCTGGACCCAGATAAGCATGTAGAGGATGGATGGATGGACATGCCAATTGAAAGCTTAAAATGGTCCTCCTTGTTAAAGTTAGGGGTTGATTAAGTTTTTAAAAATATGTAGAGATAGAATCCAGTATGCATTGCAATCATTCAGCTTAAAAAAGAAAAAAGATAAAGAAAGAAAAAAAAACATCAAATACTCCAAACATCAGTACCCATGACATTTAACTTTCACTTCAGCAACACAAAAAATATGCAAATGAAAACACAGACAGAAACTCATCACCTCAAGGTCTCACTTTAAACAGAAAAGGAGAAGCAATTAGGTTGCATGATTTCGATGTGGTTTCGTTTTCCCGTGCATTAAGTGCTGGAGATAAAAACATAAGGGCACATATGCACATGCCCCCAACTATGTTTAACCCTCAGCACTAGCATATGCAAATCATCACACACAGACACACAAACAGGTGTCTTACGCTGCTGATGCGTTTGTCTTTGATGTGTAGAAGCTGTTGCTGTGCCAGCTGCATGTGCAAAAGGTTCTGGAGGACTAGTCCATTTCCAAACATAGCATTCTGCAGGGTAAAAGAAAAGGATATCAGAATACGCGCACGCACACACACACACACTAAACAATTCAGAGATTTAGATGTTAGTGTGACCTGGTGTGCTTTTCCCAGTGTGAGCAGGGCTGTAGTGAGGGGAGGTCTGAGGAACGGCAGGCTGGTGTGACGCCCGTATTTTCCTAAAAACATAGTCAAACAACAAAGAGAAACACCAGAGCCTCCATTAGTGATTTGCTTTTTTTAAAGTCTCCACCAAAGTACTAATCAATCATCATCTCAACAGGCACACACAGGCGAAATTACAAGTCAGACAACCGATCCATCAGTCATTTACAACACATTTCAAGCAATCACGCAGCTGGCTGTTTTATAACAAGCACCAGTAAAGCAATACTGGGATATTATGCAAGCACAAAGCAAATTACCTCCCACATAACTTTAACTTTTTTCCCCTCAAAACTTAATTTCTATTTTGGTGTTGAAGACAGATTTTAAAAAGAGCTCTAAAAACAAAAAAATGTAAACTCCTTTATATACCAAAATATTCTAGGGTCAAATGTGAGGCCATCTGTCCAATAGATAAGCTTGGCCCAAACCGGCTGATGCAATAGGACAAGGAAGTGCAGCAGCAAATCTGCAGCAGAATGGCTGAAGAGTAAAAACAATCTAGTTGTTGTAACGGCCTGACAAAAGACAAACAATTAAGCAGATGAATTTGTGTTAAGCTCACCAATAGATATTTCATCTTAAGTACTTTTGCCCTTGTATGTATATATGCAGAGTATATAGGATTAATTAGTCATACTTCCTGATGATTTAATGTTTATCATCCACTGATATGGTCTCTTCCTGGCATTAGAGATTTACTTTTCAGGACTTGAGTGCAAATCACTTTTGCAATGCTCTTGGTCTTATTATTTTCTGATTTGCAATCTCCAATTAATTTGTTGTCCAGTACACTTCTCAAAGTAAACACCTCCAAGGCCAGCTCTCGCTGTGAAAGTGACACCCCACTTGATAGGACATCCAGTGAGAAGTCTTATCACACAGAGTAATGCATTAACAAGTTTCCTTTTGCTCCCCTTGAGCAATACCTCCTGTAGTTTTCTATACCCTTTTTAAGGGCAACTACATGTTTGTAAGGAGAGACATTTGTGCTTTCTTTAATGCACCTTCTTTAAAAATACATCACAAAATCCAGTGCAATGCCAATTTCTACATTCAACAGACTTCCTGTTTGTGATTCATAAAAACAAAATCGATCACACTGATCTGCACCCATGCCACAGATGCACAGCCTTTCTTCTGCTTCTTTTGTGCATGCGTGGTAACACAAGCCTTGGTCATAATAAATGTAAGCGTCAATGCTAATGGTAGCTTCCTCCAGAATAAGTAGAGAAAGTTTAACATTTAATCAAGATCCTAATTTTAGACTTTAATTGTGCATACTCTTCTTTAAGAGAGCTCCCCCACCTCTCTCATTTTCTCTCCTTCCTGTTCTCATTTCTTCCCCTAATGTCACACGATTTCATTTTAATACCTGATTAGCCATTCATCAAATAATGAAGCCACTGCCGAGGTGATTACAGTATATAGGAGGGCCTGGCAGAGGGAGACTCATTCAGCGGAGCTTTGATTGCCAGCCATGCCCTGTAGTCATGATCTAGTTTCTGCCCAGATCATTATCACCAATTTCATCATTTTATATTTGTCTAAATGTTCATATTGACTTGTTGTATAGTGCTTACATTTGTTATCCCACCTCCCAATGGAATGTTTATGCCACAGCTGCCCTTAATTAATAGCATTGCTAATTACCTTTTATGTTCCTATCATGGTTAATCTGCCAGTATGCACAATAGGCCTGTGACATCGTCCACAATAACACCAGTATAAATTATTGATGTGATATAAAAGTGCCATATGCCAACATCAAGATGAGCAGTTACAAGGTTCAGTTACTATAATTATTAAGTGTTAGCAGTTATTTTATACTTATACTTAAAATTTTCCGGGGAAAATACTGCCTAGGCTATTTTCATGCTTACATTTGAAAATGCTCATCAGCTAGTTACATTTATAAATGCTGCCAACTGCATGCTTTTTCTAAATTGATAGAAATATTGATACTGCATAGCATTCTTTAAATATTGTGACAAAATGATGAGCTTAAAAATCCCCCACCCATAATGCGGAAGCTCTTAATTAAAATTTTAATGCTAAAATACCATAATTTTTAAGTTTTATGGTTTTTCAAAAAAGCTGAAAAAATAGTAAACCAACTGCAGAGGCTTCTGAGACCTGAAGCTTTTCCATTCCTGCTTGATGCAGGTTAAAAACATTCTGGGCATTTCATAATGCCCAGAATGTTTTTTAGATGAATGACAGCTGTGGACTTCAAGCAGACCAGTTTATCACCTGGAATCTTTCCCTGTGGAGCCATGCAGGTTCAATGTGAGGAGGATACATCTGGCACCATCTTATAGCATTAAGCAAACGTGTATGCACCAAAAAGCTGTTCTAAAGCTGTACATATCATTTCAGCATTAATAAGGCTTTGACAGATGTACAAGCTACCCATGTCATGTGAACTAATGCACCTGTACACCTACAAAGAAGCAGTCTTTTTCAGATTTGATTGGTCAGATGAAAGTATAGTTTTCCCCTTCAACTCACCTCAGTCTTTTATAGTGGAGGATGATGTTCATTTGTTTTTTAATTGCATTATAGAGTTTTAACTTTCATTTTCAGATGCCACAGCCTGCGTTCAGTGTTCCTGAGCCAATGCTTGGATTTCCAATTCACTGTCAGATAATCCACTATCCAGATGTTAGGTGTTTTTTTGTTTTTTTCCCAGCTGTACAACTTTTTCAATGTTGCCACAATCTCAGCTAGCATGTAGCATGCTATGCTAGCATGATATTTAAAGAGAAACCACTTAAAAAAATAAAACACCAGTTCTAACTCCTCATATGTTGCCTTTCTTTTTTAAATATATATATTTTTAAAAAAATCGAGAAACAGAACTTTCATCATACAATGTTTAAAAATTATTTTGGAAAAAGAATTCACAGGTTTTAGGCTGTAAATTTTGTGACACCCCATCCTCAGGATTTTCCCGCCCACTCAACGTTTTTAAGGAAATCATCATCATGCCAACACACTTACCAGGAACATAGGAACAGCCAGAAATACTTTTTACATATTTCTGTACAATACTTTCGTTTCACAGATTTGAAATGTAGACTATCCAGCATACCTCCTCTTTTCCCAGTGTGGTACGGTCTCATGAGTATCTGCAGAGCAGCGGGGTTCGTCATACTGGTCAGCAGCTGGGCCAAGTTTGGTTCTGGTAGCAAACCTTTCCTGTTACTCAGAATCTGGAGACAAAACAAAAAACACAAAAAGCAAGTGAGTGCAACAACACGTGACTAGATGTGTGCATGTGTGTATCTGTGTATGTGTGGAGTACAGTATCTGTTTTGATCTTGTCATTAGGAGCCCCTGATGGCTTAAGTAATCATTACACTAGCTTACATCATCAGGATATGGCTGCAATGTCAGCAGAGGGGAGACAAAAGAAAAAAGGCAAGAAAAAATATAAAAGGACAAAGCTGGGAAACGACAGCAGCAGGAGGGAGAGAAAGGACGGGGGAGAAAAACAAGGACGAGAAAGTGTCTGAAGGAAAAAATGTTTTTTAGAGACTTGGGAAGGCCACTTTTATTCACAAGTTTGTATCATATTTGAAAAACAGCTTTTTTCACAGTCTGCTGCTGTGCTGGAACTTGGCTAAAGACGCACATTATGACACATTACATGACTGCTGCCTTTCCAGCATCAAATTCTGTGCTGACACAAGATGACAGCTTATAGTGAGATGGCCAATATTTATTTATTTTTATTAAGGTTTCAGAGGGCGTTACGGTCGTTTCAAAAGAAACGGACACAAAGAACAATCTTTCAGAAAATGTCTGTCACACATGTAGTTTAGCTCACGGTTTGGGAGCGTCTGCCTTGAACTTAAATACGTCACTTCAAAAGAATATCTGATCAAAGCGCAGCTTTTTAAAAATGTAATCCTGCGTCTTGTGCATGGCTTTCACAAATATATACATAACAAATAAGTCTGACGCAAGAATATCATCCTGTTATTATTTTCATTGAAATTTGTAAAGATGATTAGTAAATCATAGTACCGACAGAAAGCAATAAAATAAGGGAGAGGGGGAAGTTTGATATGCAATCGCCTAGATTGCTCATAGAAAACTGGACCTGCCAGTCTAAAAAGAAAAAGAAGAGACTCCATCTTAGGCCTGTGTAGCCTTTGGTGTTTATCAGAGCAGAGTTGTAAAAGAGGTATAAGCACCGTTGGCTCACAGCAAGAAAGTCCTAGGTGGCCTGTGCCTGTTTTCTTCCAGGAGGTCTGGTTTCTTCTGCCCTCATGCCAAGTTAATTCTCCTGTCAGTGTGAACTTCCACCAAGGCTTACAGCTGGAGCTTGTCCTCCAGCCCTGCACACTGCTTAGAATGAGTAAAATGCAGAGAGCAAATTTCTCTACAATAACACACTGACCCCACCCCTGACTGCTGTGGAATTCATTTGTTTAAAGTGCAACAGCTCTGCTTTTCCTAATCTTCTGTCATATGTACAATGGTGGATGTTCAACTGAGGCACATGGTTCCAGCTGTGAGCACAGAAGCCCCACCCACCAGCGGTTTAGGCCTTCTGTTTAGAAGGTGCAACCAATCAGGAAAAAACGTGATAAAGGGTGGGCTTAGAGGAGCTGCACCAAAGACCAGTGTAAGATTTACGAGGACTGTTTTGCATTACTACAGCTATAATAAATTATATATATATATATATGTATATACATACATATATACACACACACATATACACACATATATATATTTGTATAAAACCTAACCCAAGTGCATTTTAGAACATTATGTTTAATTAAAGCTGAGCTTATCTCACACACAACACTTCTCAGAGTCGTTTTAAAATCTTGTTTTCTTTCCTATTGCCAATAAAGCTTCTATTTAATTTGACATTAAGCTACATTTCCTGGATCTGAACAGTTCTCTGCTGACTTGCATTTAATCAAAGGAGTTACTGTAAGGCACATTACCCCAAATAAGAATTCAATTACTCATTATGCTGAGGAAATTTCATTCAACAGACTCAAATGAAATCCTATTGAATTAGACTGCGTCAAATCGAATGGAGCTGCCCGTGCTCTGGTAGATCCTCCTCAGCTCTGACAGTGTGGCGGCAGTACGCGCTCGCCGCCCTACAGACACGGCTATTTAAAACAACATTAGCAAGGATGGTGATGTTTCCTCTTCGCCTGCCCCGAGCTACAGCCTGACTTGAGCACAAGTCAACGTTGTTTCCTCTCTGTCGCATCCCAGAGCCGAGAGCTTTACTGACGGGGATGGGCTGCGTTTGACTCCGTCCTGTCAGCAAGTAAGGAAGAGGAGAGTCTAGTGCACACGTACACTATGTGTATTCGAATGTTCCGGTGAGGAAAACTATTGTTTGTGTGTGCGCACGCGTATGTGTTGAACAAGGCCAGTCATAGCTGACAGCGTCTTTCAAGGGAAGAGAAGGAGGAGGAGGAGGAGAGCTCTCTCATTTCTTTTCTTTCTGCTGGAGAAAATGTCAGCATGCATCAGTCTGTTTGGCTACTGGCACAAAATCCAGCCACACACCCACACACTATAACACACACACAGACATGCCAGGGAGGTAAGGAAGCCGCGAAGAAGGGAAAGCGAGAAGTATCGTGTAAGGGGAAAAAAGGACGAAGGGAGAAGAAAGGAGGGAGGGAGGAGGCCATCTGGTCCTCAGCGTTCACACTCACACTCGCATCACACTAACTGGAGAAATGAGAGAATCGCCTCAGACAACTGTAGACAGGAGCAGGTCTCGAGCTCTTTCTGAAGATCTGATGTTGCTTTTACCAGCTGCTCACATTCACTGCAATAATGCTGAAGGGGCCTCGGGGCACTAATGTAACCTCACAGTCCTCACAGGATCTCTTTCTGTCTTACCTCTTTTTTTCTTCCCCTTTTTCTGGTCTCCTCCTCAAATCCCCCCCCCCTCTTTTTGTTTCTTTTACCAATTGCATGTCTTCCTTCCTCCTCAATCGCCCCTGTTAATTTATTCAAAAACACATTTTCCAGCCCATCCGTCACAGCTATAACCTCTTTACGTGCATCTGATAATTCACGCTCTGCAACAGCTGTGATGCCATCAGAGAAAGAGAGACTACAGCTTTTAGCTAAAGTGGAAATTTAGCACTTATAACAGCTCGATAAGGGCGATCCAAAGTATAGAGGACACCTGCGGACAGCTTGTTGTTGCGCATCCAAGTTGCAAATAAATATTAATATCATTCAGAGACATAAAAAGATCAATAGATGAAATCTTGATGGAATCTTGAATTACACAAAATATATTCATGAAAACCTACGTGACATACTTCAAACTTCAAATACTGTAAAATGAAAAATCTTTAAGATGCTATTTCCCGACGAGCGCTATTTTACATCTTGTCCCATCATTCCTGTATTTTAAAACGTGATTACGGCTCCTCTGAGAACACTGATGAAAGCCCTGAAAACTCATCTCTCTTCATCAAAGTGACATATGTAGACGTTCAGCCTATGACAACGATCCCTCCAGGTCTTCAGCATGAGCCGCCATTAGTAGGTGCGAATCTGTGAAAATTGCTCCTCACCTCCAGCTCCACCAACGCATCCAACGCCCACCCGCAGCGAAGGCGGTAGCTGCTCACCTTCTATACAAATGTAGGTTTGATGTATTCTGATAACAATAATTATTCTCAAACCTGAGAAAAGAGAAAAGAGAGAACCACCTACAAGCTGACATACGAGGTAGTGATGTGTTTCGTTTATCACTCTCTACTACACAGGAAACACATAAACAGATATAAAATATCATCAGTGTTTGTCTTAATGACATTATCAAGAATAATTATGTGTTGCTAATGCTGGATAATCCTTGCTCTTGATTGCAAGATAGCAGGATACTAACCTGACTGAGGTTTGTTACATACGAAACTCTCTGAATCAAGTGATTCTGACGCAGTCATTGCTGCACTGCATGTGAAAAACAGTCAGTCACGGTGGTGACTGCTTATTTCATTCACGATATGTCTACTAGCATGAAATAAACACCATCTGGACCGCTCTTTAAGTAGCCATTAACCGCTTCCCTTCTCTGTCCCTAGATTCCTTCCATACCCACGTACACACAAACCTGTCAGGACTCAGTAGCTGTAGTAAATCGAGGTACCCACAGGGATTAGCAGGGACTCCTCCTTTTGGGAACTCTCACTTCTCACTTACTCTCACTCGCTGTATTTACATGCCGTGTGCGGGTTCGCTGGGTGCATCTGTTTGAATGGGTGCACGTATGAGTGTCATAGTGTGTCACTAGCTTGTGGTTTGGTTTATTTCAGGCTGCGGGAGACAGCGGAGGAGCCCAATCAGTCTATAGAACTATAATTATCATGTCAGTGCCTCTCTGCTACCACAGCTCTGTGTAGGAGGGGTATCACAGCTACAAAGACCTTCTCGGCTAGAGGGTGTTCGTGCATGTGCTCCACGTCAAACCTCGGTGTTTCTCAGCAGCGGATGTGCAAGAACCACCCGGCACTGGCATCACAATTAGATGGAAAAGTAGCTGTGAGCATATCCGCTCTTTTTTTGTTGTTTTTCCATGAAAAGTCCAGTGTGTCAGTGTTGTAGCATGTGGTCCTCCACGTATGAGGGAATGCTACAAAAATGAGACTACTGTGACATAACGTTTTAAAATTTGAAAGTAATATTAGGATTTATGATAGGAAATAGCAAAGGGAATGTTTCAATTCATTTACAGTGACGGTGGGTTTGGAGGTTTAGGGGGTGTGGTAAGCTGATGATGGTCTAAATACAGCCAAGCAACATGGTAGAAATATTGATTCCTGGATGTGTCTGGAATCAGCTTTAACAGTAACTAAGATTTCTGCTACTGCCGGACTTGAGCTGCGGAGAGACGAGAGTCAAATCAGCGAATCGGATGATGAAATTCAAATGCATCGCACCTCAACGGTCCACCTGTGTCAGCTAAGTGGCAGTTAGTTGCCATGGTGACAGCATGTTATGTAACTATAACCAAGTGTCAAAAAGTGATGTGAACTGAGTTTGGCACTTGTTTTTCAAAACAGCTTATAATTCCACCTGGTTTAAAATCCCAGAGAGCCCTGATAACTTGCTCTATGCAGTAGAAAGAAAAAAAAATAAAGATTTTTCCTTTAATTTGGTGATAAAAACCATGCCCGTAGATTAATAATTGTGGGCTCAGCAGCAGGTTAGAGATGGAAAAAATGTCAGAGAAATTTTCCAGCTTCTGTAGGTTAATTTGTTCACTTTAGCTCTGCACACTTCAAATGGCGTGAAAAAACCGAAAGCTCGCATTTTGCAAATCAGCCGGTCGTTTTGTGTTTAAATTGTGTTTTTATGTGGGGGCTGGGTGAAAACCTTTGCACATTTTTATGTGGAAGATATAACTGTGACATACTGACATATCCACACTAATAAATTGTGATTCATCTCTCATCGATTCTTCAAGTCTGTAATAAATACAGTACGGCTGGGGTTTATTCTAAATAACACTTTGGGCGTGTATATTACATTAAAACTGGTGGCTAGTGAACTGTTAAGATTGCTACTAAACCAATGCTGCCGCTAATATTAGCCTCTTCTTGCGTTAACAGAAGGCGACATTAAATGCCGTGTACTGCCGTCTGCGCTCTCTTCAGTACACTCTGTGATGCGTCTGTGATGCTGCTTTCTCCGTAATATACTCACCATACCCTGGGCAGCAATGAGTGCAGCCAAGGTGCTTCTCCCTGAGGTGCCAGGGGTACAGAGTGACAGACGGACCTCCTGTCCTCCCACCAGAGTTCGGTCCATCTCTATCAGCACAGCTTCTGCCTGCTCGGCGCTCTCATATTCCACCACGCCAAACCCTCGCACTGGACTGCCCTCATCCTGAGCAAGCTAGAAGAAACATGCATAAAAAGACAAAGCATTTATTCAGTAAGTCATTCTTTTAGATTTTTCTTCTGTGGCTGGGCACAGAAATGTGGGCTCTAATGTGAAAAATTATTTGAATTTCTTTTTTCCTCGTGTTTGATTCTTCATCTAAATTCCTAGTTGGCCGGGGAACCGGCAACGTCAAGACATTGGTATTGATCACATCCCACAAATTGTATAAACATGATGAATTGAGCTAATTTGTGCTTAAGGAGATCTGAAAAATCCCTATTGACACTTGTAAATGTGGAGCACTACAAAAACCAAAAGAAAAAAAGAAAAGAAAAAGAAAACAACTCGTATCTCGTGTTTTATTTTAGCTTCTTTTTTTTCTTTTCTTTTTTTTTACATGTCTTACTGGGGCAGAGTAGTCTTCTTATGCTCCCACTTATTACAAGGATTGCATTCATGCCATTATCAGATTTGTGCCTGATAATGGCATGCCTTTTGCAGATGCTCACCTGCTGGAGTGTCTGATTAAAAGCAGGCGCACTCCTGTCATGTTTGTTGTTCCTGTTAGTTCACAGGAATGCTCCAAATCTACTTAACAGGCTTTCACTAATATACAGTACACCTTTCCACTTCCAGGCATGCCACATTAGCTGTAAGATGTTAGAACTGTCTGCTCACTGGTGGGTTCAAAACATATGGAATAACCTGTCCTGGTTAAATGCACCCAGCAGGCTGGAGCGAGTTCCTTCAGGAGAAAGTGGGTCGAGTGATATAAGGGAGAAATGCCACCAGTAGCAAGAGCAATAGTCCAGCATAAAACCCAACATCAACTTCTGAAAACAACGTAAGTTCTGACACTACAAACTAACGTCATCAGCCCTTCAGACTTCAGCAATTATCTGTAGGAATAAAAAATTAATACGCCACCACTGCAGCATTATCGCCAAGAGCTGTTTAATGAAGTAAATGTATTTTAAAGTGGATTTTTTTTTTCAGTACGCAAAAGAAAATTTACTGACTTCTTATCAGCCAGTATCAGCTGCTTACTGCTTGATAGGTGTGCCCCCCTCCCCCTCACCAGAGACCTAAAAATACTTGCATTTACTATCTTTTAATAAATCATCGGGGCAAACAAAGGAGGTCAGACACGTTTTTATATCTGCACGTTCTCGGCACCATCTAGGAATAGCAATATCATTCATCTAGAAGACTGATTGGCAAAACACAATCTTCTCCAGTGGCAGTTATCTGTGCAGCCCAAGCTACCGTCATGATGCACTTTGACTAAGAAAATGAGAAGCCAGCATGAGAGGCTGCAAAGACTGCAAAGTTATCCGAATCCTAATCCGCCCAATGTTTTCAGAGAGTTTTAGACTAACAAATGCACAAATTCATGCATGTATGGGTTTTTTTCTGTGCATGACTGACAGACAGGGAAGTGACAGATAACAGTGGAGTGGAGGTAGAAGTGCTTCTCTCAGCTTCTTTTGTCAAAAAGGATAGATAAAGAAATGACATGATGTAAAAGATACATCCTTTTGCTCTTCCTACACCGCTTCAGGGATGTGCACATAGATAGAGATACACACAAACACAACCTAACAGTGTCTGTGGAAAAGACAGCTCCAAACTACAATAATCTCCTACTTAGGAGCCGGATCGAATAATGGGCCTTTTTCAGCATATAAACTTGACAGAGCATTATTATCATACATTTATGGTCAGCAGTCAATAAAGACATGTCTCAGCGCTAGAGTGTCCTGCTGATAAAGACTGACTTCTCTGTCAAGAAGGCTGAGTCATTTCCATCTTCTGAGCTCAAGCTAAATAATGCAGGCAGGCTAATAGCTTATAGCTAATGGACTTTATCGGATAATGACTATGTCCACAAAGTAATGGCTTGTGGTTAAAACATACCACTTAACGTATTGTTAGCACTGGTTCGATTCATATGAAATACAGCAGGAATAAAAAGGACAGGAACTCAATTTAACTTCTCTCACATTTTAAAGGATGTGTGATCTGTTAGAGACCATTTGAAGGTTTGGTTTGCTAATACTTGCATCATCGCTGCTAAAGGTGCACAATTAGACACCAAAAAGGCAGTTTTCAAATAAATTCATCTTCATTCCAGACACGCACAAACAAAGAGAATTTCGTGGCACTGTTGGAAGTTAAATGCAGCGTTACTTGTAGTGTCTACAGAATATAAACAGCTGTGTTAAAAAAAAATCTGCATATTCATAGACTCTGGATATTTCAGCCAAAGAGAAAAGCATATATAATTTCAGGAAGCTGCAACTATATAAATGAACACTTTTATGAGAAACCCTTATCTGATTTCTTATATTAATTTCCATATGGTGAAAGGAAGGTGCACTTTTGCATTCATTCGGTACATATTGTGTGGTTTGCTCCCGCTGAAATGCAGCATTTGTGATAGACTCTGGCCACATCTCCCCACTACTTTAAGCTGCAACCAAGTGATCAGCCAAATCATTACTGACCTTTTTACTCTGAAAAGTAAAGAAGGGGAAAATTGTGCAAAACAAAGCTGAAGAGCTATATTTGTGGTTCTCTTTGCACACAAGGTCGCATAAGAGCGTGTGAGTCATGGAGGCTTTTATATCAATCAACACAGTCTGTATCGCACAGGCCAAATGTATTTTGAAAGGTGCAGACGCTGTGAAATACCAATCATGTAGCAAGCAAAACAGCAGACCAATGTGAATACTGGTCCTTAGCCATAGCGTGAGATTTGTCGTGTTAATTGTGGATTAACGTTATTTTGTAGCGATTTTTATAGTACATCAGCACAATGTTGTTAATGAGTGAAGTCAGCTTTGGTTTCTTTTGAGAAAGTAGCATAACTGTGAGGTTGGAGTAATTTCTATGGAAGGATGTAATCTGTGGGCATCTTTCTCACCCTCAACCGGTTGCAGCAGATGGCTGCTCCTCCCTGATCCTGGTTCTACCAGGTTTCTTCCTGTTAAAAAAGGGAGTTTCTTCTTTTCATTGTCACCAAGTGCTTTTGGGGGTTTTCTCTCTATCCAGCTTTGTCACATTAGCATCAGTCTTCTTGGAATTTTTTTTTTTTGAATCTCTACTGGAAGCAGTTCTAGATGTGACACCATCACAACACTGGTGGAAAAGCCCTGGCTACTCTCTTATAATGTTGCAATAAACTCTGATCTTGAGGGTATGAAAGTCAATAAATCCAAAGTCCAAGTGACAAATTTCTAATGTGAGAGCAATGAAAAAGTCCTTCAGGGTTAAACAAAGCAGAACGGGACAGAACTACAGAGACATTAATACGAATAATGATCAACAATCAGGCAGCAACAGCAGCGTGGAGCAGCAGGTGGTTTTAATGATACATGTTTGAAGGTAATACTTTCCATGAATTTGCTGCCTGAAATAATGCAATATTAAATACAAGCAGAGCTGGAAGAAAACAAGGAAGAAGGATGATCAACAGAAAATTAGCACCTATAATTTCAACTCATTTGGATGCTCATTGATTCAATGTTTCTCAACCAAATGTACCAGACATTTACTGCTTTGTACATTTGGATTCGTAGGTTTTCAGCTTGAAATTCTTAGAAACTGGATGTCTGTTTATTTTTATTTTTTTTGGGGGGGGGGGGGGGGGGGGGGGGGGGGGGTTAGTATTTTCTGACATTTTAAGGTAAACCATTGTTTGAATACTGAAGAAATACATTATTCAGCCTATTTCACCTTCCAGGGCTAATAAAAGGAAAGCCGTTCAGAAAGTTGAGTTAAACATTAGGAAGACATCTTCAGCAATAAATTAAAAATAAAATACAATCAATTCAATTAAATGCAGCTTTTGCTAATGTTTTACCACTGTTCGCCAAGAGGTGAAGATATCTGAGTTTTCTCAAGTCGCAGTTTTGACCTCTAAGGGCCAGCATATGAATCGAAGTACATGACTAAGGAAAAAACACAGAAAAAACCCCCAATATGAATAAGTCTTCTGATGCCTCCACATACAGCATAAAATCAGGGAGGGTATAAGAATTCATACACAAAGGCTTTCACATGAAATGTGAGCAAATCAGAAACTTGATTATTTATTTTCAACTGCTGCAAACAGCTAAGGCATCAGCTAAACTCAGAAGAGTTTCAAACTCTGCGTTTACATTGCACATATGTACATTCAGTACTGTGCAAACGTTTTAGGCAGGTGTAAAAGAAAAAATGCTGTTTACAAAGAATGCTTTCAGAAATATAAATGGTTGTTTATTGGCCCCAAACGTATTCTGCAGCAGGACAACGACCAAAACATACAGCCAAAGTCATCCGAAGTACTGGAAGTGATGTTATGGCCCCATAGAGCACTGATCTCAACATCATCGAGTGTGTCTGGGATTACATGAAGAGACAGAAGGATTTGAGGAAGCGTACATCCGCAGAAGATCTGTGGTTAGTTCTCCAAGATGTTTGGAACAACCTACCAGCCAAGTTCCTTTGTTGTTGTCGTGTACCCAGAAGAAGAACTGATGCTGTTTTGAAGGCAAAGGTTGGTCACACCAAATATTGAATGATTTAGATTCATTCACTGCATGTTGTTGAAATAATTAACACTTCCATTTTTGTGCTGTATGTGAGTAGTTTATGAAATGATTCAATTTTTTCTTTCCTTTCTCTTTGTTGTAAAAATAAAGGAATTTTGAATCAGTGGAAAGCAAACGCATTTGTACTTTTTCAGCACGAACACTGACGCCTGTTAGCTTCAACACTCAATCAAGTGGCCCCTCCACTTCCTCCCACCTCTCATTCGTCTGCTGTTCCCTCCAGCCTGAACAGGGGGATGGAGAGATGGATGGTTGAATGAATGCAGGGAACACGAGAGGAATATGCACGTATGTGTGGAGGAGTAGGTCGATAGGCTATTATCATCAGCATATATTAAGCAAACTCCATGGAAATGACCGGAACCACTTTACCACTTGAGATATGGATGGATGGATGGGGGAGAGAGAGTGGGAGTGAGGAGGGAAAAGAAAGAAAGTAAGTGGCGGAGGAAGGGGACATAAAAGTGAGGCAGAAAACATCAGTGATTGAT
Source organism: Mchenga conophoros (assembly GCF_057382185.1). Taxonomy (NCBI): domain Eukaryota; kingdom Metazoa; phylum Chordata; class Actinopteri; order Cichliformes; family Cichlidae; genus Mchenga; species Mchenga conophoros. The sequence continues at coordinate 6,468,725 of NC_140542.1, forward strand.
TAAGTGACTGATGGTTGAAGAGAATGAGGGGGGGTGGGCTGACAGAGAATATGAGCCAGAAAAGACAGGAAGAAAAACACATAAAAACTTGCTAACCATTATTTTTGTGTGGACACACACACACAAACACACACACACAGATGCGCACACACACACACACACACACACACACACACACACACAGACGGGTATTCATAGCTTGTGAATCTAATTCAGCGGCCCCTTTTTGCGCCACAGACCAGTTTATGTCCCCCAATATTTTCACGGACCAGCCTTTAAGGTGTCGTGGATAAATACAGCAAAATAAAACCAGTACCGGTACCAAAAAAAGATTTATTCATAACACACGGGAAGAGACACTGGGAAACTGAGTTAACGATAAAAACCGATAAAAACCCTGAAAACTATAAATTTCACACCCGACCCTCAACTCTCACGGCCCGGTACCAAATGACTCACGGACCGGCCCGGGGGTTGGGGACCGCCGATCTAATTGACATAATGCTTTCTCTAGCCCTTACCTAACCATAACCCAAATGTAACCCTGATACTAAAGCCACATTTTGAGTCTTAAAAATGCCTTCAAACTCATGGGGACCAGGATTTTGGTCCCCATGAGGTGTGTTGATCCCCACAAGTATAGTAAACTTCCAATTTTTGGTCCCCACAATGATATGAATACACACTCTCACACACACACACACGAGTGGAAGTGGGTAAACTGTGAAACAAACATTATATATCAAATTGGATTCTGTGAAAATGGCATTCAGACTGTCATCAACTTGTGTTTGTGAGCGCGTTCGTGAGCAAGGATGCAAAGACTGAGTGAGCTTCTCCCTTAATTTTTTTTCTCCGACTGCACTCACACAACAGAAGACTGGAATATATAAAACATTCAATCATTATTTGAATCTGCACAATTATGCAAATTTAAAATGGGCTTGTGCGTACTGTATCTGAGCTTTGTGGATGCCAGTTGTCATTTAGCTCTCTTTCTCTCTCTGTTTCCATGTGTACAGTCTCTTTAAAAACCCAACACCCCTCCAACAAAGACCATAATTTCTGGATCATGGTTTGAAGATTGAAATGTCCTCTTACTGCAGGAGTGTTCACATTAAGACTACTGTACAGAGAAAGACAAAAAACAAAAATATTTCTGATCTAATGTCAAGTTTCCCAGATTTTCCTTCAAAATTATGCTTTAAATGCCTTTGGATGATTAAAAAAAACCCAAAACAGATTTAAGATGGAAATCAGAAACTGTTTGCATTGCAATGATCCTTTTTTCTGTTTTTTTCCTATCACGTGTGGCTCTACCTTGTCCTCAAGGCAGACTTTGAGAACATTAAAGAGTAATTATATGAGCAAATTTAGCACTTCGTGCTTCATCCTCCAAATTATTCTTGATGCAAATCAAAAACAGATTGGCCCAGAAGAAACTCCTTCTCCTGCAATATGCAATTACCCTGTACCAGTCTAATTAGCACATTTTTTTCCACACGTTGGCCAATAGGTAGTTATGTTTGAATAACAGATTACGCTAACCCACTGCACAAACTCAAGTCCAGGGAAAATATGGATTTTTGACTAAAAGCACAGTTTTCTTTGAGCGGTGCATAAAAGCCAAACTGTGATGCATAAGCCTTCAAATTTCACTTGCATGCAATACGCTTAGAGTTTTCATCTTTATGTGTCGGAAATCATCATCACTGCATGCACTGACATGTTTGTTTTGATGCTGTTTAATCAGAAAATGAGGCATACTCTCACCAGTCACTTTATTCGGTGACCCGGTTCAAGTGCTTAATACAAATATCTAATCAGCCAATCACATGATCTTTCTTTTAAGCCACACATTGGAAATCTTATAAAAAACATTCAGATTAAAAGTAAGGTGTGAAAAAACAATTTGTTGCTGCCACCTTCTTACATCACATTGATTATGGTGACATTATTTGAGGTATTTTCTTACAATGCTCCTTATACTTGGAACAAATTACAACAGGATTTGAAGCTGTGCAGCTTAACTGAACTGAAGGGCTTTAAACCAATTTTAAGGACAACAGAGAAAGCATCATTGGATGTCTGTTCATGTTCTTGTGGTATTGTTACTGTCTTTTATTTTATTTTCAGGTGCAATTTTTTTGTATGAATTGTAACAACTACAGTATGTTTTAACATGTTGTCATTTTGTATGGATATTTAAAACGGGTCGCTCTTAAAAATGAGACCTCGTGTCTCAATGAGATTTACCTGTATAAATAAAGGTGAAAATAAAAAACATGAGAGAAACTGAATTAGGCATATAGGTGCACTCAAGATGACCTGCGTGGAAGTTGATGTCAGACAGGCTGGTCTGAGTATCTCAGAAACAGCTGATCTACTCTCACACAACTATCTATAGGGGGAAAAAAGAAAAAAGAAAGAAATAGGAAAACACTGGAGTGAACAGCCGTTCTCTGGGTAAAAATGCCTTGTAGATGCCAGAAGTGAGAGGAGAATGCCCAACAGATGGTTTTGAGCGAACAAAAAGGTAACAGTAAATCAAAAACCCCTCAGTACAACTAAGTTATGCAGAAGAGCATCTTTGAACCCACAACTGAACCTTGAAGCAGATGGGTTACAGCAGCAGAAGCCACACCAGTTGCCCTCATGTCAGTAACTGTAAGAACAGGGATGGGATTACAGAAAATGAACATCAGAAGACGGGAAACCCGTTGTCTTGTGTGATGATTCTTGTTTTCTGCTATCAGATCCAGAGAGTAGGGGTACCATAATATGAAAGCATGGTTCCAACCTAGCCTTATATCAAGGCTAGTAGCAGTGGTGTAATGATGTGGGAGATAACTTTCGTAGCACACTTTGGGCCCTTTAGTATGAATTGAGCATGGTTTGCATTTCACAGCCTACCTGAGTCTTGCTGACCATGTGACCATATGAGCAGTCTTCTGACGGCTGCTACCAGCAGGACAACGTACCACGTCAAAGCTCACGTCATCTCACACTGGTTCACTATACTCAAGTGGCCTCCACAGTTACTAGACCTGCAGTGGAGCACCTTTGGGATGTGGTGGAACAGGACATGTGTGCAAAGAATTAAGGTAGTTCTCAAGGCAAAAGGAGGTACAGCCTACAACTAGTAAGGCACACTAATAATGGGACTGTAAGTGTATATTTAAACTACTACGCAACATACAACATATTCATGCGAAAAAAAAGACACCATGTCTAAGCGAAACGATAAAAGGAATATAAATGCAATATGGCTGAAAATCACACTTACAGCATTTTGTTACATGAAGCACTCTCGTCTTATACTCAAACATTCCTTACTAGCCAGGGTTTTGACAGCATAATCAGGCATCTATGCTAAATGAGTCAAGCCAAAGTGCTGTGGCACTTGAGGCAACTTCAGTTTCAGCATAATTAACAGCAGCTGATGACTCTTTTTTTTTTTTAACTTGTTCAGTACGACAGCAAATTTTCACAAAGATATGAAGCACTAAAGGCTGAGTTTTCAAGTGGGAATCTACATGTAAAGGGATGCTGCTGATTGAGAACAGCATTTTCCATCATGACATGTTGGATTTTATTTGTTCTTGTTATTTGTTACAGATCTTCAGTTGTATTATTGGTGCTTTGTGTATAATAAGGTCCATTACAAAAAACACTCACTTCTAACCTAAAAAACTCTTCATGCACCTTAAATAACATATCCAACAGGAACAGAAAGTTCGTCCATAGTCAGCACGCCAAACTGAAAAACAAAATGTTGGGGGACCCAAACTGCCCTCTTGTTGCTACACATTGACACTTACGACAGACATGGCACATGTTGTGAATGTGAGCGATTTATGATTGATTGTTAACAAACACGTAGTCTGTTATGTGTTGTGACCAAGTCATGACACACATCTTTGACTCAACAGATCTCTAAAACTTATTTGGATGTACACAGATGTAATGCTTTGGTGCGTCCATGCTGATGGTTTTGTATTTTTATTCTGTTCTTAATGTTAAGCGCTTTGCTCAGCACTTGCTTTATAAAAGAGTTGACTTGGCTGGCAGCTCTGCATTGAAGAAGCCTAGAGTGCAGAGAGTTCTGGCAGGAAATTCTTGCTCACTCATGTCTGTATCTCAACTTGCTGTGCTAAACTTTTCAGTTTTATTTAATTTCATTATATGATGCCAGTTGAAAACTGGTTCATCATTATTCTTACTTTTTCAAGTCATCTGCTGCGTTTTTTCTTATTTGTCTAAACTTTTTTCCACTGTATTTACTGATATGTTGCATTACTAATATCTTACTGATTTTTCTTTATTGACTTTTCAGATCATCAACAGGGAATAATAAACAATCCACATCTGAGTGTGGTTATTTATATATCTATCAAGCGTCTGGTCAGGGTAATATATGGGTTTTGATTAGTCCATGTGATGTGACCATGTGACCAACAACATGTGATTCAAGACTACACTGCATTATTATCAGATGAAGAGCAGAAGTGCTTGAACTGTTTCATCTACCAAAATCAGAATCAGAATACTTTAATAATCTCTGAAGAAATGATGTGGTTACAGTTGCTCCAAGGCAACAACAGTAACAGACTGAACTAAATTAAATAATACAATATATCACAAAATATAAGAGATGGCTATAATATATACAAATAGCTCAATTATAATTATAAATGGGTGGCACGGTGGTTAGCACTGTTGCCGCACAGCAAGAAGGTCCTGAGTTCAATTCCACCATTAGGCCGGGGTCTTTCTGTGTGGAGTTTGCATGTTCTCCCTGTGTTTGTGTGGGTTCCCTTTGAGTACTCTGGCTTCCTCCCACCATCCAAAGACAAGCAGTTAGTGGGGATAGGTTAATTGGTTAATCCAAATTGCCCATAGGTGTGAATGCTGGAGTGAATGTGAGCGAAAATGGTTGTCTGTCTCTGTGTGTTGGCCCTGTGATAGACCGGTGACCTGTCCAGAGTGTACCCCGCCTCTCGCCCTATGACAGCTGGAATAGGCTCCAGCGAAGGATAAGTGGAAGCGAATGGATGGATGGATAATTATAAATATCCAGAAAAGATGCAACAAAGAGGTAAAACTACAGAATGAGAGCTGCTGATTTTCTCAAGGTAAAGACTCTTCACTATTTATGAGAGAAGACCAATCATTTCACCAATCCAAGAACTCCCTTTTAACAGGAAGAGACTTCCAGCACAAAATGACTCGTGGATGAGTAACCATCTGCTGTTTGGAGTTGGGGTTGAGTGAAAAGAGAAGGAAAAAAATCCCATTGCATTAACATGTGCCAATGGACTGCCTGGAATCTCAGTATCATCAGTACAACAGGAGAAACGGCAAATACGAATTTAAAGCGGATTCACTGAATTAATGCTGTCAAGCTCAATACTGCAAAGACACCTTAAAAACAATTTTTAAAAAAAGCAGTTGCCTGTCTACTCTTAAATGATGTTACTATACATGTGACTGTGCATGTGTGTGCACGCATAGCTAGCAATCACTGTGTCCGACAGCTCTTGACCTCCAGTCGTGGTCCCCAGCAAAGCGATGCAGAATGCATCACTGGCAGGGCTCAGGCTCGGGGGAGCACCTGTCAGTTTGTCGGTGTGTGTTTGTGTGTGCGTGCGTGTGTGTGCGTGTGTGTGTGACACAGTTTAAATGGTCACGTCAGTTGTCGGAACAGAGTGATGAGGTCAGGACAGCCCTGTCACAGCTGTCTTTGAAGAGAGGTACATGGCCTATCACAGTGACAGCTTTAAGTGCAAATGTCTTTATGACGAGTGCTGGACAACGAAGGGAGAGGTGGAGTTAATCTAAGTAAGCCTCCATTAAAAAAAAAGGGGGAAAAAAGAACGCTTGTGGTGTACTTCTGCTAAATCGAATGATTTCACAGATTTATCGTCACCTTTGTGTGCAGCGGGAAGACGCCACTGAATGAGATCATCTTTTCAAATAAAACTTTGAAACACTGCGTTTCACCAAAGGGGGTCAATAATTGTGTCAAGAATCTTATGCTTGTACTTGGAAAGATTTAATTAGCTCTACAAAAGCAAGTGCCAGTGATTGAGAGAGTAAAAGAGTACATATTCAAAATCAGCTAAATTAGCTCTTTTTTTCTCCCCTGTTGTACTAAATAAGGCAACTGTCTGGCTCCCGACAGCAAAAGAAAACTCATTATTTTCATTTCCATTTTTCTGGTTGATTGTCAACAAAGCTGAAGGTGCCTTGGGGATTTTTCTTCTAAAAAACAAAAAAGAAAAAAAAGTTAAAAGTGGCCGAAAAGCACAAGAAGTGCTCATATCCATCCTCATAAAACACGTATCATGAAAGCTCAGATCCACGTTCACCGCTTTGCTGTTAACTTCTCGGCTTTTGTTCTGACATTGCTGCACATCACCACCATCTGTATCACTTATACACCACTGATAGTGCAGATTTTGCTTTTTTGTTTGTTTGGTTGGTTTTTTTTTTGGAGGGGGGGGGGTTAGGTTGGCACTAGTATGATGCTTTGCTGTGTCCGTACTCATCTAACACTGCTCTGAAGAAATTACTTTTTTGCAGCAATTTATTTCTGCACTGCTTTAAACCATCCAGCCATCAATCTTAATCAAACCACTGGAAGTTATATCCTGACCTGAAAGAAAAATCAAAGGTCTTAAAACAGAACTTGTCCACTCTTTGAAAGACATTTTTATGTAACATTTGTTCTTTTTTTGTCTCCTGCCTATAAATGTGAGTATTCAACTTGCTCCTAGTCATCATTATTACATCAATAGTTGCATATATGCCACCAGTCGTCTTCCTTTGATTGGCATCATACGCCTCTTCGCTATTTCACCTCATCGCTCCACGTCTCGCTGTCCTTCTATTATGCCTGACACTGTCGGCTCTCCTCCTTCACTCCATCCTCTCTCTAATAGTTCTGGCATTCTTAGCGCCGTCCTCCTTTACTCCCATCCCTCCTTCCATTTCCAACCTGCCGTCCTTTCCTCTAATATGGTTGACATTCTTTACTTTCTCTTCCTTCCATTTCTCCTGGCTGACTCAAGCTAAAGTGCTGCCTGGAGGGCCCTTTCATGGGTAGCAGAATTATAACGCTCGGGACCAAGGCCACAGATTAAGTGCACGCCGAACAAAGAAAAAGTGACATAAGGGCTGAGTTCTACTTATGTGCACAGAGGAGGAGGACGGTTTATGCAAGGTGAACTGGAGCTGCTGGCAGTGAGGCATTAGGGAATCATCTTAAACAAATAAATATGCAACAAACAAAATGACCAACTCAGAACAGCTCCTCTTCTATTCTGCAGACAGCACTGATCTCTGACCTGTACAGAAACACATTCAGTATATTGATATTATTAAGTATTAATATCTATGTTATCTCTCTCTTGTAGAGTCTCTCTTGGCTCTTGATGGAGGTGGTCGCATCTTTCTCTCTGTCCCTCCCTTTTATTTCCTGCTTGGCTTCTTTGTCCTTGTCTAGTCTTGTCTAACTCTTAGAGACTCTCTCAGTCTTGTTCTCTGTAAACAAGAAATTATGGATTTGATCAACTGGTCTCTTTTTCGCCCTAAACCAAACCCAAACAACCACTAATTACATGCAGCCTCACCTCACTAGCTGGAAGCTCCAGGGCGGAAGCAGGAACAACAAATTCTCCCAGATCACAAGACGGTGTATGACCCTATCCTCCTACTTCCTCGGACCGGACGGCTGTTGTGTACATCGGCTCTGTCCAATACCCCCTCCCCTGTCACAAGTCGCATGTTTTTTATGTTGTTATGTTGTAAGGTGTGAAGATTCATGTGCTTCATTGTGCTGAGGGTTTTTATTCTATTCTCAAACTGCTCTCCCATAAGGAGCTCAGTCTGGATGGAGTTCTTATTTTTCCCTCCTCTTCCCTCATGTATTTATGTATTTCATTGTTTTTTTACCATCATACATCTCTCTGACCTGTCTTACCAACGTCATGTTTGTGCAATGTATGTACGACGGTCGGAAGGGGTCCTATTTCAACTCTGTGTTCGTGTAACATTGCTAGTAACAATTAAACGGCTCAATCTCAATCAATTATGCTACGCAGTCAAACAGGGAAAACTGTGGTTGGAGACTGCAGCATGACCAAAATTATGGCGACCGTGTACATGCATACATGCAGTCTCCTGACAATAAACAGCGATACAGGTGAAAACTGCACATCTGTTGATGAAAAAGTCCCATTAACTACTTATATTCAGAGTTTAGCCAGACTGATCGCAATGTGCTGGCAATCTGTCCGCATTTATAGGTTGCCTACCACCAGGTGACCTGTGGAATCACATGGTGATTGAAAGTGGTCGCTCAGGTATTGGGGGTGTTGCAGGGCCAATCAGCTGCTCAGCTCACCTGTTTCCAAGTGGTTGCTGCGTGTGACATAATTGAATGGAATCACCGGGCAACCGCTGATATTTCTCAGTCAAACGGAGGTTGCCGTCCTATTTCTACTTTAGTGTGAATGAGCTATTATGCATAAGCAAGACTAGCTAGCTAGCAACGGGAGCCAAACTAGCTACAGAGATTCTACAACCTTACCATGGTACCACGCTAAAGGTTTTATCAGGCATGCAGCATGACTAAAGGCATGGCAATGTCTGTCAACCAGTGCATCATTTACTAAAATCTGGTAAAGAAACGCACAACCTAAGTATTGATTTTTCTTGTAACATCACTACCAGGAAGGCATCAGAGAACCAAACCTGCTTGGCATTCACAGCTAGGATTGTGAATGTGGAAAACATACCTGTTAAATGTTAAACAGTAACATCACTGCATCATTGCTGTGCCTCAGCAGACTATGACTAAACCACTAATATGACTGTAGACTGCCCGAATCCATTCACCACAGTCACTATAAGCAAAAAAGGATGAAATAAAAATGCCAGTCAGGTTGCAATTTCTATTCATGTGTGTTCTGACTCATATATCTCACAGTTCCTGAGGTTTAGAGTTGAATATCACAGTAAGGTGACCTTATGACCATAAATAAACAAATAAAAGAAAGAACTCTTGGGCGTTCCGATATCGCTTTTCAATATTGAAACAAAGATATTATCCATACAGACAAATGGCAAACACACAGGCCTAATACATGCCCATCTCTGCCATAAGGAAAGAGATATAATAAATACTATCATTAACATTACACTAGCAAATAATGGCATGCACATTTTTCATATTTCTGTACATGTTTTCTTTGCATCCTAATAGATGGTGCAGAGCATTTCATAAGCTCTTATCCTGAAATATTCTGGTGCATACATGGTGAAATGCAATAATACAACTGCTCTGAAGCACATAATGTACTGTACATAAAAAAATGCTGAACTATAGGTCAAAGCCTGCTGGCTTTGCAACAGTGAAGCAACATGAGCTAAACACCCACAAAGCATCATGGGACTAGGATGATGTGGGTGTATTGATTTCTATGTGGGAGTGGGGCAGAGGGGTGGAGCTAAAACTGGAAATGCAGTAGATGACAGATGCCGATTGTGTGAACTTTAAATGGGCATGTGGGGGAGGAGTGGATGTAATGGAGCAGGGCGAACGGCGCAAGTGAAAAAAAAGACAGATCAGAGTGGGATGGAAGGAGGGAGGGATGGAGTTGAGGGGTGGGGCCGGTATCACAGTTACCACACCTCACCATAGAGACGGTTGCTTAGTGATACGGCGAGGCTGACCAACACCGATGCTGACCGCCGAATTTTATGTCAGCACCTCTCACCTGGAGGTGTTCTTGTAATAAAGGTGTGTGTGTGAACCGAATGTTTCATATGTCATAATGAGATGAACATTCATGTGTAAAGTCCTTTCAGCTTCTGCACAATATTAAGCTCTGAGAAAAA